>NC_140943.1:30560670-31160670 GCF_014529385.1 Adiantum capillus-veneris
TTTAAGTTAAATAGTACATTTTAGAACTAGCATGTGTAATCACTAGGCAAAGTGTTTGATCTTGTGTACAGGCACTATCCTACCAAGGTTGGTCGCAATCCAACAAGGTACCAAAATCACAATCCATCATGATCAAGGTACTGAAAATTGTAACAAAACTATCAAGAAAGGTTTCCCATGGTCTAGGAACACCCTCCTATGGTCGAAACATTAAAAAATAGTGATTTAGGCACTCAAATCTAAAGATTAAGCTCACTAACACGTAGTCACAAACCTCAACAAAAATGATAATTCTTACACTTAATTGAAAGAGCATGGAAAGAGGAACACAATGCAAGTTTTAGAACAAGAAGGATTAGTTATAATAATTACAAATTGGAGCAGCTTGGTCACTTGAGCGTACGTACAACATAGATCTTTTCTATTCCAAAGATAAATTTGTATTTGATGACACTCACCCCTTCCTTGAGTGATTCATATCTACTAGGGGGTTGCTGATTCGTGAGCTGGGCTTCGATTGTCAAGGCAACTTTGTATCTTATTATGTTTTCTCCTTTTTTGAGGCCACTTTTGGCAATGAGTTGTTGTTGCTTTGCGGAGCCTCTTTGGATTGTTGTATTAAAGATGGATCTTGTCCTCGTATTCCACCATCTTTGAAGCATTGTATGAGCTATTTATGATTGTTGTTGATAGCTCTCTTGCTGAATTTGTCATTGCTAGCCAGTTGTTCTTTTGTGCCCAGTCTTTGACTTGCCATTGTTTGATGGAGAGTAGTTGTTGTCCTTGAAGCTAAGAGTTGCTCTTGATAAGCATGTGAAGACCTACAACTATTTCTCTGATTATTTGATGATTGATATGGATAGCCATTTCCTTATTTGATGATGCCAAAGGAATATATACAAGAGAATGGTGAAGATGTTTCTAGATTAGGGTCTAAAACCTGGATGATCAAAGGAGAAAAACCCATTGGAATAAAGTGCCTTTTGGTATACGCTCTTATTGGAGTTGAGCAATTGGACTTGAAGTACCTATTCATGCAAGGTGAGTGCTTGGAAAAAACAAAGGAAGAGTGCCAAATGCAAGTGTCAATTATGGGACAGTCTATATGCATATGATAAATTTATCAAACAAAAGCATGCAGTGTGAAAGATGGAGTTGATGGGTGCTTCAAGGAACAAATGTAGCACATGTGACATCAAAGGATGTTGCAATAGCTTCCACGTTTTCAAGAAGGGTTTTCAATGTAGAATCTTCTTCACTCATACCTCATCATGCTTAGTGCGTGAGTGTCTTTTGGACTTCCTCCTTTGCTTCACCAGACTTAGAATACATAGATCTCGACTCTTATGCTCACATATACCAACATGAGCGACACAACATAAATATGCTCAACTCTTTGAGCTTGAGTAGTACCTAAAAGAGATAAGAATATTTGACCACATAAAATATTACTTGAAGCTTTGGGACTTATGCCTTGTTCATTTAGTGGTGTAGCTACCCGACTTTGACTCTTATGCCATGTATTTTTAATGAAGACTTGGACATACCTGCTCAAGACCAGAAACCCAATTCCATAAGCTCGTTGAGATTTATACCTCTTTCATTGTGTTAGTCTATGGATGCCATCATTTTGTCCAGTAGGGAGGCATACATCGGCTCCTCTTGACTACAGAATGTTGATCTTGCTTTGTGAAATGTTCCACGATTGTAGTAAGAGCTGATGGAGCCTTCTCTTTATCTCCCACGAGAAGCAGTTTTTGGTGATTTTGGGTGTTCCATCATCTTTGAGTTTCCAATAGTGATTTTGGAAGCCACCTTGTCTTTGGTCCCTGTGTGATCATCCTCTGCATTTTCTCCATTTTCTTGATGGCTTGATGGACACTAGGTTTCAATATCCATACCTGATGATTACCGTTGTACAAGCCTTGCCTTTGCAATAGAGGACGGGGCATCCATCTGGATGTTGTAGCACCCTTGGTTGTGGCTGGATTCTGTTGACTCTTTGTTGCAAGTGGTTACTATTCGATCGCGCCGTGTGCTACATGATTGATTTTTCTTGTTCCACATTGAGCTACTACTTTTGGTAACCATATTTGCATGCTACCTTCATAAAATCCTTGTGCTTCGAGTAGCTTTACTGAATCGTCCGCCACTGCTTCACATGGCTTTGTTGGGTAGTAGCTTGGTTGAGGTATGATTTTGGTATCCATACTTGCCACATTGGTTGCTTCTTTTAAGATCCTTTCTGATTCCTTTTGCACTATTTTTTCTCCTAACTGAGGCGTTTGTCTTTTGTTGATAACTGGGCTATCTCGTAGAACTCTTTGTTTGAGTTCTCTTTGTAGAACTCTTTGCTTGAGGTGAGTAGGTCCAGGCTATTGCCTTAAGCTTGTTGGCCAAAACATTGGTGTTTCCTTGAAAGTAGCGTTGAGCAGTAAACTTTTGTTGTTGAGGCTGAAATTGTGCTTCATGTATCCAAATTTGATCTTTGACTTTGATCTGCTCTTTGGACACTAACACTTGGTTGACTTTCTTCGGCTTTTTTGGAGGCTTTGTCGTGATGGAAACTTGGGTTGATAAACTTTCTGCTTAGGTTTCCATTGCATTGTCAATGGTGTGGCTCTTGGTAGAGGCTTTGTGGAAAGCGTCAGCAATGCGCAATGGACGACCTTCAGTGATGCTATTTTCAGATACAACGCTCATTTTTTCACAGACTTATCGTTTGTATATGCACTTTTGATGTATCTACGGGCTCTGCATGAATTCTAGATTGTATATTTGATTCTACCATGATGCCTAGGAGCTGTAGAGATGCACACAATTTAATGCATCTCATGGACGGTCGGACATATTTTTTATGCCCTAGGTATAAAAGTGAAAATTTGGTCATTTTTCCACTTATCCTTTTGAGAGTAGAGCTTTCATGGAAAGTTTGTGAAGAAGATGGAGATGGTGATGCATGTAGCGGAGCTTCCTCTTGTGCTTCACTCTTTCTATGGCATGCAATGGAAAGTTAAGTGATCTTCTTCTTCTATGTCTTTGTCATTTGTGTTAATGGTGTGTGGTTAAGTGTTGATTAGTCTCTAATTATTGCTTCCCACTCTTATTTTTCTTCTCCTTCGCTTGATTTTTGAGCTCTTTGAGCAACATTGGCACCATTGCCGGGGATCGGTTGCCTAAGCCAGCAGAGTCATTAGTGTGTAGAAGTGTCATTGACCATCATTCAAAGTAGTTTAGGTTTTAAATTAGGTGTTGGTGATGGTAATTGGTTGATTTGTGATGAGATTACTTAAAAAATTTGTGTGTATTTTTGTGTTTTTCACTAATTGATCCACTAATTTGTGACTAATATACTAACAATTTTGTGCTAAGCATGTGTGTATGTCTAATTAGAGGCTTGGTTATCACTCTTTTGAAAGAAAATTGTAAAACTTTCATGTGGATTTGAGTGATTTTAAGCGTGTAATTAAGGGATTTTCACTAATTGTTCTCTCTAGTTACTCACTAATTGCTTGTAGTTTTTATGTTGTGCATTGAAAAATTAAGCATTGATTAAAGGTGTGCGATTTCCATGGAATTGATGTTACACATAAGTTTTTTATGGTTGTGTGTAGGTGAATTGCGATGAAGTGGTTACTATGTACACACACATGTATGTAGGCATCATTAGAGTTGGAATTCAACACAAATCTTGATGCACTTATGAGTGCACTAACTCAATGAATTGTTGATTTAGATGCAGGTTTTTATTGAAGATTAGGCACATCAAATTCATGTTATTTATGGAATTTTTGTATAGTGTTTGAATCTCAAGCTTTTAAAAGTTTTTTTTGCACTCTTTTCTAAATTTTTTTGAAAAAATCCACACCCACCCATAGCAATTTCCCTCTCTTTTCTCTTTTTTTTTTCTTGTATTTTTTAGCTTATTTTTCTATTTTTAGGCCTATTTTTCCCCTAATTTTAGCTTATTTTTTGGCTTTAATTCTTTTTTGAATTATTTTCTTTTGTTTTGTTTTTATAAAGCCATCCCCCCAAAAAAACAATCCTCCCCTCCCCCGCAACCCCCCAAAAAAAAAGCATTTTTCAACAATTTTTGTAAAAAAAAAAAAGGAATTAATAAAAACAAAACAAAACACTTTTATAAAAACACACACATATACTTAAAACATATACACACAAACCCACGTGCACCCACCCACACACACCCACGCGCGTGCACACACACTAACACAACTCAAAAGAAAAGAGGGAATCTCCCTCTGTGTGTGTGTGTGTGTGTGTGTGTGTGTGTGTGTGTGTGTGTGTGTGTTGCTTTCTGACCTGCACGCCAGAGGGCCATTCCCCTCCTCCATGTTTTTGGTGCCAATTCTCTCTCTCTCTCTCTCTCTCTCTCTCTCTCTCTCTCTCTCTCTCTCTCTCTCTCTCTCTCTCTCTCTCTCTCAGTCCTCCGCACCCGACTCTACTCCTCTTTTTGTTGCACAGATCTCATTGGCCTGCCACCTGCCACTTTTTTTGTTTGCTTAGTTGACTTTTTTTGTTATTACAATTCAAGTTAAGTTTTATTTAATCTTAGTTATTAAAATTTGATTTCATTTCCATTTAGTTTGAAGTGAGTTTCATCTTTATTTGTTTTGTTTCATTGCATTCCATTTTCATTCTATTTTGTTTGTTTTAAATTTATTTTAATTTCATTTGGTGAAATCATTAAAAAACAAAAAAGCCAAAAAAATAAACAAGAAAAAAACATAAAAAGAAAAAATTTTAAAAAGGGCAAAACACTCAAAAATAATGAAAAAAGAGAGAATCAAATAAAATTCCATAAAAATTCAAAAAAATACAAATTGTTTTTTCAAAAAATTCACCAAAAAAACTAAAAATTAAAATAAAACAATAGAAAATTCACTAAAATTGAAAAAAAGGAAAAATTCAAACAAAATTAGTAAATCAACAATAGAAATAAACATATAAACTCCAAAAAAATTACCCAAGAAATCCAAAAGATTATTAAGAAAAAAAATAAATCATTAAGAAACTTGTTTTAAAAAGTATTTTATTTATTTTTTTGTTTGTTCTTTTGATTAACTTTCCTCTTTACTTTTTGTTTTTTATTTTACACTTATATATTTATTTATTTGTGTGTGTGGCTATATATAAACCAAAAATTCAAAAAATTTAAAAAACGAAAGAAAATTTGCATTTCTCCCTCTTGACCCTTCTCCATGCTTCCTAGGCACATCACACATCTCGTACATGCCCCGTTCGCATGCAGTTATACATGGTTATGCATACTTTAGTGTAGATACGCCCGAAGAGTCCGATCTTGTCAGGTTTTGTTTGATTTGACCAGATTTGAGCCAGATTGCATTCATAAACCTTGCTCGTACATGAATTTCAATTTTGGGTTATGTTGGACCACTCCGCGGGCTTTGGAGCCTGTTCACGCGCATTTTTCATTTTGGCTTGATTTGACAGCAGATCCCACGCTGTCGAAAAATTTTCGGTCTTGCCAGGAAAGCACAGGGCTTAGGGGTGTGAGAATTTGTGAGAGAACTCAACAAAAACTATATGAAGGAGTTAAACCATAGATGCCATGAAGAATAGGGTTTGGAAAGAAGTGCAATCAAAGAAGACACACTCTTTCTCTCTTGCACTCACACATACAAAGAAAGAACACAAAAGAGAGTGTCAAAACAACACAAAGATGAAAACATTAAGGCTATGGTCATATCGTATCATGGGTAATATGAAAGGGTTAATAGATGAGTTAATGGCATTCAATCTTGGCTAACCAAATATGCTACGAATTGTTCTTTGGAATTGTAGTTTTGTGCTTACCATAATATATATATTTTATCTAGTGATTGGGATTAATTGTGTGTACAAATCCTCTTGGTTCATAGCAAGATAACTACGCTTACGTCAAAAGAAAAGTTATAGTCTATGAGAGGAAGTATGATGGGATCCGGTGATAGAAGTATTTCATTGAGCCTTTCTGGGCCAAAGAGAAACACTATACGTTGTTGAAAGTGTATTTTACGGTTAATCCATACGTTAATTCTAATAGATCGTACAGAGTGAAAGCGATAGAAATTATCATCATGTGGGTTATTCATCTAGGATAGTATGTGAGAAATGTAGATATGAGAGAAGAGAAGGGAAGAGAAGAGAAGAGAGTTTCCCTCCCAAGCCCTATTCTTGCTCGTAGGCAATAAGGATACTGCGGGGAGAGATGGACCTGTAGCAAGGAGAACCTAAAATTTGTAGAGAGGATGAATTACTAAGAGTGACAGAGATAGATTTGGTTAAGGAGATGAGATTAGATATATATCGATGTTGGATTAGAGATGAAAAAGAAAACATCAATGTAGAACACATCTTACTTGACAAACCCTTCGACACCATTATTGATGGAGAGAGAAGAAGAGGGGAGAATTCAACGTTGATTGATATGCCAAGTCCAAGACCTTCTTTGATTAGAGTTGATCTTCCAAGGATAGTGTACAAGAATGGCTAGTCTTCCTCTAGGAGAAAGTGTAGGCTTGGGCTTATGTTAATGGCTAAGTACAATTAGGCATTACTACTCACTCCCTCAAGAATTCCTCTCATCAATGGCTTGAATGCTTAAGTGGTTTTCAAGGAAGAAAAGGTCCCTTTTTATAGGTGAAGGGAACCCCCAAGGGTTTACACAAGAAGAGAGGAGCCAGTGTGAACAGAAATTGGAAAAGTTGGAAATGAGTTGTCCCTGCATGATGTGGGCAGACTGGGGTCCAGTATTTTGATCATATCTCCTCAACCGTGGCTCCAAATAAAAAAATAAAAATATGGACAGAAAATTCATCTCATTAGCTACGATTTTCATTTCAAAATCGTTTTCCAATTTGGATTGGAACCTTGTGTAAAAAATTCATCAAAATAGGGTCCATTTCTGGCAGCAAAAGTCTTCCTGTGGTCCCCTTAGCCTAGACTTTCATTTGATTCCAAAGGACACCTCATGCCATATGAAAGAATGACATTGCTCCTTGAAAAATTTTTGTAATCATGCTTGCAATAATGCATTAAAATAAGTGTATCTTTGAAATCATGCCACCTAGTGTCCCACAGGACTTGATTCCCTCCTAGTAGCTATTTAAAAATAAATATAAGAAAAATATAAAAAATACATAGAATATATATATATTGGAGTTTACCCTAGATATAGGATCGAGCTAGGGTGTGAGATGATAATGAGATATTAGAAATAAAGAATCAATGCTTTTTGCCCCAAGTTAAAGAGGCGGAGCTATTGATGCTTTTCCCATAGTATTTTCTGATGGTAAAGTAAGAATAGGTTACCCTTGAGAAAAATAATAGGATGAGATAGAAGGCTTATTATCATACTTAAATATTCATATGTACATTATAGGAAAGATAATTATGTATCTAAAAAATTACAAGATAGATCTTGTAGCATGCGTTCCCACTATGTACGTGTCACAGTACGACAACGCTTGACCACATTTGACCCTGATTTTCTATAGAGATTCGTTTGGGACCTTGATAGTGCCCAGATTATGCTAGTTAGAGTCCATTCACATGAAAAATCTCGACTTGGCTTGATGTTAGTCGTTGGTCACACACTTGCACACAATTACAACACAATTTGATCCATTGATTGATTTTTTGATCATGATTTAGATCGAGAGATGATTTTTAGAGCTTGTTCAGATGCAGAGACCCCATATTAGTGCTTGGATGGCCTTTGATTGCTAGATTATCCACCCTAGCTAGTGCATGTGCTTCTTGACACCAGATTTGACCTAGATTGGTAGATTTTAGCAATCATGGATCCTGAGGCCCTGTTTGATAGGTTATTGTGGATTTATGGTGGGATAGACGGATTTCCTTTATAAAAACATGTAGACACCCAATAGAGGTATAGCCAGCTTTAGTCCACAGATTGTCATACACCTAAATTCTAGGTGCTGAGAGCCCGAGCACACTCGACCTTTCCAGATCACATTCTTGATGGTTTTGGTACATCATATAGACCTATGACAAAAGATATTCAAGTGAGTTTTATGATAGCTCTTCAGCATGAGGATCACCCAGACACCCTTGAGCTACCACAAACTTTATCCTTGTACTTGTTTGATGGTGGACACCTTTATGCTGATGAGCATCGAAGGATGTACATGAGTGATAGAGCTAGATTTGGAGAGTACCCTACCTCCGATACAATCAGTGCTATCCCACCAGATTCCTTACGAGGTACCTATAGAAGCATTTAAGATGGGGCTACATATACGTTGTGATGTGGATGACCCTATTTTTGTTCTCCGTGTAGTATAATCGAGCCTACAATAGACCCTATGACCACACTATCTACACAATTAACATGACTTAGATCACCTCCAAGATTTACATCATCCATACCATCTAGCGGACATACATCTACTAAGATCATGCATAGGCACGATAGATATAGAGCACAGGAGCCAGTAGAGTGTTACTACTACACAGCCAAGTTACCATGCATATAGAAATCCATGTTGCAAGTTTCAACCACCACTATGCCTAGTACACATGCTACAGAGGCTGTACAGAGTGCACCACAGACCACGAATACACCGACCACTGAGCTTACTCAATCACATGCATTAGATACGTTGAGGAGACATATATCACCACCCTTAAACACCACACATGCACCACTTGAGGATAGAGTGGCCACAACAAGCAGAGAGCACCATATTGAGCTTGTGAAACATTTATTAGGCTACAAAGGAGTCATGCCTTGGTTTGTTGACCTTGATGGACATTCATTCATTCACTAGAGGCACCTTCTTGGATGACATTGACCCTTCAATACGGTAGGTAGTCAGTGTTTATAGACGTCACCTTGGTTCGATTGAGTTCTTTAGTAATGAACTCAAGGGCACATACATGTCCTTGCCGAACAACCCATATGATGTTGTGGACAGAGCACATATTGATGATTGTTTAGATACCCAAGTACAGTCTAGAATAGTGTAGTTACATAGACTGGATCACACATTGACCTATATTGATGATTATGAACGTAGATATTGACCAGATCAAACCACAAAACATTTTGAGCCAGCTATGAGCATTATGGTATATCTAGTTGGAGATTCTTCGTGATAGGATTTATATGGACACATATGGTACATGATATTCCTTGATGATTGGGTTGCCCTATTTTCCACAGCATGGCCATGATCTTGTAGAGATGACCACAGAGAGTCCACAGACAGCTAATAGATAGACTTCCCCTACCACGTCACCTCCCAAATCTCCATCACATAGACACATTTTTCCTCAGAGCTTATTTGATTAGTCGAGGTCTAGAGTGATTGAGATGACGGAGACGAATGCCTAGATTGACAATAGGATGAGTACACTAAAGAATACTACCATAGAGCCACCTAGAGTGACTATTATAGAGGTTTTTGCTTGTTCTATAGAGGAGATACAACCTGGTGAGATGGTTCCTATGCTAGAGACAAACATTCAATTAGAAGAGATAGATAAAGTGCCAGATACTACACTTATCAGTGATTCCAAATCACCTATCATAGAGGTAGATGTCCCACCAGAGCTTGCATTTGAGGATATTTTTGATGGCCAAGATCATGATACATTTGTGTCACATGAGGCTATAGTTTTGACAAGCAACACAAGTCCATGACTAGAGATGAGCTACACTTGCTAGCCACCACTCTACAAACACATATACCATGATAGTTTTGTGTGGTGAGAGGATGGGATTGTGCATATTTCATGATTTGAGCCAGTAGAGTTTCTTTGAGAAACTCGAGCGCTTTTCTAAAGACCCTCCCATACATCAACTAGTGCAAGTTACACCTAGCCCAGGCATGCGAGGATTCTTTAGAGACTGGGATTGATTTATGGACCATAGAGTCTTTATCTTACAGTGAGTCCCTAGATACACATACTCATCCAACATTGGTAGATTTGTATAGACTTGAGTGGACACAGAAATATGTGACAATTGCAGATGTTGGTACACACAAGCGTCTAGCACATTTAGCGAGTTACCTCTGAGTGTGAGTGCCATGCTTATGTTTGATAGAGACCCTCGAGAGCAAGTATATAGAGGCACCGATCATGCCATCTATCTGATGAATGCTGGATTGAGATACACACCCAAACCATTGATTGATCAAGCACATTATCATGAGCTAGATTACCTAAGATAGTTTCAACCCAGTCAAGTCATAAATCACCTCCTAGACCCATGAGTGAATGTAATGGAAATGGCCTATGAACTTTGAATATAGCGGAATTAGGAACTTAGGTGAAGCACTTTTGATAGATTACTTTGTGAGCATAGCGGGTGAACTTAATTGATGGTAGCAACATAAACATGGTACCTAGTTAACTTGGCATGAACAATACTTTTGCAAGAGAGAGAGTTTAGAGAACTTGACAATAGTTGAGGACCGGATTCATATGGAGCCGGTCCCCCTCCAATAGGCATTTGTATTATAGTTTCTCCCATCAAGAGAGACTTGGTACAATACAATCTTTGTGTTCCTTGTAACCTAGGTGATGCAATGAATATGGAAAGCTTCATGCATCACAAGCATAACATAAACTTGAAGAAAGCATTAACTATCCCAAGCCTCAGTCCCAAGGCCTCAAACACCTTCAAAGGTGGAGAGAGCTAGCGGGGAATGAGGATAGGGAAGAGGAAGAAGAAACATTCCATAGGAGAAAGAAATAGTTCCTCACTTATCATTACTCTTCTTGCTAGCATATATAATAGCATAGTAATGAAGATGGAGAAGATGGCAAGCTTAAGCATTGAAGCATAGCTCTTGGTTGGATTTGCATTCCATAGCCAAGAGTGTTGGTGTAGGCTTTCACTTTCACAAGCTTGGAGAAGGAGATGGTGCTCCTCAACTTTCACCAAGTGAGAATAGCCTTGCAAATGAGTGTGTGTGTGGAGTATATCCCCCTAGCAACCCCCTTTCTTGCTTTGGGAAAAAATTCTACTTGCTACAAGCTCATTGGACCCCTCTCCCCTTAGCCAATCACATCCAGCATGCAGTCAAGCATATGGGTAGTCTTTTGACAAGTGTCCTCCTTACCCCGTAGAGAGAGGGAGCTTGAAAATATCTAGATATTTGTTAGATGGAAGTAGAATCTCATTGGACCCTCTTTAGCCCAACCAATAGCATTCAAGCACACCATGTGGTTAAGCTTAGTGAGAGTCTGACATGTGTCCCATGTGCTCTTTTATAATTCCCCTAACTTTGAGATTTTTATGCATACGAAGTTTCTCAAGAAACTTCCTCATTAAGTGAGTAGGTTCTCTTTTTGAGTCAAGCATCTTACCCCCCATGCATAGGAAGCTTCTCAAGCAACTTCCTCATTAAATGTGACAAGTACCTCAAGTACCTTAGTCATCAAGTATGACAAGCACCTTAGGTGGGGTTCCCACCTCAAGCATAGCCTTAGCTTGCTTAAGTTTAGGGCAGGTTCCCACATCAAGCACAACCCTAGCTTGCTTAAGTTTAGGTCGAGTTCCCACCTCAAGCACAATTTGCTTAAGGTTCCCACCTCAAGCACAGCCCTAGCTTGCTTAAGGTTCCCACCTCAAGCACAGCCCTAGCTTGCTTAAGTTTAGGTCGGGTTCCCACCTCAAGCTTAGCCCTAGCTTGCTTAAGGTCAAAGGACTTTTAACACTAACCATTGGAGGTCTTTAATGAAGCTAACCCTAGGTCTTTTAAGCTTCATTAGTTGCACATTGCTCTTTGATAGACTACCTCCTTTTGGACCCCTATTGAGATGTAACAATCTCTCCTCTTGGTACTCTGTTGAGGTAAGTTTAGAAGCACTTATTGCACATTGCTCTTTGATAGATCATCTCCTTTTGGACCCCTATTGAGATGCAACCATCTCTCCTTTTGGTCCCATGTTGAGACAGGTCTAGAAGCACATGTCTCTATTCTAACTCTTGTTCCCATTTATTCTCCCACATTAAATAATCAGTTTAATATGAGAAAATCATTTGGTAAAGTTAGATATTATATTTTATGACATTACCTCTCTGTTTAAATCATAGTCGTCCTCGACTATGAGGTAGAGAAGATAAAGCCTAGTCATTAGTCCATGTTTCTTAGCGGGTAGAGGATCCCTTTTTACCCTACGACATCATTCCAAGATGGATGACTAGTCCATTTGGTGGTTGGGAGATGTAGCTACCGCAAGCATGTCTACTCTTTAGTCCATATCATACTTCCAAAGTAGAGTGGCAAGTTCTACTTGGTGTTTGGGAGACGTCGTCACCACAAACATGATTCTAAGCATGCATAATTTTAAATTTGTGCACAATAAAAAAGAGAACTAGTCTTATAAGACAAAAACATTTTCCATTTAAAATGCATTTTCATATGCTTACTCTAGTGCAACATTGTAAGCATTGACAAGGTTCATATTATCCTTAAGCTAGGTTCTTTGCATTCATCTAGCATCTTTAAAAGAATAATTCTTAAATTTAATAAGATATCGTCAGATAGTCTTACCGTTTCTTAATACCTTGTCTTCATGTCATAGGATGGACTCAGGTTGAAGTACTTCTTCTTGATCTTTGATTTTTGGAGGGTCTGCAACAACTATTGCTTATTTTGATGGTGCTCCTTTGTAAGGCTTATGTAGGTTTTCATGGAGAACATTGTGCATGAGCCAATGGTTGGGCAACTTCAATTGATAAGCCATATCATTGACTGGCTTAAGAATTTTAAGGACCATAGTATCTTTTTGCTAGTTTAGCATCATACTCTTGGTGGTCCGTAAGACTCTTGCCCGTAGTATGCCTCAGATGAGCCTTGAGAAACTTTAGCAAGACTCAGTCATTTTCCTTAAAGGCTAAGGCTCTTTTGTGCTTATTAGCAGCAGCCCTTTTTGCCTTTCCTATGAGATGGATATAACCCCTTTAATCTTTGGAAAAGATTCTTATAGGTTTCAGCTATATTCATCAGCAGAAGCAAAGATCTTCCCTTGTAATTGAAGTAGTAAGGGACTTTTGGATCTTCCCTCTTTAATCTCGAAAGGTGCTTTCCCCATAGAAGTGTGTACAATGTCATTGTATGCATACTCTATAAGAGGTAGGTACTTCTATCATTGAGAACATTGATCTCCTTCCATGACATAGGCTTTTAGTAGATTCAAGGATCATTAGATTAGTTATTTCACTTTGGTCATCCGTTTATGGATGATAGGCCAAAAGAGAAATTTAATCTATTTCTTAGATTCCAAAAGAGACCCTTCTAGAAATTATTGGTCATTCTAGGATCTTTGTCCGACACTATAGATGTTGGAAATCCATGATTCTTGAAAATTTGAGATCTGAAGAGGGTTGCCATTTGATGTGCCTTAATAGTATTTTTGACAAGCATAGGATGTGTTTTCTTGTTAAGCCTCTCAACTGAAACAATCCAAGTTGCTTCCCTCGATCAATTTTCAACTTTTGGTATACCACGCATTTTGAAACATACTCTTGTATGTTTACTTTTCATGGTAGACCAACAAAAATTCATTTCTACTCCTCGAAGAGTAGACTATGGAATCCCTCTTTGCCCCGCATAAGGAGAAGTATGGGATTCATACATGACTTTCGTATTATATGGGTGATTAACACATAGCCTATTGCCGTTTGGAAGATAACCATCCTTCAAGGTGAATGGTTCTTGTTTCTTTCCTATTGCAAAGGCTGTAATTACATACTTAAAGTCTTGGTCAGTAGCATACTCATCTATCATAAAAGATAGATCATTGTGAGTTGCTATAGACACCACATTTACCCTTGGTCACTATGAAAGTGCATTGACCACTTGATTGTGCTTGCCAACAATGTGAGCAATATGAAAATTAAATTACAAAAGAAAATTTTCCCACCTCATTTGTTTGTCGGAGAGCTTGGTTTGTGTCATGAAGTTCTTGAGGTTTTGTGATCCATTCGTAGGATGAATGGAGTCCCCAAGAGATAGTGTTTCCTCGTGTTTAGGGCATATAGAATAGCTAATAGTTTTTTTTTGGTATTTGCCCAATACTCACTTATCGAAGTTGAGTCTTCGACTCTCATATGCTATGGCATGCCCTTCTTGAAGCAAAATAGCTCCAAGGCAATTACCACTAGCATCACATTGGACCTCAAATGGCTTTGAGAGATCTAGTAGTGTGAACACACGTTGAGAGATAAACTTCTCAAAAGCTTCTTGCACTTTTGTAGTTCATGAATACTTAACGTTCTTTTTTTGTTAAGTCATGTAATGGGCACACATACCTACAAAGCTTCGTACCTCTTGTAGATTCCTTGGATTAGGCCATCTTTTTATTACCTCTAACTTTGTTGCATCCATACGGGTGCCATCTTTATAGATGATGTGACCTAAGTATTGAATCTCTTGTAGAAAAAAATCACTTTTCTTTTGATTAATGAAAGGCTTATTCTCTCTCACAACTTGAAAGGTTACCTGGAGGTGTTGCTTGTACTCTTCAAGAGAATTTGGATGGCCTGAAGATTTTTGTCCATCATGAGTTTGAATGCGTCTGGAGCATTTGTCATGCGAAAACTTGTAAATTATGAAATAGATTTTCTACCCGTGGCACAGGAAATCTATTTTTGATAGTGATCTTATTTAGTGCTCTATAGTCGACACACATGTGATATGTGTTGTCTTTCTTTTGCACTAAAAGCAATGGTGAACAAAATGGAGAGGAGCTGGACCTCACCATTCCCCCCCTTTTTTATATTAACAAATTCATGCACTTGACTCATGATCTCCTCTTGTTGAGCTTGTGAAACTTATAAGGAGGCTTGTTAGGCGGTGAGCTTCTTGATAGGAGCTCAATTGCATGGTCATCATCCCTCATTTTAGAGATAGCTCACTAGGGATGCCATCAATGAAAACATATTGGAATCCTTTTAGAAAATTAGACAACTCTAATTCCTCTTGATTCCCTTTATTGCAGGGATATGGTGTTCCCCAACTCATTAGCATCTATGTACATGCTATTTTCCCTTTAGTGAAGTAGATTCTCCTTTCAAGGAACTTCATGTTGGAAGCCATGTGCTTAAACCATGGCGCCCCAACGATAATATTCTCATGTTTGAGAGGGAAGATGAAGAAATCCTCTTTTTCCAAATAGCTTTGGACATGAAGCCTTAATTTTCCAATGAAAGAAGTAACTGAGACGTCTTGCCCCTTGATAGCTCCATTGGCTTTCAATGCATCTCCCATCTTGTGGGCTTGTATGCCTAGCTTAGCGGTCAACTCCGTGGATATGAAGTTATGAGTTGAACTAGGGTTTTAAAAAAAAAATGCATCATGCTCTTGCATCTTTCCCCAAGCATAGGAAAGAACACTAATTTAGGAATTTTGGGAATTATTCAAGTCCCATTTTCCACAAAGAGACTTATAAAATGAGTCTTTTTTGCTAGTTTAATCTATCGATCCCGTAGTAATTCACTCTATGGAGTGCAAATTGTTTCCCCTCAGACACAATATATACCTACGTAGATCCATCTCCAAAGAAATATCCATGAACTATATACAAGGTAGCCTTATTCATGATTTCAAAAAGTCTCTTCTTACAAATTTTGAAGCACCGTTTTTTATTCTTAGATGGAAAATAGCTAGAAAAATACATTTTTTGTAACCGAAGAAAATAAGGGCAAACTTGAAATTCACCCGATTTTTATGTCAAAATTTGAAGCTTTTGCCAGTAATTACAGTAAAACTTGTAAAAGTTTCCAGGTTTTGTTCAAGGCAAGCTCAAAATCTAACCAGGATTTTAGGATTTTAGCCGGTTAAAATACACTAGACCCCGGTTTTTCCTAACACTGCATTAGACTATTGAGCCCAACAATGTAGCACTATTTTTATTATTTTTCAACAGATCCTTTTGAAAGTATATTCTAAGATCTATCAACCGTCAAGGCAAGTTGAGATTCAAGTTGATCTCCAATGTGAATTGAGAAAATGCCTCAATTTTTTTAAAAAAAATTATTAGGATAGGGTTAGGCTCGAACTTAAGTTTGAGCCTCATTAACTTGAACATAACGGTAAGGTTAGGCTCGAACTTAAGTTCGAGCCTCACTAACTTGAATTGAGAAAATTGTCACAATTATACTGGTCTAGGTGGGGTGAGGCTCGAGCTCAATTGGAACTGTATTTCGAGCCTTTAAGTTCGAGCCTCACTAACTTGAATTGAGAAAATTGTCACAATTATACTGGTCTAGGTAGGGTGAGGCTCGAGCTCAATTGGAACTGTATTTCGAGCCTCACTGACTTGAATTGAGAAAAAAAAAATGGTCAGGATAGTGTTACGCTCCTCGAACTTAAGTTCGAGCCTTGTCAACTTGAATTGACAAAATATATTATCGTAATTAGAATTGTCAAGGTAAGGTGCAGCGTGAGCTCAACTTTAGAGCCTCATCACCAACTTGCACTCATAAAATGCCTCAAATTTCAAATTAAAAAATGGTCAAGGTAGGCCGAGACCCCTCACTAACTTGCATTGAGGAATTTCTACAACTCCAGGGCACGATCTCCCGACCTTCCCTATTGTGCAACACCTCACCAAATGTCTTCACAATTTGAAACTTTGCCCCTCTCTCTCTCTCTCTCTCTCTCATCCATGCCCATTATGCATCATGACTAGCTGGCAAGATGAGCAGGGAATTATATTTCAAAGCATAGACATGCAACCTTAGAGGATGCAAGTAGAAGAACTAGCAGGCGCAAGGGGGACGACACAAATGTACTAGTACTAATGTAGTAGAGAGGAGCTAATAATCATGCAGCAGGTGTTGGAGGGAGGAGCGTGCGCGTGACTGCTTGTTGCATGGACCAAGACATGTTGATGAGGGCTGCAGGTGTTCATTACGGCTGCGAGTGTTGATGACGACAATAGATGTTGATGATGGTAGCATGTGCTGATGACAACAATAGTTTTTCATCATCATTATACAACGTTTGTGTGCAATTGGCAAGAACGGACACCTACAGATCATCATCATCAGTTGTCTCCTCCATCATATCAACAACAGCCTCACTTTATCAAAGGTGATCAAGCGGGGTATTATGATATAGAAGGTTTGCCTGTGGGGGTGGGCGCACATCTGAATCCTGAGAAGGGAAAGAAAAAGCCAGCATAAGCAACAACCTTCGTCCTCTTGCATCATCAGACAAATGTGGCTCACCCATCAATGCGTAGATGAGCACCATGGCATCGTGAGCACCACAAAGTGCATTAGGGAGCGGAGTGTAGCCTATGATCTTCTTCTTCATCATCACTGCCAGCCATTACTGCCGATAGATACTTTCAAGCATTCCGTCAATTCCAAGTTGTGTTGT
This sequence comes from Adiantum capillus-veneris, assembly GCF_014529385.1. NCBI lineage: Eukaryota > Viridiplantae > Streptophyta > Polypodiopsida > Polypodiales > Pteridaceae > Adiantum > Adiantum capillus-veneris. The sequence continues at coordinate 30,578,058 of NC_140943.1, forward strand.
TAGTTTAGTGGCCCACCCTCCAATTCAAAATTCAAACTTGCTGACGGCGGACGTTAGTTTCAAAATAAGGTTTTGATGGTGTCCCACCATCAAATTCAAAATTTGAATTTGATGACGACAAACTCTGGATGTTAGGTTCAAAGTAATATAGCCACGACCCTCATCACCGGCACTAACTCTTTTGTTCATTTTTCAGAACAAATTTGGTCATCCATTCAAAGCAAAAAATTGGAACATAGAAGAGGCTCCTTTTGAGCTCGAGCTCAAGTTTGAGCAATGGGTTCATTTCGACATGATACGCACATCGTGGGTTGGGGATTATTATGTAGTGCTTTTTTTTGTCAAACTAATTTAGTTTGAGTTGTTTCGTGATCTTAGAGTTGAAAAGAGTTTCTTTGTAGCTCATTGAATTCCTCTCATACTTCAAAGTTTCAAAGATTTTCTTTATAACATCAAACTCGTGTTTCATTGTCTCATGCTTTGTTGTTAGATCAAGGGTTATCCCAATGGAGAGAAATGTTTGCGGCTTGAAATCATGGTGTATTGATCATTGCATGTAAATTGAAGATAGCTAGCTTTTTTTAGTGGAGCTCAATATTAATTTTGGTTCAAGCTCAAGTTTGAGCTTTGTCTTCATTTCAACATGAACTAGGTTTCTTTGTGCTTGAAATTTAAAAATGTAGTGTTTGTATTTTTGAGGTCCATCGTGCAATAAACTTGCACAAGAGTCTTTTGTGACCTTGCAACCATCCAAACAACCAACGTTGAATAGAAAAGAGAGTCAACTTATTACAATGGAGTGAAGATATATTGTTTGTAAGCAATATGCAAGAAGAGAAATACGAACAATGAGGAAAACTGTAGAGACTAATGGAACAAGTATAAAACAAGGGAGAAAAAGGATCTACAAGTGGAATACTAGTTGAGTATCACTGGAGCATGAAAGCTAGAGGTGGAAGGTAGCCTGGTAAAATAAAGATCCCCAATAGTAGAGGGCAAACCTAGTCACTTGAGCATGGAAAGCTAGAGGTGGAAGGTCTTCTGGCAAAATAAAGATCCCCAAGTCATGACTGGCAAAGGCCAAAGCTAATCACAAAGAATTGTCCCAAAATTGTTTATTTTTCCCAAAATTCCTAAATGTGTCTTAAAGGAGAAATCCTTAGCAATGAGCATCCTCTTTTGGAGCTTCAAACATAGAGACTCTAGGAGTCTCATTGCGGGCAATTCTCTTGGGGCAAGGACGATAACCATGTCCTTGCTCCCCACACTTAAAACATTTGTGGTCCTTACTAAAATATTATAGCTCTTTAGGAGAGAGTTTATATTTACTTTTGTAAACTCCCTTCTCCTTGGACCAATTGTTGTTGTTATTGGAATAGCCTTGTAAGAATTTTGGTCATTGGTTTTCCCCTTGGCATCATTTTTGTCTTTATTTTCCATGGGCCTGACATTCCGTCTAGCCCCTTGTTGGAAATTGATGCGCAAAGCAACCATGGTGTGGTGGATTACTTTGGTGATAGAACTAGGCCGTTGAGAGTTGACATACTCGGCCATCTCTTTGGGTAATCTCGCACAAAATTGTTTCTTTTGCACGGCAAAGTATATCTTTTGAAAGATAGTAGTCTTGAGATGTAAATCCCAAACTTGTCCACATATTTGTGGATAGACTCATGAGAGAGAAGCTTTAAACTTCACCATTTGGTAAGCACTTTGTCCTTTGCATCACTTGCAAGGAATTGCTTCATGATGGAAACTCGTAGAGTTTTCCATGTCTTTGGGGCTTTGCCATTGCCACAAAGGCTAGCCCACCATTGATGAGCCAATTTTTGGAAATGCATAGCTACATGGTGTAGCTTGGAGGACTCCGTGAAGCCCTCGTCTCCAAAGGCCGCATCAAATTGTTGGATGAAGGCCAATACTTTGTCGGTAGCACCGAAGGTGCCATCATAGGTGAGAAAAGAGATACTCTTTCCTCCCTCTTTGAACTTCTTTAACTTTTGTAACCTTCGCCATGGACGGTAAGATTTTCGATGTCCTCCCCTCTTGTATTCTCTAGGAGAATAGCCATAGCTTTCATCAGTAGAGAAGGAAGGTGAAGAAGAAGGAGAAGAGGGTGACCTCTTTCTTACCCTTTTCTTCCTTTGTTTTCTATCTTCCCTTTTAGAGTGACAAGGAGAAGGACTATGGGTTAACCATTTCCTCTTGGGAGGAGTTGGCGATCGTCTAGACCACCATCTTCATGGAGTCACATCTTTTGAGGAACCTAGGGAGTCAGTACTTTCTCGTTCTTTGGATTACTCCTCTCGTATGGGAGAGACTCTTCTTTTGGGGGTCTCACCAAGAGGCCTCCTAAGCTCTCTCTCTCTCCTCTTTGAGAGGAAAGGAAATTCCATAAGCACGAAGTTTTTGAGTAACTTCAGCTTGCAAAGAGGGGTTTTCCATAGCTTGTTGCAACCTATTAACAAGATAATTAACAACATGGGGGCATCATCATTAGCACCTTCATGTGCAAAATCAAAGTTATCAATGTTCATTCTACTCTCTTGGTTATTGTTAGCTATTTTAATTGATCTTATGTGTTTACTTAGTGTATGCTTTGGCAATTCAAAACCTTAGTTGCTACTCCTCTTAGCCTTTGAAAATAGGCACTTAAGTATCTACACCCATGGCTCGGATTGGTTAATTATAGAGAGTAGTGGAGTGAGTCTAACATAGCGAAGTTGCCGAGGGATAGCTCCTTTCGGACTTCTTACAGGTCAATAATGGTAAAGCCGTAGGCAAGTCTAAAAAGACTCCATTATTAAGACCAAAGCTCCCAAGGTGTGCACCATTGCCCACATAGTGGGCTCAACAAAACCAATAATAGATCCCAGTCCCACTTACCCTAATATAATTAACAAAATCAACCATTAATAGGCTACTTAAGGACCTCTCCTCTTAAAAAAGAAAAGACAAACCTAATGCTCTAATACCAATGTAATGGAGATGGCCTATGAACTTTGAGAATAGCGGAATTAGGAAATTAGGTGAAGCACTTTTGAGAGATTACTTTGTGAGCATAGCGGGTGAACTTAATTGATGGTAGCAACATAAACATGATACCTAGTTAGCTTGGCATGAACAATACTTTTGAAAGAGAGAGAGTTTAGAGAACATGACAATAGTTGAGGACCGGATTCATATGGATCCGGTCCCCCCTCCAATAGGCATTTGTATTATAGTTTCTCCCATCAAGAGAGACTTGGTACAATACAATCTTTGTGTTCCTTGTAACCTAGGTGATGCAATGAAGATGGAAAGCTTCAAGTATCACAAGCATAACATAAACTTGAAGAAAGCATTAACTATCCCAAGCCTCAGTCCCAAGGCCTCAAACACCTTCGAAGGTGGAGAGAGCTAGCGGGGAATGAGGATAGGGAAGAGGAAGAAGAAACATTCCATAGGAGAAAGAAATAGTTCCTCACTTATCATTACTCTTCTTGCTAGCATATATAATAGCATAGTAATGAAGATGGAGAAGATGGCAAGCTTAAGCATTGAAGCATAGCTCTTGGTTGGATTTGCATTCCATAGCCAAGAGTGTTGGTGTAGGCTTTCACTCTCACAAGCTTGGAGAAGGAGGTGGTGTTCCTCAACTTTCACCAAGTGAGAATAGCCTTGCAAATGAGTGTGTGTGTGTGGAGTATATCCCCCTAGCACCCCCCTTTCTTGCTTTGGGAAAAAATTCTACTTGCTCTACAAGCTCATTGGACCCCTCTCCCCTTAGCCAATCACATCCAGCATGCAGTCAAGCATACAGGTAGTCTTTTGACAAGTGTCCTCCTTACCCCTTAGAGAGAGAGAGCTTGAAAATATCTAGATATTTGTTAGATGGAAGTAGAATCTCATTGGACCCTCTTTAGCCCAACCAATAGCATTCAAGCACACCATGTGGTTAAGCTTAGTGAGAGTCTGACATGTGTCCCATGTGCTCTTTTAGAATTCCCCTAACTTTGAGATTTTTGTGCATAGGAAGTTTCTCAAGCAACTTCCTCATTAAGTGAGTAGGTTCTCTTTTTGACTCAAGAATCTTACCCCCCATGCATAGGAAGATTCTCAAGCAACTTCCTCGTTAAATGTGACAAGTACCTCAAGTACCTTAGTCATTAAGCATGACAAGCACCTTAGGTGGGGTTCCCACCTCAAGAACAGCCTTAGCTTGCTTAAGTTTAGGTCGGGTTCCCACATCAAGCACAGCCCTAGCTTGCTTAAGTTTAGGTCGAGTTCCCACCTCAAGCACAACCCTAGCTTGCTTAAGGTTCCCACCTTATGCACAACCCTAGCTTGCTTAAGGTTCCCACGTCAAGCACAGCCCTAGCTTGCTTAAGTTTAGGTCGGGTTCCCACCTCAAGCTCGGCCCTAGCTTGCTTAAGGTTCCCACGTCAAGCACAGCCCTAGCTTGCTTAAGTTTAGGTCGGGTTCCCACCTCAAGCTCGGCCCTAGCTTGCTTAAGGTCAAAGAACTTTTAACACTAACCATTGGAGGTCTTTAATAAAGCTAACCCTAAGGTCTTTTAAGCTTCATTAGTTGCACATTGCTCTTCGATAGACTACCTCCTTTTGGACCCCTATTGAGATGTAACCATCTCTCCTCTTGGTCCCCTACTGAGGTAAGTTTAGAAGCACTTATTGCACATTGCTCTTTGATAGACCATCTCCTTTTGGAACCCTATTGAGATGCAACCATCTCTCCTTTTGGTCCCGTGTTGAGACAGGTCTAGAAGCACATGTCTCTATTCTAACTCTTGTTCCCGTTTATTCTCCCACATTAAATGATCAGTTTAATATGAGAAAATCATTTGGTAAAGCTAGATATTATATTTTATGATAGTGATTGTGATCCAACTCAGTCAAGTCCTAGATCACCTCCTAGACCCATGAGTAATTGTGATCCTCTCCAAGATAGATTCCTAGGACTATGCCACCCCTAGATGTAGCCTTAGAGCTTGGCCTATCATAGAGTGAGCTTCATAGCTTAGATCCGCTTGAGACTGATGACATAGAGCCGACATGTTTTTCTCACCATCTTGATACGCAACAAAGTGACACATTATTGAGAGATTCACCTACAGAGCAGCCACATCATACAAATGTTTCCATAGATCCATCTGTTCTTGTAGAGACAAATCCACATTCCCAGATCATAGAGCGGGCATATACGACTTGTGAGACATTGTCACATCAAGTTCCTATAGACCACGTTGACGAGGCAAAAGTAGCAGCCACACCACATTTATCAGAGCCATTGGAGCCTAGTTTATCCTCTACACCCTAGTGTAGTGCTACTTTAATAGGGCACACAATGGATTCTAGCCATGGCTTGACTCATAGAGATTACCATAGGACTAGACAAGTTTATGTTTCCTACAGAGAGATTCATGATAGATGTTTGTCTAGTGACAAGACACTTGTGTGGGTAGCAATCCATAAAGCACTTGATGGTGCATTGCAAGGATGGATAGCTTTGAGATGGTCATTAGAGGCGCATAGATTCTACGAGGGATGTGGACAGGTTTAGGTTCCTAGAGGTTGCATAGTAGAACACCTACAATGAGAGCTCATAGTTCTTTTATCTTCCTAGAGTAGATACATTACATCGGCAAAATGTCCAATAGAAGGACGACGATAGGATACGAGATGATCACGAGATGACAAAAGTGGCCATCTACTACAAGACAGTCTAGACCTAGAGTTAGACAAGCTAGACATTCACAACCACATGTGAGGAGAGCTTGCCATACATTCACTGAGATATCATGGACATTGAAGATTTGGATACCAAAGAGACGACCACCTACTATCACACCACAAGTTGACACTATCCATAGCTCACCAGAGATTTTTGCTGACCATGCCATTGACTTAGAGCTAGACAAGAGTTAGCCATTAAGGGTCTTGAGCCATAGAGTTCATTGACAACACAATCACATGCTGATGTCATCCCTAGACCCATTAGTTGTCCTACAAATTCTACTATCCATATGGAGCTAGGTGCTAACCAGTCAATGACCATTAGACATAGAGCTAGGAGATTGCAAATTTTATTGTTTGGAGGAAGTTCTCTTATCCCTAGTTGCACTAGAACCCTAATTTTTGTGGTGGGACACATGTCTAACCTCACCATGCTATCTGAGAACCACGATTAATTTGTCAATCCATGGGATGAAGCTGACTCGACTAGTGCATAGAGGCTACAAGAGGTTGTCAATCTCTCAGAAAACAACTAACAACTCGCATATAACTCAAGCTACATTCAAGTGACTGAAATCACCAAAAGCCAATTGCTCATTGGCAAACAAATCACATCCGTTGTAGTATCAAATGACATCCAAACGTAATAAAACTTCTAGGACAAGTTTATAAGACCTAAGCACACATGCTTATGGTCTCAAACCCCACTTTAGGTCAAGTTCCAAAATCATGATTATTAACAACAATGGATTTTTGACCTAGTCGTTTTTGACCCAGAATGCATCTAAATGCTTAGCAATGATGCCCCAATACCCCAACTATGCTTAGTTTTTGATTTGAAAGTGTAAATTCCTAGTTATGATGAAATTAGGCCGCGAGTCTCAGTGGCCAACCTTCCGAAGAAGTCCTCTACGGCTTCTACGCCAGATGCATGTTTTTACCTTCACACAATATGCTGGCATTCGAGGAAGCGTTTTACACGAGATTCTTCACTTGGAGAATGAAGATATTTGTGCCAGTCATTAGCAATCTAACCTCAAGGTTTGTAGGCTACTCAGTGGTGGAGCTGAAGAACAGAGCAACCATGCAGTTTCTGCAAGTGCCAGATAAAGAAAGAAAAATCAGATACCAGAAGGCACTGAATGTGCTTAAAGACCGCCTCGCCAGCCTCCAGTCCGAAGACTATTTTAGCCCATAAAGCTGTATCAAGGGACAACACAGGCGAGGAGGGGGGAATGTTAGCAGCAAGCTAACACGGATACCATTTTTTGGAGTTCTCTTGTAAAACACTTATTATTTTGATTAATCGAGAATATTGTAACTCCTATTTTCTCGGATAAACTCTTTAACTAATGAGCCGGGGCTACAAGCTTCCAGATTGTATCAACCTATCATTACCCATCTTTGGTAGAACCCCCAGATTATTAGTTTTGACCACCCAAAAACCTTGGCTAAGGTATACAAGCCAATTTTTGTAAGTTTTCTATAAGCTTTGGATAATGAAATACATAGCGTGAGCTAACGACGCTCACTCCTCTCCTTCTCGCGCTTCCTACTCCCTCCCCGGTTGTCACATTGCAATCGCGTTTGTTGCATTGCAACCACAGGTAAGAGTTCTACGCATTGACATAAGCAGTTCACAGTAATTCATAGCTTTTAGCGTCGCCGACCCGCGGCCTCGACCCACGGCCTAATTTCATCATAACTAGGAATTTACACTTTCAAATAAAAAACTAAGCATATGTGGGTATTGGGGCATCATTGCTAAGCATTTAGATGCATTCTGGGTCGAAAACGACTAGGTCAAAAATCCATTGCTATTAATAATCGCGATTTTGGAACTTGACCTAAAGTGGGGTTTGAGACCATAAGCATGTGTGCTTAGGTCTTATAAACTTGTCCTATAAGTTTCGTTACGTTTGGATGTCATTTGATGCTACAACGGATGTGATTTGTTTGGCGATGAGCGATTGGCTTTTGGTGATTTTAGTCACTTGAGTGTAGCTTGAGTTAGATGCAAGTTGTTAGTTGTTTTCCAAGATATTGACAACCTCTTGTAGCCTCTATGCACTAGTTGAGTTAGCTTCATCCCATGGATTGACCAATTAATCATGGTTCTCGCTAATACTGCAATAAGATAGGATGGTGAGGTTAGACATGCGTCCCACATACCATGGTTTGAAAAAATTTCATGTTTTGTGTAATTCAATGGAATGATTATGTTGATTGTTGGATTTTTGTTTCAATTAAGTTTGAAAGTATATACATAGATTGGAAATTTTCATGACAAAACAAATTATTGCTTAACACCAAAAGAATTTCATTAATTAAAATCTCAGGGTAATGCAAAAAGCCTTTACACTCCCACCCAAGAGAAGAAAAACAGGTCCAACTCCCGACCTTCAAGGGGGGGGGGACCTAACTTAGAACATGATGCCGAAGCATGGCTTGACGCCATGGACGACTATTTCCTGGCGGCAAGAACTGCTTCAGAAAATCAAGCAATGATGGGAATGTTTCAACTCACTGGAGATGCTAAACTCTGGTGGAAACACCATTGTAGGGATAATCCTTCCATTAGTCCGTCCTCGAAGAAAATGAAACAGGCAATAAAATAGAGATATCTTCCTTCAACACATCAAGCTATAAGAATGAATGAATTTTTTGCCCTCTGATAGTTAGGGCTTACTTTAGAGGAATACTACACCAAATATGTGTCCTTACGGCGCTATGCACCGCCGATGACAATGGAACAACAGATTGCTCACTTCTGCTAGGGCCTTAACAAACCTTTAAGTACACGCTTAGAAGCTATGAGGCCCACATCTATTCAAGATGAACTTCGTAGAGCTAAACCTCTTGCGGCTGAAGGAAACCCCCCTGCAAGGAACTATCATAACTACAACAACTTCAGAGGAAGGGCGAGGGGAAATATCAGCCAAGGAAATCAATGAAGGGCAGTAACAACTAGCAAATATAGAACATACTTTTCCAAATATCAAATGTTATGGATGCAATCGAATGGGGCACTACAGGAGCAGATGTCCTGAGGAACAAAACCCCAGAGTGGCTGCTAGGACCATTCCTCGGTCTCAGACAAGCCAAGGAAATAATCAAAGAGGAGGAAGAAATAGAGGACGAGGCAGAGGAAGAGGTAGAGGAGCTAGAGCCTATGTTGCAATGGGAGAGCCAACCCTGATGAATGAAGAAGATGAAAGAGCTACTCTTTTTGCCGCTATTGATAACCCTGGAGCTCAACAACATTATGCAGTCATCCAAACTACTGCAAAAAAACAAGGTAAACAATTTGAATTACTTATAGATTGTGGTAGTACACACTCTTTTCTCTCCCCTAAATGCTTAAGGAAGCTCAAATTAAACCAATACCCGACCAAGAAATTAGTAGTAGAACTAGCAAATGGGAAAGAGGTTCTATCTCAATTTACATCTGGGGAAATAGAATTCGAACTAGGAGGAACCCTTACTTCATCTTACTTTCGGACTCTACCAATTGGAATCTATGACGGTATTCTAGGAATGGATTGGTTAATCAAAAATTGGGCCCACATTCATTGTGCTCAAGGGAACCTATCCTTCAAAAATCAAATGCCAGGGAAACTGCAACCCCTTGACATTCCTCAAATAAAGTGGACTCATTAGCATGGACTTCATAACAGGCCTTCCTACCGTTCAAGGAGGTTACGATTTTATTATGGTAGTAGTGGACATACTGACCAAGGTGTCTCATTTGATGCTTGTGAACACAACTTACACTGCATCAGACATCAACCGTCTTTTTGTCAAAGAGATCTTTAGATTACATGGACTTCCAAAAGAATAGTCAGTGATAGAGATGCAAAATTTACTTCAAAGTTTTGGAACGCTTTATTTGAAGCCTTAGGTACCTAGCTATGTTTCAGTTCAGCCTATCACCCACAAACTGACGGTCAGACAAAAAGAGCGAATCAGGTTATTGAAGACATCCTTAGCACTTACTGTAGTAGAGAACCCGAAAATAGATACAATTTCTTCCTTTGGTGGAATTCGCATATAATTCTTCATTCCATAAAAGCATTGGGATGTCACCTTTTAATGCACTCTATGGGCATGAATGTATATCACCCCTAAACTTTTCTGACCCCACTACAAGAGTAGAAGCTTCAAAACAAATGCTGGAAGAGATGGATGCCCAAACTAGGGCCATACGACAGGACATTCGAGCTACTATGGACCACCAAAAACATTATGTTGATAAAAAATGGTCTAATCGATTTTTCAAACAAGGGGATAAAGTATTCCCTCGAGTCCGGCCAAGGAGAAGCAATCTATCTTTGGAAAAATTCAAAAAACTTAGCCCTAGATATTGTGGACCTTATGAAGTGATAAAGGTAATTAGTGATCAAGCTTACAAACTAAAGCTACTTGAACACCTCAAGGTTCATAATGTATTTCATATCAGTCTCCTAAAACCTTATATCACAAACCCCAATCACACTCTAGACGACGAACAGATTGTGATGCAAAAACAAAGAATTCTTGAACTCCAACCAGATTGTATTCTCGATACTAGGGAAAGAAATCTGCGAAACAAAGTAATCAAAGAGCATCTAGTAAAATGGAAGGACTACCCCACTGAAGACGCCACATGGGAGGACGAAGTATCACTTCTCAAAGATTTTCCCAATTTCGATTGAGATGAGGACATCTCAATTCCTTAAGTTGGGGTGATTGTAAGGTTTCCAGCTTTTGAAACCTTAAAGGTTGTATAAAGCTTAATCAAACTAATATGATTATTAAAAAAGTAATGTAGAATTATCCGGCCGTGGCAAATATTGGTATTTTTGGAACCATAATCATGACTTTACTATGGTTAGAAATTTTTAGAACTGAATTCCGATAAAAACTGATATAGTTATGGCCACTGGAAGTTTATATTGCTAACTAAATTAACTAATAAATTGTAAGGTCTTGGCAATCATTGCGGCAAAATACTTTTATCATAGAACTCTTTAGATATTTACAGATATTTTACAAATTAAGTTGTAATAGGTCTGAAAAATAGCAGAAATCGATTTGGTGTATCTGGGGGCTATGTGGAGCAGTAATGAACCTGCCCAATCCTGATTTAGCAACATATGGCGCTAGCGGGAAGCTCGGGGCTGCCTTGAAGTGCAAGGAACTGCTAGAAACAACCTATGAGTCCTAAAAAGCTATAAAAAGACCTCCCCTCTTCACAATTGAACACAGACTCGGAGTCCTGGAAGTTTTCTCTTACGCATAAGAGAACACTTCTCAGAAATTACTTAGAGAGCAAAAACTCTTTGTAATTAATCGAGGTAATTAGTTTGATTTTGGTTAATTAAGAAAATAGCTTAAGTTTTGACTAATTAAGCTATTAATTAAAAAGATTAAACATTCTCTATTATTAATTATTCTCTAAATTATCATTAGACTGTTCATCACTAATTTTTTAAGCTTGATCATGAATCTAGTTAATTAATTATTGCATATTAAGTTGAAAATGGTTAACTTTAAGTTGATTTATGAAGAAAAATAGATTTTAAGCCTAAATAATTATAGTACAAGTTTTGGAGCTTGGTTATACTATGTAGAAGCCAGGGAAATTAGATATTAATTTTTTGAGTAATCTACCTAATTAATTAGGCAGAAATTAATTGTTTATAATCATAAATTAAAAGGAAAAATTAGCTGAAACATTTAGATAATTACATAATATTTTTATCAAAGCTAGAAATTAATGTTAGAAAGCCAAGATAATTAGGCCATGCACAAAAAAATAGTTTATCTAATTAATTAGGCCAAAATTATCTACTTTTTAGCATAAATAAAAGGGGTAAATCAGCTAAATCACTTAGATAATTATACAATAATTATTAGAGCTAGAAACTAATGTGAGAAAGTCGGGATAATAAGGCCATGCACAAAAAATTAGTTTATCTAATTAATTAGGCCAAAATTGTTTATTTTTAGCACAAATTAAAGGGAGAAATTAGCTAAATCACTCAATAATTATCAGAGCTAGAAATCAATATTAGAAAGTGGAGATAATTAGATCATGCACAAAAAGTAATAATTAATTAGGCCAATATTGCTATACAATTAGTTTATATAATTAATTAGGCCAATATTGTTTGATTTTGAGTGTAAATTGGAAAGAAAAATTAGTAAATCAATTTATATAATTACATAGTAATTAGCAGAGATGGACAATAACATCACAAGTTGGGAAAATTATCTTTAGCAGAGATAATTAGTTTAGCTAATTATCCTAGCTAACATTGTCTGATTATGACTACAAATTGGAAAGAGAAATTAGCAAATTAATTTATAATTACATAGTAATTATCAGAGATAGAAAACAACATTAGGAAGTTAGTATAATTATCTTAAGCACAAAAAATCAATTTAGCTAATCGTCTTAGCTAATATTGTCTGATTTTGATTGTAAATTGGAAAGGAAAATTAGCAAATTAATTTAAATAATTACATAGTAGCTACCAAAGATGAAAATTAGCATTACAAAGTCGAGACAATTATCTTAAGCACAAATAGTTAGCTTAGCTAATTATCTTAGCTAATATTATTTGTTTTGACTATTAATTGGAAAGGGAAATTAGCAAATTTATTTATATAATTACATAGTAATTAACAAAGATGGGAAATAGCATTAGGAAGTTGAGATAATTACCTTAAGCACAAATAATTAGTTTAGCTAATTATCTTAGCTAATATTATCTAATTTTGATTGTAAATGGGAAAGGGAAAGTAGTAAATTAATTTATAAGTTAGCAAGATAATTACTAAGGTTATAATACATCAAAATCTACCTAGGATAAATATCCCACAAGCAAGAAAGTAATTCATAAATTACTAAAGCCAAATGAGGGTATTTTTGGAGAGAAATTAAATAGGGAAATCAGTAAACTAGCTCTGATATTTATAAGATAATTATAGAAGCACAATAATACTATCAAGAAGTTAAAGATTAAAGAAAAAATATCTCACCCAGATATTTGTCAAAGATACTTACTTAGTCCGAAAATCCCTATTTTTGGGTAAAAGAAATAAGAGAGATTATTCAATTAATTCTCTAATCAATTAGGTATCCTTTTATAAGGCTACCACTATGGCTCCGAAGAGGACCCGGGGAAATTTTCAGTCCAATGAGGAAGATACAACTCACAAGAGGACTAGGACGTCCCATGACCATGAGGCTGGGCCTAGTAGTAGGCCGGAGAGTCTTCAAGCGCCAGCACAACAGTAGATGGCTGATCAATTCGAGGTGGGTTTTCCCTTAATTCGAACTAAGTTTTTAAATATTTTAAGTTCTTTTATAAGTTAACATTGTATACGTAAGGGGTGAGTAGGAATCAAAAAGGAATAATTGGACGAAAGCAGAAGGTAACTTCCATGAAACCAACGAGCATTGTTTGTAATTAGGAAAGGATTGTTTGGGCTAAGATTGGTTGACCTAGGAAAGAATGATTGATTATCATTAAGAAGCTTCTCTCAAGACACCTCTGAAGACTTGGAATATTTTTAGTTTAGGTGATGAGTAATGATAGCGAGTCAACCATGGATGAGTCGATTACCTCACTGTACGTGGAGTCTTTACCCCATGCATGTGTATGTTTGTGGATACTACTTAGGATATCGTTTTTATCCTATAGGAACTGCCCGGTTGTATGGGCAACTGGTTGGCGTATGGGCGCCCGGATTTTGGATGATGTCTTTTTCCACCCCCGTTTTTTATGAATAAGGAATGGGTGCCGTTTTTTCACCCCTGTATAGGTGATCTTGAGACAAGCAGTACTAGTCAGAGATACTTTAGATTAACAGTACCTTGTCTTAAGTTTAAAGATGTTTGTTTGTAAAAGTTTTTTTTTTAATACTGCTTTCAAGGGTTGTTTTAATGAATTACCGTTATGAAAGATAAAAGGAATCATTATTTTAATTGTGATAAGAACGTGGTAGTAATAAAATAACAAAGTATCATGTGTGAGTGCGGGGGTGGTAAGTGGGGATTGACTAAGGTTGTCAATCATGGACGGGTGGACCTGATTAGTCAGGTAACTATGCATTCCCGCCCACTAAAAAGCATTTAGTTGGAAAGGGAGTTCACCAGCGGCTGTGCCCTCACATCTGTTAGGGGGGGAAAAGTGTTGGTTGAGGATACCTTAGCCCAATTTGTGAAAGTTATAGGACCGAAATAGTTTTTAGATTTTTAATATGTTGTCCTGTTCTTACTGCAAGACAGGACTAGGTTTTCTTCTAGGGCTATAGACCCAAGCCATTGTCAATGGTAAAGGTCTATTCCTTGGATTTTTCTTAAGTTTAGAGACTTTGATTTTTATTAGGACTAGAGACCTGTCAAGGACCCCATCCCACTTTGATGTCAGCGGGTTGGGGATTTCACAAGTTGCTTGTTTCTCAAAGTCCAAAAGTATTTTATGAAAATCCACTCCTTTGAAGCAAAGAGAATACATTGGGTACCAAAGGGCGGGACTGGGATATCTTTGTCTACACCATATCCCAACCAAGTGAGAGATGGGATCCAACAAGCCTGTGGATGTAAAAAAATATTATTAAGACTATATATATTTCAACAATTCTAAGAAGTCTCAGTATATGACAGTTGCCGGCCGACCAAGAGTAACTTGGGAAAAAAAGTGTGTGTTTAAATTTGAAAATCCCATCAATTTGAATCATATAGACACAACAGTCAAATTACTGCAAGAAATAAAATGGTTGTACATAAAAATTAAAAGTCCTGATTACATAAGTAGCTTAAATGAGGAGGATAAGCGAAGACTCCTGCTGAAAAAAGTGTGTGTTTAAATTTGAAAATCCCATCAATTTGAATCATATAGACACAACAATCAAATTACTGCAAGAAATAAAATGGTTGTACATAAAAATTAAAAGTCCTGATTACATAAGCAGCTTAAATGAGGAGGATAAGCGAAGACTCCTGTTAGATGAAAGTGGGGAGTCCCTTTACCTACCAACCAACCATTAGTACAATTAATTAGTATTAAGTTGTACATAATGGGTGACAGGTATCCAAGCAGCCCCCACTGCTTGTTATTGTTGTCACACCCAAGAAATCCCACTCACCCCTCCATTTCATAGTATACAATGTTTTCTTTTGCTTTCCTATGTAGATATGGTCTGGTTGCATCTTTGAACGACTTAAGAGGTTCTTTGGGTTGAATGATTGGATCCCTAATTTCTATTGGTTTTGGCTTAATATGTCTACTGTCTGCAACTTTCAATTTGTCATGGATAATGTCATAATAATCAATATCTAATTCTCCTAAATGATTTTCTCATGTTAAACTGATCATTTAATGTGGGGAAGTACCAGGGGAGAAAAAGCTAGAATATTGGTTAAGCTAGCAGACCAGCCACGGTAGGGATCCAAAGGGGGGGCCATCTGCAAAAGAGCCATGTGCAACAATGGGCTAAAAAGACCCTAAGGTTCAGCCCATTAAGACTTCCAAAATGCTAAGGTTCCAAAATTCAAAGGTTGTGTCCAAAGGTCAACCATAGGGGAATTGGATGCTTTGTGTGTGTTCAAAAAAAGTCTTTGCACATCCCTACATAGGAGGGGGCGAGCCTTTCTCATAGGGGATGAGAGAGAAAGCCACACACACACACACAAGCTCCCTTTACACAAAGGGAATGAGGGACACATGTCAGCTCCCTAGCCCAGATGCCCACAAGGTGTACCCAATTCCTATTGAATGGCCTTGGAGGTGGACCAATGAGAATTAGGCTAGAGTAAATCTAGTTTAATTAATTTAAAAACACTTAATAAAATAACCAATGAGAATTAAGTCCTCTAGAAGACTATTGGACAGTCTCCCAAGGGGTCCAATGAGCATTCAGGAGCCCAATGGCTTGCCTGATTCCTATTGGCTAGGAGGCAAAGGGGTCCAATGAGAGTTTAGTTGAATTATTAAATTACCTAAAGCTCTCACAAAAGGGGAAAGGGGGACACATGTCAGAAGGCTATCACTTATGCTGCTTAATAGTCATTGGCTAGCCCTGGGGAGGTCCAATGGGGAGATAGCAAGAGCAAATAGCAAGAGGGCTCGCCCAAGAGAGAGAGGGGGCTGATTTTTGCAAGGCATTGTCACACACACACTCACACAATCTCATGTGTGAAGAAAGAGAAGACTATCTCTTCCCAAGCTTTAATGGAGAGCTCATCACCTACTCCAAGCTTGTGAGATAGAAGCCTACATCGACACACTCTTGGCATGTGGATGCAAATCCAACCAAGAGCCAAGCTTAAATGCATGCTCATCTCCTCTACCAAGCTAATTACTAAGCTAAGCTATGCTAATATGAGTGATTATGTGAGGAGATGTACATCTTTCTCGTAAGATACTCCTTCTTCCTCTCAATCTACTCTCATACCCTGCTAGCTCTCATAATCTTCGAAGGTGTGTGAGGTCTTGGGTCTGAGACCGTGGATAATTAATGTTGTGTTTGCTAAGTGTTTTGCTTAGTGCATGAAGCTTTCATCTTCATTGCACTAGCTAGTCTTGAAGGAACACAAAGAATTGTATTGTACAATGTCTCTCTTGATGGGAGAAACCATAATTCAAAGCCTTTTGGAGGGGGGACCGGCTCCATGCAAATCCGGTCCTCAACTGTTGTCAATAGCTTAATTTCTCTCTCTTTTGAAAGTATTGTTCATGCTATCTAACTAGGTGTTATGCTTTTTGTTGCTCTCTCCACCCAAGCACTCTTGTAATTATCATTAGGAATCTATTCTAACGAAATGCCCACTATGTTCATGCTAATTTCTGCTACACACAAGTTTTTAGGGCATTAAATGTTACAGATATATGTTAGATAACTCCTCTATCCTCCATTTTTCTTATTATTTCTATTTTCTGTTTGTTGTACCAATCCATGTCATTATTGGTAAACCCGGGTTTCCTTTGTGATACTTATTAATTTTGAGAAAGGCATTTTTTTGTGTTTCTCCGAAAGATATGCAGCAACATCTCGACTATTTTTCAAAAAAAACTCAACACACCTTTGTCCAGTTGGAGCCCTGATATTTTGATTTGAGTCTTTTTATTAGCTATCGTAGCTTTCCATACACTTGTTTAACTTAGTTTCTATATCCATGATCTCTCAAAGACTTAGATGATATTGGAAACATTTGGCAATATCCCAAAAAAACGTTCAGTAATTCCCATTGGAGTCCTCCTATGAGGATTTGCGTTTAATTTCTAGACAGATTATATACATGTTAGCTTTTGAAGCTTATACTAATCTTATGTTCCACTCTTCCAGAAACCGTGTAATCTAATTATAATAAATAGTAATAATTTGTGTTATAAATGTTCACTTTTGATGCTTATAACAGGCCTATGTTCCACCCTTCAGAGACAGCGTAATTGAAATATACCAATTAATCACATTTTGCTACCTGGTTAGTTGTAACCATCGTCATGGTGTGTGTATGCCGGTGTTCTTCCACTTTGTGATCGTCCTCACCTTTGTAGTGTACAAAAAAATTACGGTGTGTATAAACACCTTGTTATCGGCCGTCTTATGTGCGCATTAAATCCTTGAATTATATATTTATTTAGCCCTGCATCATGAGCTACCCATTATTGTGTGTGTATTCTTTTAAAAGCACTGCCTTATGTATACCCAAAAAAACAATAGCGCATGATTTACCTCAACTCTGAGCGCCCAGTGTTCGCCTTTGTACCGCTTATAGCTTGGATGTAAGTGGGCGTGTGGGAAAACAGCCCGAAACTTCACATTGAGCTCAACACGCTCTGCTTCACGACTGTCTCACTACTGAGGAGAGGTTAAGGCGAGAGGGAAAAATCGCAGTGTGGTTGAAGCGGCCATGTGTGTGTGTGTGTGTATCAGTGTGTGTGTGTGTGTGTGTGTGTGTGTGTGTGTGTGTTGTCAACTCGTAGCTCTATTGAGCTCTCAACTGTAGTTCATCCTCCTCTTATCGCTATGTGTGTGCTTCTGTGATCACGAAGACTATCGGCTATGGTTTTTATAAGGCTTTGTACACCTCCATGTTTAATGCACCGACTGTCTCTCATAGCTGGCTCTGATTGCGCAACTCTTCCAATTATAGAAATTCCACCGTTTAAACTTTTAATGTAGTTCTCCATTGCACCTTTTTGTACTCGGCTAAGTCATCATCTATATCAGTAGTATCTGGAACCTCTCTCTCTCTGTGTGTGTGTGTGTGTATGGACCTCCTTTTACAGATCATTATTCTCCCTCTAGCATCAAGAACTAAGAGCCTGTGTTTCTCCTTGTTTGTAACCTTGCGTTAGGGGTGAAGAACAACTTTACTATGTTGGTGAGAAAACTTTTGACAAAGTACTCAAGACGCTCATTGCCAATATAACCTTAATCCATACCTCTTGATCTTTCTTCGTAACATCTGTGTATTTGCAATCATATGTGTGGCAATTCATGACATATACCTTGCTTTTCAAATATTGTTGGCGTGAATAGTGAGCCCTCACGACCAGTTCGGCATGATTCAGTAGAGCGATTAGAAGGTATGATGCTTGTTCAAAGTTTATGCATAGTTCAAGAGATCAAGTCAAGGGCTTGTTCTCTTTTTGTAGACCATTCAACCAACAAGAGTGTAAGCTTGACTCGACAAAAGCATCACATAATCATGAGAAGTTTAAGTGTGGCACCTCTGATTGGTGTGCAACACTTTCTTGGGACACCACCTTTGATTCCATGGTTGATCATGTGGCTTCGAATGACCTTGTCTACCTTTTCTTGCAATAAAAGGTTTTATGAGAGATGGGTTTGGCACTGAAGAAAAGAAACCTTTGAGGAATTGCGGGATGGTAGTACCTAGCCGCCTACAAGCCGCATGAGTATAAGGAGGGCAATCTGATTCGAGAGTAGCGCTGAGTTGTAGCCTAGTTCCACCAACAGCTGTCACAATCTCTCTCTCTCTCTCTCTCTCTCTCTCTCTCTCTCTCTCTCTCTCTCTCTCTGCTTGCTTATGGACAGCCTCTCCCGTGTATAAGGGATCACCACATCAGCATCGTCAAGAATCGACAACGTCAATAATTTTCTTTGGTCGCTGCATGCTTTTCATGCATTTTTTATTTTACTTGGTGGTTCGTGGCCGTGCGATTGTGATAATAGGGCAATGGCCTAGATCCTGCCAAGCGGCTAGTTCTTACGACTTCATTCAACAAAATCGTATTAAGCTTACCAACAAGTAACAAGATGCAAATATTGCAAATAAGTAACTATAAGCCAAGCAACAAGCGCACCAACTGACACATACACACAATCTATCCCATCATGTGTCAACAAAATAGATGCATACCAGTCATCCGCCTTTAAAAATACACAATGGTGCTAATCGTTTCTTAACAATCAAGAAGAAGATCATTTTTTAGAAGATATAGCACACATACAAGAAATAGCATGTAATGCTACATACAGCACCATATTGTATACAATAGAAAATATAATAAGCCCCAAAAATAGAAAACTTTTAAACTTTTCTTTTGGAAACTATAATAAGCCCCAAGAATAGATTAAATATCACAACTCTTTGGTTAGAATATTGTGGTGTGCGTGTGAGTGAAGCAAGATAGGACCAAACTGAGTGTGTCTTCATCATAGTCGAACACCTCATTATATGGATATCACAATCTCTACAACAACCTTCTTGGCATATCCATGGGAGGTTCATACCACTCCATGTTTGGCTAAAGGGCCACCCCTGCTCCTGACGCAATTGCTCATGGTTACTGCCGCAACTAGCCATAATGGTCTCGGGTATCGGGTTGCCCCTTCAGTTGGGAACCATGCTCACAATTGCAAGGCCGACATGGCGCCATCCTGTAGCTTCTTGCAAGCTCGCAACCCTGCCATTGCTGATGGACTCCATGTTTGGCTACACACCCACACCCATGTTTGGCTACACACCCACACACCTCCTTTATTTCTAAGGTTTAGCAGCTGAGGGGCTAGTTCAAGATGGAGAGGGACTCGATGATCTTTTTGTTGAATCTAACACACATAGGGGTTGCACAATAACTCTAATAGAGTTGGAAAATGACAAATTGTTGTGAGCAAGGTAGCCTTCAAGGTGTGGATGACTTGCTCTTCCTGAAGCCTCGGATTATTGGATTGAAGAAGCTGAGGGCTACTTTGCATCATCAAGAAGCGCAAGTTGTAGAAGACATTTAATGATTGACGATTGCACTAGTGGACTACAAAGAATTGCACCAGCGGAATGCAAAAGACTGAAATGGTTTCCTTTTAGTCGGGGTCCAGGGCAAAATGCATGGCGTCGTGAATGAGAAAGAAAATCAAGAAGAGAGTTTCAAGAACCAAGAAAGAAGATGCCTATCGTCTCCACCGATGTGGTGTGCGTGTGAGTGAATCAAGATAGGAACAAACTGAGTGTGTTTTCATCATAGTCTGATACCTTGTTACTTGGTGAGCTTAACATGCTTTCACAGATTCTTGAGCTGAGAAGTGGCCGCTTGGCATGATCTAAGCCATTGGCTTTGACCAGAATTGCACGGCATGGCCCTGCTTTTTTTTATCGTGCACATGAGCAACGAGTCGGAAAGAAAAAAGCAACGTTGCTGTGCGCAATCAAGAAAAGCCAAAAGCTGGCCACAAGGAGCTTGCACGGGCAACAGCTCCGAAATAAACTCAATAGCCTCTCTGCAGCTCGTGAACTCTCCAAGAGGTACCAACCCTGCACCATGCGGCCTTGATCAACATTCGTCCATCCTGCAGGTCCTCCATAGCACCCAATGCCAATTTGCAGGAGGTGAGGAACGTATGCAGCCCGCCGTTGATGGCAGGTCGGGGCATCGAAGTACAGTGAATTAAGTCTCTAGGCTAGAAGGTGAGTATTGACGTAGGCTGAGCCAACAGCAACAGGTGGCTCTAAAGCACAACAATCCCTTCCTCCTGGTCTAAGCATCGCTCTGTCAGCTCCTAAGTTGCCGTCCCCTCACTCTCCTACAATTAATATGGCCCTCAAGCCTCTCGAACCTGCTCACCTCGGCTCCCTGTAGCAGCTCCATCTGGCATGTTCTGTGCTTGTTCATGTTTTGTTTTGTTGGTGGGTGAGTCCAAGGCTGTTTTTTTGATATCTGAACGGAGCAACCAGATTTAAATTTAAAAAACGTATCGCTGCCAAACTTCGCCGTGAAAAGCTACCAGGTGAATAAAATAAAAAGCGCACTCTGCGTTGTAGCTGCGTTGCGGTCGCAGATCATCAAGCTGAAGGGTACGTCGGATGCTTGCCAACGTGATGAGCCCTCGGATATTTCATGCGATCAACCCATGGTAGATGTCTCTGTTTTAGTGCTACTGAAACAGAGGCCTAATCTGGAGTCGAATCACCAACACTCATTGCCTTCCCAAGCCCGTTCAACACATTTTTCTACTGATGCTATCAGGCTGTTAGCGATGAAGACGGCAGAGACAGACGAAATGGAACGAGTAAACGTCAAAGTGGACATGAGATCAAAAAAGCATAGCAGGATCGATCACACCAAAGCTTCTGATGGCTATCCTCAAGTAATTATAAGCCATTGGCTTTAGTGCTAGCTACTTGCGCTTTTAGCAGAGTGTGTGAGGGGATTAGTGGCAGACAACTCAATGTCAAGGGAAAGGCATTAGAGAATATTGCCACTAGTGCAAGTCATGGTCTGATGAGCCGTTGGCTTCAGTCACACTCCTCGTCCAACTCTATTGATAGCCTATCTGAAAATTTGATGAGGCAAGCATTTCGGAACAATCTACAGACAAATAGAAACATCTCTCATTACCAATTCAACGCGGAATATGGTGTCTGTGGGAGTTGGTTAATGTGTAGCTCCAAGGAGATGCAACAACATTGCAGTGGAAGTCAAGTAGTAAATCATGCAGGTGCCTACATTGCTGATTAGGATCAAAAGAATAGTCAAAGAGTAAAAGCAGAAGCTAATTCTTTTTTCCACACAAAGAGATTTGATGTTGGGGAAGCTGACGAACACGGACTGCCGAGTAATGACATTTCTGGAGACAGCATACCAGTATGTCAGCACCTATTAGCCTCCGGGAGCAGTTCCCTACTGTCCATTCAACAACTCAGTGGAATAGGAGAAACTCTATAGACAATATGACCAATATTGCGGCCTGTAAAGAGCTTCTCTTGCTAATAACCATGATTCGGTGGCGGATCCTATAAGCAAAGATCCATGTACGCAACAGCTATTAGAGCAAGTTCAGATGGCTGCAGATGACAGACATCAGTTTGGTATTGTAGCCAACACAAACCCTCATTTTTCCTTGGGGCAGTGATAATCTATTCACACCTTCTCAAAGGTCTTTTGTGCAATAGGCGGTTGAGGTAGAAACCACATATAGCAAGCGCGACTCTAGCTCGACAACACTGCAAGGTTCGTGATCTGCATCCAATTTTCCACGCGCATGCGTTTGCTTGGCGCAACACAAAAATGCTACTGGGCAGGGCACGGCTTCCGTTTCTTATAATTTTTTGGAGAGACCACAGTGCCAACTCTCCACCATACTTTTGTATGGCACCTCTGTATGACGTGCACTTTGCACTTTGCACTCTGAAGGTGAGGTTACATGTACCGCTATCCTCATTCATTGTACTCATAATAACTACAAAAGAAGAAAGGTAAAACACAGTCAACATCCACCTTCTATGCTACCAACCATTCAATGAAAATTTTCTTTTTGAAATACTTTTCGTTTGCTGCAAGAATTTATATGTAGCACCTATGCTAGAAAAAACATTCATCAGTAGACAACCTCGCTTGGATATAATCTCAACTGTAATTATCCCTGTAATCTCGAATAATTGATGCACTTAACTTTGTCTCCTCCCATAAACATTGTTTCAAATGTATATCCCTTTCACGCAGTGCCGCCCTTGCCAAATTAGTCATGCTCTTGTTTCCTTCAGTGCTAGATACTAAATGTTAATTTGCATATGTCCTATGTATTCTATAGATGTTATATAGCAAGGCCCACCAAGCAAGACTAGTTATATAGATATCACAAGCAACCTTCTTGGCATGTACATGGGAGGTTCACACCACTCCATGTTGGCTATACACCACAATATACAATAAGCCCCAAAAATAGATTACAACTCTTCCTGTTGTGGACTAGTTCGATTATCCACATTTTGCATTAACGCTTGACTCAATATTTGGAGCTTCAAAATTTTATGAATGGGAATTTTATTCGACGTAATTAATCTTTTTGTTAGATTGTTAGATTTGGAGGGAGAGATCTGAACTGATGCTAGGGTTTGAACGCAGAATTGCTATTCTGCTGTGATTAGGTCGAAACGTGCCTGCTCCTCGAGCTGTCGCGTGTTCTATCGAGTTCACCTCTTTCTATTTGCCCCTGCAGTAGTGCTGCTCAACGAGTCTCGGATCCTTGGCCGCCTTCATGGAGTTCGACCGGCGGCCAGAGAAGCGTGGCAGGCTCGAGTACGAAGAAGCCCTCACGAGAAGGGACGAGGTTGGTTTTTCCCTGAATTTTCCGCAATTGTCTATGATGCGTTTATACTCAAGACTTTTACTCCGTTTTCTACGCATGGAAATGCATTCTGAAGCTGTGGAGACGTTGTCTCTCTCTCATTTGTGTTGATCTGTTGTGGGATAAGGGCTATAGTTTGTGTAAGGGTGCGTTTTGGGGGGGGGGGGACTATGCTTGCATTGTAACATGAAGAAGAGTATGTTTATGATGGTGGAACATGGATGCCGGATGGCTTTTGTAGGCTCAGCCTATTGCCCACACTGGGCATCATTATATGGAGCATGAAAGGCATGACAGGGGGGGCGCAGCGGTTCAAGCAGGGTCGGGCCCTGCTCCTATTAATACCTATGTGAATGGAACTACTCGGGCTCAATCCCCGCCTTGGCGAGAAGATGACAAAGATGGGCACTACGTTTTTGAGCTTGGAGAGAATATCACTCCCCGCTGTAATGACGCTTGCTAACTCCTACACAGCATGTTGGCTTACAACTTGACAGATTACATATGCTCATATGTGGTTTGGTTTAATATGCATTTTACTCGCTCAATTCTCAAGAGGGTTTCATGACCTTTCCTGTTGCTTCTGCATTACGTTACGTTTCTTCACTTTTGTTTGATTTTGGTTTCTTGAGCCTAACTCATGAATTTGCTTTGTTCGTGTTTGCATGCAGACAAGATCCTCAGCAAGATGGGGGAAGGTGCGTACCTGCGTACCTTTGTTTCTTCATGATTTTGGGGAGTTGGTTTTTTCTTTTTGACAATTTTCATGCGGGAGAAGAGAATTAAAAGAGTGATGATTGCTTTTTGTTCATGATGTTATCTGGATTTGTGATTTGCTTAGTTTTGATAAAAGAAGTGCTGAGATGATTGATGGAAAACCTATATTCAGGTCAATGTGGTTGATAGACGTTCTGAACTGTCTGCAGATATATGACTGCTAGTTGAAGTGCATGCATTTATTGATCCCTGTGTGTTGAGGTGCCCTTTATAGTATTTGCCGATGGTCATGTCTTTTCTTGCAATTTTTTGTTATGTGAAAGTGGGATACTGGGTGCTTGAGTATCAAAGGAGCGTCGTTGTTTTGTTAAAGATATATGAGGAAATAGATATCTGAGCAGTGTTGTCCAGATGTTACGTTTTTCTATTTATGCATCAATTCCCTGAGGTGATGTGATAAATGGGAAGAAATGATATCTGTGGAGTCCTGCAGGGACGTTTGGCAGGGTTTTGGAATGTTGGGATCGTGAGGAGCAGGATTATGTAGCTATTAAAGTCATTCGAAATGTCCAGAAGTATCGTGATGCTGCTATGATTGAAATAGATGTACTGCGTGTGCTTGCCAAGCACGACAGGACTGGCTCACGGTCTGTCTACCACATTCATGTTGCGAGATAGTTACAAACACTGCCAGCTTGAGCTTCTACTTGGTAGTAGATGTATGCCATTTCCTTTGTTTAAGGAAATGCTTAACAAGCTGTTCCGATGTTTGATGCAGGGGCTGCGTACGACTAAGGGGCTGGTTTGAGTATCGCAAGCATATATGTATTGTATGTTACTGTCCTTGCTAATTTTTGTCGACTTGGAGCATTCAATCCACTGTGGTTTGATCTCACTCATGCTCGTCACAGGTTTGTGACAAGCTTGGACCCAGCTTGTATGATTTTCTGCTTCGCAACAGCCACAGGCCTTTTCCTGTTGATCTAGTGCGTGACTTTGGCTTGCAGCTTTTGCAGTCTGTCGCATGTAAGCATGCATGTAAATACTCTCTAAACTATTACCCTCTGTAAGTTGTGAGGTGCTTACAACTTGTTTGGTACAGATATGCACGATCTCACACTCATCCATACAGACCTTAAGCCAGAGAACATACTTCTCGCTTCGTCCGAGTATATAAGAGTTCCAGGTTACAAGGTAGGTGGGAATCTTTTTGTAATATGAGTGACTGGTGGTTTGGGAAGTTTTCATGTGAGTTGTGTTCTGTGTTTATAGAGCTCTCAACCTGGGAAACATTTTGCTTACATCCCTAAGTCCAGTCAGATAAAGCTCATTGATTTTGGCAGTGCTACGTTCGAAAGTCGACATCATTGTTCAATTGTCTCAACAAGACATTATCGAGCACCTGAAGTTATTCTTGGTGAGCTAGGGTTGTCAGTAACATGATGTTGTGAATGCTGTTATCTTGTGATTTTGTCTTACCAGTTTGCTTTATTTGCGGAAGGGCTCGGTTGGAGTTACCCATGTGACATGTGGAGCATTGGATGTATTCTTGTTGAGTTGTGCACTGTAAGACTTCAATGTCGCTATCCTTTTTCAGGCTTAGCAATATCTCTGTTTTTGTTTTCTAACATCCTTAGTGCTTTGTAGGGTGAGGCACTTTTCCAAACACATGAGAATCTGGAACATCTGGCCATGATGGAGCGGGTTCTTGGGCCTATTCCTCTGAAGATTAGCAAAAGAGTCGAGTGAGTTTCTTTTACATGTGCGAAGATGCACAACCAATTTGATTACATTTCCTTGCAATGCTCATTGGTTGCTTGTGTTCTTTTGCAGTCGGAAAGCTGAAAAATATTTCACACACCGTGGCACACTGAACTGGCCGGATGGTGCCATTTCTAGAGATAGCATAAGGACTGTCCGACGGATGACTAGGCTCCGGGTAAGTGGGGCCTCATCATGGTAGTGCTTGATTCGCATGCAAGTAGACACCTTACTGGTTTCTTACCGGCGTGTTTTTTCCTTATAGAACATTATCATGCAATCTGTGGACCATTCGGCAGGCTTGTTGATTGACTTGCTGCAGGATCTCCTGAAATTCGATCCATCAGAGCGTGTGACCGCAAAGGAGGCATTGAGGCATCCCTTTTTCAGTGATCAGAGATGATTCGCTCTTCTGATCCTGATGGTTGTATACTAGCACCGGTGGAGAATGGCAGGTCTCCCATCTTTGGGCCTGAATCCATTCTTGCACTTCTCTTGAAATTTTGTACCAAGCTCTTGAAAATTGTAACGAATTCCATTTCAAAGTCACATGCCTTTCAGTCTCTGCTTTCCTTGAGCTCATTAAATTTTTTAGTTGAAGTGGGGTTTCTGATGGTTTTCCTCATAACTTGCCAATATGTGTGTGTGTGTGTGTGTGTGTGTGTTTGTGTGTGTGTGTGAGAGAGAGAGAGAGAGAGAGAGAGAGAGAGAGAGAGAGAGAGAGTTTTCAGCTGTATTTGCAAGTTGGGTGGCTATTTTAGGCTGCGGCTCTCCTCTATTATCGTCTTTAAGGTGATGGCCAATGCTATTGCAGTAAAGTTGAAATCCAACGCTTTCTACCCTGAGAATGTTTTTCCCTTTTTCGCCTGCTTCACCTCCTCAGTACACAACACGTGGTGATGAAAAAGGTCTGCATCTGATCATCATCGACGGAGGAGATTTGGGTGAGTATTCGAGCCCAAAATGTAGTGTGGCACCTTGGGGCCAGCAGAGGAGGGTGTGAACCAATGCCTGAGGTGCTGGGGGATGGACGGGTCCGTCACTACACCCCCTTTTGCCTCACTCCCTTCAGCCTCCAGCTCCTCAATGTATCTCCCTTGTTTTCCCGTGTATCCTTGGTGGTTTTTGGCTTTCTATAAGAAGTCTTAGAGGAGAGTTGAGTTAAGCATACTTTCAAGGTTTTCATTGATGATTGGGGTTTACCTTTTGGATTTACTATGTTAAATGGGTCTTTTTTGCCTGCTCAAAAAGGCTTTTAAAGAACAAGAAATTAAGGAGTGCATTCATAGGAGTTTGTTCAATGAATTTTGATGTGAAGTATTGATTCAATGATTTTTTTTTTAATTTTTATTTGTAAAAGAGTGCTTTCATTTAAGGGCCTCATAAAGATCTAGTTCATTAAATTAGTTAATTATTTCCTAGTGTAGTAGACCTACCTTTTCTAATGCACATTTTTTGTTGTTTAAGTGAGACCCTTCGTAATATATAAGAAATTTATAATGGACTATGGTTTTACATTGGAATACAACAAAAAGAACTCCCCATAAATCTCTTCCCCTCTCATTATAAGAAATTTATAATGGACTGTGGTTTTACATTGGAATACAACAAAAAGAACTCCCCATAAATCTCTTCCCCTCTCATCTTAAGTAGAACTCTCGTCACCTTGTTATTTCACCTTTCATTTCACTACTTGATATGGCTTGACCTTTCTTGCATTTGTTTGTTTCCCTATGGTTTGTACTCCTCGTATCCCAAAGTTTTTTTCACTGCTAGATTTGTTGTTTGTAATCGTTTCAAATAATTTTAGGGGTCAAAGCCCCACTTTAGAGAGGGAGAGATTGTGCAGGTTGAGGAACAACCTCTTAGTCATTGAACACACATACAAAAGGTGGTAGGCTCTTAGAAAGGGCTAGAGAATATGGCAGATGCCTGACATCTTGCTTAACAATCGTGTGGTGTTGCGTGCAAGATTGGAACCAGATGGAGCTTGTCGAAAGTCTCTGTGGCAGGTTAAAGATAGAGGGTGCAGTTCCAATTGCGACGATGGATGAGCCATTGAGGAACGAGGCAAAAGTTTGTGGGGTCATGTTGGAATGTTCATCGAACAGATGGAAGTTTGTGCATGCGTGCATGAGTTTCACAGAAACGAAAGCGTGCACTTAAATACTTTTGAGATTATTCAATTAAAATAGCGAAGTCCACACAGAAACAATACTTTGAAAATAATGTAGAGAGAACATGACACTAGGGACCAGAAGATGGGCTAATCTCAAATCAAAGCGGATTGAACCATGCAACTCACCACCCAACCGTGTGCTGGCTCTGCTAATAATAAGACCCTCGTTACTGCATGTCCGTCCTAGCCTTTGGCCTGCTTGAACTGTGCGCTATATAGGCCCTTGGCCCTGCTAATAATAACACCCCCTTCTATCGCATGTTCGTCTTGGCCCTTGGCCTGCCCTGTCTTACCCTAGGCTTGCCATTATTCCTCTCTTGGAGACACGTTTTCGTCCTCAAAAACAAAAGTGGTGATATTTTTATAAAAATCACTAATGGATGGTCCTTCGTTTAAGGAGAGTTCCTACGAATATTGAACTTTACAAACACATGAATCGAAACAACTTACATTGTTCTCTGTTTCCGAGACTATTTTGATGAATAAAAATGCATGTATTCATTTTAAAATTTGTGATATTTGTACCCGGAAACGGTTTCGTTATATAGTCTTCTTGGTGGGAACGATCTCTATTTTGAACTTCTCACTTATGGATTGTCCAAGCGAGAACGTCTCGGTTGAAAATGTTTTTTAAATTTGAGTGCTGAAATTTGTGTGGACAGTCGATGCTGTGCTTGTTTGAGTGCGGCTATTCTCCACAGGGACACACATAAGCTTCTATGACTGCAACGAGAGAGCCAGAACATGAAAACACTGAGGAGAGACAGAGAGAGGACTGAACTGAGAACAAAGAGAGAGCTCTATGTGTACGTGTGTAAACTGATGGGAGAGCTTTTGCAAATGGTAGCGCTAGCTTTCTTATTGCCTAGTGTGTGATTTTTCTATCATCTGGCATTGCACATGGAGAGAGAGAGTTCAAAAAATTGCAAATGCTGCTTGTTTCCCAAAACTCAACGCTATGTGTTCATTTTTTAATGTTATTAACTTTGACCCCTTTCATATTAACCTGATCAGTCTTTTAAAATATTTTCAAATCTTAGACTTTAAAAATAAGTTTTAGACGAGAGTTATCTATCCCATTTATAGCAAGTTTGTATTGCTATTTTTCATGCTCTTCCCGGCCCAGCTTGTCTGCTTTTGTTGGGATGTATTTACACTGTCTGATCGGCCACTTTCTTAAGTGGCCATAGTAAAAATGTTAAATTGTTACTTTTCTGAGCGAATTAGAGACACCATCATTTTCATGTGCTTGTTGTGATGTGTTTGCACTGCGTCTTGCCTTGTTCACTTATCATACTATCTGGATATCGATAAATTTCTAGATGGCATATTGCACGAGAAAATTTACCTTTCTATTTAAATTATTAATCAGTACCAATAAATTCATAAATTAGTTCTTTGTGCACAAAAATTATTTTCATTCATTTGTAGTCTTAGCTAGAAATACAGTTGTCCTCACTATAGGACTTCATGATACTTATGCAGGATGTCTGGAAAATCTTTCAATCCTGATTTTGTCATCCATTGAGCATGGAGTAATTCGTGAACTTCACTAAGTACTTATGATGAGTCGTTCCAAACTTTAAGTGGCAAACTTGATGGTGTATAATCTTTTCTAGAAGAAGTATTTCTTCAGTTTCATCTACCTCAGGGAGATCTTCTGTAATTGGTTCTATAGTAGGTTCACCAACGAAAGGTCATAGAAGACTCGTGTGAAAAACATAATGTGTTTTT
Source organism: Adiantum capillus-veneris (assembly GCF_014529385.1). Taxonomy (NCBI): domain Eukaryota; kingdom Viridiplantae; phylum Streptophyta; class Polypodiopsida; order Polypodiales; family Pteridaceae; genus Adiantum; species Adiantum capillus-veneris. Next base: position 30,607,764 of record NC_140943.1, read on the forward strand.
CAAGTCTGTGGAAGATCCAATCTAAATGCGACTTTGTTTATTTGATCTATAATTTTAAACAGGCCAAAATATTTGTTGAAAAGTTTTACAACTCTCTTTTTGATTGGCCCGTTTCTTAAGTCTGGCTTTGTCAAACTTGAGAAGAATAAATTTTCTTTCAATTAGCATGAGATCACAACGATGTGTTTTTGCTGCTTTCTTATGCTTTTCTTGAGATTTAAGGATAGCGCATTTCATTTGCGTGTAAGCGGTATCTAGATATGGAATAAATTCATCAGCTTCGAATATCTTATCCTTGGCGAGAAGGATTGGGTGAAGGTGTGGTTTCCTGTAAATAACCTCAAAAAGAGCTTTTCCTGTAGAGGAATAGAAAATGTTATTAGTAAATTTTGTGAGAGGTAAATACTTCTCCCATTGTCGTTGGTTATCTGAGACATAGCACTTCAAAATATTTGGATTGTAGAGTTAGCCATTTTGCTTTGTCCGTCTATTTGTATGATAAATGGAAGAAAAATTTAGCTTAGTTCCTAAGTTCATAAAAAGTGCTCGCCAAAAATTACCGATCATTTGCGGGTATCAATCACTGAAAATCGTCTTTGGCATACTATGATGATTAAAAATCCAGGCCAGAAGGATCTTGACCATGTGAGTAGCTTTGATAGTTTTTCTTAATGGAATGAAATGAGCTTGCTTATTGAGATTGCATCATTTCCATTCAGAGTTCATGGCAAATCCATTATAAAATCCATGTCAATATTTTCCCAAGGTACTTGAGGTACTAGTAGGGGTTGAAGCAAGCTAGGAGTTTTATGGCGATCATACTTAGCGTCTTGGCATGGTACACATCTCCGACGTATTTATCTATGTTAGCTCGTAGTGTTGGAAAAAAATATCTCTAAGGCTTTGTGTCGTGTACATTATGCCTCTATGTCTTGCGTAAGAAGAAAGCATGCGCTTTGTCCATCACTTTGGTTCTAAGTGGACGTACCACACAAAGAGCCTAATGAATATAAAGATATCCATATTTAATAGTTCATTACCAATTTGTAGTTGTTGCTAGATTTCATCGAAGTTGGAGTCGTCAACATATATTTCTGGTAGAGATTCCAACTCTTGATGATGTATGCTCGTTATAGAATTTACTTGAGGATGTCAAGAAAGAGCATTTTACCACTATGCTTTTATTTCCATAAGTGTGTAGAATTTGGAGTGAAACATAGAGAGAAAATTGGCCCATTGTATTCGTTTCTTAGGCAACTTATGTTGGGAGAGAAAGTATCAAAGACTTTGATGATCGATCTTGATTATAAAATCTGCTTGTAGAAGGTACTGCTTCCAAATTGAGAGAGCATGAATAAGTACCATGAGTTCCTTCTCATAGATGGAAACACGAAGCTCCACATCATTGAGTCGTCTACTTTCATAAGCTATTGAATGAACTTCTTGATTAAGAACCGAGCCAATCCAATCACATGAGGATCACACTGTACTTCAAATGGTTTTCAAAGATCACGTTCGACGAGATTGGCCCATGGGTAGAAGGTACTTAATCTTTTCAAAAGTTTCCTTCTGTTTAGCCCCTAAACAAAGGATATATTTTTCTTTGTGGGATCATGGATAGGTGCAATGACATGAGCGAAATGGCGAATAAATTGTCTATAGTAGGAGGAGAGTTCAAGGAAATTTTGGACAGCATGAACTGAAACAAGTTGTGGCCATTCTGAAATAGCTTGAACCTTTGCGGGTTCCATGCATACTTGATCATGAGAGACTATGTGTCCCAGATATGTGAATTTTGGTTAAGAAAAATTCACATTAATTTGAAGTTTATGCTGTTGCAATCTTTTGAACACAATCTGCAAGTGTCATTTATGCTCTTCCTCTGTGTGAGAGAAGACCAAAACATTGTCAAAGAAAATTTGTGTGAATTGTCGATGAGGACGAAATATTTGATCCATGATTCGATTGAAAGTTGCTGGAGCATTGGTAAGGCCGGAAGGCATTACTAAAAACTCGTACAATTTGAAGGTTGTATGAAATACAGTCTTATGCATGTCTTTAGGAGCATTTTGGACGTGATGATAGCCGTTTTTAAGATCTATGTGGCTGAAAATTCATGCCTCTTGTAGCTTATTTAAGATATCATTGATTTGAGGAATCAAAATCTATTTTTGATCGTACTTTTGTTTAGAGAATGATACTGGAAAGGTGCCATCTTTCTTTTGAACAAGAAAAACTGGTGAACAATATGGAGAAGTACTTGGTGGAATAAGACCCTTTTCCAAAAGTTCATTTACTTGTTTAATAATTTCTTCTTGTTGTAATAAACCAACTCTATAAGGTGGCTAATTTGGGGGTGAACTGCATGGAATTAGATCGATACGATGATCTTCTGGACTAAGGAGGTAACTCATATGGGAGAGTGTCAGTAAAGAAAACTTGATACTGATTAATAAAAGTTAGGCGATCTTTATCTAAATTTGACAAGGCATTTTCACCACTTATCTTTCTTAGACAAAAATCAAGTAAACAGAAAGACACTTCATTATTTCTCTTTTAGTAGTGATGTGACTCACCATGGATATAGGCTAATCACTAGCACTTGCATCTATAACATGATGTTGCTCTTTTTTATTTACATAATGTGGGATAGGATGAATTTTGTAATGCCAAGGCATTCCCAAAATACCATCACATCCTTGTATTTCAACAAACAGGAAAAACTCTTGATTGGAGTACTTTTCAATCTTCAAATTTAGATTTCCTTACACAGGAGGAAAGTTCATGGTCAACCCCTCAAAGATTGAACCAAAGCTGATCAGAGTTCCCAATCTCTTAGAAGTGAGACCACGAGGTCTGAATTGTCCAACAAGATGAAATTGTTTATCGAGCTTGGATCAAACAAGATTAGAACTCTCTGTCCATTCAAACTACCCTACCCCTTTGATAGCTACCTTTTTCCTTTCTTCTTCCTGGTATTAGCTTGTACATTAGGGATTGAAATTGAAGCAGGAGGTGGAGAATCTTTCTTGAGATGTGGGCAGCCTGGTTTATTGTGGCCTTTCTCACTATAAAAGAAACATTTTCCCTCTTCCATGTAGATCTTCAACTGAGAGGGAGTAAGGTACTTGCTTTTCTTAACCCTCTGACTTCTTTTCTTGGCCTTTGGGCTGATCTGAAGTCTGCTTTTGAGAGGGGGACTATCTATCTTAGTAGAGAGAGCCTTCTGCTTTGCATGAAAGATACTCAACTCTTGCTTGCGAGGAGTTCTTTTTGAATGCAAATTTTCAGCAACCAGGGAAGATTGCATCATAAGCTGGAGGATGTTTGAGGGTACAAATTGATACTTTCTTGAAGCGTCGGCTAGAGTCTACCTTCAAACTTTCACATCTTCTCTTTATCTCAACATAGACTTTCATAAAGGGAGTGACCTTGAGAAGGATCTCCCAGAACTTGTTGACGTAGTTAGAAACATCTTCATGCTCATTTTGGAAGAGCCAATCCCATTCTTTCTTTATCTGTTTTGAAGTCCGGAGATAGGAATTGAGCATAGAAATGCTTTTTTAACTCCTTTTAGTCTTTGGGTTTGTGCCCTTCTAGGATTGTAGTAAGACACCAATTGCTACTTGTATCTTTAAGATACATGCTAACATGGTGCATTTTGGATTGTTCTGAGAAGTTGCCTTCTGTAAAAGGCCAGTTGGAGCTAGAAAATGAAAGCGAGAGCCTTAATGACAATCCTCCTTCCATTGAAGTATTCGTATTTGACATCTTTATCTCCATATGGAAAATGAAAGCGAGAGCCTTAATGACAATCCTCCTTCCATTGAAGTATTCGTATTTGACATCTTTATCTCCATCTTTGAATGTCTTCTCTTCTTGTAGTGTCAGAGACTGATTCTTAGAGATAGCTTTGGAATCTTTATGCACAAGGATTTTGTGTGAACTTTTCCTTTGATTTGGGTCTTGTTCTTTTGCTTCCCTTGGTTGATCTACGACCTCTTCTGGATCTAACTACAAATTTTTATCAGGGATTGTGTTGTCCATGTTCTTCAAGAAGGAGTAGTTTGGAGAGTAGGTGGGCGAGGAAGAAAGGTCTCCTTCATGCTGACGGGAAGTTCCCATTCTAGGATGCCTCTGGGGCTGTATTGGAGTCCAAGTTTTTGGTATATCCACCACCTTTGCTTTCCCTTTTTCAAAGATCTTAAGCACCTTTTGCACTTCTGGCTGAGCAAGAGCATCTTATAATTCTGCCATTTGCTGCATGAGGTGCTCAAGCTCTTTTGCTTGTCTTGCCATGATGGGTATGTCTCTACCAAGAACCGTCTCTCCTTATAAAAAAGGAATTGAGAGGGCCTTGCTTTGATACCACTGTCATAGAAACAGAAGCGTGCACTTAACACTAGAATGGTAACCTAACAGGACATAAAAGTGTCCTTTCAAGGTTTTGGGAAAAAATTCCAAAACCATAGTAGATCCACTCATTTTGAAAAATCCTTTCATGAGCTTATAGTTCAATAACTACTACATATGGAAAAAATGAGAAACTTGTATTTTTTCTCATCCCTTGGTCACTACAAGCCTCCAAAGTTGATGGACCAGTGCATTTTGCCCAAAATAGCAATTTCTTATGGTTGATTGCATATAAATAAGAGTGGGGATTTTTGTAGGACATGAGATAAAATGCCCCGTTAACTTCAATGGGTTGGTGACCAAAACATATGGTTTCTTTTACCTCACTTTTTTTTTTGGGCAAAAAAAATAGGTACAAAAAAGTTGCATTTTTGCCATTCTGCGGACCTATCATCAAACTTTCTATAGTCACGCTCAATACAGATACTATATACATGTTTTCTTAGTTCCCTTTGGGCCTTTGGATTCAAAAGGAGCCATGGAGCATGTCAAAAGGATAATAGGTCTCTTACAATTGGAACCTTGGGGGCAATGATAAAGTGCTAAATACAGCAAACATGAAAAAACTGGGTTTAGCACTATGACCTCTAGAAACCCATAGAAACTACTCAATATCTAGCCAAGTTTGTAGTCTATGATTAGATATGGTTACTACCTACAAAATACACACAATTGGCCTAAGAAACTAGCAATATTGAGAAAGTTATACTTGCTACTCTAAAATGTATCGTATTCTTCATCAATCAAAAAACTCAACCATCATCATATACTATGCTATATAGCAAAATAGGTCCCCCAAAACTCAAGAAAGATTAGCTTTATGTTATACATTACACTTATACAATCAAAATTGAATTTGGATATCAAGAAAGCCACCAAAAAAATCATAAAAGTGCTAATTTTGGCCAAAAAACAGGATTATGCAATTCTTGTAAATTGGTCATAACTTTCAATTTTAACACTTAGCTCTCCCTACAAGCATCAAAACATGTTGAGAACTATGAAGGCCTAACCTCTAGCCATCTAAACCTCACAAACATGATGTGTAGAGTGGTAAAGTTGCCAAAAATTGAAAAAAAGCCAAAAACAGGACCCGTTTTTTCACACAGTTTAGGTTCAAAAATGTTGTGCAAGAGTAAGGTTAATGGTGAGATCGATACTCCAAAAAAAATGCTAAGTTTTTTTCAGCTCATAAGGCAACTTTGTGGATATATAGCACCTAGAAATGCATTTTCATACTCTTCAAATAATTCAAGCAAAATGGTCACTTAACAGGACACAAAAGTGTCCAAGGACATAAAAGTGTCCTGTTACCACTCTAGTGTTAAATACTTTTGAGATTAGTGACTTAAAATAGAGTAGGAGTCCACACAAAAACGATACTTATAAAATAATGCAGAGAGAGAACACAACACTATGGACCAGAAGATGGGCTAGTTCTCCCTCCCCTTAAGGAAATTTTCTATCAGTATTAAACTTTTACAAGCACATGAACTAGAACAAATTACACATTTCTATGTCCTGGAGACTATTCTGATGCATAAGAATACATATGTTGATGAACCTATTTGCTGAAATTTCATACTTGTAGTAAAAAATGGCTATGTCTGTTTTGTTATGGAGTCTTCTTGGTGGGAGCAATCTCTCTCCTGTTAACTGCTTGCTTATGGATTGTCCAAGCCAGAACGCTTCAGATGAAAATTGCTTATGGAATTTGTCAGAGTGTTGAAATTTGTGTGGACAACCAACGCTTGTCTAAGTGAGACTATTCTCCATAGGGACGCACACAAGCTCTTATGGTTGCCCTTCACATTTCTCGCGGGTTTTGTAGTCTCTGCACGACCTACAAGAGAGCCAAAGCATGCAAACGCTGGGGAGAGAGAGAGAGAGAGAGAGAGAGAGAGAGAGAGAGAGAGAGAGAGAGAGAGAGAGAGAGAGAGAGAGAGAGAGAGAGAGAGAGAGAGAGAGAGAGAGAGAGTTGGACTAAGAGTTGAGAGAGAGAGCTCTATGTGAGTGAGTGTAAAATGCTGGGAGATCCTCTACAAATGGTAGCGCTAGCTAGCTTTCTTATTGCCCAAAGTGTGATTTTTCTATCATCTGGCACTGTACGTGGAGAGAGAGACTTCAAAAAATTGCCAACGCTATTCCTTTCTCAAAACTCAATGCTATGTGCTCAGTTTTTGATGTTAGTAATTTTGACCCCTTTCATACTGACACGACCACTCTTTGAAAAGATTTTTAAACCTTAGAATTTAAAAATAAAATTTAGACGGGAGTTTCTATCCCATCTATAACAAGTTTTTCCTATTGTTTTTCATGCTCTTTTTGGCTTAGTCTTTCTCTTCCTATCGGGATGTATTTACACCGTGTTTTCACGGTTGCTTTCTTGGACGACCACAATAAAAACGTTAAATTGTGACTTTTTTGAGTGAACTAGGGACACCATCTTATTCATGTGCGTCCGGACGGCTATTGTTTTACTTATCATACTATCCGAACATCGATAAATTTCCGGATGGCACATTGCACCGAAAAATTTAGTCGTCTATTTAAATTATTAATTGGTATCAATAGATTATAAATCAGTTCTATGTGCTCAAATTTTGTTTTCATTCATTTGTAGCATTAGCTAGAAGTATCACTCACACACACACACACACACACACACACACACAACACACACACACACACAAAATTATTAATTGGTATCAATAAATTATAACTCAGTTCTATGTAAACAAAAAGATTTTCATTCATTTGTAGCATTAGCTAAAAAGTATCTCTCTCTCTCACACTCTCTCTCTCTCTCTCACACACACACACACACACACACACACACACACACACACACACACACAAACACACACACACACACACACACACACACACACACACACACACACACACACACACACACACACACACACACACACACACAAGAGAGAGAGAGAGAGAGAGAGAGAGAGAGAGAGAGAGAGAGAGAGAGAGAGAGAGAGATGTGACATTGTATTTTATTATTAGATTTCAATCGACCTTGAGTGACATCATGGATATTTGTATCCATGGAGGAGTGGAAGTTTCTTGCCTCGTATGAACGATGATAAAAGCTGCTAGTAGGCATGTTTTCTTTGTTTTTTACGTTTGCTTGTTTTTTTCTTTTAGCTTGCACTTCCTGCTTGGCTATATGTCTGTGTGTATGTGTGAGTTGGGTGTGTGTGTGTGTAGAGTTGGTTTGCATGATTCGCTTTCTTCATACTCTATCAATCAACTGATTGTGGGGTGAGTGAGTGCATATGGACCTGTGTTCGAGTGGGTGTAGGTGTGAGTGAAGTTTTATTTTAGAGAGTTTCTTTCGTTTGATTTCCTTGGTTTCTTATTTGCTGTTGCATTGGGTTTATTTGGGTTTACATTTGGTAGCTTGCCACACTGCTCTCGACTTGCTCTACCAAGTTTCTACACTAGGTTTCCAAAGCTGCTGTCCTCGTGCCTCCTTCACTGTCTTCCTGGAGTTCCCTCCCTAGCTTTGGATTTTAGGAGCCACCTTCAGCAAGTCCACCCTAGCTGATATCTCCTTGTCAGCTCCAGTGTAGTACTCTGTTATGCATCTTGAGGTATCCTATTGCAACTTCTTGGTGATGTTGATTGCCTCTTCTCTCTTACCTTTGCTTATTTCCCTTCTATCTTTCCATTGCTTGATGCTTTCAACTTCTACCAATTGGATGGTAATGCCCAACATTTGAGCTCTTGCCATTGTATTTGTTACTTGTCGTTTTCACCACCACTAGCGGCTTCTGATGGTTTTGGTTTTTGATTTGCATTAGAGGAGTTTTCTTCTGGTGGAAGTGCCCATACTTTAGAGGCTATTGCCATCCTCTCTCCACTTCACTTGCAAGGGAAATTTTTACTCCCTTTAGCAGAGGTCTTTATGAGAGGTTTTTACCCTAGCTTTCAATTTCTGTAACTGTTATGTGGCTAGTTATTTCTAGTTTCTATAGTTTCCAGATCATTGTGTCTGGGCCGTACGTGCCCCCCCTTATTATTGGCCCCATTTGGATGTTTTCAAGGGCTTTTTAAGTAATAGAAACTAGCCTTCTTTGTTAGAGAGAGAGAGAGAGAGAGAGAGAGAGAGAGAGAGTTAGAGAAGAGAGAGAGAGAGAGAGAGAGAGAGAGAGAGAGAGAGAGAGAGAAGAGAGAGAGAGAGAGAGAGATACTTTTTGAACTCCTCTCCTCGATTCGTTTCTTAGCCTTATCTGCATGCATTTCTTCTCCTTGTACTATTTTTAATGTTTTTCCTCTTTTACTTGTGTATGGATGGGTTGGGGAGAAGAGAAAATCATAGCACTTCATACAAGTTGTTGATGAAAACCATGTTTGAGCAATTAGTGTTGTACTTGTTTTCTACACATCATGGAAAAATGCAGTAATATTTCAGACAATGAATGCATTGAAGATTTATGGACCACAAGGAATATGGTATGACACAGAAGAGGCGCTTGCAAGTGCTAAAAACGAGGGAATCCTCTTTATGAATCAACTATACTTGTAGCTTGAAGACGTGTGGCATTGTGCATGACATCGAGACATTTCCTTGGCCAACATGTATGTCGAATGTAGTGTACTTTAGAAAGGACAAAAAGGGATTCAAGAGATTCTCTTTGAAATCTTGACTCTTGAAACACACTCATCGCAACAAATGTCAGGCAAGGGCTTCCCTTGGACTTTGTGTTCTTTGTTCCTCTATGTCATCTTTTTGTTGAATCTTGAGTTCCATATCCATAGGCAACTAATCTTCTCGGGGGTCCTCTTGTATTGGATACAAAGCTGACTTCTTTGTCTATACTACAATGTTTGTTGTAAGTGTTGTTATCGCTTCAAATGTTATTGCTTTTGAAATAGACCTTGGCTCATTTGTAGTGCCAGCAGTGGTGGCTACCTTGGCCTAATCAGTTGTGTTCTTCGGCTTCAGCAGTTGTTTGTGCTCTTGTTTGTTCTTCAAGGCCAGAGAGATTCTCAATCCCTGTCAGTGGATCATATAGTGTCTGGGCATAGGGTTTTTAGTGTGGAGCTTTTTGGGGTCAGGTTGCCAATATTCTTCAAAATCACCTTGCAACCCCCTTTCTAGCTCGAAAGCTTCATGTTCCCTTTGTAGTCGAGATTCCCTCTAAGATGGTCTTCAATGTGGACTAGTGGGGGTACTTGTGCTCTCTTGCTTGCCTTTCCTCCAACTTTTGCTTGCCTTTAGCTGCTATTTTCTTCTCCTCTTTTGATTTTGATGGGGCAAATTCTTCCTCTTTATCCTCCTGGTCTTCCTCATCTAACTCCTAGTTTTCTCTTTGATCTGGTAGTAGCTGGGGACTTGGTAGCTTCAATCTCTTTCCTCCTCGTCTTCTTCGTTGCCCACACCAGCAATTAACCATGCATTCTAGTCAAGTGCGGATGGTAGGTTCTCAGTCATGACCACAACATGCTAAGCTATCTGTGTAAGCACTTCAAAAGGCCCAATATAAGATACACCCTTGCTATCTCTTTAGAATTTTGAGCACGTATTGGGCGTGGTCAATAGCCATTGGTTGCTTGAACGTCAGGGCAATTGTAAATGCTATAGCCACCACATGGCTTGGTGTAGTGTACCTTGGAGGCCTCTTGGCTGTAAAGTGGAAGTGTTGGGAGGTATAACCTAGTAGGATCTTTAGCTTGCTTACGTATCATATCCCTGATTGTAGAAGCTATTGAATTCTTGGTGAAGATGCCGATGCACTTTTTCTCTTTAGACCTCATTGAGTCCCCTGTGGTACGTAGATTTAAAGCTTCAGCTACAATTCCTTTGGTGATGTTAACTTCTATGGCTTGCCTTATGGGTTGATGATTCAGGCAGTTTCATCCTCCTAAATGGAGCTCAGAAGCTCATAAGATCTTTGTAGGTCCACCCCACACGGCTCCGTCTCATAATAAACTAGTAACCCTAGCCGACGGTTGGCTTCCCATATGGCTGGATCCTTGGCCACATCCTAGATTTCTTTGGGCAGGAGTTGAAGCTCCAATGCCTTGTATCTACACTTTTGAATCTTCCCTGAAAGATTGCAACATGGTTCTCTTGCAAGGTTGGCCTCTGAGATGTAGCCCTTCTTGGGCACCTTGATAGATTTGTCTTCTAACTAGTAAGTTGGGAGCTCTTGGAGCCACTCCTTTAGGGTCTTCTTCTTTTGGGCAAGCCTTGGTGATGTCTGCATTGAACATGTAAGTTCAAACATAGTAGTCTAGAAGCACGACCACATGGACGATATGCACAAGGGCTCTCTTTTGGACAAGGTCTATAAGTATAGAGAGGGGATAGTTTGGAGGAGTGTTAGTCATCACCCTACAAGGTTGATGGTCTTTCAGTGGTATCAAAGTAGGCATGGTCCTTTTGGACCCACACACAACCATTGCACAATGCTGAATGGTGGGTGGGAAATGCTACTTACACACAAGCAAGGGAGGAATTGGGGTGCAACGAGAATAGCTATGAATCTCATCGCACAGGGCTACAAGAAAACTTTGCTTCATGAGCATCTCCAACCGCGGCTTGTAGCGCATGCTACGAGAAAGACTCTCTCCCTCGATGTTGTTGTAACCTTATCACACCATAGCTTGAGCTTCCCATTCTCACTTGGGCAACCCTTTGGGGATTATTTGGTCACCAAAGTGGTCAACCCCTTCTAAGGAGTTTATTCCCACATTCAAGGAGGCTTTGGAGCATCCATAAGCTCAAATATTTGGCAAGGTTGGCTATTTGGAGATTGATCTCAAGAAGCAAACAATCAATAAGCATAATTTCAAGAATTTTTAATTTCTAATTCGTTCAATTTTTTGCACATACAGGTAAATCAACCTTTTCCATCCAATCACTACTTCAATTTTGAAACCACTCCGCCTTCAAGAACGGATGCGGCAATTGAGGATGTGCAGGTTGAGGATAGTGAGGTCTTCATGACAACCATGTGACCATCCACAAGTTTAACACGCTTCATTGATGTACGGATCAAATGGAGAAGAACCCTATGGCCATCAACTCAAACTTAACTACACTCATGCATCTAGTTAACAACTTCATGATGCAAATGGTAAAGGACTGGTCACAAAATCTAGTTGTGGCAGTCAAGGAGCCAACAACGAACCACCACCGTCCCATGATGTTTCCAAAATGAATCATACCTGAGACATCTTTTCAATACAAATGCTCTTGTCTCACTATATGCCACTTATGCACACAATTGGATGATAGATTCTAGGATGAGTTTCCATGACTGGTTTTTCTCTCATGCGAAGGGCTATCAGAGTATAGTTAAATTGAGCGATTTTCATACGCTTGAGATCATTGGAATTGGAGATATAAAGCTAGTACTTCTAAGTAGCATGCAATTAATGCTAGAAAATATCAAGCATCTTTTTGAGTTAACTAAGAGTTTTTAATCTCATTTGGATAGCTATATGACTTGGGGATGTGCAACTATGTTTGAAAACAGTACACAGATTGTTAAGAAGGGAAATCCTATAGTTCTCAAGGTAAAAAACATGGTATTTTGTACTTCAAGCATGTGTCTTTTGTAAAAGAAAGTTTTATTCCTATAATGAAATATTATCTACTGAGTTGTGGCATAGGCGACTAGCCCATATGAGACTAAAGGGAATAAAAACTTAGCATATTTGGTTTTTAGCCAGTGTTAAGGTTTATTGATTTTCTAACGTGTGAACATTGCATCTATGACAATCAAATTGGGAATGGTCATTAACCATTGAATAGAAGGTGTGTTGAGCCACTAGAGCTTGTACATAGTGACGTATGTGGTCCTATGCCGACCAAATCTTTTAGGGGGAGCTATTTGCTTTGTAACATTTATAAATAACTCTACGCAAAAGATATGGGTTTTACCCTTTGAAACATAAGGATAAGGTATTCCTTACATTTCAAAAGTTTCATGCACTTGTTAAAAATTAGCCATTCAAAAAGCTTAAGAGCTTGACAACTGCGATGGAGAATATTTTTTGAAATACACGATAAGACTTTTGCACAGGGAGGGATTCGACGACAATTTACTAGCCATATAAACCCGTCCAAAATGAAGTACATAAGCATATGAATTGCACAATTCAAAAAAGAGTTACAACTATGCTTTTCATGGAGAATTTAACACAAGGTTTTTTAGCTCAATTTATTTTGACAACAATTCACATTATCAACAGATCGCTTAGCGAATTTGTGGTCATGCAAGACACCACTATAATCATTTACGTGCCTTTGGTCGTGCAACACAAGCTTTGGCAAAGATTTCATGTTTCATTCCAAAATAACACTTCGAAATGAGGTATCACTTTATACCGGACGTGTTGGCAGATAAACGAATAGAGTTAATTTAAGTACGTACAGATAACAAACCTACGAATGCTCTTACGAAGAGTTTAACTACAAAGCTCCTTACATATTGCATAGAGTTACGAATGTGGTCCTTGTCATGCTTCACAATTGACCAAGTTTCGTACACAGTTTTGTTTTGATCCACTTAAACCACATTGATCGTTAAGTGGGAGATTATTAGGACAACCGCCAAGTGGCCGGCTAGCTGGACAACCATTAACCCATATTCATATTATACTTAAAGAAATAAGAAGTCAATGAGATATCCCTCACTACTGCACTCCACCCACATTCTATAAATCCTGCTTTCCCTCAAAAAACAAACCCCACCCCCCCCACCCCCCCCCCCCCCCCCCCCCCCCCCCAACCACACATTTTCAATCATAAGCAAAAATTGTATGAGAGGGTGGCATCACCCCAACCGTGGAAATACATCAATGTACCATGATGGCTGCAAAGGCGTCTGTGCAAACTTTGTCCTTCTACACTCATACAGCGCGCTTGCAGTGAGAGAGAGAGAGAGAGAGAGAGGGGTAAGCTTCAGTCAATTGAGGAAATCAAGTCGGATTGCCCATTTTGAAGCGCCAGAACCTTAACATAACTGAAGCTTTTTTGACACCTGATTCAAAGCATTGCACTGCAACAACCGAGGTGTAAAGAGTTAATGCAACGAAACCTCGTAGAATTTCAAATTTTGAACATATCCGGAGGGTCCAATATGCCACTCCATGGCCTTTGGCAAAGCTACCATGATGGAAACCTCATAAACAAATACACGCCTATCAGCAGCTTCTTTTTCATTATTCTGCCAGGGAGATGCTCTAATGGCCACTCATTACAATACTTGATCACACAATGCAAGTGAAAAACCCTCTACACAACCGAGGTTATGAAGATGCATAAATCATGGGGCTTACTCGATATATCCCTAAGAACTTTCATGCTGCATTGAAAAGCGACTTCATTTAAGTAATTCTAGTGTGCTAGTTCATTGTTCACAATATCCGACAATCAATTCCAATGGGAAAATTTGCCAGTACAGTAAATGGTGTTTTTACTCACCAACCAGTACCTCGCATGACATTTGTACATGCATTTGACAACCCTCAATACACAGATTTCACCTCTACTAAGCTGACAGCCTTAGGTACGTGGCTGCTTAAAGGCTTTATCCTTAAGCAGCTCAAAGAATTCAACAAATCAACAGAATACAGAAGGTGATAGGACCACAGATTATCAACCAAAGCCATGTCCAACGCCTGCTGCTCTATAGCCACCTTTTGCAAGTTGCGGAAGCTTAACCCATGCAACCACCCCTGCAGTAAATGCGAATAGTGCAGCAAAGCCAAAAGCAGGCTCATTGCCACCTCCAAAAAGACCATCCCACGGACCAGCCCCCAACGCCACAATCATCTGCAAACATAATCAATGAGCACAACTCCCAACAGGTTCTACCAAAAAAACTATGCATATCAATTGTAAGGCCTGACACTGACCTGAGGTACAACAACCGCCAGATTTAAGACGCCCATGGCCAAACCTAACAAAAAATGAGTAATGGGTCATTTTCCTGACAACAATTCTACCTTCAGTATTCACGTGAGCCCAGTTTGCAAGTTACTCCTAACCAGGCTGCATGTATTACATACCTTGTCCACCTCCAGATTCCGATGCCAATTCTGCAGTGATGGAGTATGGCACACTATATGTAACCTGTAGGACAAAACCTTATCAACACATCTTTTGAGGTGAAAATTTGTCACATTTAAAAGAAAAAGAAAAGAAGTTTCTGTGAGAGCTATACCGCTAATGGTAAACCTAGTACCGCAAAAACCGCAATAGCTGCAGATTTGGCCCAATTTTCATACATGTGCTGTCCTCGGCGAGCCGCTAATGCACTGATGATGGCAGTGCTACCCATACCTATAAAGATCATGAAATTGCTTATTGCCCAGACAAGCTTTGGTCCAAAGTGCTTGCATAATGGATCGATTAAAAACGATCCAGCTGCCAGGACAATCTGCATTGCAACATCCGAGGTGTCAGAAAATATATAATGAGAGCGAACTGCTGTCTAAGATCACAGCTTGCTTACAGAATTCAAAAGTAATCCAATCGCTCCTCTCTGAACACCTTGTTGATAAGCATTAGCTTCCTCAGTATCACCTAGAGGATCGCCTTGAAAAACCTCTCGACCCATCCAATCGGTATCAAATAGAAAGAAAGGAAACCAAGAGAGCTGTAAAACACCCCATGAGCAGAAGTATGCAGCTAATGTAAGTTTAACATAAATTACATGTTTGCAAGAAGGTGAAAATGAGATCTAATTGCTTAGCTTTCAAAGTAGACAGATCATTAGTGTCCTACAAACTTGGTATACATGAAACAGTCACAGGTTTTGAAAAAGCGAGCCTTAGCAACATACAGAATGTGTCAAACGACTCAGGTAGGTGTATGCATGTGCATGTGCATGTGCCTGTGGGAATTAGTGTCTCGTGTGTGTGTGTGTGTGGATGAATTAGTGTCACCGGTAAGTATAAGTATGCATGGGAGTGTGCAGGCGCTTAGTTCTGTCTCACTTTTTTATCTTTTTTACTTTTTAACTTTTTTGGGCTAGAGCTGGCAAGCCTCCAGCCACCAGCAGGCCAGCGGGGGCAGGAAACAAGTTTCCAACTCATGCGAGTAAAAAATGGCATTTATTCCATGTCTCCTTGTTAATCACGCCATCCGGGGGTTGACGCTGATTCCCCGTACCCTTTTCGTTCCACTCACACCGGATCTGCTGTAACAAACTTGGACACTCCAAGTCAAGAATCAACCGCGACAGCACCAAATAACCACTTCAAAACAATTCACAGATCACAATAGATTTGCACTGGCCCGGCCGAGTTCCGTGCCTAGAGATATTGGCCCCAAAGACTGGCGCCCCTTTCGGTATTTCTTTTTGTATTAATCAATCATCGAAGTACAAGAGAGCGGTTAGGGTTTCACTCTCAGACTCTGCGTCCAGATGCTCTGAGAAGTGAGGCCCTCACCACTAATTTAAAGGTTACAAGGGATGCCCAAAAACAGAGCCCCAAAAGCTCTTAAAATCAAAAGCATCAATTCTCTCTCTCTTAGAGAGTCTTTTCTCTTTTTTTTTTTTTTTAAAAAGCAAAAGCAAAAAAATTCGCATCGCTCATCATTTTCCAAAATAAAAAATTAAAAAAATATATATATAATATATATATATATTTTATAATAATAATCCGTCTCCGCGATTTCCGGAATTTAGGGTTTTTTGGCAAAAATTAGGGTTTGCAGGAATTTTAGGGTTTCTGGCAGAAATTAGGGTTTCTGCTGTCCGCCACGTCATCACTTTGTGACATCTGCCCTGGTACTTCGATTCTCGACCCAGTAGAAAAAGGCCCCCATCCAGCAGATGTCCCATGCCCAAGGGGGGCGTCGGCTTAGCACTTGGGAAAACTATATGAGAATTTAGGAATGATTAAATCCCCTCCTCTTCCTAAAATCCAAGAAAAATAATGTGTAAGCTCAACAACTCTGCATGGCTCTCTCCTTCCTTCAAATGGTTGTCTCTTATGCTGGAAAGCCATCTTTTCCTTTGTCAAATCTAAGTCATCAGAAAGTCTAAAAAGTCAAGACACTCACACTTGAACCACTCCAATCTCCATCATCCACCAACCTTCAAAATGGGTGCAAACAGACATGGAACAGACAATAACTGCAACTAAACTTCAAATGATATCGGAACTAAAGAAGGAGATGAACTCATAGCTGGTGGTGTTCCTGTCCACATGGTTCATGTGGTGGCTACCTTTCAGAAGCTGTTCTCTTCATTAGTGATCATACTCCCTGCACATACAGATTTCATACCCCTAAACCTAGGGCTACATTCCTTTCATGATACCCCTTCCCCACCTTTGTTTACAAACACCATCCTCGTCTAACAGCTGAGGGATTTTCTCTAGTAGCAGTTTCATTTTGTACCTATTGTCATTTTCCTAGATATCAAGAGGACACACCCATGTCCTCCTCCTCCATCCACTTCGCATCCAATGCAGGATAGTTCTTGAATTTAACCAAGAACCGCCTTATCACTTTACCCTTAATCTTTCTTTCTTTCTTTATTATGTGCCAATATCTGTTCTAGAACAAGGATCTCCTCGTTTACTTCCACTTCAGGTTGCTCATCAGGCTCCCCATCTTCGGGCACATCGCCTTTAAAAGGCTTCAAGAGACTCACATGAAAAGCATTGTGAATCCTCCAAGTGTCAGGCAGCTTCAGTCAGAAGGAGACATCATTTATCTTTTCAGAGATCTGGAAAGATCCGTAGTATCGCATACTAAGCTTTCCAAAAAGCCTCTCCTTTCCCTTTTTCTTTCTCAGGTGTGCCTTCTCAAAACGTAAGAGCACCCAATCGTTCCCTTCAATTTCAAATCGCGACGATGGCGATTTGCTGCCTTTTTCTATCTTTCTTGAGATTTCTGCAAAGCCTCGCGGACCTTGGCAAAATCCGTGTCCAAGTCACGCGTGTACTCATCGGCTTCAAAAATCTTATCTTTCATGCTTAGGAAGGGTGGCACCTTCGTAGCACCTTCAATAATCTCAAATGGCGCCTTCCTCGTCGAAGAGTGTATCGTGTTATTGTAGGCAAATTCCACCAAAGGTAAATACTTTTCCCATTGAGTCTTCTGATCCGAGATGTAAGACTTCAATAAATCTAGTACCACTGAATTAGCAATCTCTGGTTACCCGTCAGTCTGCGGGTGGAAAGATGACGAGGACTGCAACCACGTGCCAATGTTCTCCCAAATAGCCTTCCAAAACAAACTCGTGAATGTTGTCGGAAACAATCGTCTTGGGCATGCCATGTAATCCTGGGCCACAAACAATCTCGCTAAGTGATCCGGCTTGACTGTTTTCTTCACTGGAATGAAATGAGCTTGCTTGCTAAATCTGTCAAT
This sequence comes from Adiantum capillus-veneris, assembly GCF_014529385.1. Classification (NCBI taxonomy): domain Eukaryota; kingdom Viridiplantae; phylum Streptophyta; class Polypodiopsida; order Polypodiales; family Pteridaceae; genus Adiantum; species Adiantum capillus-veneris. The sequence goes on from NC_140943.1 coordinate 30,625,540, forward strand.
AATAATCCAGATACCATGGTGACCACTCTGTGCTCTTGGGAGATCAAAAATGAAATCCATTGCAATACTTTCCCAGGGGCAGGTGGGTATGGGTAAAGGCTGTAACAATCCCTGTGCTTTATGCATGTCAAACTTGACCTTCTTGCATACCAAGCAACTGCGCACAAACTCGTCCACATCCTTCTTGAGTCTCGGCCAATAGAATATCTCTCTACCCCTTTCAAGGTGGTAGCAATACCGTGGTGACCCATAAAAGATGGACAGTGGCATTTGGTCATAACCTTTTCCCTCAACGGCTGTGTAACGCACAACATGGTTTTCCTCATCAAGTAGCCATCCCTAATAAAATATCCCGCTACTATCTCCCCATTCCGTATTCGGGCGAAAATATCTGCAAAATTTGTATATGTGGCATACTGATCGACCAGAACCAACGGCTTCCGAGACAAAGCATCCACCACCAAATTCTTGTCCCTGCACATGGACAATTTGGAAGTAAAACTGTGACAAGATGTTCGCCCACCGCATCTGCTTTTCCGATAGCTGCTTCTGTGACAAGAAGTAATATAAACTATGACGGTCTGTGAAGACAGTAAAATCCGCTCCAAGTAGGTAATATCGCCACTGAGTAAGAGCATGGATAACCGCCAAAAGCTCTTTCTCATAAATCTGTGCTGTCAATTCGGCCTTGAGAACAATCAGCTCTCGTAGGCAATGACATGGCCTTCTTGCATTGAGACCGCACCCAGACTCCGACCACAAGCATCACAATATACTTCAAATGACTTCTGCAAGTCCGGCAAAGTCAAAACTGGTCCTGTAGTCAATTTCTCTTTCAATGTCTGAAAGGCAGTCACCTCTATGGGTCCCCATGAGAAAGGGACTCCTTTCTGTGTCAAGATATGCAAAGGGGAAGCAGCCTTTGCAAACTTTCTAATGAACCACCTGTAGTACGAACACAAGCCCAAGAAGCTTCTAACTTCATGGACATTCTTCAAATCGGGCAAATCACAGATAGTCTCTATCTTGGCCGAGTCCATCCGCACTCCTGCTGCTGAGACAATGTGTCCCAGAAAGTGTATGTCTAGTAGGAAAAATTCACTTTTCTTCGCATTAATCACCAACTTGTGATCTCGTAATGCCTGAAAGACCTGAAGCAGATGTTCTCTATGTTCTACCTCATCTTGGAGAAAACAATGATGTCGTCAAAGAAAGTGCCAACAAATAGTCTGTACTCTCAAAAAATCCTGTCCATCATCCGGTTAAATGTCGTAGGAGTATCGGTTAGGCAAAAGGCATCACCAAAAAGCTCCAAATTACCTATTTGGAAGTAACCAGACTAGCCATCACATACCATGTAATTTTCTTTACCTGCTACCTCATTCAGAATCTCATCTTGCATTTGGAGGGGAAAGTGATCCCTTTTTGTTGCCTCGTTGAGTGGTCGATAGTCGATACATACCCTCCACTTGCCATTCTTTTTTGGAGTGACCACAACTGGAGAGACCCATTTCAAATTCTCTACAGGGTAGATGAATCCTGTTGCTAGAAGCTTTCTCACCTCTTTGAGTAGTGCTTGCTCCTTGATGACTCCTAACCTTTGTAGTTTTTGTGCTTTAGGTTTGGCCTCTGGCTTTAGCTCAATCTTGTGTTGGATGGCATCCACTCCGTGTACATCTGTGTAATCTTTAGCAAAAATCCTAGGAAACTTTCTTAGCACAATTTTAAACTCTTCTTTGTCCTCCCATAAGAGTGTCTTGGACATCATACCATCTAACATTTCTTCCTCATGCACACCTTGCTCTTCTTGGGGGCTTACTTCCTCCAATACTTGACAAGTTGTCTCCTTGTTGTTTGGCCTAAATATTACCCCCATGACTTCAATGGATGACTCCTTCTCCGTAGTGCTACCGCTACTTTCTTCTTTTGAGGTGTCATCGGTCCAATGTCATCGGTCCAATCATCCCCGCTTTCACTTTGAGAGGATTCTTCATGGATCTCCTCTTGACGTTGCTCCTTCATGTCAAAGACAACCTTCTTGTGATTGTCATTCTTGCAAATTAATTTTTTATTTTCCCAATCTTGCAAAGCTTGCATTCTTATTAGCCATGGTCTACCTAGGATAAATGGATAGTCATTTCCCTTTGTAGACATAACATAGAAATCAACTGCCATCTTAACGCCAAAAGCTTCCACAAAAAAATTCTTACAAACTCCTAAGCACCTAGCCTTGCTATTATTTGCCATTTTCACTTTAATTTCAGGTGTCTCATGAATGTGCATGCCTACTCTTTGCATAAGGTCCTCTGTCATGATGCAAATTTGTGCACCTATCCACTAGACTTTTCCTGACTAGTTTTCCTTTGATATAGCAATCTAGCACCAATGTAATATCCTCATCCATTTGAGCTTGTGCAATATTTACCATAGGAACATTTTCTTTTATCCTTCTCCTAGTGCTTACTACCTTTGTTAACTCCCTCCTAACTTGTGGACACAATGCAAGAAATTGAGGCCATGATATGCTTGGACCCTTACCTCTCATGTCCTCCATAAGGTTGTAGGGAGCCATACCATGTCCAAGAGGGAAGTCTTGAAGGTTGATGCGACCTTGAGTCCTCTTGACTTCCTTGGTCTCCTTTGCTTCCTTTACTTGTCCATGGTCACTTTGTGACGTTACATCTTCTTTTTCCTTACCTTTCCCACGCCCATGTTTGATGCCATTTGCTTCAAAGTCACCCCCTTTGGCTTGTGTGACTTCTACAACATTCACAGTTGGGTCAGGCAAAGGTGGCATTCCCTCCACTCCTTGTGGTGGAGGTCGAGCAGCATTTGGTCTCTGCAAAAGAACGGATTGTTGTCTAGTGCATTTACCTGCATTCATCACTGGATAATTTAAGTTAGGCCTCTTTGGATCCCCACAGGACCAAGGACAATATACATCCCATGCCCAGATTCTCTGCAATTCCAACATTGCAAGACTCTCCTAGATAATGTCTCTCGCTCTTCTGGCTTCTTTGCTTGTCCCTTTGGACCTACAGTTTGTGCAAGGTGAATTGATAGGTTGCTTAAATATTCATTTAACTTCTCAATCACTTTAGCCGTTACCTCAGGAAGCTTCCTAGATGTTGATGCTTGTGACTTACCTTTGGGTCTAAGACCTTCTATTGGAACCTCTCCCCTTAGGCACTCGAGTTTCCTATACTTCTTGGAAGCTGTAGTTTCAAATGCATCATAGGCGGCAGGTGCACCCACCTCCACTTTTACCTTAAGATCAGGAAAGAGTCCGGCTATGAACCTCTCCTTTAAAAATTTTGCACCATCACCAGGGTTAGCAAAATTTCAATCCAGTGATCCCAAAGACGTAGAAAACTCTTGCTTGTACAAGTAGTAGTCATCCAAGTATTTTTTCTTATGAGAAACAATGTCTTGCCATAGTTTTTGAGTGTCATGGGAATCAAAGAAGTATTTCTTGAAACGATTCACAACTTCCGTGTAATTCCCCTTAACTTCCTCATCCTTAGGCAAAGAGTTAAACCAAGTGCTAGCATCTTTCCTAAGGACCACCTCAAACATTTCTACACATTCTTGACATCTCGAAATTTGCTAAAAATAATTTTGCATCCTCCCCAGGCTCTCCAAAGAATAAGGGGTAGCCACTCATTTGCCTAGTTGTATCCATGTTTCAAGAAAAAGAACCCAAAGCTAATTGCACTCCAAAAATTGGTTTTCCTTTTTTTTCCCCCTTGTCAAAATCACAATTCAAAGTAGAATGAAAATGTATACATCAAAGCTTAGATCGTAGTGAATCAATAGCAAAATGAACGGATTGACTGAGGCATTGATAACTGCTACTTGCCTAGGTCGAAACATGCGGCGGAAACACGTTGGAATTGTAACTTTGTACCAACTATTACATGCACATCTTGCTAGCCAAAGGAATGAATGTACGATACAAGTCCTCTTGATTCATTAACCTAGATAATACAAGATAAAAACATGCACGTCAAAGGAGACAGTGTAGTCTACAATGGGTAGTATGATAGAATTTGGTGATTGAAGAATATCCCTTAACAACTCTGCACCAAAGAGGAGTGCAATACGTTGTTGGAAGAAAAATTTCCTATCAATGTGCACATTTACCCGGATTGCATGCACCCAACGAAATGGATGAAAATGAAATACATGCGGATTTGGAGGTGGTGGGTTATCATGAAAAGACTAATAGACTTGGAGTCTTACCTTGACAATAAGAAAATTGTGCATCCTCCCTGGGGGCACCAAAATTGAGGCTGTCTGGGGTGGGCAACAAGAAGAGCAACCTCTAGACACCCTCCAAGGCTCTCATGCTGCTCGAAGGGGATGGGGCACAACACAACACAAACCAAAACAACAAACTCACAGCCAAAACCCAACTACACAATAGGCACCACCTAGTTTGAGAGAGAACTAGGATGCAAGAAAAGAGAATTGTAGAGAAAGCCCACAATTGAGCAAGAGATATACACTAACCCTTACATCAATGCAACACACTCACATATTAAAACACAAAAGAAAGAGAGAGCAAGAGAGATTCGCACAAGAAGGTACCTAGAGCTTGGGGGTTCAAGTGAAAACACTTAAGATTTGATTATAGCACTATGCACTAGCACATTGCCTTAGGGTTATGGGTAGTCCTCTCACCATCCACCCTATGGTAGCCAAAGCAACATCCAATTCAATTTTAATCACAAGCACAAGCAACAAGAAAACAACCTTCAATGAACAAGTTACCTTGTGGAACTGAGTGAGTTTGCCAAGCCAAATTGCAAGAGAATTGTGAGCCTTTGGAAAACAATTGCACGCAAGCTATCAATTTATTGATGTTGGAGTAGATACAACAATGATGGGACGAGTATTATTTACTCACACAAACTCAAACTAGCTCAAGCTTGTCTATGCACCAAGGTGATGGTGCATAGAGAGCTAGCTCTCTCTTCTTATAACTAAGATAGAGACTAAAGTGTGCTATGATCAATGTAGTGCAAAATTGTGTGGATATCATTTTACAAAGAGGAATGGGCTCTATTTATAGGTTTTTGGGAGACTTGATTAGGATTAGACCTAATCAATTTTATTGTCAATACAAAAGATTATGAAATATTTTTGATTTTCAAAATGGGAGTGGGCCTTCCTTATCCCTTGAGTCATATGGATGTGGGATCAAGGGGAAGAATTATTGAGATTGAAAGGAGAGAGAGGTGAGTAATTTGGAGGTGCCTACTAGAGGGTGCAATTTACAAGAAGGGTTAGTCATTAATGTTAGTAGTTTGTAGTTAGTAGGATGGGTTAAAATTACATGGCATATGCACTTAAGGTGCATTAAATGATTTATAAAATGATAAAAAGTAAGAAAAGGATGAGAATATACACAATTTGATGGAAACCACAAGATGGAAAGGGAAATTTCCACCTATCTCCTCCAGTGAATGAAGCAATTGTAGAACTCTGTCGGTGTAGTTTTTGGGACCGTAGAAAATTTGAATTTTCCATGATCAAACTCCTCATGTTGCAGAGATTAAGCTTGATTATTTGATAATTTTTTCTCTTTTTGTGAAAGCATGAAGAGGTTATGGTAATATAGTTTGATTCTAGAGAGAGAAATTGCACTATATGTGTGTAGATACGATAATTTTTGAGCTACGGAGTAAGGGAGAGATGGAAACGGTGAAGAAGATGAAAGAAGGCATGAAAGGTGCAGGTTTTGGTGATGGATGAGGAGGATGAGTGTGTGAATATGTGTGGAAAAGATAAAAAAGAACCTAGCTCTAATTGAGTGTGTGAGGTAGGCATATTGAGGTCCAAAAAATTCCAGAAACAATATGAATATTTTTTGAGAAAATTTGAGTGTATTCTTGAAATCACATCTCAACTTTTTCATTTTGGACTCTTCTTTAGAATCGGTTGAAAACTAATTTTTAAAAAATTAGCAAAAGCATGTGTTTCCTGCCCAAAAAAGTCATTGATTGGGTCCCTTCTTTGTTTTGATTCCCTTTAGCCTTCAAGAGAGTGACCCCTCATGCCTAGGAGAGTGAAAAAGGACTACTAAGATATTAATATCCTATGTGGAAAAGGATTTTCCACAAATATATGATATGTATGTGATGAAAAGAAACAAAGTAATGTATAAATAAATCAAGATACCCAGAGTATAATAAAAACAAAAAAATAAAAAGACACAAGTGACATGATAGAGTTAAATGAGAGGACCCTCCCTTGATGTTTTTTGTGGGGATAAAGAAAAAGTATCTGAAAATGTGAAATTTGAGTGATAATAAGTGATGGCGGGGATAAAAGTCATTCTTATGAAATAGTAAAATGTGAATATTTCTCACGTGGAGAAATTTATTTATTACATTGGATTATTTAGAAGAAGTATGATGAAGGGTAAGGTCACATGGCATGGATTTATGGTTTGATAAAACACACACCTAATTGTGAGTATTTACATAAATAATTAAAAAAATTATAAAAATAAGTAAAATTCGTGAAAAAATTATACATAGGCCCTTGGATAAAAATAGATTATATACACAAAGAGGCCATAATATAGATTCACTTCTTTTTTTTGCTCTCCTAGCTAATATTAAGCTAGAAAAGGATTTTAAATAATACGAGGAAAAAAATCCCTAACACACACACACACACACACACACACACACACACACACACACACACACACACACACACACACACACACACACACACACACACACACACACACACACACACACACACACACACACGCCAACGTACAATGTAAGAGCAAGATTAGCCATCATGCTAAGGTGTTTTTGTTGGGTGAAGTGGCTTACTATGGCAATTACAGAGAGCCAAAAAATGACTATTACTATGATTGATGAAATGAGATAAGGGTGGATTCAAGATCATTACCTGTGGCTAAGGGATTACTTCTTAACCAATTATTTAGCTTAAACTAGAAAGGGATCTGCCATATTATCTAGACACATTGGTTCTTCTCATTTGTACTTTTGGGTTTTTAAAGCTTTGATAATATACTGGTCATAAATTCATACATCAAAATAGAAAAATATTGAAAGATGGTTAGTTTATAGTGGAAGTCTTGGCTAAGTTCTTATGGCCCAATCATTATATCAAGACTTGGAGTATGCTAGAGCTTGGTTCTGGCCTTAGAACACTAAATGAGGTTTTTGGGTACTGGACTGTAGGATGAGTAATGTTTTGTTTTATTGACACTTCTTATTTCTTATTAGTTGGATCAAACCTTGGGTTCTCTTTGATTGGTGGGTTACACTTGTTTGGATTTGGGCTCTAGTAGTGGTTGGTTTCATTTTTATTTAAAATGAACCAAGCTTGGTTTACTGCTTTTTTGAAAGATTAACAATGGTTTAGTTAATAAAATTGATTACATCCGACACATGACATTAGTTGGGTTACCCGGATTTCTAGCATGCTATGGTTTGGCTGAACCGATTGTACCTCAAGATGATGAGGTTGTAGGGTAAACTTGCCAAATTTTCCTCCTCACCTAACCTCTTAATGCTTGATTCAATTTGTTAATTGATTACACTAATCTTTGATTACACTTTAAAGTTACCTTGATATATTACTGTAGGAATGGTATGGGTTCTCAACTATTTTTGAGGTGCCTTTTGGTTAAATCAAGGTTTAAATTGCTGGGCCCTTATGTTATGTAACTGGTGGGTTGGGTGTTATATCTAACAAAGAACTACTGATCTGGCTTGCTTCATAAGGGTGGTTTCTGGTTTTTTTTTATTTATAAACTGGATTAGGTTGAAGTGATGCTCTTCTATCTAGACTACTATCCTAGGAAAAATTTGTTTCTTCCTAATTCACTTAGCTTGACTGACCTGAATGGCTCACCAGATAAGGGCCAACTTTCTCTTTGGCTGATGCTTTAGCTCTTACTTGGAGTCTAAGGGTAATTCTTTATAGATGCTTAGAGTGGTGCTAGTGGCTGTATAGGTTTTAGTATTTGCTCTGTACCTTGTAGGAATTACTTCCCCTATCTGTTGACTGTCCACAATCAACTTGGGGCATTACTAATTAAGTATTACTTGGGGTGTATTGTAGTTTTACTGAAACTTCACTGAGGATTTCACTAATGGTGTATCAATTTTGACTGAAACTCTACCATTTTTCTTCTTGCTAGGTTTCCATGAGATCTTTCTTATAGATAGCTTTGCGTGTGGCTCTTAGTTTCACTAATGAGTACTAGTGTTTTATGGATTTGAATATGCTCTGTTGCTACTAGTTTATTTTGTGCAAAGGTAGTTTCTACTATAACAACAAGTATAGATGATATGTCTCTGGTCTGTTGGCAGGTAGAATACTACCAGACTCAATTGCTTTTTACTGTCTTTTGCTCATTTATCTCCCCTAGTTGATGGTTTCCTTGGGGCATTTGACTAGCTGCTTGCTCTGGCATTGAGTAGATTACACTGCTCTTGCTTTTTGTAAGGATGGCTCGTTTCACTCCTTATAGTCGGTTTTTCACTTATACTCCTACTAGTTTTTGGCTTGGATTAGCAAACACTAATTGCTTTATTTTTGGACAAGGAAAACTTTCTAAACTCTATTATTGCAAGGATGATTTGTTACCACATACTAACTTTGATCCTGTGTTCTTGCTCTTACTAAACTTTTATTCCTTGACATGTTTTCTTGGTTCTAATCCCTCTTTAGCTGACTGCTTTCTAACTATGGTTTCTACTAAGGTATTGTTGTTGGTTGAGTCTTGACGAACATAATACTGTTGCTCCTTTTTGGGCATGCTGTATTTTACTAGCATGATGGCTAGTTTTGAACCCTCTGTAGACTATTGGATCTTCTAATAGAATGGATACTATCTTGCTGTACTCGTTATGATAACCAATCTCCAGCTTCAGTTTGTTGGCTGCTCTGATGATAGGCTATACGCTACTTTTGTAAAACAATAATTCAAGAAAGCTTAAAAAAAGGCTACTTGGAATTTGCTGGCACTAGCTGGATACAATATTTTCCCTTATTTGGTTGAATTTAGGGTTGGTACTTTTTTTGCTTGCTTCATGTATAAGGTTCCTAAATCAAGCTGATGGTGGCTCTTGACACACAATATATTTTTCCTCTTTTGATGGCTTGCAATTATTTTTCTAGCATGACAGTTTTGATCAAGCATGCTGAGCCTTGGAGGAAATCCATTCTGTTTTAAAAAAATTTATATATGTGCTTTTTGATGGTCCTTGACAACCGAGCAGCTGGCTGGATTTTCATTAGCTGACCCTGATTTGTTTTGGTTTCTACTTCTTGCTACTGGGTTTCAATACTACAGGTTATCGACTTTGGAATACTCTCTCTTATTGAATAGGTTTTGGATCCACTATTTGAAGGGCTTGACTTTTATCCATACAAAATGATTGTAGTTACTATACATAGCTTCTCTAATCCCTTTGAAGTTATACTTACAGGTTTTGGTTTAACTTAGGAATGGTTCGATAGGTTGGAACTCTTTGATACAGTAAATGGTTACTTTAAAAAGTTAGATCATTTGGGTGCTAGTCTGAGAATAAAGTATTTTTCCCATTATTTGTAGGGCTCTACTTTGGTGCATACATTATAATGTAGTTACAAAAAAAAGCATTGCATATAAGTATTGGTCCATACATTATGTTGTAGTTAAAAAACAAAGTATTGCATACAATTTTTTGGTCAACTTATGGATGGTCGACTTTTTTTTAAAAACAGTAAATGGTTACTATAAAGAGCTTTAAGAACATCTGCTACAATTTTGGAAGGATTACAAAAAAGGTGGAAAATACTTGAGATTTGATAATTACTTTAATATTTAGGACAATAGCTAGTCTAATAATTTTTAAGTTTGACATGGATAACAACTAATAGGTCCTTCAAAGCAGTTTGCCGGCGACTGCTCTTTTTTACTTCAAGGTTTAAACCTTTGTTCTGGCTAAATACCACGTTTATATTAGGAGTTTGGCCTTGGTGGGCTAAACAACAAGGAACAAAGATTTTTTTTAAAAACTAAGAGGAAGTGTAGCTAGTGTATTCTTCCCATTTGGCATACGGCGTAGGGTGGTAGGATTCCTTGAACCCTAATGAGCATACACTATTCAAAGTTTGTTCTAAATAAATAATAACAAGTTTGATATTCTTAAAAATATTAATGGAATTTTATGTTACTGTATGGATTCATATAGCAAATGGAAGTGGAGGTTGACTAATTTGGCAAAGGAAAAACCTCAAAAGATTGATAAACTTTTAATAGGGATGAGACACTTGGGTCAGAAGGGGTAGTGGTCTTCTGATCAGAATTATATGTATGCTATTATGATAAAAATTTGAGAAATATAAACTTTGGGACAATAAAACATAAAATCTGGAATACATGAGTACTTTGGACTGCGCTTTTACGTAAAAGAGTTGTAAGATGGACATGGACAACAACTGGTATAGTCCATTGATACCTGTAAAACACACATCCAAGGCTAATGTATCTGTTGTCTTGTTTGGATGGATGCAGGTAAGGACTCGATCTTATCTTGGAAGTTTTTTTTTCTTAAAGCAATTGTCTACACATGATTACACTTACACCTACTGCTAGGGAAGTACTTTTGATATCTGTATAGTGGAATGAGGCTTCATTCTTATAAGCATTGCACAAAGATAATTCTAAGAATGAGTTTTTTTTGTACTTATCATTTCCCTTTCTCTGGAGACAACTGTCTTTTGATTGTAAAAGTTCAATTATGTCTTATTATTTATGTAAAAACAGCTAGACACACGTCCTATACATAAGGTTTTTCCATTCTTTTGGATAAGTGGGACGCTGGCTTTAGAAACTAATTTTGAATCTTAGTTCTAAGTTGGACCCACAGTCTATAATCCCTTGACTAGTTGGATGGTGTTAGGAGGTCCCTCATAGACTAATTGTTTGGTTACCTGCTCATGGCGATTATAGTCTTTGACTTTTCCGAGTTAAGGATTGCAGGCCCAATCTACAAGACTAATTATACTTATGTTTATACATTTCCTTTCAGGATCACAAACACTTTAGATTGACACTTTTTTGTGAGTGTTTTGACTTACTTTTGGTAACCACAAATTACTTGACAATGTACTTATTGACTGGAAGTATCAACAACCTATTAAAAATTTGGTCTATAGCAATGATTTTCTTTGACACAACTTCATTCTTGAATGTGTCTATAACCAATTTAGAACATTTTGCAAAGACTTTGATACATATGGTATGCTGTATGTACTTGTGATCTTAACATCATTGAAAATATTACAGTTCGGAAAATGCTGACTAAAAGGCTTAATCACATACCTAACTTTCCCAAAAACCCATATCTCGCTTTATCAACTTTACTTAGCTGCTTAACTGACCTTGTCATTTTTCTCCGACTAGAGAAGACAATTCTAATGGACTTAGCAAAACTGGTGGAAAAATGTTTCTTCCAAAAAATCTCACATGTACCTAGTAAATGGTTGTCTACAGATGGCTCTTAAATTACACCACAACTGGGTCTTGAATCTCAAAAACTATCCAAAATTCATTCATAGTAGGTCTGGATAAAGGCCCTAATTGTACCACTCTGATTTGCAAAAGCCTAACTTGGAAAGCAACACATTCTTGGGTATCTGGGAAGGAATTCACAATACTTAACACATCCCTACAAGAGATTACCAATAACATCTCTCTCAGCATGATTGGCTTGGATTACACCGTAACCATGATATTGTCATTTCTCTAATAAGGTAGTAGGCCCATTCACAATGGGCATACTATCGACCCATTGTGTTTGGTGTCTGGGACAAGGCATGTACACACACACACACATTCGTACTTATCTCTCTAATTATGGTTTTAAAAAAAAAACTATACTATCCCCTACTGTAGTCATCTTGGCTATGTATTTCCACTTGAAATATGGCTTTATATCTTTCCTAGCTACACTAACTCGGTATCCACCCTGGGAAGGAACCCTTATAGGGTTATGATGGTTGGAAGTCTTTTAGTTGTTTGGCACCTATTAATGTGGTTAAAAATCTTTTACTCTATAACTGGGCCTCACCTACCCTACCATGCTAAAGGCGCTATGGCTGCTCTACTCTACTGTGCTAGACTGCATCAGAGGCAGCTACGTTTTTTGGTTTCCCCAAGAGAAACAACACCTAGCCTACTCAGTGCATGGGGTGATAAGGATTCTGCACACTACGTGTCATGAGTGAACGTGATCTACCTTCTTCTATTTAAAGAGGTGAGAGTGCATTCTGCCTCTCGCTTAGCCTTGTGCATGTTCTACTTGCATAAAAATTTTGAACTGTGTGTGTGTGTTCACTTGTTGCTGCACCAAACATGGAGCTTGCAACACAATTGACACAGGTTGGCTACTGTTTATAGAGCTTGGTATTTTGGTTTTTTCTCTCCTTGTTTACATATTTAGCTTTGGAGGATATATACACCTGGGCTTATGGGTTGGTGTACCTTGTTGCTTAGCCTGGTAAGGCCCACTGTGTGGGTTGGCTTTGCTTGAAAGTACGTGGCATTACTGGTTGTATGGTATAACACTTATATGATATTTGGATTTCACTACTCGGTTTTGAGCAACTCTACAAAAACAGTTCATTGTTTTTTTTTGTTTTTAAATTGAACCTAGAAAATTGTGATACACTATATTTGTTGATTGACTGGCATGATAAAACACTACTCTGTTGATGTATTAGATGATGGGATGACCTGCTGCGTATGCATACTATTCATTAATTTTTTTTAGATAGGAGGTATGCCCCGATTGCTTACTATCGCTAGACTGTTACTACCTGTTGCCTCTAAGCATGATACAGGTCGTGAAATATTTAACTACCTCTCCTAGAAGGGTGTACCATTTTGGGATGGTTTGGTAGCAACTCTGGTGCTTGATGTTGCTTGTTAGAAATCTATACGCTGTTTTGATGGGTTGCTACATTACAATTTTTTGGCATTCACTAGTTCGGATACTATTGAAAAGGAAAAAAAAGCCCCATAGGGCGACTGCTCTTTTTTGCTTCAAGGTTTAAACCTTTGTTCTGGCTAAATACCACATTTATATTAGGAGTTTGGCCACTTGGTGGGCTAAACAACAAGGAACAAGATTTTGTGTTGAACTAAGAGGAAGTGTAGTTAGTGTATTCTTCCCATTTGGCATACAAGCGTAGGGAGGTTGGATTCCTTGAACCCTAATGAGCATATACTATTCAAAGTCTTTTCTAAATAAATAATAACAAGTTTGACATTCTTAAAAATACTAATGGAATTTTATGTTACTTTATGGCTTCATATAGAAAATGAAGGTGGAGCTTGACTAATCTTGCAGCAAAGAAAAAAACTCAAAAGACTGATAAGCTTTTAATAGGGATGAGACACTTGGATCAGAAGGGGTAGTGGCCTTCTGATCAAAATAATATGTATGCTATTATGAAAAAAATTGAGAAATATACACTTTGGGATAATAAAACATAAAATCTAGAACACATGAGTACTTTGGAGTGTGGTTTAAGTTAAAAAAGTTGTAAGATGGACATGGATAACAACTGGTATAGTCCATTGATACCTGTAAAACACATCCAAGGCTAACGCATCTGTTGACTTGTTTAGATGGATGTAGGTAAGGTCTCTATCTTATCTTGAAAGTTATTTTTGGCTTAAAACAATTGTCAACACATGATTACACTTACACCTATTGCTGGGGAGGTACTTTTGATATCTGTATACTGGAATCAGGCTTCATTCTTATAAGCATTGTACAAAGATAATTCTAAGATTGACTTGTTTTTGTACTTATCATTTCCCTTCTTTTGGAGCTAGTTGTCTTTTGAATGTAAAAGTTCAATCATGTCTTGTTATTTATGTAAAAATAGTTACACACACACACACACACACACACACACACACACACACACACACACACACACACACTTGGTCACAACATCTGACCATGATAGCATCTAAAGGGGTTTTGATTGTGCTCTGAATCACTGTATCTGGCTGAAAACCGTGACATCCAATTATATGCACTCAATTTAGACTTAAGTTGTTGCCATATGGGAGTTTACCTTATTCTTTACTATACACCTTCCATAATGACAACTCCTAACTTTTTCTATGCAAATTACAGTGGCTAAGAGGAGTTATCCACCATAAATAATTATTTTTTACCCCACACTTTTTTTACCTTATGGCATCTGACCACGTTAGCTAATTCTAGCTACACTCACAAAATGAACTCAACCTACTAGAAGTTCTACTTGAACTTTTTATATAGCTAATGCTTTACCTAACTTAAACACACATTTTTTGGAAGTTGGCTAAGGCTAGGAGAATACTGCTACATGAGTACTTGTGATTACAAGTGGCTTATTTTGAGCATAAGGGAGTCCACCTTAAGATTGAAGTCGCATAGGATAATTATGTTTGGACCCTTGATACTTGCTTACACTAATGTCTTGATAAGCTTGGTTGAGTATGAACCACTAAAAGGCTTGGTGGGAGCAATCCCTTAAGGATTTAACCTATTGGAATTAAGTGATGGGTCACCTTCCCATTTTTTCCTCTTGTCGCCACCGATCCCCTTCCCCTTCTGATGATGATTGGTGGCCCGGTGAGGCTTGTAGCTCTACCTTTTCATAAAATCTCCTCCTCCTTAGGACCCGCTCACAATCCCAATAAGGATTGCGTGCTGTGAATGGCTTGCAGGGTGTGGCCTTACCTGGCATGCTATGACGACTACTGTCATGCTTTTCTGACCCCTATATTAAGGTGAGGGACTCTTCCCTTCACTTAGACTTGGTCTCCCTTGGCTCTTTGGAGAAAATCTAGTGATTACTTCTACTCAAAGGTTATATAATTTCCTACTCAAAATCTCAATGCTTAGATAAACCCTTGCTATGTTGGGCGATTATAACAGGTTTTTTTACCTTAAGAATATTGAAAGAACTGTACATTTGGAATTTTCTTCAACTAAGGAATATGGTATGATAACCTAGGTATTGATATTTTCACATCAATAAAGGGTTTTTTGCTTCTTGCCTCGTACTAATTACATACATACTCGCTCTAGTTATTTCTGCTGGCATCAATTCTGACAGATGTATGTTTAATGATGGGGTTTTTTTTTACTATCTAAATGTGTTATTTTATGGTGATATGGGGGAAACTGTTCTGACTGTGCTGAACACTGGTTGATATTTAGGAATGTTATATGATGGTTCATATTCCTTCAATAAGTATTCTGGTGGGTTATGTGGTCGTTCATAATCCAGCAGTGAGTTACATTGGGATTTTTTTGAGAAAGGATTTTGGCATACAAGTTTTTACAAAACCATAAGAATTGATGGAATCTATGCTTGGAAATTGCAGGTTCTAATATAGTTATGATACATACACTTTGCAGATAAAACCATGAGTATCTATTGTGGTCGGGCTTAATCTCTCTATTGAGGAGGAGATGCTTGTTTGCTTTGACTTACTTACATCCTATTGATGATTATTGGTTAAGTTTTTTTTGGGTCGTGGATATCTCGCTTGTCCTAAAAATTTGTTTTTTTCAACTATAGCTAGCTGTTGGAGGGGTACTACCATAAAATGTAAACTTATACATACATGCATATTCTAGGTTTGATGCTTGGCATAAAATCTATGGATATTGATCTGATTTTTGGTGCTTTACTGCCAAAATATGTCCTGGTCTCTGGGTTAGATGTTACTCTCATAAACTGGCTATATTTGGGTATGGTTGGAGATGGCTGGATCTGGATGTAGCTTTGGCTAGTACATCTTTTGGCTTTGGCTAATACTTCCTTGGGCTGTTTTTTAGCAAGATATGGTTTTTTTACTACCTGAGTATGATAGGGTATTGTGATACGAGGGAAACTATTTGCTTTGACTAAACAAAAAATCTAACCTACAGCAGTTGGTTTCTTGGATGTCTGGCTTAGATCTGACTTTGACATGCTGACTGTGATGTGATATCTAGCTTGGATAACTGGTTTAGATCTAGGTTTATTAACCATGTTCATATGTACAGTTAGTTCTTGGTGGTGATACTACCATAAAATATATGTGTAAACTTATACATATTTTGGCCTTGGTACTGATCTAGTGAGTACTGATCTGAACTTTTGGTGCTTTACTACCTGAGTATGGTATTGTATTGTGATATGGGGGAGGCTATTTGCATTGACTAAGCAAAAAACCTGACCTTCAGCTTGGTACTTAGATTGCTGGCTTAGATCTGGTCCTTTTTCAAAAAACCATAGTAAATACATTTGGTTCTTTGAGGTGATGCTACCTTAAAATATATGTAAAACCGTATGTATACATACATATTCTAGTTTTTTATGCTTTTCTACCTAAAAATTTAGCATAAACTAGGATTCTAACCAACATATGGTTACTAAGCAGGATTGGATGCTTTTAATATCTGAACATATTATGATGTTAAAGATATGAGGGAGTCTGTTTATCTGCAAAAAAACTAACCTTCAGCCTGTTGCTGTATACCGCATTATTATTTGGCTTCTAGTTCTTTTAATTGACTCAATTCTTGGATCACAGGCTATGCCCTGATGTTGGTATTTTTGGTTCTCGCCAGCTGTTTATCGAAACTACTAGAAGTAGCAGTAGGCTGACCTTGATCTTGATCTCTCTTTTCATTATTACTCAGAAGTAGCACTACTATAGTGTTCAACTTGGATCCATACAACATAACTGTTGTAACAGCAAAAAAACACCGTTGATAACTTTGAAGCGGTAATTACATACTCAAGTTTTAATTATGGAAGATTTTCTGACAGGTTGGTACACTTCGATACTATTGTTCCAAAAAAAAATAACAACTGATACTACTTTGAAAATGTAAATCTAAATGAGGATTAAAGGAAAGTACTAGGGTTTTTTTATACTTGCAAAAGAGTGTATACACTATTTTAAATTAGCAAATCCTTGCTTAGACATATTAGTGTTTTTGGTATTTTTTAAGGACAGTAGCTAGTGTAATAATTTTTAAGTTGGACATGGATAACAACTGATATGGTGAGATTTGTGGTCTAGCTTGATTCAACAAGGGCTCCTTGCCACTTGGTTGGCCAAAAAGATGTGTAAGGTAAGTAACATACAAATCGGGGGATTTGGATTCCATGTACCATGATGGGCTTAAACTATACCCGACTTAAAACAAACATAAACTAGCTTAAGGCTTGCTGGAACTATAAAATGACTTTAAAAAACAAAACACTTTTCATAAACTTCATATGATGGTGCTTTCATTGATCTAGAAAAATAGACTGATATAAAAATATTAATGGGGGATTCAGACACTTGGATTAGAAGGGATGATGGCCTTTTAATAAGAATGACATATTTTTTTTGCTAAGAAACTTTGAATTCCTTTTTTATAAAATAAAGAGAGAGAAACATTTTGTCTACATAAATATTATGGACTTGGCTTGTAAAGTAAAAAAAAGTTTGTAAGATGGACATGGATAACAACTAGTATAGTCCATTGATACCTGTAAAACACATCCAAGGCTAACATATTTGTTGTCTTGTTTGGATGGATGCAGGTAAGGACTCTATCTTATCTTGGAAAGTTTTTTTGGCTTTGGCAAGCTGTCCAACATTGGATTACACATTCACCTACTGCTTGGGAAGTTGTTTTGTTATTTGTATACTGGAATGGGGCCTCATTCTTACAAATATTGTACCAAAATAATTCTAAGACTGAGTTGTTTTTGTACTTATCAGTTCCTTTTTTCTAAAGCCAGCTGTCTTTTGAATGTAAAAAGTTCAATTATGTCTTATTATTTATGGTAAAATAGCTACACACACACACACACACACACACACACACACACACACACACACACACACACGATCTAGATGGAAGATAGTGGTTGGATTATCATACAAGTTAGAAGCACATGATTTGTATTTATAACTCCTAACTTCGACGAGCTTGAGTCCACCTTCCTTGGCATTTTCTAGAATATGACGAGTTGTCTCCTCTGGCTACAATGAGCCTTCATTTCTTTATTTGTATGAGTGGAAGACATTTCCTTTATTCTCTCTTTATCCTCTCTGTGCTCGTACATGCACATACACATCCACACCTTTGTAGCATTCATGCACACACACCCTCTCTACTCGGTTCTGGCTGAATAAAAAAACACACATACATAAAGCACCTAGCTTAAATTGCACCCAATAGGAGATACATGGATGATCTATCCCTAGCCAATCTTGCAATACACTGAAGCACATGATAAGGTTTTAAAACATCTAGCTGGCCCAAGTTGGTTCTTAAATATATTATATTCAACTACAATTCTTTAATGAGAGGCACAATAGTTCTCTCTCTCTCTCTCTCTCTCTCTCTCTCTCTCTCTCTCTCTCTCTCTCGCAACAAGGGTCATAATTTGTAGATACAGGTTAAAATAAATACTCTCTCCACCTCATTTGGCTCATACTGCATCACAATTTCTTTACACAGGTTTCTCTTACCCTTGCCATCGTGATTTGTGTCACAAGCTCTCGCTTTCTCTCATTGCTTGCATGCATCGGACGAGGTGTGTGGGTCTACACTCAGCGCTTGACAGTCCATACCTCCTTCTTGCTAGGTTTTGACACATGACATACATGATTTTTTCGTTAATGAAACCGTAAACCTCTTGTGAGGGTCTTGCTGAGAGATGGCATAAACTGAGTATTCGAAATACTAATCAAATTACAAGGGAGATGCAACCCGATTTTTTTCAGGAGGTCTACAATGATCTTTGACCAAAAATACCAAAAATACATAGGTATTTGCATCATATATGGTAGTAGTCACTAGCATCATTTCTTTGGGGAAACTCAGTGAATATTGGGACACACATGACTTGACAATCAGAGGTTATCTTACTAAAAAGCCCAACTTAATGATCAATCCTAAGGGTAGGTTGTAAACTAGGTCTACAAGTGTGACATGGATGACAACTGGATCCAATGTTGACACCTGCAACACGCAAAAACATAGCCATTTCTAACTAAATGTTTTTGTATGGATGCAGGTAACAACTAGATCCTTCTTCTTATAGGTTTGTGGAGGCTTAACCCAAGAAGTGGATGCATACAGATACAACAATAAGATGTTAATTTGTTATGATCAAAGACAAGAAATATTCTGTACACCGAATGCATATTCACTTTTATGATGTCTTTGTTTTTATGTGCTATTTTTTAAAGTAGTATTTAATGCAATTGTTTAAGTATGGTTCAATTATGACGGGCTTTTCATAAATAAACACACACACTCTCTCTCCCTACTAGTCTTTGGTCGGACTAGTACCATACTTAGCAAATGTATTTAAATAATACATTAAATAATAATACAATTACTCCAATTTATCTTGACTTCAATCAAGCAATTTTTGTCAGGATATGGGTATTCATACCCTAAGAATTGGAGTATGTACTTACTTACTTACTTTGTGCTAAACTTATTCCAAAGTTGTTACTTCGATTTATCCAGACTTTAATCATAAGATTTCTATTAGGCTTTATGCTAAACTTATTCCAAAGTTGTTACTTCGATTTATCCAGACTTTAATCATAAGATTTCTATTAGGATATGGCTTTTAGAACTATAATAATGGGACTACAATTAGGGTTACCTATATTTGAACTAATAAGAACATGTAAATATTTGGGTACTTTCAAGTGTACAAGATAGATGAAGTCGGTAAGGTAATGTACATGGGACATTCTATCCCTATGGAAAGATATGTGGCTGCAACTTTTCTTGGCTTACAGGATGGAGGTAATTACAATGACCAACATGATAAAAATCCATTGGATATATCAACCATATGCATGAGATCCAGGTACATCTATTTCATATTACCATATTCTCCTCCTACAAGGGCCCCTTTATCGAGCAATTCACGTACCAAACCCCTTTCAACACTTCAAACATTTGATGATTGAATCTCTTTTTGTTACAAAACATGATCCTTTTTGGAAAGATAGTATAAATTTATGAATTTTAACCATAGTTTCTTGCAATTGGTGGGGGATAGGTCCACTTGGTGGACTATCCTCCACCAAGTGGATCTCTCCTCTGGGATGGGGGAGGGCCACACACACACCGTGACATGCACACACACATGCACACACACACACACACACACACACACACACACACACACACACACACACACACACACACACACACACACACACACACACAAACAAATAATCTAGATGACATATAGTGGTTGGATTATCATACAAGCTAGAAGCACATGATTTGTATTTAAAACTCCCAACTTTGACGAGTTTGAGTCCACCTTCCTTGGAATAGTCGTTTCCTCTGGCTATAATGAGCCTTCATTTCTTTATTGATTGTGTGAGTGGAAGACATTTACTTTATTCTATCTTTTCTTCTCTCTTGTGCTCGTACATGCACATACACATCCACACCTTGGTAGCATTCATGCACACACACCCGCTCTACTCGTCTGGCTGAATCAAAAAACACACATACATAAAGCACCTAGCTTAAATTGCACCCAATAGGAGATACATGGATGACCTATCCCTAACCAATCTTGCAATACACTGAAGCACATGATAAGGTTTTGAAACATCTTACTTGGCCCAAGTTGGTTCTTAATTGTATTATATTCACCTACAATTTTTTTAATGAGAAGCAGGATACCTCTCTCTCTCTCTCTCGTGCAACAAGGGTGAAGGGTCGTAATTTGAAGATACAGGATAAAATAGATACTCTCTCCTCTTCGTTTGGCTGATACTGCATCACAATTTCTTTGCACAAGTTTCTCTTGCCCTTTCAATCGTGCTTTGTGTCACAAGCTCTTGCTTTCTCTCATTGCTTGCATGCCCCGGACTAGGTGTGTGGGGTCTACACTAGGGGCTTTACAATCTCTACCTCCTTGTGTTGTGTAAGCACCTTCCTCTTGGAAAGCAACGCTCATGATACATACACACATATGCTCATGCTCCCTTAAGCCATACTACATATGATACACACTCACACAGAGACGTGAACATGCACCTCTTGACTCAGACAAAGCTATATACAAAGTGGGTATGCAATTGGAGAAGTTGTGTCTGCTCAGTAAACAAAGCTAGAACGCATCTAGAAGCTCACACTGAACTCGATCTCATCAAAACTCGATTTTGAAGATATCTACTATAACAAAATTTGATTTTCAAAATAGAAAATCCATCAGATAGGATCACTTGTACCTACTATTATATGTTTGATTGGTGTTTATTTGGTAAATCTATATATGCATTGCTGAATATTGGAAGCTGATGATGAAGAACCTGATCTTAATTCATAACATTTGCAGTTGCGTATATGTTATCATCTGGTTGGGAAGCCTTAAACCTCCCATTGAGGGTCTGATCAGAGATGGCATATACTATTTATTTTGAAAAAAATGACAAAATTAATGGCAAAATACTGTCTGATTTTTATGTTCTTCACTTTATTTGGTAATCATTCAACATTATGGTGGGTATAGCTAGCTTGGCTTAAGATCTGGCTGTGTGATATAATCAGGATTAAGGGAAAATAATGCTTGAAAGAATGCTTTTTGCACCCACTTAGAATTGATCTCCTTTGTTTAAGATGTTTTCTATGTTTATGTATGACCTGCCATGGGGATGTGTTATTTCAAGTACTTAACCTTAATTTCTAAGGTGGAGCACATGCTCGTTGGTTGTATATCTATACACTAAGATTATCATATTCTCAAAAGTTGATAGTATAAGGCTTGGCCTAATATTTGAAACAACTAAAAATTATACACTTAATTGGTTTTGTTAAAGCCATTTACGACTTTTGTGGTCTCCAGAGTCTTGCTATAGATAGAATACTACCCAAATTTTGTTTCTTGTTTACAGATGTAATGCACATGAGGTTGCCACTTTTTATGATACTACATGTTTGTGTTTTTCCTGGGATCGGGTCTCAGTGCATAACATATAGACATAGAAGGAATTGGTATATGTTTTTTGGAATCCTTTTTGAGGTACAAATAAGATGCTACCAGAATTTTATGGAGATGGTTATATGTGCTAGTAACATGTGATGTACTGCTAGGTTTTCACACATGACATACATGATTTTTTTGTTAATGAAGTCGTAAACCTCCTCTGAGGGTCTCTTTGAGAGATGTCATAAACTGAGTATTTGAAATACTAATGGAATTACAAGGGAGAGGCTGCCCGATTTTTGTCAAGAGGTCTACAATGATATTTGAACCAAAAATACATAGGTATTTGCATCACATATGGTGGTAATCACTAGCATCATTTCTTTGGGGACACACATGACTTGACATCAAAGGTTATCTTACTAAAATTCCCAACTTAATGATCAATCCTAAGGGTAGGCTATAAACTAGGTCTACAAGTGTGACATGGATGACAATTGGATCTAATGTCAACACCTGCAACAAGCACAAACATAGCCAGTTCTAACTGAATGTTTTTGTATGGATGCAGGTAACAACTAGATCCTTCTTCTTATAGGTTTAGTGGAAGCTTAACCCAAGAAGTGGATGCATACAGATGCAACAATAAGATGTTAAATTGCTATGATCAAAGATCATTTTGACTATCAGATGCAGAGCGTTGTATTTGACAAAGATAAGAAATATTATGTACACAAAATGTATATTCACTTTTAAGATGTCTTGTTTTAATATGCTTTTTTTAAATGTAGTATTTATTGCAATTGTTTAAGTATGGTTCAATTATGACGGGATTTTCATACATAAGCACAGACTCTCTCTCTCTCTCTCTCTCTCTCTCTCTCCTTACTAGTCTTTGACTAGTACCATACTTAGCAAATGTATTTAAATAATACATTAAATAATAATACAATTACTCCAATCTATCTTGACTTTAATCAAGAAATTTTTGTGAGGATATGGGTATTCATACCCTAAGAATTGGAATACGTACTTACTTACTTTATGGTAAACTTATTCCAAAGTTGTTACTCCGATTTATCCAAACTTTAATCATAAGATTTCTATTAGGATATGGCTTTTAAAACTATAATAATGGGAGTACAATTAGGGTTACCTATAGTTGAACTAATAAGAACACATAAATACTTGGGTACTTTCAAGTGTACAAGATCGATAGATGAAGTTGGTAGGGTAATGTACATGGGACATCCTATGGAAAGATATGTGGCTTCAACTTTTCTTGTCTTACAGGATGGAGGTAAATTAAAATGACCAACATGATAAAAATTGATTGGATATATCAACCAGATGCATGAGAATCCAGGTACGTCTATTTCATATTACCATATTCTCCTCCTACAAGGACCCCTTTATCGAGCAATTCACACATCAATGTTGGAATTAGGGTTGCAAAGAAACGCACACAACTTGAAGAAGACGAGGGAAGCTCAAGGCACACAATAGAGAGTGTGTTACTTAGTATGCAATGGAAATATAGATAGCCCTAGAGTGATGGGCGTATATACAATGCTCGGGGGAAAAAACCTCCTAAAGAGGGAAAAAATACCCCGACGGTCCTAGTGTGTTCACACACATCACTACCACATGTATATGGTAACAAATCCCCCCTGGAGTGATGTGGTGAACAAGCTGGCACATGAGTAAAGGGAAGTGCCATGCCCTGAGGACATGATCAGTCCACAAAGGGGAATAATCCCAAAGATTTGCGGAAAGCTTCAAGCTTCTCACGAGACAATGCCTTTGTGAAAAGATCTGCAAGGTTTTCCTGTGTTGGCACATAAGCCAAGCTGACCTCTCCTGCTGAGAGCCTCTCCCTGACATAGTGGTAATGCACCTCAATGTGCTTTGTGAGAGCATGAAAAACTGGGTTCCTCACAACTGCCAATGCCCTTTGACTGTCAGTGTAGATAGTGTCGGCAGTGTCCTGTCCAACACCCAAATCAGCCATAAGGCGTCTGAACCATACACACTCAACCGTAGCTGTGAAGACTGCCCTGTACTCAGCCTCACAATTTGAAGTGGCCACAGTAGGTTGTGCTCAACCATGATATACATGAACTGCCAAGCATGAAACAAAAACTACTTGTGGACACTCGCGTGTCAAAACAACCAGCCCAATATGAGTCTGAAGAATCATGTAAGTATGGCGGCAATGATCCCCCCTTGGGATAAAACAAGCCAAGATTTAAAGTGCCACTAAGGTAGCAGAAAATCCTCTTGACAGCTTGCCAATGCTTAGACGCTGGGCTGTGCATAAATCTGCTGACCTATGAGACTGCAAACTGAATATCTGGCCTCGTGTTGCGTACATAGATGAGGCAACCAACAATAGTTTGGTAAAGAGCGACATCAGCAGGATCACCAGCATCATGTAGACTCAACTTCAAATTTGTTTCCATGGGAAAGGAAATAGGTTTGCAATCCTCAAGTCCAAACTTACATAGTAATGTCTCTATGTAACTTTTCTGACATAAGGCAATACCACCATCACACTGCTTAAACTGTATACCCAAGTAATGATGCAACAGCCCCAAATCTTTTATTTTTGAAAGTAGCATTCAAATCAGCCTTAAATTCAGCAATATGTCTCTCATTTGGTCCAGTGATCAGCAAATCATCGACATAAAGAACCACAATGAGAAGTACATCACCCTCACACTTTACATACAATGCGCTTTCTGTTGGACTGTTACAAAAGCCTCGTTTAACCAAATGAGTGTCAGCTTTCTCATACCAAGCACGAGGAGACTGCTTCAACCCATACAAAGCCTTCTCACATCTGCACACTTTGTCCTCTTGTCCTTTTATGACAAAACCGCGAGGCTGTGTTATATAAACTTCCTCAAATATGTCACCATTCAAGAAAGCAGTAACAATGTCTGATTGATGTACATCACAACCAAAATGAGCTGCCAATGCACATAGAAAACGCAAAGTAGTCATACAACAAGTGGGAGAAAAATTCTCTTCATAATCTATGCCTTTTTGCTGTGCATAACCCTTTGCAACAAGTCGAGCCTTATGGCGATCGATCTCACCATCTGGCTTGCGTTTCAATTTGTAACCCAATTCGTACCAATGGCCTTCTTGCCAGGAGGCAAATCACATAAAGTCCATGTGTCATTTTCTATAAGTGCATCATATTTTGATTGCATGGTAGCCATCCAATTTTTTGAATTTTGTGCTTCATCAAAAGACAGAGGTTCCTCAACATCATGTAAGCTAGACACAGCCAAAGCATACCAATCTGATGCATAAGATGCATGGCGAGAGCTTGAACGAGTACGACTAGACAAAGGTGCATCCAATTTACTGTCATCCAAAGTGTGCACCAGCCATTTTGGCATACCTCTAGCCTGCTCATTTTCAGCCCTTTCCTCATCAAGTACATCATGTACATCTGCATCAGTAATAGGCTGATCTGTAACATTTTTAGAAACCCCGAACCCCGACGGCCTCTAAAACACCCGGGACCGAATGGCGCGCCTCGAGCCTATCATGGTAAAGCAAACAGGGGCACCACCTAGCTTCAACGGCTAGGACGCAAACAACACACCACCATAACAAAGTTTTCATCCAAGAGAGATGGATGCTTGGGAGTAATGATGAAGAGGAAAGGGAATGAGATCAAGTGAGAGAGAGAGAGAGAGAGAGAGAGAGAGAGAGAGAGAGAGAGAGAGAGAGTGAGGGAGGGGGTATAGCGGCATAGTACCTAGGCACCACAAAAGGATGGCGAATCCGCACACCCTTCACACATACACAAGCTCACTCCAAACACAAGACTAGGTGGCGATTCCGCACACCTCACATGGGAAAAACATTGCAAGAAAACATACTCACAAAACCTCAAGCTTTATTTAGATAATAAGGTGATGAAATGGGGAGCATAGGGTAGGGGAATGAGAAGGGAGAGAGTGGTAGAGCACATGGCGGATAGGTGGGAGTTGATGGCGAAGACTCGCACGAGGGTTATGGCCATCATCATTCATTTAGTTGCCCTTCATCTTCCATAGCCAAGGGTGTAGAGGTCATGCTCAAGACAAGCATGGTGATTGCGGTGATGGTGATGGTGTGGGTGTGTGTGTGTGCACTAGGCACACACAGTGCATAGTGTGTTCTTTGGTGATGTTGTGTGTGTCTTTAGTGTGATGGTGACCCCTCTTTATATAGGGGAGGAGGGGGGAGAAATTATAGAATTTAGAAATGAAGAAATCATTATCTACATAGTCCATGTGACTGTGGGCCCCACTTGTCTGGCAGTGTGTATATGTGCCAGAACAGCAGTCTCATGAGAGAGAGACTAAGAGAGAGAGATGGGTTGATGAAAAAAAGTGAGAGGTGACATGGAGACTAAAGTAATTACAAGAGGGGAGAGAGGGGAGTGTGTTCAGAGGTGAATCTGTGTGCAGATGTGTGTGAACACAAGAAAAATCAGGTAACCACCGGGTGGGGATGGGTCTGTGGGCACCTTTTTTCAATGAAACTGAGTGTGTGTGAGTGTGGGGGAGGTTATTTAGCTACAAGACAAGAGACATGGCGCCCTTTAGAGAGAGAGGGGGGTATTTGGGTCATGGGATATGATAGGAGAGAGAAAGGCGGGGTGGGGTATACTATTTTGGAAGATAGGGTAAGTTGCATGTGAGTTAGGGTGCATTATTGGTGAGTTAGAATGCATTATTGGTGAGAGGTGGGGTAGCTTGAGGGGAGAGAGAAAGGACAAGGGGAAGAGAGAGGGGGTTGACCTTTTGAGTGGAGGAGAGGAAAAGGGACACACGGCGGGGCAATAGTGAAGAAAAAGGAGGCAAGGTGGGGATGGGCTACCCCGCAGGCATGAGGTGGCCTATTTTACCTTTCTTATATATTTACATAATCATACTTTATTTTTTTCTTACTTTTTCCAATGCCTTTTATCACTCCCTCCCTAAGAGGGGGTTTTCATGGGATGGGGACGAGAGAAGAGGGGTATGGGAGCTTGGCTTGTGAAAAGCCCCCATCAATGATAGTAAGGGCTGAACAGAATCTTCCACAAACACTACATCCCGTGAAACTAGAATACGCTTTGTTTGCGGATGATATAACCTATAACCTTTGCTTTCAGCACTATAACCAACAAAACTACATTTGACAGCCTTATCATCCAATTTTTTGCGCTGTGTTTGTGGCACCAAAGCATATTCCAAACAGCCAAAAACACGTATGTGCTCAATAGAAGGCTTTATATCATGCCATGCTTCATATGGAGTAATAGACTGCAAAGCTTTCGTAGGACACCTGTTAAGTACATAAGTGGCACACATGATGGCCTCAAGCTAAATGAATGCGGCAAAGCTTGACTTTTGACCATACATCGTGCCATTTCCGTCATAGTGACTTGTTTTTCCTTTCAGCAACACCATTTTTCTGAGGTGTATAAGGCACTGTACATTGGTGTTTTATCCCACGACTAGCCAGAAATGCATTAAATTCATGAGACATATACTCCTCCCCTCGATCGGAACGAAGGGTGCCCATAGTACATTTCGAGACATTTTCAGCCATAGCTAGAAATTGTTTGAAGCACATAAAAACTTCGGACTTCACTTTAAGAGGAAATACCCATGCATGCCTGGAGTAATCATCAATGAAAGTCACGAAGTGCAAGTAATTGCCCAAGGATGGAGTTTGCATGGGCCCACAAACATCACTATGCACAAGCTGCAACCTGCATGTGGCCCGAACTGAACCATCCTTTGGAAACTTAGAATGTTGCATGTTACCCAAAATACCGCCTTCACAAACATGTTTAACAGGTGCTTCAAGAGGCGGCAAAGAAGCAACCATATCAGATTTTTGCAAACGCAGCAAATTGGCAAAATTCAGATGACCAAAACGTGCATGCCAAAGTTTTGCATCTGAAATAGCCCTTGAATCTACAATAGAATTTGTAAAATTTTGTCCACACTTGTCATACAAACGAGCTTATATAGCCCATGGCACAAAAGGCCAGATGCAACAATTTCATCACCAAAACTGAGATCATGAACTGTACATCTGTCATCCACAAATTTGACTACAAGTCCAAGTCTAGCAAGTGCGGATA
Organism: Adiantum capillus-veneris; assembly: GCF_014529385.1. Classification (NCBI taxonomy): domain Eukaryota; kingdom Viridiplantae; phylum Streptophyta; class Polypodiopsida; order Polypodiales; family Pteridaceae; genus Adiantum; species Adiantum capillus-veneris. Next base: position 30,653,705 of record NC_140943.1, read on the forward strand.
CAGACAAGAGATTCTCCTTGATCCCAGGTACATAAAGTGCATCAACAAGTGTGAAGGAACTGCCATTTGCAGCAGTAAGCACAATCTTTCCAACTCCCTGAACCGGATAAGAGGCATTGTTGGCACAAGTGACTGAATTCCCATGAGGGACAGACTCGAGAGAGGTGAAAAATTCACAATGTGAGGTAATGTGCTTTGTAGCACCACTATGGAAATACCACACATGTGAATCTGCAGCAATTGAGAAGCATGCATCATGGACAACAGTATTGTAAGTGCACTCTGTGCTAAAAGCCCATTCTGCATTGACATCATCATCACAGTCTCCTTTCACAGAAGACTCAACAATGGCTGCATTTGTAGTGGAACCTGTTGGGGTATAAAGCCCAATGTGGTCGCCCAGGTAAGTGGGCGGGCCGCCAGGTATGTACACATATTCTTTTGTAAAAACCTAATAAGAACTCACTATGCTCTACACATTACAGTAGAGCGAGTTCACCATATCGTCGTGCTCTTCTTCTCGCACTCTCTCTCGCGTCGCACTTCCGCTCGTACTCCTTCAACTGGTATCAGAGCTCAGATCGAGGCTCGGGGCAGCACTGCAGGAGGCTAGAGTCACCAACTCAGATTGGAGTGAAATTCGACAGGCGAAGACACGGCCCCAAATCTCGTGGGAAAGCCCGAAGGTCTCGGTGTTGTCAGAATTTCATTCTGAGGTCATCTCGGCCACCGTTCGGCTTCGACAAAGGTCTGCGCATGCCATTTTCGACTACGTGGTCTCGACGGGTGCAGATCCGACTCTGCAAATTTGGGGTTTTCGGCCTACGACTGTAGGTGCTGAGGATATCGACACTCCCAGAGTGTTGATTTGTGGCTGTCTACACATCGAAGGACGGCTCACAGTTCTTGGAGGCGTGTCACATACGACACGGGCGCATCTACACACAGACTGTAGGCGACATCCACTAGTTCATCAGGTAGCTTGTGCTTGTTGCTTGATATTCCAGATTTCATCCTGACATTGCAGGTACTTCCACATGGGATGTATTGTCAGAGATGATGTATGTCTATTGAGGGTTTACTGGCTGTGAGTCACGCAGCAAACAACCGCCGCAGCGATTACAGCATACAGTGGGAAATTTGTGGATGTATGAATTTGTGGGAAGTCTATGTACTGTCAGATTTACTACAGCCTTTGTTGAGGGTCGAGTGAGGTTTTATTGAGCTGGGGGATTCTCGAATGTTGAGATCCTTTCGGTGATACAGGTCTTGGAGCGATCCCTCGAGCACCCTTAGATAGGCAGCTAGGATGTATTGACTGTGAGTTAGGCAGTTGGGATTGCATCTTTGCTTTACTGCCGTTGAGGCATTGTCGCAGTCTATGCTTACAAGACAGTGACAGTAATATGGTGAAGAGTGCCTCCTTGTAATGCCCAGTTTCTGCATTTATTCTCCTACCAAGTCTGCTCTGAAACCTGGCCCTCTATCAAAGATGATCTCTAAAGGTGTGCCAAACCTACAACATATGTGCTCGTAGATAAATTTAGCTACCTCTACCGCTGTGATTCTAGTGGTGGCTGTAGCCTCTGCCCATCTAGTCATGTAGTCGACCCCCATGATAATGTAGAATTTTCCTGAGGTTGCCCTAGGTAATGGCCCAATGGCATCGATACCCCATTTTTCAAATGGGCCATATGAGAGAATAGGTGTCTGTGGTTCAGGCATAAGTGACCTAGTGCCGGCCTTTTGACACAACTTACACGTTTTGCACCAGTGGTGTACATCACGGTTGAGGCTAGGCCATATGAAGCCTGCCTGCAAGATTTTCCTACTTGTTATGTCTAGGGCAAAGTGACCACCACAAACCCCATCGTGACAACTAGCAATTACTCCCGTGATTTCCTGAGAGAGAGGGACCTTCCTGAGTATTTGGTCCTTACCCTTACAGTACAAACCGTCATTGATGAGTCGATACCTTGTGGCCTTCCGCATCAGCCATTGCTTCTGTCCCTTTGTTAAATCTGATGGGCATTCTCCTGTTTCCAAAAAATGCATGATGTCAGGCAAGGCATCACTGCCTTGAAATAGAGGGAGCTTTAGCTTTATTGCTCCAACCACCACTTCCTGTAGTCTTTCACTTGCTAGGGCATCTGCTTCTTGGTTTTGAACCCTTGGGATATGGTGTATTTGAACTTATTCAAACTTACCCAACAAGGTTTTTACACCACTTAAGTGAGTCCTTAAACTAGGATTCTTGCATGTCCATGCTCCATTTACTTGCCTTACCAGAAGTAGAGCATCCCCAAATACATTAAGGAGTTGTACACCTTGTGAGACGCACCATTGTAGACCCTTGGTTAGTGTTGCATACTCAGCTTCATTGTTAGAATGTGAATCTAACAATTGGACCAACGAAAATACCTTTGTCCCTTTGTCATCAAAGACCACTATGCCTGCAGCTGCTTTGTCAGACGCTCGCTTGTAGGCTCCATCAAAGTAGAGAGAGTATGCTCCTTCTACCATCGGTGGTACTGGAGGTAATCGGACTTCTCCTCCCTTAGATTGCTTCTCCTTCCCTTCAAAGACTTGGTAGGTCATGAGTCCCCCCAAACTTGCCCTTGTCGTGCTTTCTACCTGTACCGTGTAGTCAAACTCTTGCAGACGAACTAGCCATTTAGTAATTCTAGCAGACACATCCATGTGTTGTACAACATAGGGAAATATTTGATCCGTGGTTAGAATCACAAATTGCTTAGGCAGCAAATATGACCTAAACTTTGTAGTTGCAAATCTAAGAGCTAGGACTAAGTGTTCCACATGGGTGAAAACTTTCTCTCCTGCTGTCATCATTCGACTAGAGAAGTAGATTGGCCTCATGAAAGATGTCGTCGTATCCTTTTGGAGTAGCACAGCCCCCAATGAGTCATCACCAACACTTGAGGTGACATAGAATTTTTCATCCCACTAAGGTGGTGAGATAGTTGGCAGAGTGGCTAAGACCTCCTTTACCTTGTTGTAGTGATGTTCGCTTTCCTCGTCCCAAGTGAAAGTTGATCTTTGAGTGAGTTGTTGCAGTGTTAGAACGAGTTGTGATAGTAGATGTATGAATCTACTTAAGTACCTCACCTTCTGTAGAAAAGAGACCAGTTGACGTGCGGTCGTTGGTGAAGGTAGGGCTATGAGTGCGGACACCTTACTTGGGTCGGCGTTGATACCTCTTGCTGAAATTTCATGGCCTAGTAGAATGACTTTACTCTCCCCAATGTGACATTTATCCACATTTAATTGCCCACCTAGGCTCTACAACCTGGCCAAACCTTCAGTTACCTTTTCTAAATGTGAAATACGGGAGCTATATATACAAAAATCATCAATGAACACTCTTATGGATGTTTTAAAGAACGGTTGAAAAACATATGTGACATATCTTTGGAATGTGGCAGGTGCATTTGTGAGACCAAATGGCATAACCCTGTATGCAAAACAACCCCATGGTGATAAAAGTGGTTTTTAGCTGATCTTCCAAGGCTATGAGTATTTGAAAGTATCCTGAATAACCATCACAGACGATATAGCATTCAAAACCCGCTACTTCATTCAGAATTTCATCCAAGAAAGGGAGAGGAAAGTGGTCTCTCTTTGTAGCTGCATTTAGTGGTTTGTAGTCAACACAGACCCTCCACTTACCGTTCTTTTTAGGCGTCACCACTACGGGTGACACCCATTCTGAGTTTTCTACAGGATAGATGAATCCCGCCTCTAGCAGTTTCCTTACCTCGGCCAAGAGTGCCTTTTCTTGTATGACCCCCAGTCGTCGTAGCTTTTGCACAACTGGTTTTACCCCTTCCTTCAGCTTAATATGATGTTCCACCACTGTAATGCCTGTGATTCTTTCATAGTTGTTAATGAACAGGTTAGGAAATCCCATCAACATTTGCAAAACACTATCTTTCTCCTAAAGTGTTAATTCCGTAGACAACATACCCTTCAACCTACTTACTCCTAGGCCAGGTGATTTTCTCTCCTCTTCATTGGGTTTCCCTTTTGGTGATGGATCACCAGTTGTGCTTACCCTTTGTGGATCCTTCATAATGATACCCATCACATCAATGGAACTGTCACTTTCTTCGGTGGATGTGGTCTCCTCCTCAGAACTGGAAGATTCGCTAGTGGTTTTATCTGCCGATGTTTCCAGATTCATTTGCTTCTGCTTGCCAATCCTCATGTCGTAGTAGATTGTCTCCCCTTTCTTACCGGTCATGCGTAGAAGGCCAGTACCCCAGCCCTGTTTTGCCTTCATGGCCATCAACCATGGCCTTCCCAAAATTAGTGGATAGCCCTCCCCCTTAGTAGGCATTACAAAAACATCTACCTCTACCTCAGTGTTGAAAGCTTTTATTTTCACGGCACTTACCACACCCACACACTTTACTTTTGCGTTGTTGGCCATCTTTGCCTTGCATGGAGAAGGCCTGTCAACCTCGAGCCCTAATCGAAGCATCATAGCTTCGCTCATTACACAGATTTGTGCACCTCCATCAATGTAGGTGTTTCCAACCCTCTTTCCTTTTATATTTACGTTGACAATTGGAAGGATGTCATCCATGTTGCATCCCGAAATTGCTCCGGCTACCTTTGTTTTGGAGTGTCTGGTACTTACCATTTTAGACCATTGTCGCCTTACTTTTGGTGCAAGATGTAGCAAATGTGGCCATGTAATCTTCGGTCCTTGCTCTGCCACATCGAATGTTAGATCATAGGGCTTAGAACTTTCCCCTAGCTGGAAGTCGGTGATGCCCAATTTTCGTCGTGGCCTGGATGGCCTCTTGCTAGTTTCTCCTCTCATGCTTCTCTCATCATCTGATTGTGTAGCTTTCTCCCTCCTAGCTCTTTTCACAGTCATGGCTTCAAGTGGTTCTAAAAAGGTTACCTTCTCCTTACCCTTGTCCCTCTACTTTGCTCTGGGTGGATCCACTACTGTGGATTTTCCTTTCTCTTCTAGCCTTATGATGTTTACAGGGCGATCAGGTGGTGGGGCTGGTGGAAGAGGTGGGATGGATGCTTGTAGTGGTGTCTGGGGTGGACGTAGAATTTGTGTTGGTGGGGCTGGTGCTCGGGGTGGGGGTGTTCTTTCTCTAGGGGGTGACAATTGGTTCCTCATACCTCCTCTATTATAGTTTTGTCGTGGTTTGGGACAATAGTACATACCGTGACCGTCTTCTCCGCAGTTGTAGCAATGATACTCCCTGTTTTGTCGTCGTGCTCTTCCAGGGTCTTGATCTCTTTCTTGACTCCTACCTTGCTGTATTAAGTGGACAGACAAATTCTGCAGTTGGTCAGTAATATGGGCCAACATATCTTGTTGGTCATCTCTTACCCCAAGAGCCGGTGGTGGTGGTATGGTGGTTGTCGTAGTTGTTGGTCGACGCGATGTTCCTGCTTCTGTTGACTCACTTTCTTTGGCTTTCATTCGCAGCTTCTTGTCCTTAAGGCGAGCAATCTCAACGGCTAACTCGTACGTAGCCGGGAATCTACCTTTCACCTTCTCCTTGAGAAGCGGCCATAAGCCATGCGTGAACCGATCTTTTTTTAGTAAATCGGGTGTAGCTTTCCCCTCTTGCTAGTGACTCAATCCACTGTTCCCACAAATCCACAAATTTGGACTCATAGGTGGCATATTCTAAAAGACCCTCCTGCTTCAAGTCTCTCAACTTGTCCCACAACTTTTCTGAAGTGGTACCTCCCCCAAAGCGCCTCTTAAAAGCGGTTTTTAAGGGTTCCCAGTCATCCTTGGTTGCTTGTGGAAGTGCATTGTACCATGATCTAGCTTCTAGCTTCATGAGATGCTTAAAGATTCTAACCCGGGATTCATCCGTATCTTTGTTTCTCAGTACACATGCTACTTCAAAGTCATCTAGGAAGTCTGTTACCAAATCCTCCCCCTTCTTTCCTTTAAATATTGGAAATGCTACACTTGCCATGATTACTGAGAGAGAGCTAGAAAGACACACTTCTTAACTTGCAAAAGTTTTTTTCTTCTTTACAAGGAGGCGTGTATACCCTCCTTCTTTACAAGGAGGCGTGTATACCCTCTTATACTAGGACATAGATTAAAACTTCAAACGGTACATTGCCTTGTACCAAAGGTAAGACAAATGGCTGATCTGATGCCAGAACCTCAAAAAACCGCTCCCCACTCAGCATGGTGTCAATGACGTGCTGGTAGTGAGCCTTCAAGTCCAGTATTACCTTGATTGAGCGTACACGTGTTGATATGTGTGATCTGTCTTGAGGTAGGTTGCACTGATTCATGTGAAGCTTAGAGGTGCTTAGTCACTGTCCAAGCTTGTGGGAGAGGGTGGAGTTCTTTCCTGAAACAAAATCAGTAGATCCCTAGTTTCTCTAGTGAGAGTGTGAGCAAATGATTCCGTTATCTGTGCTGCAGCATCAGGTGCGACTTGAAAACTGACTGTGATAATTACCTTGGGGACTTGAGTTACCCGATTCTCAAAGTAGAATAGTGTTGATTCTCTATTGTGCAGAGCTCCTTCCATTTTGTTGTTGTTGGTTGGTTGTAGGTTGCGGACATGGTTTCAACCTTCTCCTTCTTCTTCTTGGCACTTGGCCTATGTATATCCACTGGGTTTGGCGTGTTGGTTGACTCTCCCACTGCAAATGGATTACCGTTACACTTGGCACTCGAGCTTCGATGGAGATGCAGAGTTCGTCTAGTTGTGCTTGGAGCTCTTCTTCTTTTGTCGTCCAATTAGAAAATCCTGCTAGCCATTCATCCATTCACAATAGTTTAGGGGTTTCAGTCTTGTAAACTGAAGGGTTTCATGAAAAGATCCTCCGTGGGGGCACCAAATGACGGTAGCAAAGCGAACCCCGAACCCCGACGGCCTCTAAAACACCGGGGACCGAATGGCGCGCCTCGAGCCTGTCATGGTAAAGAAAACAGGGGCACCACCTAGCTTAAGCGGCTAGGACGCAAAGAACACACCACCATAACAAAGTTTTCATCCAAGAGAGATGGATGCTTGGGAGTAATGATGAAGAGGAAAGGGAATGAGATCAAGTGAGAGAGAGAGAGAGAGAGAGAGAGAGAGAGAGAGAGAGTGAGTGAGGGAGGGGGTATATTAGCGGCTTAGTACTTAGGTACCACAAAACGATGGCGAATCCGCACACCCTTCACACATACAACAGCTCACTCCAAACACAAGACTAGGTGGCAATTCCGCACACCTCACATGGGCAAAACATTGCAAGAAAACATACTCACAAAACCTCAAGCTTTATTTAGATAATAAGGCGATGAAATGGGGAGCATAGGGTAGGGGAATGAGAAGGGAGAGAGTGGTAGAGCACATGGCGGATAGGTGGGAGTTGATGGCGAAGACTCGCACGAGGGTTATGGCCATCATCATTCATTTAGTTGCCCTTCATCTTCCATAGCCAAGGGTGTAGAGGTCATGCTCAAGACAAGCATGGTGATTGCGGTGATGGTGATGGTGTGGGTGTGTGTGTGTGTGCACTAGGCACACACAATGCATAGTGTGTTCTTTGGTGATGTTGTGTGTGTCTTTAGTGTGATGGTGACCCCTCTTTATATAGGGGAGGAGGGGGGAGAAATTATAGAATTTAGAAATGAAGAAATCATTATCTACATAGTCCATGTGACTGTGGGCCCCACTTGTCTGGCAGTGTGTATATGTGCCAGAACAGCAGTCTCATGAGAGAGAGACTAAGAGAGAGAGATGGGTTGATGAAAAAAAGTGAGAGGTGACATGGAGACTAAAGTAATTACAAGAGGGGAGAGAGGGGAGTGTGTTCAGAGGTGAATCTGTGTGTAGATGTGTGTGAACACAAGAAAAATCAGGTAACCACCGGGTGGGGATGGGTCTGTGGGCACCTTTTTTCAATGAAACTGAGTGTGTGTGAGTGTGGGGGAGGTTATTTAGCTACAAGACAAGAGACATGGCGCCCTTTAGAGAGAGAGGGGGATATTCGGGTCATGGGATATGATAGGAGAGAGAAAGGCGGGGTGGGGTATACTATTTTGGAAGATAGGGTAAGTTGCATGTGAGTTAGGGTGCATTATTGGTGAGTTAGAATGCATTATTGGTGAGAGGTGGGGTAGCTTGAGGGGAGAGAGAAAGGACAAGGGGAAGAGAGAGGGGGTTGACCTTTTGAGTGGAGGAGAGGAAAAGGGACACACGGCGGGGCAATAGTGAAGAAAAAGGAGGCAAGGTGGGGATGGGCTACCCCGCAGGCATGAGGTGGCCTATTTTACCTTTCTTATATATTTACATAATCATACTTTATTTTTTTCTTACTTTTTCCAATGCCTTTTATCACTCCCTCCCTAAGAGGGGGTTTTCATGGGGTGGGGACGAGAGAAGAGGGGTATGGGAGCTTGGCTTGTGAAAAGCCCCCATCAATGATAGTAAGGGCTGAACAGAATCTTCCACAAACACTACATCCCGTGAAACTAGAATACGCTTTGTTTGCGGATGATATAACCTATAACCTTTGCTTTCAGCACTATAACCAACAAAACTACATTTGACAGCCTTATCATCCAATTTTTTGCGTTGTGTTTGTGGCACCAAAGCATATTCCAAACAGCCAAAAACACGTATGTGCTCAATAGAAGGCTTTATATCATGCCATGCTTCATATGGAGTAATAGACTGCAAAGCTTTCGTAGGACACCTGTTAAGTACATAAGTGGCACACATGATGGCCTCAAGCTAAATGAATGCGGCAAAGCTTGACTTTTGACCATACATCGTGCCATTTCCGTCATAGTGACTTGTTTTTCCTTTCAGCAACACCATTTTTCTGAGGTGTATAAGGCACTGTACATTGGTGTTTTATCCCACGACTAGCCAGAAATGCATTAAATTCATGAGACATATACTCCTCCCCTCGATCGGAACGAAGGGTGCCCTTAGTACATTTCGAGACATTTTCAGCCATAGCTAGAAATTGTTTGAAGCACATAAAAACTTCGGACTTCACTTTAAGAGGAAATACCCATGCATGCCTGGAGTAATCATCAATGAAAGTCACGAAGTGCAAGTAATTGCCCAAGGATGGAGTTTGCATGGGCCCACAAACATCACTATGCACAAGCTGCAACCTGCATGTGGCCCGAACTGAACCATCCTTTGGAAACTTAGAATGTTGCATGTTACCCAAAATACCGCCTTCACAAACATGTTTAACAGGTGCTTCAAGAGGCGGCAAAGAAGCAACCATATCAGATTTTTGCAAACGCAGCAAATTGGCAAAATTCAGATGACCAAAACGTGCATGCCAAAGTTTTGCATCTGAACTAGCCCTTGAATCTACAATAGAATTTGTAAAATTTTGTCCACACTTGTCATACAAACGAGCTTATATAGCCCATGGCACAAAAGGCCAGATGCAACAATTTCATCACCAAAACTGAGATCATGAACTGTACATCTGTCATCCACAAATTTGACTACAAGTCCAAGTCTAGCAAGTGCGGATACAGACAAGAGATTCTCCTTGATCCCAGGTACATAAAGTGCATCAACAAGTGTGAAGGAACTGCCATTTGCAGCAGTAAGCACAATCTTTCCAACTCCCTGAACCGGATAAGAGGCATTGTTGGCACAAGTGACTGAATTCCCATGAGGGACAGACTCGAGAGAGGTGAAAAATTCACAATGTGAGGTAATGTGCTTTGTAGCACCACTATGGAAATACCACACATGTGAATCTGCAGCAATTGAGAAGCATGCATCATGGACAGCAGGATTGTAAGTGCACTCTGTGCTAAAAGCCCATTCTGCATTGACATCATCATCACAGTCTCCTTTCACAGAAGACTCAACAATGGCTGCATTTGTAGTGGAACCTGTTGGGGTATAAAGCCCAATGTGGTCGCCCAGGTAAGTGGGCGGGCCGCCAGGTATGTACACATATTCTTTTGTAAAAACCTAATAAGAACTCACTATGCTCTACACATTACAGTAGAGCGAGTTCACCATATCGTCGTGCTCTTCTTCTCGCACTCTCTCTCGCGTCGCACTTCCGCTCGTACTCCTTCAACTAGTATCAGAGCTCAGATCGAGGCTCGGGGCAGCACTGCAGGAGGCTAGAGTCACCAACTCAGATTGGAGTGAAATTCGACAGGCGAAGACACGGCCCCAAATCTCGTGGGAAAGCCCGAAGGTCTCGGTGTTGTCAGAATTTCATTCTGAGGTCATCTCGGCCACCGTTCGGCTTCGACAAAGGTCTGCGCATGCCATTTTCGACTACGTGGTCTCGACGGGTGCAGATCCGACTCTGTAAATTTGGGGTTTTCGGCCTACGACTGTAGGTGCTGAGGATATCGACACTCCCAGAGTGTTGATTTGTGGCTGTCTACACATCGAAGGACGGCTCACAGTTCTTGGAGGCGTGTCACATACGACACGGGCGCATCTACACACAGACTGTAGGCGACATCCACTAGTTCATCAGGTAGCTTGTGCTTGTTGCTTGATATTCCAGATTTCATCCTGACATTGCAGGTACTTCCACATGGGATGTATTGTCAGAGATGATGTATGTCTATTAAGGGTTTACTGGTTGTGAGTCACGCAGCAAACAACCGCCGCAGCGGTTACAACATACAGTGGGAAATTTGTGGATGTATGAATTTGTGGGAAGTCTATGTACTGTCAGATTTACTACAGCCTTTGTTGAGGGTCGAGTGAGGTTTTATTGAGCTGGGGGATTCTCGAATGTTGAGATCCTTTCGGTGATACAGGTCTTGGAGTGATCCCTCGAGCACCCTTAGATAGGCAGCTAGGATGTATTGACTGTGAGTTAGGCAGTTGGGATTGCATCTTTGCTTTACTGCCGTTGAGGCATTGTCGCAGTCTATGCTTACAGGACAGTGACAGGACAGTCAGAGACAGTACAGTTGCAGGACAGGTTTACCCACAGCTTACAGTTTTAGAGAGACAGTGGTTTTTTGAGCTGTTTTTTGGTCTGTTTTTAGTACACCAGAGCCATTTTACAAAGGAGACTCTGCCAAAATTTCTGCAGAATCTGAAGCTTTCTTGGTTCATTTGACAGGTTGATATTGGTTCAGAGGTCAGTTTACAGGGGAAACTCTGCCGAATTTTTCCCAGGAAAGTAAACTACTGTGAAGCGTAGCTATGGCTGGATCACAGGACACTGCTCTTTACAATATCAAGAAGCTGGATGGAACCAATTTCCCATTGTGGAAGAAGCATATTTGGCATGTGTTGGTACAAAAGAAGCAGATAAAACCTATAAAGCTCAAGGGGATAAAACCAGAAGATATGGACTTGAAGATGAAAGAAGGGACACCTATGTCCAATCATCTGAATGAATTCAACACAATCTATAGTCAGTTGTCAGCTCAAGGTGTCAAGTTTGATGAACCTGTTAGAGCTATGTTCCTATTGATCACATTGCCGGAAAGTTGGGACACTTTTCGCACAGCTTTGAGTAATTCTGCACCTCCAGATGGCTTGAACATAGCAGGTGTAGAAGGAAGTCTGCTTACTGAAGAAACCAATAGAAAGACAATGGACAAAGGCAAAGGAACAACCTTAGTTGTGAGGGGAAGGACCAAAGAAAAGTACAAAGGTGGAAAGAGGAATCAGTCTCATAGCAAGTCTCGCAGTGCTAAAGGCAAGAGTGACATAGAATGCTACCATTGTGGCAAGAAGGGTCACATGAAAAGAGACTGCACAGAATGGAAAGCAGAAAAAGGCAAAGAGAAAGCTGAAGACCATGGTGAGAAGAACAAGTCCTTAGTGAAGATTCAAGAAATAAATGCGACAAACACTGTTGCAGAGGATGACAGTCTAGTGTCAGGAGACATCTACTTCTTGAAGAATACAATGGACTCAGCTCTTCTTACAACATCTGATGGAAATGCACTGAGTGACTGGATTATAGACTCAGGGGAATCACTTCATGTGTCTCCAAACAAGGAGTGGTTTACCTCTTATGTGACCACTAAAGATCATGTTCGGCTAGGCAATGGGCAGACATGTGAGATCTTAGGTGTTGGAGATGTTCAATTGAAGTTTCAGAATGGCTCTTCTTTCACGCTGAAGAATGTGAGACATGTTCCCGCAATTACAAAGAGCTTGATCAGCACAAGTTTACTTGATGATGCTGGCTACGTCACCACTTTTGGACAGAACATGTGGAAGATACCCAAGGGTTCTATGACAATAGCACATGGAGTAAAGTCTGGAGGACTTTACATGATTTATGTATCAAATGTCTCTAAAAATGTAATCAATGTAATCGAGCAGCCGAACGTTTCTTTGTGGCATAGCCGGTTAGGACATATGTCAAAGAAGGGAATGGAAATCTTGTCTCATACTGGTTATTTTCCTGGCTTTTCATTTAATGATTTTGAATTCTGTGAACATTGTCTGTATGGTAAGCAAACACAGCAACCACATAAGCATAGAAGCAGTAGAAGAGATACACAGTTGGCACTTGTTCATAGTGATTTGTGTGGACCTATGCCTAACCTATCTCTAGGGGGAGATTCTTACTTTATGACATTTATAGATGATTACTCGAGGAAAGTATGGGTTTACTTTCTCAAGCAGAAGGATGAAGCGTTTAGTGTTTTCAAAACGTTTGTGACACTTGTGGAGAATCAGAGTGGCAAGAAGCTTAAATGCTTACGCACTTACAATGGTGGAGAGTATGTTTCAAAGGCCTTTCAGGACTTTTGTGAGTCAAAAGGTATAAAATGTGAACTTACTGCTCCTTACAATCCTCCTCAAAATGGTGTTGCTGAGAGGATGAATAGGACCATACAAGAGAAGGTCAGAAGTATGTTGTCTAATGCACAGCTACCAAATGGGTTTTGGGATGAAGCTGTATCAACAGCTGTTCATCTTGTAAATAGATCTCCTAGCAAGGTTTTGCAGAAGGATTCAGTGCCAGAGATGGTATGGTCAGGCAAAATGCCCTCATACAAGCATCTCAGAGTCTTTGGCTGTGAGGCATATACTCACGTTCCAAAGGAATTTAGGAACAAACTTGAGCCAAAGAGTAGAAAGTGCATCTTTCTAGGCTATGGTAATTCTGGTGAGATGGGGTAGAGACTTTGGGATTCCGAATCCAGAAAGATTGTCCGCAGCAATGATGTTCACTTTAATGAATCCAAATATCATTCTAAACCAGAGAGGGTTGAGGAGATTAGAAGAGTTGTCTTCCAAGAAGATGGACCTGGACGTGCAAGACAAAATGTCAGGGCTCAAGAGGAGCAAGGGCAGGATAGAGTGGAACCACAGGCTGTGGCTGAGCCTGAGCCACCTATTGTGCGTAGATCTGGACGTGTCACGCGACCTCCTGATAGGTTTGTTCCATCTATGAACTATGTCATGTTGACTGATTGCAATGTGCCTTCATGTTACAAGGAAGCAGTGCAAATGAAGGACTCCGGGAATTGGCAATTGGCCATGCAGTCAGAGATGACAGCTCTGCATAAAAACAAGACATGGAAGCTAGTTAAATTACCACAGGGCAAAAAGGCTCTACCTTGTAAATGGGTTTACAGGGATAAGATCACCGCTCATGATAGTCAGCCAAAGTACAAAGCAAGGCTTGTTGCCAAGGGCTTTAAGAAAGAACAAGGCATTGACTTTGATGAAGTCTTCTCTCCGGTGGTCAAGATGACTACATTGAGATGCTTTCTTGCATTGGTTGCCATATTAGATTTGGTGTTGCACCAAATGGATGTCAAGACAGCGTTCTTGCATGGTGGTTTAGATGTGGAAATTTACATGCAGCAGGCAGAAGGGTTTGTTGACAAAGGCAAGGAAGATTGGGTATGCCAGTTGTTAAAGAGTCTTTATGGCTTAAAACAATCACCGAGGGCATGGTACCATAAATTCCACAAGTTTATGATTTCTCAAGGCTACAAACGTAGTGAGTTCGATCACTGTCTATATACAAAGAAGGCTAAGGATGGTAGTTGGCTGATCCTTATTTTGTATGTGGATAACATGTTGATTGCTGGCAAGCACTTGGAAGAAATTTCAGCTTTGAAGTCAAAGATGGCAAAATCGTTTGACATGAAAGACATGGGTGAGGCAAGTCATATACTTGGTATGCGCATTGAGAGAGACAGATCAAAGAAGTTGATTTGGTTATCTCAAACAGAGTATATTAACAAGGTTTTGCAACGTTTCAATATAGAGAAGGGAAAGGCACTGAGTGTTCCATTGCCACCATATGTGAAACTTAGCAAACAAGATTGTCCTGTGTCTGAGGAAGAACAGGATGAAATGGATAAGATTCCATATGCGTCTGCAGTGGGTAGTTTGATGTATGCAATGATTGCTACTCGCCCAGACATTGCATTTGCAGTGGGAGTAGTAAGTCGATACATGTCAAACCAGGCAAGAAACATTGGGAGGCAGTGAAAGGAATATTGAGATACCTGAAAGCTACAAAGAGTATGCGTATATGCTATGAGAGTCAGGAGCTAAGTGTAAAGGGTTTTACAGACTCAGATTATACAGGTGACTTAGACAACCGAAGGTCTATGTCAGGGTATGTCTTTACATTGGCTGGTGGAGCAGTATCATGGCGTTCTAGATTACAAGATTGTGTTACTCAGTCTACTACAGAGGCTGAATATGTTGCAGCATCAGAGGCATGCAAAGAATCAATTTGACTTAATCGACTAGTAACAGATTTGGGAATCAAAGAAGAGATGCCTGTGTTATATTGTGATAGTCAAAGTGCTATACAACTGGCTCGCAATCCAGTTTATCACTCAAAGACAAAGCATGTGGATGTGAAGTATCATTTCATCAGGGAAATGCTCGAGGATAAGCAAATTCAGCTTGTCAAAGTTCACACCGCAGAAAATCCTGCTGATCTACTTACAAAAGGACTTCCCTCAGAGAGCTTTGCGCATTTTCGCAAGCAGTTAGGTGTAGGGTAGTACATCACTTCTCTACATCTCTTGTATATTAGCTTGTATAGTAGCTTCTCACACACTTAAAGTACCACATTGGACTTTAAGTGGGAGGTTGTTGGGGTATAAAGCCCAATGTGGTCGCCCAGGTAAGTGGGCGGGCCGCCAGGTATGTACACATATTCTTTTGTAAAAACATAATAAGAACTCACTATGCTCTACACATTACAGTAGAGCGAGTTCACCATATCGTCGTGCTCTTCTTCTCGCACTCTCTCTCACGTCGCACTTCCGCTCGTACTCCTTCAGAACCAGAATTTGCAGTGGAACCACCCTCTTTCTTCTTAGCCTCTTTGGCCTTCAACTTAGGACATGACCTGATCAAGTGATCATTAGCTTTACAATAATGGCAACGCATCTTCTTTTTGCCCTTATCACCAGAATTTCCAGACGAATTGCTGCCAGCAGAAGCATTAGGAACGGAATTTTTGCCACTCGCAGCAGAACCATAAGAAGTGGATGCATTGCTGTTACCACCCTTTCTTTAAGAAGCAATAAAAGCCTGTTCAACTGCACGCTGCCTAGTCTTGTTTTTTTTGGAAAGTGACTCTTGCAACAGCAATGTGCATAATGCATCAAACTTGACAACTTTAGGATTTCCTTGGGTCATAAATCTCCAAGTACTAGCAAAATTCTGGTAAGAATCTGGTAAGGCATCAAGAACAGTCTGCACAAGGGAATCGTCTGAAATGACTTCACCTCCTGCAGAAATAAGTTGCTCATTGATATCCTTGATACCAGCAAGAAAAGTGTCCATATCATCTTCCTCATGCATAATCTTCGACTCCAGCTCTTTACGCAGCAAAGCAATTTTAGCCTCATTACGGCTTGCATAAATACCTACTAGAATATCCCAAGCCTGTTTTTTAGATTTTGTTGAACGAATGTGAGGAACAATGGTGCGCTTCACAGACAACACAATCAATGCATGAGCCTGCACATCCTTTACATCCCAACGAGCTTGTTCTGCCGTAGGCGAAACAACTCTAATAGCAGCAATCCTTGCAGCAAGACCTGCAACGTCCTCAACATCGCCTACATCCTCAGAACCAGGACGTACATCAATGCCTTACACAATGTTCCAGACGCCCTTTGACACAGGAACATGCTGCATCATATAAGCCCACATAGGGTAGTTATCCCCATCCAACCTGTCCTCAACAGCAAACATCTTGAACACATCTGTGTTGTTGTCAGCCATGGTAAATGCTGTACCTGATGTGAAAACTGCCCGAAAATAGGAGAAACGGAGCGGGAACAACACGTGCTATATAGCACAAACCGTAGAAGACTATGAGGCACCTATTATGCAAAAAAAGACACTGACAAAAATTCTGCACAAAATGACTAAATAGACTGTGCAGTACTGCGTGTAGTGGAAACGGAGGCAGAAATGAGCCCGAATCAAAAATCTGAGCAGACTCAGCTCTACGAGCTAGCCCAAAATTTTTGTCAACCTACGAACGCTTGCCAAAGCTCACTGGAATCAGGGAAAGTGAGCAGGTATATATGTGCTGGAGCAGCTAGTGACTAAGCCTAGGAGGACGCAACCTGATTTGATACCAATTGTTGGAATTAGGGTTGCAGAGAAACGCACACAACTTGGAGAAGACGAAGGAAGCTCAAGGCACACAATAGAGAGTGTGTTACTTAGTATGCAATGGAAAGATAAATAGACCTAGAGTGATAGGCATATATACAATGCTCGGGGGGAAAAACTTCCTAAAGAGGGAAAAAATGCCCCGGCGGTCCTAGTGTGTTCACACACATCACTACCACATGTATATGGTAACAATCAAACCTCTTTCAACACTTCATACATTTGATGATTTAATCTCTTTTTGTTACAAACATGATCCTTTTTGGCAAGATAGTATAGCTTTATGACTTTTAACCATAGTTTCTTGCAATTGGTGGGGGATAGGTCCTCTTGGTGGACTATCCTCCACCAAGTGGATTTCTCCTTTGGGATGGGGGAGGGACACACACACACACACACACACACACACACACACACACACACACACACACACACACACATAGAGTATCTAGATGATAGATAGTGGCTGGATTATCATACAAGTTAGAAGCACATGATTTGTACTCAAAACTCCTAACTTTGATAAGCTTGAGTCCACCTTCCTTGGAATTTTCTAGAAATCGAGGAGTCATCTCCTCTTGCTATAATGAGCCTTCATTTCTTTGTTAATTGTACAAGTGGAAGACATTTTCTTTATTCTCTCTTTGCTCCTCTCTATGCTCGTACATGCACATACACATCCACACATTCATAGCATTCATGCACACACACCTGCTCTACTCGGTTCTAGCTGAATCAAAAAACTCACACACATAAAGCACCTAGCTTAAATTGCACCCAATAGGAGATACATGGTTGACCTATCCCTAGCCAATCTTGCAATACACTGAAGCACATGATAAGGTTTTAAAACATCTTAGCTGGCCCAAGTTGGTTCTTAACTATTTTTTTCACCTACAATTCTTTAATGAGAGGCACGATAGTTCTCTCTCTCTCTCTCTCTCTCTCTCTCTTGCAACAAGGGTCGTAATTTGCAGATACAGGTTAAAATAAATACCCTCTCCTCCTCGTTTGGCTCATACTATGTCACAATTTCTTTGCACAGGTTTCTCTTGCCCTTGCCATCATGCTTTGTGTCACAAGCTCTCACTTTGTCTCATTATTGCATGCCACGGATGCGGTGTGTGGGTCTACACTGGGCGCTTGACAATCCCTACCTCCTCGTGTTGTGTAAGCGACTTCCTCTTGGCAAGCAGAGCTAATGATACATACACACGTATGCCAATGCTCCCTTAAGCCATACTACATATGATACAAATTCACACAGAGACATGAACGTGCACCTCTTGACTCAGACAAAGCTATATACAAAGTGAGTATGCAATTGGGAAGTCGTGTCGGATCAGTAAAAAAAGCAAGAATGCATATGGAAGCACACACTGAACCTAATCTCATTAAAACTCGGTTTTGAAGATATCTAATATTATAACATAATTTGATTTTCAAAACAGAAAATCCATTAGGTAGGTGCACTAATACCTACTTAGAATAGCTTGTGTTGGTCCTTCTGTATTCAACATTATATGTTCGATTAGCCCAACTTAATGATCAATCCTAAGGGTAGGCTATAAACTAGGTCTATAGGTGTGACATGGATGACAAATGGATCCAATGTACCTATAACATGCACAATCATAGCTAGTTCTAACTGATTGTTTTTGTATGGATACAAGTAACAACTGGATCCTTCTCCTTGTAGGTTTAGTGGAGGCTTAACCCAAGAAGTGCATGCATACACATACAACAACAAGATGTTAATTGGTTATGATCAAAGATCATATTGACTATCAAATGCAGAGTGTTGTACTTGGCAAAGATAGGACATATTCTATACACGAAATATATATTCACTTTTATGATGTCTTGTCTTAATAATTGTTTTTTAAGTTGTAATCAATGCAATTGTTTAAGTATGGTTCAATTATGAGAGGATTTTCATAGATAAACACACACACTCTCTCTCCCTACTAGTCTTTGGTCGGACTAGTACTATACTTAGCAAATGTATAATAAATAATACATTAATTTAAGATCCTCAATTTTTGGGTCTCTTTTAAAAATAAGAAAATTAGCTTTCAATATCTAATTTATCAAATTTTGATTTAAAATGCTTGATTGACAGTATTGGAAGGTTCTAAAGTGAATTTTTATGCTTTTAGGTGCTTTTTTGCAAAAAGCAAGGTCGGATCCTTGATCTACGTGCCCCAAGGAAGCTATGGTTCAGTTGTATAAAAAATTGCTTTTGAGTGCTTTTCATGTTATTTATAGCGTTTCATGATTTTTAGTGCCTTTTAGTGAAAAGCGAGTCCGCTTTCTTATTCCAGGGACAAGGGGAACCCGTGGTTCAATTCTAGATTTTTTTTTTTTTTGCTTTTTACGCTATTTTTAGCTTTTCGTGCTTTTCGAAATTTTTGAAAAGCAATGTGCTTTTTATGATGACCTAAACATAAAAATATAAATTTTTGTCTCCGCCGGATTTAAAAAATGTCACTAGGAACAAAAACGGGACCAAACGTGATTTTTATGGAAATTATTTTTTTATAAAAAAAGGTATCGTAAATACGCCCGGGTAGTACGGTGTCGGGGGTAATTTTGTGCGATTAGTGAGCCTTGTGGTGCTGCTGCTCGCTGTGGGAAACGGTTAGAAAGAAACAACACAAAATAATATTTCGGAGTTGCAAACGACACTTTAGAACTCATTTTTTTTATTTCTATCAACTGAAAAACCGGCTAGGTGCAAATTACAATAAAAAAAACAAAGAACCTTGCAGACTGCTTGAACACAAGCAAAAAGCACTAAAGCAATGCCCTTTGTTGACAGAGAAACCTGTACCTCGCCTTGTTCCTCCTTCAACGTGTCACTAACTGTTTCTATTGACTGCACTGGTAGATATCTTCTACGAGACTCCTGGATAGCGTCTCTGCAAGCCAGTGGGTAGCCATGGTAGAAATCAGACAACTACCAATGCATCTCTCTTAAAAGCGAACAATAATACATAGGCTTCTCGTTCTAGAAAGGGGATCCGATGCGGAAGTTTGTAGACCAATAATTAGACATCTTCTTTAGTTGTGTGCCTTAGTGACTTAGACAAGGGCCATCTGATGCTCTTCTGGCAACCGACGATTGATCATCATGGGTATAAGACAGAAAACCAAAGATAAAAACCTCCACCTGATTACACTCTTTTGCAATGAAATGTGGGTATCAAAGAGCACAAAATTGCCTCCAGGAAACTCTAATTGCTGGGCACGATAACTCCTCAAAGCTGACGCCAGTCACATCGTCAAGCCGAAAGAAGGAACTTTGATGAAAACTCTGCATCAATACGCATGCTGCAGAGAAAGTGGGAAGTTTTGTGTGGTGGCAGCCCTCTTTGGCTGCCCTACAGAGCCCTGCTTGATTACCTCCCCTTGCTCGCACTCGCTCCTGCCTTTACTACAAGCGTCCATTCACACCCCCCTTGTTCCTTTGACCCAAACTCCCCATCAACTTTGGCATACAACTAAACCAAGGCACAATTAAGAAACCGTGGCCACCTTTGACGCAAGCTTTAGAAGTGCAGAGCCTCCGCCAACAACGATACCCTCCTCGACCGCAGCCTTCGTGGCCACAATCTCATTGTGAATGCACACCAATGCCTTGCACAATGCCAAAATCCTTCAACACTGAAGCACAAATGATTGCGTTCAAGAACATGGCATCACTTTGCATCTGCTAGAAATAACATTCTAAATATGAAACTCCTCAAGAAGTTTTGTTGCTTTCGTGAGCTCTCCATGCCTTATTGGTCATGACCGTGTTCAAATGACACCATCTTGGGTAATAAATTCTTCAAACCATGAAGCTCATTGCATTTGGCATATCTTATCTGCAATTGCCAGTACTACAAAACACCATATCAAAACCTCACATGTTTTCACCAAAACCTTAAAAACAATAAGATGAATCCTGTGCTTTTCTCGTAGTGAAAGTGAAGAATCACGACATCCACCCCCTGTGAACCTGCACATCCTCCGGTATGTGCCAACCATCTTCAAAAAACTGCAATCATAAAATCTAATCACTATCCATTGTAAGGATGGTTTCGATAACCTCTCAAAAACTTGACTTCAAGTAGGCATAAACCTCCATGAACGAAGGGAAAACTCAAAAAATTTTCATCAATGAAGTGTAACCATCCTAAAGCCCATAAAGTTATTGCATCATTATAAAACCTGTAAGCCAATTGCCATAATGTATTAGCATCTCGAACTCTACTAGGATCATACAACATATAGATCAACTGCCATAGGCCAAATACATAACCATGTCCTCCTAGATCAAATGGCATAAGATACTTTACAAACTTGCTCATCATATCTTTGTAACATTCCATATAACCACATGTATCACTGATCGGTAGAAGATCATCAAACTGAAGCAAATAGGTAGTCACCTCAATCTCTGGCATAAATGGTACTGAATCGACATTACCCCCTCTAGCATGGGATGTATAAGCATGTAATAAGAAACCATCGCTATCCATACCATCAGTATGTACCTAAAAAACTGTAGGCAAGTCATCTTTGATAAGCTTGAAATCCTCTATAGCTTCATTGAGTATCTTCATGAGTTCTCTATCAGCTGCTTCTTTTTGTTGCTCTGAGTTGCCTATGAAATGCAAGCCTCGAATGTCCTTCCCATATGGAACATGAAACTCTCTTAAAGCATCATTCAAAAGAGCAATAAGCGCTAGATCTTTCTCACTTGGCAAAGAATCTTGTCAAGCTTGTATATCTTGGTCCACATAA
The DNA here is from genome assembly GCF_014529385.1 of Adiantum capillus-veneris. Taxonomy (NCBI): domain Eukaryota; kingdom Viridiplantae; phylum Streptophyta; class Polypodiopsida; order Polypodiales; family Pteridaceae; genus Adiantum; species Adiantum capillus-veneris. The sequence continues at coordinate 30,675,109 of NC_140943.1, forward strand.
ACCTGTAAACTCCGTGAATCTTGATGTAAATAAGTATTAGCCTCCATAGAGATCATCGGTTTGGCAAAACACTCTGCATCCTTTTTACTCTCCATCAAATATCATTCAATTGCATCAACACAAGATCTCGCATGCATCTCAAAGATGTCAATAATCTTTCTATTAAGAGCATCATCATAATAGATTGGGTTAACAAGAGCATTGTATGACTACACAACACCTTGCTGCACCCCCTCTGAACTGATACTAAGCACCAAGTAATCTGCATACTTGGGTGCTTCAAGTTCACTTGCCATCGATTGAAAGTCAAGATCAAGTGGTGAATATAGCCCATCATCCATATGCATCTGTATATGATTGTAATTATGAACTTGTATGCATCCCTTTGTAGGTTTATCAAGCTCATCTAGAGTGCTCCATTTATACTCCTCCGTTTGTGTAGCTTCATCTGGTACAAACAAGCCATGCAAATCTTCAACTTCATCAGATATCTCCTCTTGCACATACAAACCATGTACATCTGCAGCTTCAATAGATATCTACTCTAGCACATCCAAGCCATCTGAATCCTCATGTATGTGTAGACCCTGTATATTGTCATTCTTATCTAATGGCATAACTGGATTTGTAGAATATGGAATCCCAAGGTTTACATAAACCATCTTTGCAATCCCTTGATCATCTGCAATCTGCAATAACTTTTCATTTTCAAGCAGGTACTCATCCACAACAGCTTCAAGCTTGGCTCGGATTTCTTTACAAACATTTGCATAGGTAGGCACGTCAGCATTATCTCTATCTTCATCTAAATCCGCACAAGCATCAATGATGGAAGTAGACAGGCAAGTAGGCTTTTTAAAACTTTCACCAATGATTTTAAGATAAAATTTATTATTTACCCATGTTAGGTTACCTAGAGCATGATCCTCTGGGACTAAATCTGATACTTGCAAAGCTGCATTTGCTTTAGCTTTACTTTTTCTCCTTCCAAAATTCATCATAGTTGATTGTCTGCAATTGATCTCCACAACCGTTACTAAAAGTAACCTATTTTGTTTGAGTCATCTGCTCTATTTCCAAGGCTATATGCCGATCACCCACTTGTACAACTGCTTCTTCAAATTTTCCCAGTTATCTGCATACTTACCAATAAGCTCTTGTATTTGATCACGTAATTCTAGAGATACTAACCGGTCAAACTCCTTGATCATATGCTTAGTTGGAATACCGATAAGCTACATCTCTCACTTGTAGCATGCAAGATATCCATCACTATCATAACCGTAAAATGTACCTCTTTCAGCATAAACCTTATCCAATGCTTCTTTCACGTTTGCTTGCTTCATCTCGGCTTCATTCGGAAGAGAAAATCCTCGTGATAAATTTGCTTGGCCCAAACCAAATTGCTCATAAGTAACTTGCTGTTGCTGTTGCTGCAAGAAGGCATCAAATAGTTTCATCATCTGCCGCATCATTTCTATTTGAGATGTCCTCGTCATCCTCTCTACCAAAATTTCCTGCTTCGGCTCGCTTTGTGTCAGGTTCACCAAAGATGTCGGGGGTAATTTTGTGTGGCTAGTGAGCCGGGTCAGCACAGGGTTGCTCGCTGTGGGAAACGATTAGAGAGAAACAACACAAGATGATATTTTGGAGTTGCAAACGACACTTAAGACCTCAGTTTTTTTATTACTGTGAACTGAAAAACCGTCTAGATGCAAGCTACAATAAAAAAACAAAGAACCTTGCAGACTGCTTGAACAGAAGAAAAAAGCACAAAAGCTGTGCCCTTTGTTGACAGAGAGCGGGAAACCTGTATCTCGCCTTGTTCCTCCTTCAACGTGGCACTAACTCGCCTTGTTCCTCCTTCAACGTGGCACTAACTGCATCTTCTGACTGCACCAATAGATATCTTCTACAAGACGCCTGGATAGCGTCTCTACAAGCTGGCGGGCAGCCATGGTAGAAATCAGACAACTACCAATGAATCTCTCTTACAAGCGAACAATAGTACATAGGCTTCTCGTTCTAGAAAGGGGATCCGATGCGGAAGTTCGTAGACCAAGAATTAGACATCTTCTTTATTGATCTTCTTCACCTATGTGCCTTAGTGACTTAGACAATGGCCGTCTGATGCTCTTTTGGCAACCGACAATTGATCATCATGTGTATAAGACAGAAAACCAAAGATAAAAGCCTCCTCCTGATTACACTCTTTCGCAATGAAATGTGGGTATCAAAGAGCACAAAATTGTCTCCAGGAAACTCTAATTGCTAGGCACGGTAACTCCTCAAAGCTGACGCCAGGTCAAAGCATCAAGCCAAAAGAAGGAACGTTGAAGAAAACTCTGCATCAATACGCATGCTGCAGAGAAAGTGGGAAGTTTTGTGTGGTGGCAGCCAGAGAGAGCCCTGCTTGATTACCTCCCCTTGCTCGCTCTCGCTCCTACCTTTGCTCGCGCTCGGGATCACGTGACACCTTGCTTGATTATTCTCCCCAAGAGTCACGCTCGCTTTGGCAGTTCCTTCTTAGTGGTGTCAACCAAATCCTTTCCTGCTAGCTTCGCCACAAGAAAAATCCCTGTCAGCTTATCCTGCTCTGCTCATGGGCGGTGCGCTTTATCTTGCTTTCCCTGCACGCTTTTTTGCAGCTGACTCTCCCCCGCTTTTTTTATTGGCCCCCCTTGATATTAGTTTAAAAAAACCTTGCTTTATTATTAGCTTCTTACTACAAGAAGCCATTCACACCCCCTTGTTCGCTTGACCCAAACTCCCCATCAACTTCGGCATACAACTAAACCAAGGCACAATTAAGAAACCGTGGCCACCTTGATGCAAGCATTAGAAGTGCAGAGCCTCCACCAACAACAATACCCTCCTCAACCGTAGCCTTCATGGCCACCAATCTCATCATGAATGCACACCAATACCTTGCACAATGCCAAAATCCTTCAACACTAAAGCACAAATGATTGCATTCAAGAATAGGGCATCACTTTGCATCTGCTAGAAACAACATTCTGAATATGAAGCTCCTCAAGAAGTTTTGTTGCTTTTGTGATCTCTCCATGCCTTATTGGTCATGATCGTGTTCAAATGACACCATCTTGGGTAATAAAGTCCTCAAATCATGAAGCTCACTGCATTTGGCATAGTTGCTGCAATTGCTAGTACTACAAAACACCATATCAAAACCTCACATGTTTTCACCAAAACCTTAAAAACAATAAGATGAATCTTGTGCTTTTCTCCTAGTGAAAGTTAAGCATCACGACAACAGGGAAGTCATAATTATGTCGGGACATTATGATGCGGCATAGTTTAGCTAAGGTTTCCATTAGTTGGCCAGATAATATTCGGTTGGCCAATTTTACTATAAAAATTGAATGGTAAGTAGAAGAGTTGACCACCAAAAGAAAAGGCATGTTTTTAGCAAAGTCCCAAAAGCTTCCAACCATTCCTGGCTCAAAAACTAGCGCTACCTTCTGGCTTGGGCATCACTCTGACCTGATGCACTTGCTTATAAATTGCCAGTTAGTGCTCAGTTTTTAGTGCCGTCTATTGCATCTACTACCACAAGGCTATACATATCTATTATACGGAGTGATGCAAGCTCTTCATCAACATCTCCATAAGCTCTTCTCTTTCAAGAAGAAGAAGAAGAAGAAGAAGAAGAAGAAGAAGAAGAAGAAGGATACTCTCTCTCTACCTTACTATTTTCTCTCTCGTTTCACGGTGTACGTACTCTCCAAAAGCTTTCATGGTGGATACCCTACGTACCTCTCATCATCACTCTCTTGCGACAAAGTAAGAAGACTTTTGAGAGCCCCTAATCAATTCTAAAGCATGGTGAGAAGGTCTAAACTCCATAGACATCATCTCTCTCTCTCTATGTTGTTTTTCTGAGTAGTTACCCTCTTGATGATTGTTTTTTTGTATAGGAGTGTATGTATGGATTAATCTAGTATGTATGAAGTTGCCCCAAGATTATTTCATCATGTTTAACACACTGATTTATGCACATGATGCGTTTACGATCACCTGTGTGCTTAAAAAGTGCATTGTTTTGGTCATAAATCACAAACAGTTATGATTCAGTATGAATCCTTTAGACTAGAGATAAAACACATCATTTAGAATATTTTCTCTCTTTGGAGTCGTGTGAAAATCACGTACGAGCTAAGAGATATGGTCAAAAAGCAGCTTGCTGCCCACTGCACAACCAATTTTTTTGACTCCAGGCTCCTTGGAGAACCAATATATAGATTCACCGGATGGGCAAACCCACTTAACCAATTGAAAAGCTTGATGAACCTCGATGATAAATGTATTTAGGTCTCCGTTATCACCTCGGTAATGCGAGTTATTAGTCGTTCTATAACTGGTTTTACCTACACCTATAGGGGTGCTACTGAGCGGGAGCACCATATGACGTCGTGAGTTAACCGAGCCGTTTATGTATGATTTATGGTTTGTTTTAGTGATTTGATTTCAGCTGTTAGATGCCCATCAACTTTTGTGAAGGTGTATAGTTAGAGGACCCGAACCGCATAGGCAGATATGATTAAAGCGGCTTTGTTTTGGGGTTACTGTTGGTTGCATGAGTACCATATGGGTAAAGCGATGTAATAGAGTTATAGTCTATATTATAGAGCTGAGATTGATGCATTGGTTTGAGGTCAAGTAATTTCATTTGCATGTTTTGCATGATCCCAAAAAACAATTGTTTTTTGCATATGTGTGAAGTTATGGTTTACGGTTGACCTAAAGGTTGGAGCTCTTTTGTATCATGTTTATGGTGATGGAATGTTATCATATGATGTATGGAAAATTATGGATTGATGTGGATGCCTCATGTGAATGGTTATGATTGTTTTCCACCTTTCTAGGTCAAAACTAGCTCTATGTGCTAGAGGGGTGAAGTACAGATGTGATGCATCAACTTTGCATGGTTGGATGTAGTAAAAATTGGATTTCAAAATCTTGATTAGGTGCTGGTTGGACTCTTTTATGCATGAAAGAATCACGTCTTAAGAGTCATATGTGTATGAACTCCGATTGACTGCAGGGGATATGTCAAACTCCAAGTGTGGGAGTTGGTTTGGTGTGATTATGTTTTGTGGTTAAGGGCTGAGATTCCCTCATGGATTATGGTTGCGATTTTATAGTGGAAGCTGGTGTGGCTCATGTTTTTTTTTTCTAGATATGGTTATGCTGCCGAAATACTGTCGAAGTTTTTACAGCCATTTTATGTTCTAAACTGTTATGCAGGATTGGTCATGCCTCACCCAAGTTGGGTGGAGTGCTCGCTCGTGTGACATTAGGAGAAAGTTGGACTCACTTTTGAGCCTTTCAGTTCTAGAGAGAGAGTGGCGCTCGACCAATGAGAAAGAGGCTAACGTTACATTGAAAATCGACATTTTGGAGTCAAGCTCTTTTTAAAAAAAGAGAGAAAATATTATTTTTGTTAATCAAATTGCACAATTTCACGCTTTCAAGGCATAAATGCCGTAAGTTGTACTAACTCTGTACCGAGGAATTTCAGAACTTTCATTGAAAACTCTATCTAGTATCTTTGTTCCCGCCCAAATATGACTTTGAGTAGCTCTACTTCCCTCTCAAAATTTCTCCCTTTTTCATATTTGCGCTAACCTTTCGGTGTATTCTACTGCACACCATGACTACTTCTCGAAGGCCTAGCACTACCATTGACTCTGTTAGCATTTTTAACAGTTATACTATAGATGATCAAGCATGGATACCATCTCGAATAACTATCGAAAGTTGGGTTCTACTGCAAACTAGGAGGAGGCAACGCAATGATTTTGTGGAGGCTTTCAAGGGACAAGTTAAAGAGTTTAAAGTGTCTGTACAAAGCAAGCAGGTGAAAGAGGTCCTCATACAACATGCTTCCCAGCATCATGCAGACTTAAGGTTGCAAACATCTCCTCCAAGTTTTCCAAGGCATTGACCCAACTGTAAGTTATTTTGAGCATCTCGCTTAGTGCATGATTATATTCGAAGGTTAAGTGGTGGATATCATCTTTGGTATGTTTCAGATATTTATCCATTAATAGGACAGATTGGCAACCGGTTGAGAGCATAGTTGGGATTTTTGATGCTTTCCATGCATTTATTGGTGAGCAAATGTACCAAGGAAGACAACACAAGGAACTTGCAGATAATGGAATTTTCTTTTATGATATGTCATATGTGGAACCAAGAACTTCCATTGGTTGGGTTTGTATAGCTTCTTTGTCAGTTCCATCCTTTGACAGCAAGGATTGGTCCTTGCCAGCTTTGCAAACTAGTGAAAGCTTTAGGAATAAGTTGTTTTAGGATATAAAAAAGTCCCTCAAGTATTCAATTGCCACAAAAATAGTTCGGCTCGCACTATTTATGCCTCTTAAAGTGTTTGTAGTTTTTTTCTTCGATGAGAAAATAAGAACTACCACAACAATGTTCATTTGCAAGTCTGAGAGCTGTTTGGACTTTTTAGATGATAATTGGGATAGGAAACAGTCACCACAGAGCAAAATTTGTATTTTGCAAAAGAAGTCCATAATTTGCAAGTTTATTATAACCTCTCAAAATTTCTTAGTGTCGTTTTACTATATTAGATATCATCTTCTTAGTGGGCAACTTATTCCACTCGACCAAGATACAGAGAATAGCCTCGAGAACAAACCTTTATCAATGGAGCTCTTTTTTGAGACAGCCTACTTACTGTGATGGAGACAATGTCAAGTACAACTCTTGCATAGCTCAGGGTAGATCTTACATGTGAAGAACTTCCACTTTTGCCGGAATTGTATGCATTCAATCTCAACAATAGAAAGGTGCTTACTAAATCAATGAATTTTGATTGTCCTTAACACATTAAGACAGAATCTAACTTTTTCTTCTTTTCAAATTCCAAGATGCAAGGAGAAAAAAACATTGTGCAAGGAGTCACTCACAAATACACTTCACTTAATTGCTTCCACCGGAAGCTAGGTCACATACCTTGTGCACGCAAAGAGCTTTGATGCCATGCAAACCATGATGTACTCTTCAAAATGACTAATGCAGAGACATTTTGTGGCGGTCAAACAATGTTTCAAAAATGTACATTTTCGTTGTCTCAAAACTTTACATATTGTGTTGTTTATGTCAAGATTTATACAAGTAAATTGCTCCCTTTCCCTGCTATTGTCCTCTCCCCCGGTTTGTGCCACTCGTTCCCTGTCCTCTCCCCGGTTGCTGCCATTGGTCCCTTGCCCTCTGCTCCGGTTGCTCCCCTGCCCTCTGCTCCGATTGCTGCTACTTCTACCTCTGGGGAAGCTGGTCTCGGGCATCCTTTCACGTCGCTCGAAATCATGGGTCTCTTCCAAGGCTTCCCATGCATCTTGCACCTGTGAAGATTCCCTCTGTTCTTGCTCTTGCCGTCGACGTGTAGCCCATTCCTCTACTTCTACGGCGTCCGCATAATATTGATTTATTGCTTCTTGCATATTTTGAACGTCTTCTTGAGTCTGATTGTAGCGCTGCGTCATTTTGTTAATGCGAGCCTGTTCGAACTCCTTAGCTCTCGCCCCTTCCTCTCTTGTGCGTCTGTTTACCGAGATTATAATATGTTGGATGGCCATTACAGAAAAATGTCGCACATCATTGGGGGTGTAGTTATGTAATTGAAGTTCCTGTAGAAGCGTGATACAAACGTTTGTTGCTTCATACAAACATTGCAGCAAACAATGAAACAACACGATTACTTACGTTCGGTACATCCATAATTTGACTGAAGAGCAACAGGGCATTCAAACAGGCTTGCCATCCACAACTATAGTCATCAGTCTGCGTGGGCACGATTACCCGTTCGTGCCGGATGGTATTTCCTAGAGCATGTTCTAACAAGACATGCTCTACACAACATACAAGTTTTTTTGCGGCACTACATACATAACCACTTGAGTCAGCAACACACTACAAAGAGACACTACTTCCAAATGTACCCAGATGGGCCTTACGTTTTTACACGACCATGAAACGCCCTGCTTTGCTCGGAGTTTGCGTAGTAAACAATTTTAGCTTCCATGTCAAATAACATCAGACTCCAATGTCACTACAAAGACACCATCAAAGATGAGGAGAAAGATTCTAAATGCAACATGATTTTTACAAGGCAAGAAAAAGCTCACGATTTATTGTATGCAGTGACCAAAAAGCGCGCTAGATCAAAGTTGACTCTACTGAATCAGTTCATCATACTCAAAAAGGAAACTGAGTTGTTCTGCATCAAAGGCGATATCAGCGGATCTATTACGTATACCGTGTCTCGAACCTCAGGGGGCAGAAGCGAGACAGCGTGCCTAACATGAATCAATGGCAGAGATTAGACTTAAGGTATTTCAGCGGGTTGTCACTGCCACAAACCCATGAGTCAATACCGAGCGAGTGGGGCAGCTATTGAATTCCATAAGCCACTGACTCGCTTGGTATTGACCCATGTCTCAACGGTAGTGAGCCATTTAATGAATCAAGCGTGACTTATAAAGAAAAAATTGACGACTGCCGTGAAGACATGGGTCAATACCGAGCGAGTAGTACCACTATCCAATTCCATAAGCCACTGTCTCGCTTGTTATTGACCCATGTCTCGGTAGAGACCCATTTAATGAACCAACCGTGACTTTTAAAGAGCATGAGAATTACCACAAAGCAATGTTGATGACCTCATTCGTTGCATTGGATTTGGTGAAACTGCGTATGCACAGGAAGTCTTGTTGATAGAGGTTGAAAATGCAGGCCTCCTCTGACCTTCCAGGCAGCAGTATCTGTGCATGTAGAGGTGCTGCGCTGAGCACAACTCTCAAATCCTCTTCGTTCTCTTCATTGATTTGCTCTAAAATAATTGAATCATATGATATGTTGGATGGCCCTTGTGATGTAGAGCCTTGCCTTGCCTTTCTTGAGCTGGCTCCCTAGCTGCCTCAGGCTCCTCCCTAACAACCGTAGGGTCCTCCCTAATAGGCACAGGCTCCGGATCATTTTCCTTCAATATTGGTTCCTCCAAAAATGCCTCAGGGTCCACCCTGGCATGCTCTTGCCCCTCATCAGCCCTTACTCGCTGCAGATCCTCCATGAATTTCTCATTTTGGTGTCTAGCTGGCTTCTCCATAACTGTCTCTCTATCTTCCATGACTGCCTTGGGGTCCACTTTGGCTTGCTCATGCCTCTCTGCGGCTATCTCAGACTGCCCATCTGTGTCGTTTCTCTCGACCTGTGATCGGGTTCTTCTAATGTTTGTTTCAGGCCTAGACAACTCTGTCTGACGTGCACGAGGATGGAGAGGGGGGATGTTGAGAATATCCATGGTTCTACTATCCCGGATAGGCACTAGCTGAAGCAGCCCATCGTAGCAGAAATGCAGCCTCCGAAGAGTATCAAAATCTCGTGTCATGATAGTAACGCGGTGTGCATGGGCAGCCAGGATATATCCATCGCTGAAGAATTCAACGAGGTAGTCTTCTGCAATTTCTTGAAGGCAGAGTAGTGCACTACTGGCCCATCGCATGCCGAATCTCCACTGCTTGCAAATCTCTTGCACTACTCGCTGGAAAGAGAGATGTGGAATAGCAGGTTGAACGTGTCGTTCTATCCTGCACAGCTCTTACAATACACCTCTGTGCGCCTCATATCGGCGTCTTCTTACTTGACCATTCAAAGATTCACCTGTTGCTCTCCTAGGGGTGGCCTTTGCACGAGAAATCTCTACAAATAGCATAACACAAAACGGCATTTCATTTGTCAGCACAAGGGACTTAAGATTTCAAAAAAGGTCAGTACCAAGCGAACATGTGCATCGGATAGAGTTTGCCTTCCCTTATTCGCTTGGTAGTGACCTTAGAAAATAGTGATAGCATACATATCTTATATTTTTTGAGGTCAGTACCAAGCAAACAGGTGCATCGGAAAGAGTTTGCCTTCCCTTTGCTTGGTACTGACCTCAGAAAAGTGTAATAGTAGACATCACTTATATTTTTTGAGGTCAGTACCAAGCAAACAGGTGCATCAGAAAGAGTTTGCCTTACCTTATTTGCTTGGTACTGACCTCAGAAAAGTGTAATAGCAGACATCACTTATATTTTCTGAGGTCAGTATCAAGTGAACAGGTGCATCGGAAAGAGTTAGCCTTCCCTTATTCGCTTCGTACTGACCTCAGAAAAGTGTAATAGAAGACATCACTTATATTTTTTGAGTCAGTACCAAGCGAACTGGTGCATCGGAAAGAGTTTGCCTTCCCTTATTCGCTTGGTACTGACCTCAGAAAAGTGTAATAGCAGACATCACTTATCAGAAAAGTGTAATAACAGACATCACTTATATTTTCTGAGGTCAGTACCAAGCGAACAGGTGCATCAGAAAGAGTTTTCCTTGCCTTATTTGCTTGGTACTGACCTCAGAAAAGTGTAATAGCAGACATCACTTATATTTTCTGAGGTCAGTACCAAGCGAACAGGTGCATCCACTACAAGAGGCTCTTCACATTAGCGACGCTCACACAGCGACGCTAAAAAAAAAAATTCCCGGCGTCGCTATGAGCGTCGCTATAAGCGTCGCAAATTTCTTTGTAAATTTGCGACGCTCATAGCGACGCTTATAGCGACGCTCATAGCGACGCCAGCTGGGGTAAAAAAAATAACCGAGCGCGCCCAAAAACTCAGATCTCAGATCTGAGTTTTTCGACGCCCTCAAGCAAAGAGCAGGTAACTCTCTCCCTCACTCTCTCTCTCTCTCTCTCTCTCTCTCTTTCTTTTACACACACACACACACACACACACACACACACACACACGAGGAGAGGAAGGAGAGACAGGTATGCTCCTTCCCTCTCCTCATTCTCATGTTCCCTTCCTCTCTTTCTCTCTCCCTCGCTCTCTCTCTCACACACACACACATACACACACACATATAGTGTTTTTGAGAGAGAGAGAGAGAGAGAGAGAGAGAGAGAGAGAGAGAGAGAGAGAGAGAGAGAGAGTGCAAAAACGCACACACATACATAAACAAAGAATGCACACACACATTGAGAGAGAAAAAGAGAGAGAGAGCATGCATAAACAAAAAACGCACGCATTGAGAGAGGAAAAGAGAGAGAGAACATGCATAAACAAAAAACGCACACATTGAGAGAGGAAAAGAGAAAGAAAACATGCATACGATCCAAAAAAACGCACACACATTGAGAGAGAAAGAAAGAGAAACTAAGGGAGCGTCGTAGGAAACTAATTAAAATTAAAAGACCTAAAGATCTAGCCGACGAGGAGTTGAACTGAAGACCTATTATTCAAGAGAGAAATGGCATAATCAATCTATCATACTTGGCATGGGTGATAGAAAGGTTATACCATTTATCTCTTTTTATTGGCACACACATCCACACACGCGCACACACACAGGAAGAAGAGAGTTATAACGTCGTAGGAAACTATTTTAAAAGACGTTAAAGATTAGGTTATATGTAGACTTACATTAAATTAGATTTAGGTTTATTTTTAACTAGATTTACATTTATTTAAGCTAGATTTAGATTTATGTTATATTAGATTAGATGCGGGTCTCCATAGACTGCGATGCCTGCATGAAGCGGGTGAAGAAAGCCCTCAATGGAATATAGGGTATTGCTGCCTTCACTCATAGTGGGCTCCGTCGATCCAAAAGTACTGGTGAAATGTCTTCAGAAGATAGGGAAGAAGGTGGATCTTCAGGGCGGCAAGAGTCACTACATCCCCGACACAATGACCATCTAGACAACCTCTAGTCATTAGACTTACGTTAAATTAGATTTAGCTTTATTTTTAGTTAGATTTACGTTTATTTAGATTTACGCTTATTTACGTTAGATCGAGTCCACGCAAGAATTACTTACGGTTTAGGGTTTAGAGTTAGACGAACAGTGAAAAGATCTACTGTGAAAAGATGTTAAGATGAAGTGAAGTGCTACAGCTAGAGAAGAGGCAAAGGGATTTTGTCCACTACATGCAGTATCATGTAGACGTGGGTGTCTAGATTTCTTGTACCCACAAATATAGGTATTGACCAATAAAGACGAGATTATAACCCGGTGGTTCTGATCTCCGTGCACCTCTAGACCGAGGTGTGCGGGGATTGGACATGACTAGAGAATGTGAGGTAAAGAGAGAGAGAGAGAGAGAGAGAGAGAGAGAGAGAGAGAGAGAGAGAGAGAGAGAGAGAGAGAGAGAGAGAGAGAGAGAGAGAGATAAGACGAAGAATGCCAATAGAATATTAAATTTGTTGTCTAGGTTATAAGTTTTTTATCCTCATTATGAGTAGCGACGAGGATGTGGGACCGTCCAACCGAAACACCTATCTCTCAACGAGGGTCTTATGTCCTTGTAATCAATGCAAGCATGCTGTGCGACGGACAAGACGTGTTTCTTTGCAGCACGTTCGAGAATTTGGCGAGTTCGATCCATCTATTATAGATCGAGTTGTTGCCAATTATAACTCGTCGGACTCTGACGCTGGCCAACAAGCAGCAATCTTGCAACCCAATAGACGTGTTCGCAGGCGCTTTGGTCAAGCAGCATATGTGAGGCCACAAGATGTAGCCTCTGACAGCTCGGGGGATGATCATGCAGAGCACATTCCCAACGAGGCAATGTTTGAGCCCGAGATTGATGAAATGATCGAGACGATCATGGATTCAGAAAGGCTTATCTATGATGATATGAAAAGTGAAGCCGATACATCATTGTATAATGGAGCACGTATGTCTAGATTGAAAGCACTCCTGGTTCTTCTCAACATGCAGGCAAAGTTTGGATGGAGTGACACTAGCGTCACAGCGCTTTTCAGGTGATCTATTACAATTAGTTTACTTTAATAGAACTCATGGTGTATAATGATCTGATAGATTTTTACACGACTGTATCATATTTTTATGTTGTGTAGATTGCTGAAAGAGCACATTCTACCAGCTGACAATGTGATGCCAGATTCCCGAGATGAAGCAAGAAAGATTTTGCGAAACTTGGGGATGGATTACAATTCTATCCACGCTTGTCCTAATGACTGCATTCTTTTCAGAGGGGAATACACAGACATGGAGAAGTGTCCGAAATGTGATTCCGAAAGATATCGAGTAGATCTCCACGGGACAAAAATTCCACAAAAGGTTTTGCGACATTTTCCTTTGCTTCCTCGCATCAAGCATTTCTTCGAATGTAAGTCCATGGCCGCCCTAGCATCATGGCATGAGGAGAATAAATCTTCGGATGGTGTGCTACGAATTCCTGCAGATTGCGCAGCCTGGAAACATATAGATGGAACATGGTCGGATTTTGCCAGGGAAGCTCGAAATTTGCGCTTAGGCCTGGCTATGGATGGCGTAAATCCATTTGGTCAAAGATCAACATCTTACAGTGTATGGCCCGTTGTCATCGTCAACTACAACATTCCCCCGTGGTTGACTACGAAGAAGGGGCACCTATGGCTAAGCTTGATTGTGCCAGGGCGATATAAAGTGGGGAATATGGATGTGTATCTTCGTCCACTATTGGAAGAGCTACAACAATTGTGGATTGGCATAGAGGTGGTGGATATGAGCCGACACACAGGACGACGGAATGCTTTGATCAGAGGTATTCTAATGTGGACCATGCATGACTATCCCGGGCTAACAGAATGCTCAGGTGATCTATTGACACTCCTCTCTCAGACACTGTAAATCTGGTTTTTCCCCATAGTTGATCTATTATCATGTGTATACATGCAGGGCTTCAAACAAGCGGATACAGAGCATGTGTCACATGTGGACCTAGACTGAATGCACGTAGGGCACCCTCACTGAAGAAGCAAATCTACGAAGGTCATCAAGCGTATCTTCCGGAGAATCATGTGTTACGCGACGGCTTTTTGGGAAGAGAGCCACCAAGGATGTCTGCACAAGCATGGTTAGAGCAGAAGGAGATGTGCGATGACGGATTGCCTCCAGGGATGAAGAGACTATCTCTATGGTACGAGTTACCATACTGGCCTCGACTCGTGATCAATCACTTGCTCGATCCAATGCACATATTCAAGAATGTGGGTAATCTACTATGGGACCATTTGACCGGCAAGAAAGATACTTTGGGAGCCAGAGTTGACCTTAGAAATGTGGATCGTATGGAGCAATATTGGCCGCAAACAGCGTCTGATGGATCGATAAAACTTCCTAAAGCACCATGGATTTTCACAGGAGCCCAAGAACGCAAAGTAAAAGAGGCCATTCGATCTTTGCGGACCCCCACTGGCGTAATGCACTCGCTCCGAACGTGTTTTACTAAAGAAGGAAAGCTTACCGGTTTGAAGTCACACGATTGGCATAAAATGTGTCAGGTACGTTCATAGTGGACTTTAATATCATTGCATAAAATGTGGACTTTAATATCATTGCTGCACATACTTTACAGTTTATTTTACCGGTTGCCATTGAGGGATGTTTGTCTCTCGACATCCGTAACACAATCTACAAACTTGCAAAGCTGGTGCAATGGATCTCACAAAAGGAGATCGACGTAGACTCCATACCATTCGCCAAACTAAATGCTGCGGAGCTTGTGTGCATGTTTGAGAAACATTTTCCTACTACAATGCTAACCATTCAGGTGCATCTTCTTATTCACATAGTTGATGAGGTGGAAATAGCTGGCACAGTTCATTCCAGATGGATGTTCTTCTTAGAGCGTTTCATGAAAACGCTTAAGGGATATGTGCGTCAAAAGGCACGTCCGGAGGGTAGCATGGCAGAAGGTTGGTTGGTATCAGAGTCCCTAGTGTACATTGGAGAGTGGTTAGACGGATTTGATAAATCCCGGGACACGCTATGGCGAACCATAGATGATGAGCGCATATCTGGGATTGTCATGTGCAATCTCGGTGTTGAGAAGAAGATGACGGAAGATCTAGAGGCTAAAATCAACCGATTTTGCATGCTTCACAATCCAGTGATGCAAAAGTGGATTTCACAATATGAGGATGCAAAGCAAGAGCGACAAAGGGCACGAATCGAGTGGAGACGGGGAAGACGACCACCGATGCACTATCCAGCGGTTCTGGAGAGCCTACCAACCTTCATGAGCTTAAGATGGTTGCACAACCAATTGAAAAGCGCACAACAATGCGGTGACGAAGTGACTGAAGAAGAGTGGGAGTACTCTCGGGGTTGCGCGACCAAGGTAAGTTTGCAATGTACGACTAGCAAGTGACTTTATTTATAAACGTTTGAACGGCCACTCATAATCCTTGTTCGTTGTAGTATAAGTCATACACAGCAGCATGGTGTAAAGGTCGACATTTTAGGGTGGAACGAATCGACAAAAAGCGTTTTACTCAAGATTGTGGAATCATGGAAAAATTTGAACAGTCTAGTCGACGACGTTCCTCTGATGCAGATCCCGTGGTGGCGGAACTCACTTACTTCGGCACGCTGCAAGAGATTTTGAGGATCGATTACAGAGGATTTTTTGTCGACTTGTTCGACGTGCAATGGTTCAAGATAATCATGGAGGGTCGAAACGCTACTGTGCGTAGAGGAGAGTCTGGTTTTCTTGAGGTGGATTCTACTAAGAAATGGACTGACCTAAGAGACACTTTCGTACTACCCGAGCATTGTGAACAAGTAAGTATATAAATAGTTAACATCCCCCTTTTACAAGTTATGTGCTTGAAAGCTCTCATGTAAGTTATGTGGCTCTGGCAGGTAGTATTTCATCCTACAAAGTCTACATCAAACTGGTGGTACGTCATAGAGTTAGCCCCTCGTAGTGCAAGGACGTATGAAGGCTACCATGTGCCAATCACAACGACATCAATGGAGGAGATCAGAGAAGATGCTCAATCAGAAGCCGCTGCGGTGGTGCCAGACGAGCATCAAGATGCTACTGCTCTATATGGGGTGCATGCAGAGGAGCTACAAAATGAAACAGAGGATATGTGTTTAAACGGAGAGCTCTATATAGATATAGGAAGTTATGCTGAGTTATGCGAGGATGAGAGAGAGATCTCTTAAAGCCACAAATATTGTATTTGAACAATTTTGCTCCGTGCTGTAAAAGCTCTAGCTCTCTAAGTAGCTTCCATGGTGTGTAACGCTCTTTTCTACTCGCGCTCACATCTTTTGATTGAAAATTCTGAGTTTTCGACTTGCCTCTTCTACCACTCGATTCATTGCGTCATTGTATTTATATGCGTCATTACGTCATTGTATTTAATGGTCTTTGCGTCATTGTCTACTCTATTCATTCAATATTAAGTTTAAATATTCGTGTGTTTAATGCAGGTATGGATGATGAGGAGTTTCTTTCTTCTTTGTCACCGCAGCAGAGACAGTGGTACGTGGAGCGTCATCGCTCTGGCGCATCATCGCGCGTTCCTACACCATCCGCATCTCCCTCTCTTTCGGAGCATTCGGCGCGCTCCGAAGCTTCGGCGTCGACGAGACGAGCGTCACACTCTTCTAGACACCGGCGCTCTAGTGGTGGCGGTGGCGGTTGTTGTGGGGATTCCGCCACCGATGCCTCCACACCGCCTCGTGTTCGACGAGGCTCTTTACCCTCCCCTTCTTTGCCCGCCCCCACACCAGCCACAGCATCGCCGTCTACGCCAGGTTTTGCACGGCTGACTGTTCCTAGAAGCTACACACCTCTACCTACTCCGCCAGGAGCACCCCACTCGACACTCCTCGCTTCGGGGCCCAGACGCCGGTGGAGACACCTGACGTCCGTACCCCCATCGACACGCCGCTAGAGACCCCTGCCGGGACACCCAGGTTCACGCGTCACCGGCCAGAGGGCTTGCCTTACTCCGTCGACATCAGCGGCGGCATCATCATGGATGATGACGGCAAGAAGGTGATCTCGCGCATGCGTGGTCTTTGCTCTCAGCTGTTTAGACACTATATACTAAACAAATGGAGTGAAGTACCAAGTGATTTAAAAAACAGAGTCATCAGCATACTTCATGATGAGTTTCCCGTTCCAACACGGGATCAGCGCTTCAATGAAGACCTGATGAAGATTCGAATGCGCGAATACTGCAAACACAAGCGTTCCGAAGTGCAAAAAGCAATCAAGAATGGGTGGAATAGGCCAGATTGGCTGGCCAAAGAAGATTGGAAGAATGCGAAGAAAGCAGCGCGCGAGAATCCCGACAAGTGGAAGCAACAAAAGGATGCAGCCAGAGCGCGAGTAGAGGCAGGGAGCTCGCACCACTTGGGGAGCGGTGGATGGGCATCATTTGAGGCCGATTTTGTAAGTCTTTTCACATTGCTCTTTATGCATGTTCGATAGTTTAGGGTTTATGAGTTTTTTAGTTCTAACATAATGAAATCTTTGTATGTTTTGACAGTGGTCGATGACAGGACGTGATCCCACACCGTACGAGCGCGAGTACGCAGGCAGGAAGGGCTTAAACGCCCTGATGGACATTCTCAGTTCTCGCAGCGGCATGGTTAGTATTAGGGTTTACTCTTTTTTATTTTTTGTATTGTTTTATAAATGTCGTTATATGTTTATACTTACTGAAAACTGTCTTATTGTCTTTTTTTGCAGAATCCGACAGATACGCCGCTTGGACGCGATGAGACGTCTGATTAAACGACGTCAGTTTAGCCGTAGCTAGATAGCATTAGTTTAGGGTTTCTCATAGCTTATGTATCATGAGACGGATTTTATACGTCTTTTTGAACCATGTATATTATTACATTTGTCACCGCAATTCCTTTTGCCAATCAATTCTTTATGCCTATGATGTTGTACAATTGTCATTATTACATTTGCCAATCAATTCAGTTTGTCTATGATGTGTACAATTGTCAATTTTGCAAACAATGCGTCTTGTGGGTGACTATTTTGGGTCTATTATTTATCTTTGCACTTTTTTTAAAAAGTGAATCAAGTACAATATGGTTGATGGGTGGCAGGCATTCAATGCTCTGCCACCAAAAAAATATTCTCTCAGGCGTCGCTATAAGCGTCGCTATTTATGGCTCTGTAGCGTCGCTATACTCGTCTGTGAGAGCGTCGCTATCTGCGTCGCTATAGACGTCGCTATGATCGTCGCTATATAGCGACGTCTATAGCGACGCAGATAGCGACGCCTATAGCGACGCATATAGCGACGCTCTCGTAGCGACGCTTTTAGCGACGCTTATAGCGACGCCGGGGGTTATAAAAACCCAGTGTATTTCCGTCGCTAAGAGCGTCACAAGAGCACATAACCTCTTGTAGTGATCGGAAAGAGTTTGCCTTCCCTTATTCGCTTGGTACTGACCTCAGAAAAGTCTAATAGCAGAAATCACTTATATTTTCTGAGGTCAGTACCAAGCGATGAGGTGCATCGGAAAGATTTTCCTTGCCTTATTCGCTTGGTACTGACCTCAGAAAAGTGTAATAGCAAGCGAACAGGTTTGCATCCCCTACAACAAAATACCAATGTGAAGGAGACTTTTAAGTCCATGCGGTCCTAATTGTCATGTCGTTCCCTCCCATCATCTCCCCTAATCTAGGGGGTGGTACCATTGCTTCTTCCTCCCACGTCTACCTCTCATGAAACCGCATGGCGGTACCACCCCTCATAGACCACTCATCAGCCAGAACCCAGGCTCTGCTTTTCAGGCATGTCCATCTAGTCTATTTAACCAGTAGTTTTTTCAGAACCTCCCTCAAGGTTTCGCAGAGCAACTACAGGAAGCTTAGGATAGTGGTGATGCCTTTCCAAGGGATACTCCCACATCGCCAGCAGGACCGCATCCGGGCCCTCCTCATGAGGTCCCCCTTGGCCCTTCCTTGATGGTACCCTTAGCGTTCTCGACCGACACAGCCCGGGAGTGGCTGCTGTCAACACGGGAGTCAATCCTTGAGGTAAGCCGCTCGTAATTCTTTCCTTTTTGCTCCCAATTTCCAAGCTCCTAGTTTGAAGAGCTTATTTGCTAAATGCTCTGTACAGGATGCTAGCCTCAAGCTGGAACAAATGCTGATCGTCAAGCACAGAGTCTCAATCCTCAAAGACTCTTTGGAAGCAAGAAGGTTTGAAGACTTGCACCAATTGATCGCCGAGAATGGCTCTCTAGATGCTATCTATAATTGGCTACAGGAGATGAAGGATGAAGTGCTTGAGCTAGCCAGTAAATATGAGGAAGCCCTGAACTATGCCAACAAGCTTCATGAAGAGATAGTGAAGGAAAAGGATTAAATTCTAAGTGGTTATTACAAACCCTAAACCCTCGAAAATTAGTAGGCCACCTTTTGTAAACTGTGAAACTTGGCCTTTGCGCCTGTCCCTAGTGTTTTCTAACTCAAAACCCCCTACATGGTGTTAAGTTGTAATTTTGCAGTTCCCTTATAAATTCAAAACACGTATTTGGTAAAAAAAACCCTAAACCCGCAACAAACAGGGTTTATCTTCCCCTTATTTGCTTAGTACTGACCTCTGTACTAGCAGACATCACTTATATTTTTTGAGGTCAGTACCAAGCGAACACGTGCATCGAACAAAGTGGCCTTCCCTTATTTTCTTGGTACTGACCTCAAAAAAGTGTAAAAGCAACATCCTATTGTAAAGATGATGGTCACTACCAAGGGAACAGGTGTAGCAAACATGGTTTACCTTCCCTTATTTTCTTGGTACTGACTACACAAAATACAAGTCCACAAAAGGGTAGTAGCATACCTCTTCACTATGTGTAGAGTTCTGCGTCACTAAAGCACTTCAGAACAAGAGTAAGAGAAGGATGCAGAAGAGTAAGAGGAGATGTGCAAGAGTAAGAGAAGGGATGGTTTGCTTACCGCATAGCGTCGATGGGGGTAGAGTTAATTAAAATGATGAGCAGTAGAGGACGCGAAAAGAGGTAGAAGAGCGCTCATCTGGGGCGAGGGTATAGTTGAAATGTTTAGTGGGGGTACTGCCTCTAAACTTAGAATGCTTACCTCGACGAGGGTGACAACTTCACTTATGCGCATGATTACACCCGAGATTGTGGTTGGTAAATCGTACTGCATGGGAATCTGAGACCATTTATTACTGGTTGTCCTTGTGAGCACAGCCCACATGCCTTTTTCGAGGGACTGTTTAGAGTCAGACAAACGCCAATTGCCCTTTCAGTCGCCATCTCCATCTCCAAGTGGAACAAATAGATTACCGTTGCCTTTGCCTTTTCTGCGCTCTTCCCCTTGGCCAGCTCTCGTGACTTTGCGTTTAGAGTCAGACGCCGATTGCCCTTGCAATCGCCATCTCCATCTCCAAGTAGAACAAACAGATTGCTGTTGCCTTTGCCTTTTTTCCGCTCTTTCCCTTGGCCACCTCTCATGATCCTGCGTTGAGCGACCTCCACTGGGTTAAGTCCTTTGTTGCCGCATCGCCATCGCCATCGCCACCTTCTGGTTCTTGCCGTCGGCGACCTGCGACATCACTATCCAACTCGGCGCAATTGGATATTGCAGAGACAGGTTCTTTCTCCCTTCATCTCTCCCCTTCCTGTGTGCCGTTAACTCTATGCGTACCGAAGCCACTGCGGTAGGGTAAGATTAAAAGTCTTTCACCGCTTGGTTGGAATAATTACTCCTTATGTGACCGTACCTGAGTTTGGGCATAGTGAGTGAGTAGGCCTATATATCTATCACCGATAACATTAAATGATCTATTCTTATCCACCTGTTCTGAATGCTTGGGTCAGAACCAAGCGAATAGGGCCCTTCGGAGATTCTTGGGTCCCTATTCGCTTGGTTCTGACTCAAGTGATGTCACCTTTTATGACATTAGTGCACGGGACAGAACCAAGCATATAGGGCCCTTCGGAGATTCTTGGGGCCCCTATTCGCTTGGTTTTGACTCAAGTGATGTCACTTTTTATGACATTAGTGCACGGGACAGAACCAAGCGAATAGGGCCCTTCGAAGATTCTTGGGGCCCCTATTCACTTGGTTCTGACTCAAGTGATGTCACCTCTTATGAAATTAGCACACGGGACATAACCAAGCGAATAGAGACCTTGAGGGGTACTCGAGGCTCAATATTCGCTTGGTTATGACACCAAATAGTTTTGGCTTGCTTTTTCTTTCAGTCATGGGGATCATAGTCCTAGAGATAGACGTTGTGAGCGAGGATACATGTGAAGAAAAACTATTCATGTTCTTATACAACGCCCGTGCTCATCATCGTGCACCATAACTATCAGGAATGTTTAATGCAGAGTTTTCTATACAGAGGATTATAGATTGATCATTTGAGTACCTACAAACCCATTTGAAACAATATGAGGGTGTCACTTGTGACAACTCCATGACAGTTGATGACATGAGATATGTGCACCCAGACGACCTTGACCCTGACGAGAGTGCTTCAAGGAGACTGAATCGATGTCTAGAAAAGTGTCCGTCCAATGCTCTGCTAGTACAAGAGAGGTGTATGAAGCACTTCAAAAAGTGTTGCTTAGTGGAATTCTACCACAGGTTTGTCTGTTACTTATACTTGTAGACGAATGGTGAGTCAGAGACTTCCCAGTCAAAAAATTTCGGTAGTTGTCCATTGACGCCGGAGGAAGAGGTAGAGGATGTGGAGGTGCAGTTTGACCAAGAAGAAGAGCGGGCTTAACTCTTGCTTCTCTTGCGGATGCAGCAATAGGGTCCAAGCAAGAAAGTCCAAGTAAGGAAGTGACTTTGCCTCCGAACTGCGCTCCCAGCTTTGCTATGGCGGGCGACACCCACTATGTTCTGCTCACAGATATCATGCATGAGCTCAATATACGGGAGGACTACTGCCTAGCTACAATTGTGAATTTTTGTGAGACAGACATGGGGTTTGTGGATGATGATGGAGTGGACCAACATCTTATTGCTGACACAGCTGTCCGCGACTCACAGTTCACTTCAGGGTGGCAACTGATCAAAGATACATTCAATGAAGCGAAGTCCGGAGAGGCCAATTTGCCAACAGATGAGTAGTTTGAATCGACAACAAAACAAATCGTCTTGGAAAACATGGGTAGGCCCATGGCACCCAGAGATCAGGTAATGAATAGTCAGTCTATTCACTTATGGGGGAGGTCGATGCTGGAAATGGATGAGAATCAGATGGTAACTTTTGTCGTGCATTCAGATGGTATTGGAGATGGCCCGGTGATAAAATATCATGATCAATTTTTTTGTTGACAGGTGCTAGTGTATGATGATAGTTTCTTTAGAAGAGTGGGAGGCTCACGGCAAGGGCTTGCCACTAGAGTCCAAGGCAAGGATGCGGCATTGTCTCACTACATCGGGCGTTTCAACCACAAAAAGGTTTGTAGAAACAATTCAAGTACTTGGCAATTGTATTCATCTCACTTATGGCCCATAAATTCATTACAATTTGTATGTAGATCATAATATACCACAAGGAAAACTCCGATGACAATGCAAAGTTCCCACTGTTTGCAATAAAAGTTATTACAAGATTGTGTGGTGGGCACCCCCTCCCACTAAACGCAGAAAGAATAATTTTGATTGAGAAACAGTTTGCTCTACGCGTATTTGGCATTGGGTATGGGTGCCAAGCACTCAGAGCCCCCTATTTCATGTCCTACACAGCTCAGGCTCTGGTTGCAGAGGTTGAAGACTCGGAGAGCTTAGATCCATACAACAAGCAACTATTTCTGAGGGAAAGAAGACGCCTGATGCCCGCGGGGATGCTGCCATCAATAGAGGAACGAGATCGTCTACAGAGCTTGCACATCGAAGAGGTACAAAGTGAGGAAGAAGGAGGTGCATCGAAGAGGATAAAAATGACGGGCTCAGGTCCATCTTCTCCCGCTCTTGGCTCGTGACCGTCGCCACCTCGCATGGCGCTCCACCACATTTGAAGCTCCCCAAGCCATTTGTTTCTTCTCTTTGTGGATGTGTTGTGAAGACCGTGTATTTTTCTGAACTCTTAAGAAGTTCCTTCTACCTTGCTCTATGAATTAGTCGTCTATAAGTCCATTGGTGTAACTCTAATAGTCTATTGGCCTTATCTTTTCCTCCCCCATGTCTAGTGTGCTTAAAATAACCTGTTCTTGCCATGTAGTGGGTTTTTTCCATGCCTTGTGTGGACCATATTGATAGTGAGCTGTATGTCTTGGCAAAATATGGACCATGGTTGAACAATATGTGCTGCATTGAAATAAAACAAAATGGTCAGCAGAGTACAATTCAAAATTTTGTTTTGTATACGTAGAATGCTAACCCACCATGTAATGTGTGATATGTTTCCCACCCCACCCTGTAAGGTAAGCCTTTTTCCAATCCAGCAAGGCTGCTTGAAATGATGTGAGCTTACTTTGGTCCCAAGAATGCTGCTCAACGTAGTGGAGAAATTTTATCTAGTGATTTCCACACGTTTGCCTTGTGATTCTGGATTGCCCCACCACCAGCATTGTCTTTAAGCACTTTATGTAACTGTTTCCATTTGCTGAACAGGTTTCTCCTTTCTTCTCTATCTGAATCTTTGAGGCTAAAACCCAAAAACCTTCTTGCCTTCACGCCGCCTATCAATGCTTTCGTAGGTACCTTGTACCGACTTTGAGACATCTTAGGGTCCTCTTTGATTTTTACATTGCCTCCATGCAAACCAATGTCTGAGAGCACTGCCTCTAATGCTTTGATCACTCTTTTTGACTCACTCTCTGGCTTTAATGTCCATGCAAAACATATGTACAAATGAATCACCTTTTCAATTATTCGACAGAGTGCATGAAGTGTATAGACATGAACTCTACTCAGAGGAATATCAAGCACTGGTTTAAAAGTCTTATATGAAGATGTTTGTTGGGAGCTCTATTCCATTGCACAGTCTTAAGAGATTGTGTATCAGCCATGCAATATAAGCATGGATTTGCCACAACTGCTCCGTGTGTTATGTTGTACATACACTTAAGAGTCTTTAAGTCACCAACCATGTGCCATTCCACTGTATAGTCACAAAATCCTTCCACTGAAAGAATGGCTCCGTTTCTTTGTTCACTGATGATAGAAGGAATTTGGGTTTGACTAAAAACCCAATCAAGGATTTCAAAAATTTCCTTATCAACCTACATTGAAAAATGAAAAAACAAAATCAAAAACCAAATAATCCATATTTTTGTTATCATAGAGTGAACGAAGTACACTTGAAATGATCCTAGAGTTGGAATGTTGTTTTCGGATTGCACGCTGAAGTATCGTGGATCCTCTTTTGTTATTGATGGATCCAAAGCTCTGTTCATGAGGGTATGGTGACTCTCTCTAGCTTCTTGTTCTTCAAGACCTCGCACTCGTTGAGCTTCAAAACAAACTTGAGAACCCCACTGCACTCCTCTCGACTGATGTCAAAGAAGTGAACTGCATATCTTTGCAATGCTTCAAGATCAACGAAGAGGTTGTTGTGCTCGTTAAACTGTACCTCTCTGCCGCCCTTGCCTTAGAACGTTGCTTCAATATGGAATGGTGACCCAAATTTCTCAAACACCTCATCGTTTACGTGCCGGCGAGCAGCCTTTACATGTGATGGCTTTGGCAGCAATGATCCTCTTGTAGTTTATTTTGAGATTTTTTAGCTAATGCTTTGAAGAGTGCCCCGTATCCTATCTGCGAGATGCCACTCTCATCAAGTATTGCTTGCACTTCCATTGGTTCCACTTGATTCTCATTAATGAAGGAGGTAAGGAGCCTCCCTTTCAACTTACAATTTTTTTTCTGAGTTATCATCTCTTCAACTACTTCTTTTGGAACTAGATGGCTGTAATGCACTCCGGCATTGAAGCCTGCACCGTTCGAGTCTAGATGTAGTAAAGACCTGCCAAAAAAGCACCATGCATTATGATCATGTATAGGAAAGTGTATCCATTTCTTAGTGAAGCACATTGAAGATACAAAAACAGAAACAAACTTCGAGTTACCTTAAAGCTCGTATTCGTTTTTTCAGGCCACCAGTACCAAACTTCATGTTCTCAATGTTGCACAGATCTCGTTTTTTTTTTCCGACTCTTAAGCACGGTGTCTTTCTCTCGCAAACTTGTGATCTTCTTCTCAAGGCCTTGGATTGTCTCTTTGTTTGATGAAATATTTTGAGAGCATGCTTCATTAAGTTTCTTCAGCTGCATGTTCTCCATTTCCAAGAAGTTTCTTTGCCTTTCCGCATTCAATCCTCTCATTTTCAAATGTTCGATGTATCCGAAATGCCCATCCTTGCCATCGCCTGTGAAATGTAAGAGGTTAGTGATATTAGCAAAGGGAGGTGGCGCATTTGTCGTAGGATCCTTCGGATAAATAGACCCATCGGTCCACAAATCCAAATGATGTTCCTTGTTTGTCCTTCTAAGTTCTTTCTCCCGTTGAGATAAGAAACACTCCCTCCTACGTTTTTGCAAAGGTGCGTACTCTTGCAATACATCAACATGAAGATGATGTGTGTTCTTTCTTTGGGTAAGTGTTAAAGATGAAGGGGCTGAGGATTGCAAGTTCAAATTAGTGTTTTCATCAGGAAAAGAAGCGTTCTCCATTCCTAGAGTTGATAGAGAAAAAGATGGAGACTCGAATCTCATGAAATATCTCAGGTTTTGGGAGGGAAGACCATATTCTCAAGTTTAGAGTTGATAGAGTTCGTTGGCTTATGTTTCTGGAGGGAACGCTTAAAGACGGCGGCTACCAAAGAATGTCCTTTTGGCTTTTTGTTGCGCAAAAAAGTATCACATAAAATTCACAATTTAACATTTTCATTTTCTCTCTCTAAGCCGACGTGGCACTTCATACAGGGCCCAAAAGTGAGTCCAACTTTCTCCTAATGTGTGATTGGATTATGGTTTATGATTTTGGGAATGGATCATGAAGTGATCTAGATGGTTTGTGGTAGACGTGTAAGGGTAGAGACCCTATAGAGTCTAACTGCTTGGAAAAGATTGTTTGTGCATATGGAAAGTGCTATTGTGATTGGACTCATGTGTTATGTTTCTCATGGCAACATTTCTACAAGACTAGGGTCACCTACATTGCTTAGCCTTAGACTTAAAGGTTGTTGAGATGGGGCTTTGATTGGGGGTGTTGCCTAGGTATTCTTCTTTTTTGTTAGGCTCATCTACATGTTTAGTGAATTGGGGGTTGAATGACCTACACGGCTAACGAGTGGGGGATTTTGTCTTGGCTTTGCTTAAACACCTGGTGCTGATCATTGAAGAGGCGTGGTGCCTAAATTGATATGGTTGGTGTTGATATCCTACCACCTACAAATACTTGGGATCCTTTCAGAGCTCGGGTTCATGGAGAGAGGCGAAGCGGCCTCAGCTTATGTCTGGTTCAGGTAGGTTGGAGGTGCTCTATCTTGCTACCAAAAAAGTGAAATTATTTCTATCCATAGTAGAGCAGATGTGGATGTGTGGACCGATCGATCCCTAGGACCGGTGCTCTGTTGGTTATTTTGTCATAAACTTTTTGATGTTATGGTATATCCAGATTTTTTCATTGCATTAATACATGGTTGCCTGCTTCATTTAGACATGACATTTAAAGATTCTCTGTTTTCATTCTCTCACGTCTCTGTGCACTCTATTTCACCCTCCACTATATTCTCTCTCTCTCTTTTCCCGCAACGCGGTGTATACATATATTCACCCTCCACAATATTATATTTTCTAGAGTACACTTTTATTCATAACACCCATTCAGGGGTAGCACTGGTCGCTAGGTACCTCTAGATGCAGTGTGGCTCATGGCCTATACTCCATGCTTGGTCGGGTGCTGAGAACTCCTCCCCTATGAAAATTATGTTGCAAGTCTGATATATTGGAAATTGTATAAATGTGTAAATTGTATATTTTGTGCATAGACCCCCGGGGAGGGGTATCCCTCACCTGGTATCAGAGCCAATGCTTAAAGGTTACGGGGATAGCCTAAAGCCTGATACTAGTCCGGTTAGTTATACATTGTGCACGCATTCATGCATGCTGTTTGAGAAAGGATATTGTATTCATGATGCATCTATAAGCGACACTGGTTTGGTGGTACTTGTTTGACTTGTCTTCTTGAGTGGAAGTGTTTAATTTGAGTTATGGAAAAGTGGTTGAAGTGTTCAAACAACGGCATTGTAAATTTTTTTGAATGTTTGTTTTGTAGTAACAAATGGCTCCCAGGGTGACGTCTGAATGCTTTAGCCAAGGGAATGAGGTTTTGGCCATAGGGTTCAACAATATGGAAACACGGTTGTCAACGGATGAACGGGAACTTTTTTACTTAGAAATGGGGACCAAAGTCTTTGGCATGCTAGGAAGCACAACTTGTTGGAAGAGTGTTGACCATAGTTACCTTACCCGTCACCAAGAACCCTTCCATCAATTCTTCATCTACATTGCCAATAGTCTAAGAGATTGGTTTGCTGACTGCAGGCTACTTCAACTCAGAATATGGTTAGGCCTAGAAGACATGTTCTACTAATTGGCAATGCGCACCCAAATGTTAAGGATTACCAAAGTTGCTAAGAAGTTTGAAGCTCTTGCAGCTATCATAGGAAAAGAAAAGTTAGAAGATAACTATAGACCACGTTTTTGCATGGGAGGTCTGAGAGAATACCTTGTTATGAGAATTAAAAATATATTTAGAGAATCAACTATAAGACTCCCATAATATGGTAATGAAATTGTAAAGATCAAATTTTGATGAATAATAGAAGCATAGACTCAGTTTTGGTTCACATGTGTACTAAGTTTCTTCTCTATCTTGTTTTTAGATGGATCTTCTTAATTGTCTAGATGAACTTCCGAGTGACTTTGTGCAAAGAGTCTTTTTCAATTATGCAATTGGATTCAATCTCCATTGGGGAATTGAAGTGGTTTGAGTTTCAAAGGGGACTAGAGATTACATTGTACCAAACACTTACGTAGCATGGGAGCTATATGTTGAAGCTCAGCCTGAACATCGAACCCAAGTGCCTAATAGGTTTATGACCAACCCACAACTTTGGGTAAAGAAAAAGATCCAAGAAGGCGACGTTAAAGTGAAAGGATATGTTCTTTACCTTAACTTATGTTTTCTTCTGGACATACCGAGTTGTGAACTCATACTTAGTAAGAATCCCCTTATGCTAAACCGATGAGACAATTTTTGTGAGAAGGTCATAATCAGAGTATGGAAGAAGTCAAATGGTGGAAACCAGTTCTATTATGTACCCCATGATTGGTTTAATAGAGTCTATGGACCTATTCTCAAATACAACCCTCATAATGTCACTGTTACCTTTGATGACTACGAGAAACCAAGGTGCATTGGTGACTTTGCCCAAGCACAACCAATGGTAGTGAACTCGAGTAGATATTTCTATAGAAATGATATAAATGAATGGCATGCTCATGTAAACTGCTTTAATGAATTATCACCCAAGGATGTATCACAGGTGGAAGAATGGTACGAAAAGAAAGACGTGACTTTTAGTGCACAAGTTGAAGTGCTAAACTTTGACACCCGAGATGTGAACAAATATAGGGAAAGAACCTCGATTGTAGGAACCAAGAATTGGTTCATAGGACCCTTTTGTATTTATGTACTCCCTAGAAACAGAATGTATCTTTTTGGTCTTTTGCGGTTATAAAAATTTGATTTTGATATAACACATATTGCTTTGAGGATATAAATTTTGAGTTTGAATCTTGGTTTTATCATTTTAACTAAATTGAGGGATGGTGTGTATGTGTAGATGACTGAAATCTTACCTCGAGGGATATGGACGGATATACTCTCCCACCTTATGGTGGAAGAGCATTTCCAAATTGGAGTGGAAGTGCAAAGGCTTGTCACTACCACGCATAACGGGGGAGAGAAGAAGAGGTTGATGTCTACGGATTTCATTGTATCTAATACCTTTCGAGGTTGGTATCATTATGCTATAGGGAACCTTGAGTTTAGACCACCTGAGCATAAACCCTTGCCTGTTGGGAGTATTGAGTGGATACAATCCAAGTTGGAAAGGGAGATTGTTGTTACCAATCAAATATTGTACATAAATTCTTATGAACTTACCCGAAGACCGAGAAAAGAAACATGGATGGCTAGAAACATACTTCCTTTAGTAATGTCTACATGATGCTTTGACATTGTTATGTTTAATGTATGGGGCCGGCAATGCAAAAACAACGACTGACATTCCTTTAGCCTGGTACCTTGGATTGTTCTTTGACTTGTTTGGATAGTCACTAATCTACAATCCTTGCAATGTAAAAATTTTGTATAATGCCTACAACAGACCGTAGTGCCTTGCAGATTGTGCAAATATACATAGCTCAGTTGGATGGGACACACCGGATGTGTTTCCAAAAGAATATGCCTACTTCAAAGATTACTTCGGGTACAAAAAGGCGATTGTTCAGACCAAAATGGGGGTACCTGTAATAACAAAAAAATCGCTTACTTGAGAACGGTATGACTCACATGCCAACAAAGAAATATTCCAACCAAAGATAAAAAAGAACTATTGAGATTATCCATTCAATATACTCAAGGAATGGGACAACTATGCTCCATTGGTGAAAGAATGTCACAATGATATTACCGAGTGCATTATGTCAGAGCCATTATGATTTATTAGAAATTTTCAAGACACTTTGTAGACTTTTCGAAAACCCAAAGTTTTACAATTGGATTAATTTATTCGTTATTCTTTCTCCTATTTCTCATTCATCTTATCTTCAACTGTCTATTCTATTTGATTTAAGGACTGCGAGAGGATTAGAATCTTTTACTAAGTGTGACCTTGGTTGATATGATGCAATAAGTTACCATGACTCCTAGAGGGAATGCGGTTGCTACTAACACAAATGCACCTATTGTTCCTCAACACATCATCATCGATAGAGACATTGATGCTATGCTTTGCAAGTCTCAACTTGGGAATTTTAGCAAAAAAGACAAAGATGTAGGCAAAGTTCTTGACGATTGGATTGAGCGCATGGATGACTACTTTGATTTTGCTCATTCGTTATAGCAGTAAATAAAGCTATCATCGCTAAGTTCAAACTAGAGAAGACAACCAAGCGTTGGTGGAGAGACCATTGCATGAAAAACAATGTTGATCCCAATGCTGTAACTTGGGATTACCTTATAACACAGTTCAAGAAGAACTATCAGAACAAGAGTTATCATTCAAACTGTATGAATGAGTTTCTTGACTGTACTCAAGGAACTAAAGATCTGGAGTTGTACTATCAACATTTTTAACCTTTGTCAAGTATACTCCAGCAGGGATGACTCAAGAGGTCAAGGTAGCTCAATTCGTGTTAGGGTTACATAATTCTATGAAGACTAGACTTCAGAGTCTTTGTCTTATCAATTTTTCAAATGTCCTTGATGTAGGCAAACCCATTGAAATAGAGTTATCTACTACCGAAAAGAGGAAATTAGAATCTGTTCCTATTCGTGAAATCAAAAGGCCTCATCTTTAAAAGGAACAAAGGTTTGGAAATCCACAACAAAGAAGAGAGAACTTATTACGCATGAAAGATAGACATGATCATTTGTGCTACAGTTTTCTTGATCCTGGTCATCAATCTAGGGATTGCTCATTTAACAATTCAAGCTTCATAGGATTGGTGGACAATTATGAACATAGAAACTTCAATCCAAATCGGAATTTGAAAAACTTTAGACCCAGACCATCGGCAGTTCAGAGGAACTTCAACTAGCAAAACTCTAACCAAAACCAAAGACAACCTCAAAACCAAGGGGATTTTGGACCAGGCAATCCACCTTTTGTTCGGAATGGACCGCCGCCTGTCAACAATAACAACAATAGAAATATTAATCGTCAACCTCATCAGGGGGGAGGAGGAAAATCAACAAAGACCTCAAGGAAGACCTCAAGTTAATAGAGCACAAGGGACTAGAGATGAAGGGAATCAGGAATGCATATGTTCATGCTGCAATTGAACATCAAGGAGTGAATAAGAAATTTTCAGTAATTCAAACCCTTGCAAAGTATCAAGGTAACCATTTTATTTTATTGATTAATTCAGGGAGTACACATTCTTTCATATCTCCTAAGTGCATCAGAAACCTCATTTTGCTTGAAAACCCCGATATAGACCTTACAATGGAATTAGCTATGAGTAGGAAGGTTAGATCTTCTACTTCAGTAGGGGTAACTTGAATTTTGTTTTGGATGGTCATAATACTTCTGCAAACTTTAGAGTCTTACACATAGGAATCTACGATGGAATCCTAGGAACGGATTGTCTTAAAACCAATGATGCTCACATACATTGTAAAGATGCTTCATAGACTTTTAAAAATGACCAAAACTCTAGGGTTATAGTTACTAGGAAGCAAGAAAATCTTAAGCTCAGACTAGTTAACTTTATCAAACTTATGAAGAATCATAGAAAAAATGAAAGAATTTATGCAGTAAAGCTTAATCCTAAAGAGAAGAAGATAGATTCACTTGAACCTGAATGGATAACAGTTTGATGATGTATTTTTTGAAGAATTTTCACAGTTACCACCTAAGCGTGATGTTGACCATGCAATAGAGATTACTCCAGGAGCTCAACCAGTTGCCCATAGACCTTACAAAATGTTGGTACCTGAATCTGCGGAACTCAAGGAGCAATCAACTTAACTTCTTGAACAAGGCTTCATTCGACCCATCGTTTCTCCATGGAGTATACTTGTTCTCTTTAATCGGAAGAAGGATGGTGCTCTATGTTTTTGTATTGATTATTGTGGATTGAACCAGGTAACAGTCAAGAATAATTATCCAATACCAAGGATTGATGGACTGCTTGACTAGTTACATGGAGCTTCTATCTTCACAAAGATTGATTTTAAGTCGGGGTATTACCAAATCCAAATCAAGGAGTAGGACATACCAAAGACATGATTTAATACTCATTTTGGACATTATGAATTTATAGTTATGTCTTTTGGACTTACTAATGCTCCCACAACCTTTAATCGTCTTATGATCGATGTGTTTCGAGAGCATCTGATGATTTTGTTCTTGTCTTCTTTGATGATATCCTAGTTTACTCAAGAAATAGAGAAGAACATAAACAACATATGCGGAGAGTACTTGAACTTCTTCGTCAAAATAAACTTTATGCCAAACGTAGCAGATGCACCTCCTTCACTGACAAGATGGAATATTTGCATTTATTGTATCCAAGGATGGTGTTTCTACTGATCCAAGTAAGATCGAAGCTGTTATAGCTTGGCCTAAACCAAAATTAGTACAAGAAGTACGTGGATTTCTTGGTTTAATAGGATGGTATCATAAATTTATTGAAGGTTATGCTAGGATTGCATTTCCATTGACCAATACGCTTAAGAAGGCTAAAGTGTTTACTTGGAATGAATGTGCTCAAGCTAGTTTTGAGAAACTCAAAGAAGATTTGGTGAATGCTCCAATACTACAACTTTGACTTCTCAAAGACATTCACTGTGCTCATTGATGCAAGTGGCCAAGCAATTGGTGGCATTCTGTCCCAAGAAGGAAAACCAGTAGCTTATGAATTAAATTATCCTACACATGAGTTGGAATTATTTGCCATTGTGCATGCTCTTAAAGTTTGGCGACATTATCTTCTTGGAAGGAGATTTGAACTACATACCGACCATAAAAGCTTGAAGTGGATCTACCCAACTTGACCTTAATATGCGAAAATAAAGATGGATGGAGTTGTTATGCGAATATGATTTTGGAATGCACGTGACATTTCTTCCCGTTGGTTGCTAGATGAGGGTGTACTTTTCCATGTCACACCATGTCGTGAGTGGTTTAGAACTTTTTCTAGTGGGAGTTTTGGTCAAGTGCTCTTTGGTTTGGTGTTTGACATTGTAGGAGTAGAAGATGTATGTATGTCATTGCCTAGTGGTGTATCATATACCTTTCGATATGTAAATTATGTTCCTAAGCCGACATAGAGTTTGACCTCAGTGAGACAATTAGAAAAAGAGTGGGTGATAGATACTTCACTAGTGATTGTGAGGGAGCTTGGAGTGGCTTTGTATATTCTATACATGTATCTGATGTACGAGATGACATAGTCTCAAATTTGTTGCTAGCATGTAATAAGCAAGAGACAAGACATGTTCGAGAGGTGAGCCAGGAAGGCATGGGGCCGCTAGTGGTGAGAGATAGAAGAGAGAGAAAACAACAGACACAGATTGATGAATGCCAATAATAACCCCAAATGAGTACTATATTATAAAAAATGGAATAAATTGTACAAGATGTGGTCTAACCAACCTCTAACAATCATCATGATGGTAATAAAGACTTTGATTAAAGCTTAATCAATAGATTTAGCTTTGATAGTCAATCAAAAATGTTGATTATTAGCTCCCAATCAACCAAGATATTGGAGTCTTCTTGATGCATGTCCAAGCCCTCATAGCCGCACGCACTCGAGCCCCTCAATGGACATACACTGGCCATTTCTCCATAAATCGTAACTGCCCACCTGCTGTTGCAAGCTCACTCTTACTTTCCCAAAGCCTCCCTCTTTTCTTCTCCGTCTTTAGCATTCCTATACCCCTGAACATAAAAATTGCTCTTTAACCCTTTTGCTTCTTCGATACAACCGTAGCATAAATCCTATGAAACCTAATGCCCTTGTATCTTCCAAGTATGATAGAGAGAGATTATCCTCTCCCCTTCTTGCGGTATTGCTCCTCATGTCATAAAAAACTCCTCCCCCTTGCAATAATGTATACTTGGTAGCATGGGTAGTAAAGTATCCAGTGCTTCCTCTACACGTTCCACTAAGCATGCACTTTCAATTGAAACTTGACTAGTATGTTTCATGCCGTCCTTGATGCTCTCATTAATGCCAAGAGAGAGCCTTCCTTAATCAAAGGTGAGGGAGCAAACCTTTAAGAGCTAATGCTCTTCAATAAGAGGGCAAGAGAGATTGCCTTACTTTTTATCCATTTATTCTACTCGCCCTTCCCTTCCTTTGACAAGGTTCCCGAGAGAGCGAGTGAGCTTCGCCTATCAAGCTTCATAGAGAGAGAGAGAGAGAGAGAGAGAGAGAGAGAGAGAGAGAGAGAGAGAGAGAGAGAGAGAGAGAGAGAGAGAGAGAGAGAGAACTTTTGCTTCTTATCTCTCCCTTCCCTCCTTCTTGCCATCCTTGAAGCTCCGAGCTCCTCTCGTAAACCTTCCTTCCTTCCTTCCTTCCTGAGAGAGAGAGAGAGAGAGAGAGAGCCAATACCCCCAAGCTCTTCTCCTTTTCCTTCTTCCTCTTTGAATCCCCTCACCACAAGCTATGTATCCTCTTTACCCCAAAAAAAACCCTTCTTTAATCGGTCCACAACAATCACGGCATCATGACTAACGGGCACGTGAAACAATCTGATGTGGCATCCGACCAACTCGAATAGCACCAACTTCAACGAGAGTAGCACCAAACAGTGGCGCCGTGAGCTGCTGATCATCTTTTGGTACTCAGGCAAGCTCAACTGAGCCAGTGCAAGCCTCTCTTCATCCCCTTGTGTAGCTTGTCACCATGG
The DNA here is from genome assembly GCF_014529385.1 of Adiantum capillus-veneris. Classification (NCBI taxonomy): domain Eukaryota; kingdom Viridiplantae; phylum Streptophyta; class Polypodiopsida; order Polypodiales; family Pteridaceae; genus Adiantum; species Adiantum capillus-veneris. Next base: position 30,709,620 of record NC_140943.1, read on the forward strand.
CCTCCCCTTTTTCCATGTATCCTCCCCCCCTCCCCCCCCCCCCCCCCCCCCCCCCCCCCCCCCCCCCCCCCCCCCCCCCCCCCCCCCCCCCACCCCCCCTCCTTCACACATAACCTCTCCAAGACAAATTGATTTGGGTGTTCACCCCATTGGGAATATGGGCGGCCACATTTGACATACATAACGACCAAGGCATTGACAAGTGTTAAGACCTTGGGCTATGGAGGATGTCGCCTAAGAGGGTCCATGGTGGTTGTGAAGCAGCGTGCAAAGATGACGAGCAAGAAAAAGAGAGAGAGACAAAATTACACGCTTTGATTGATTGCTTGTAAAAAATAACCTTACATATAAAGGCAAAAATTTCCATGCACCACTTGACTTGCCACTGAACCTACACTGCATGCTATAAGGGACTATGCCCACAAACTAAGACACCATTACCGGGCTTGCATACCCAACAAACCCCCCCCCCCCCCCCCCCAAGCCCAAACTATTGACAATGGACTCGAGACAGACCATGGCAGAGTCCAATCACCTGAAACCATGAGTAGAAGTCCCCCCCCTGACTATAACATAGGTGTGTGTGTGTGCACTTCCCTCAAACAACCATCAGTGTGAGACATACCAAAACTCGCCCAAAGAACAAAGGGTGGTCTTACCACTTTTTATGTGGCAGTGTTTATAACCCGTACAAAAGTCTGGCATGACAATAAGTGACAATAGATAAAATCATAACAGACCTATGACAACATGACAAAACATGACTTTAGCTAGATAATTAAACGAAAAAGCAGTTGAAGAATAGTGCCAAAAAATTGAGTTGAAATAAACCAATCCGAACTTGCTTTTGCTATTTTTGGTGCATCACCTTGAATCATGGAATGCTTAATAGAACCATTATAGAATCCAATTTGACTGTATGTGAAAAACTGATCCACAATGTTCAAGGCTCCTTTAATTGTATTCGATTGACATCTGTCACATAAGTTCCCTTTCACAGTAGCACATACTAGAAGCTGCATGGGTACCACCTCAATTTTCGGCTCATTAAACTCATTGATTGTTGATGTCATATTTGTATTTTTGGAAGAGCGTATTTTGATTCGTCTTCATCTTCACGTAGTACTTGCAACCAAAAAGAGAGCCATTTTTATCTGCTGTTGAAAACTATCAGCACCGTCGTCAAGCCTTGCACTTGCAACTCGGAGCATTTTGTGAGGCTCGTATGAATGACCTCTTGGATTAGTTAAATTAGGTTTGCCACTTTATGAAAGTGTGAACACAAATTCAAAAAAAAGGTGAATTTTTTGTAACAGCCGAAACAAGGCGATGGCGTGGATGAATTGTTTTGTTCGCAGCGAGTTACAGAGGGGTTTCTAGCAGTAGGTAGCATGTCGAAAACTCACCAAAAAACCAGGGTGAACAGGTTGATACTACTTTTTCTCAGTTTGCTGCAGTTCAACAAGTGTGCTTCCTCTCTGGAGGCGGATGCTCCCACGCTGTGTCGAGCCAAGGCTGGGAGCACCTTGCTTAGGCGGCCCACCTGGCCTCTAATACCATATGTTAAGACCTTGGGCTATGGAGGATGCCGCTTGAGAGGGGCCATGGTGGGTGTGAAGCAGCGTGCAGAGATAACGAGCAAAAAAAAGAGAGACACGCTTTGATTGATTGCTTGTAAAAAATAACCTTACATATAAAGGCAAAAATTGCCATGCACCACTTGACTTGCCACTGAACCTACACTGCATGCTATAAGGGACTGTGCCCATAGGCTAAGACACCATTACCGGGCTTGCATACCCAACAACAAGCACATCATGTTTCTCCCATAGCCCCAAGGCCAAGCGGTTACTTTAGTGAAGGCACCCCATTTAACACATATACCAACTAAGGCATTGCCAAGCATATCATTTGGTGTACATATCAATCAAAGCATTGCCAAATACAACATTTGTTTCCGACACCTTGGTAGAATTAAAACAATTCAAGCTTCCCTTCCACTGCTATGTTGGGCTTATACGACAATCAATGTAGTACAAGAGACGACATTCACAGTATTTAAGACTGAAGCATCACCAAGAAAGACATTGGGTATATGTATCAATCAAAGCATCGTGAAAGCAACCTATTTGGCCCCAAGGTAGTGTTGAGCACAACATTTGATTTAACAAATACAGTACATTTGGCATACAAATCATTTAAGGCATTGTCCAAACACAATTCCTAGCCCACATACCAACCAACCTAGTGCTGAGCTTAGATTTAATTGCATATAAAATTGATATGCTCATAAATTGAGCATTGAATACCTACTTTGAGCCCTGTAAAGCACATAATCCAAAACATGCTAGATTCTATCGCCCAAAATCCTATCTTGTTGAAGAAGATTACTCGAGTCCATAAGGCTCGAGTCCGATCTAAAGATAACAGATTTAGCCTTTGGAAAATACTAAACTGCCCATAACTTCTCTATTTGGACTCCAATCAGAGAGTCGTAAAGATATGCTTGTAGAGCATTTTGAGTACTCCATTCTTAGCCCATAAACTCTCATTTTGACAACTTTGAGAATATTCACTTAGAGCACCAAAAACACAGTTATTGGCTTTCAAAACCTCATATGGAATACATTTAACAATACAATAGCCAGTTGTTGTCCCCTGCTCTTTGTTTAATTAACATGTACACTTCAACCAGATTCTATCCACACCTTTCATTCCTATTTCTCATCGCCATGGGTTTGTTAGGAAATAGAGGTGTAGCTAAGTAGAGATTAGGTTGTTTTACTTAATGGAGAGAGATAATTTTCACACACGAGAGAGAGAGAGAGAGAGAGAGAGAGAGAGCGAGAGAGAGAGAGAGAGAGAGAGAGAGAGAGAGAGAGAGAGAGAGAGAGAGAGAGAGAGAGAGAGAGAGAGAGAGAGAGAGAGAGAGAGAGAGAGAGAGAGAGAGAGAGAGAGAGAGAGAGAGAGAGAGAGCGATATATGTGGTTCACCCAATGTGGGCTATGTCCATGGGAAAGAAACCACTTAATGGATTTGCACTTCAATCTTGAAGTAGATTACAAAGGAATTAAAAACCCTTCATGGAACTCCCCCCTTGCTTTACTCCACCACTTGACACTTCACCAACTCACACACCCTTCAATGCACCTTATTTGATCCATTTTGTGTGTAGAAGAGGCCTACATGGGCTGCCCTCTCTCATGACAGACGGCCATGTGTAGCCGCCCTTGTATAGACAAGTCCAAGTTGAACTCTCCCATGTGCCCATATGTAGCCACCTTTGTGAAGACAAGTCCAAGTAGTACTCTCCCATGTGTCCATGTGTAGCCACATTTGTGTAGACAAGTCCAAGTAGAATTCCCCATGTTCCCATGTTGGGGATAATGTGTTCAAGAGGTGAGCTGAGAAGGAATGGGGGCCTTTGATTGTGAGGGATGGAAGAGAGAGAAACAACAGACACAGATAAATGAATGCCAATAGAAACCCAAAATGAGCACTATATCATTAGAACTGACCTAGATGATAAAAAACTCTCGAAAAAGTCATTAGCCCCAACATTGACAGTCAACCTGGAACCACTGCTTCGCTTCCAATCAAACCATAATCTTGGAGTCTTCTTGATGCATGTCCAAGCCCTTATAGCTGCATCCACTCAAGCTCCTCAATGAACATAGATTGGCTCTTGCTTCAAGCAATGGCAATCATTTATTTGCTGGATGAGTTGACCCTTCTTTTCCCAAAGTCCTTGAACACATAGCACACTTTTTTTGCTTTCAATTCCCAAATCCGAGGAAATTAATAATAGATATCATCCCAATTATATAGCCTTTAACACCTTTGCCATGAAAATTGCTCTTCAATCCTTTTTACTTTTTTGAACACGTAGTCTAGCTTACATCCTCCACACTTTGATGTCCTTCTATCTCCCAAATATGATAGCGAGAGAGAGAGAGAGAGAGAGAGAGAGAGAGAGAGAGAGAGAGAGAGAGAGAGAGAGAGAGAGAGAGAGAGAGAGAGAGAGAGAGAGAGAGAGAGCTTCATTCTTCAAATTCAAGAGCAAGGGATAAAGAGTTTCTTTCTGGTGAGAACTAGAGAAATCTTGAGAGATAGAGACATTCCCTCTATGCCTAAGCCCTTTTCTTCCTTCCTTTATAGAGAGAGAGAGAGAGAGAGAGAGAGAGAGAGAGAGAGAGAGAGAGAGAGAGAGAGAGAGAGAGAGAGCTTAGTTGAGTCAAGAAAGATAGATCGAGCTTCCTTTTTCCCTTCACCACACTCCCTTTCACATAATCCTCTTGCTTGTGATGCCTTCCTTGTGAAGCTCCCATTAGTGCCAAGAGAGAGCCTTCTTACCTCGAAGATGAGGGCTAATGCCTTTCATTGAGAGAGAGAGAGAGAGAGAGAGAGAGAGAGAGAGAGAGAGAGAGAGAGAGAGAGAGAGAGAGAGAGAGAGAGAGATATTGGACCCAAGCTTCTTCGCCTTCCCTTCTTCCTCTTCATAGTTCCATCTCCCCTTTGTCCTCTTCCCCATATATGCCTCACACACACAAAATCCCCTTCCTTTAAAAAAATCCCTTGAATGTTCCCCACAATCAGTCACAATCCCGTGGCTGATGTGGCACATGACATGTCTTGATGGTGTGACAGGCAAGGCTCTTATGGGGTGCACCATTTTCCCTGCAAATTGGATCAAAAAGGGGTACCATGGGTTACTGTGGGTTTTTCGCTTCATGGGCAACTTCTCCTAAGCCCCCCATCGTCTAGCTTGAGCTTCACTTTCCTCCTTCACTGCTCATTGAGATCCTCATCACCATGGTCTCTCTTGTTTCTCCTCTTTTACAAATTGTGTGCCTTCCTTTTCAAACAGGTGTGGCCATTCCTTGGGCTTTTGGGCGGCCTTACCCCCCTTTCACACACATTAACACTCTCGTTTTAATCAATGGCCAGTCGACGATTGAAGGTGGGTTGCCTCTCCTCCCCAACTCACTACATTTAGCCAAAAGCATCGTGAGGCACACCATGTTTCTCTAATAGTCGCCTAATCTCATTGTGAGTTCACTCATCCATGTGAAGGTCTTGTAGAAGACCACATGCCAACAAGGTGCAAGTTCAAGTGATTGCATTTAGTGAAGGCCTGCCCTTTGCATTCGGTTGAAAGCACCCATAGCTTCCTTGCCATAGCCATAATGGGCTTATCCAAAAATCAACATGTTCCAATAGACGACATTTTGAATTGAAAGCTCATCAAGAACTTTATGTGCTTTTGTAAGGGCACCACATTTGACATACATATCAACTAAGGCATTCCCTAGAATCCTTGCCAATGCCATGTGGGGCTTATCCTTCAATGAACCCACTGCAAAGAGATGACATTTGAGGCAAAAAGATAATAAGGACCTTTATGTGCTTTCATAAGGGCACCATGTTTGACATGCATCTCAACTAAAGCATTCTGGAGAACACCGTAGTTGGCTTACATATTGACCACACATTGTAAATCATATACTGCATTGTTAATAAAGAGCAACCCAATGCTTCTTTGCTACTGCCATATTGGGCATATCTCTCACTCCTCCTCAAACACTTTCTGCTCTCTTAAGTGCACCATATTTGGCATGGCCCAGATATCGACCAAACCAGTGTCGAGCCCAACCTTATACCTACCAAATCCTTGCCAAGCACAATATTTGGCATACATATCAACTAAAGTATTGCCATGCATAACATTTGGCTTGCATGTCAACTTGGGAATTTCCCAAAACTACATTTGGATTATATATCTATCAAAGCATTGCTAACGAGCTCAATTGTTGCCAACCAAGCATCACCAAATCACCACATTAGGCATATATCCCCACCACAGTAGTTCCAAGCACAACTCAATCAACATGCCACAATTGCCAATAATTAAAGCTGATAGCACCCAACAAGCGGTATCTTCTTTGAGTTTCCCCCTATGGATGAACAACATCACGACATCCACCCTCTCTAAACTTGCACATCCTTCGGCATGTGCCAACCGTTATCCAAAATTGCACATGTATATTCACCCAATCATTGTCACACTATAAGCATGCTTTGAAAAATTTCTAAATTTGTGGCTTCATTACGGCTTAATGGGTGCATGCCCATTTAGGATAAAAGGAAATGTAATCGACAGAACATAACCCAATGAACCCCTTGTCTCATGGCACATAGAAATGTCATGTCCCAAGCCATAGTCAACATAATACCCTCCTGGATCAAGCGGAATAAGAAGGAATTGCCCAAACCCTGGAGCAACATAATATTCACATGGGCATACATTGCTTGTATCAATCTACATCAAACATTTCTCATGCAGGTTGCTATTCTGGATCCAACACCAAGCAACCACAATGTGTACCCAAAATTAACCATCCGTATTGAACTTTCTTTTCAAGATCCCTAGAATCTCCTCGATCAAACACCATTGAGTACATAGCACTTGTGAGCCCCACAATATACTAGAGCTTCACTTTAAGCATAGTCCATCACCCACATCCCATAAACTTTTGTAAAATTCATCTCGTTATTGGAAAGCATTAAAGAGCACTGACTTGCTTATACTGGCATCCAAATCATCACTACCATAAGCATCATTAGAAAGAGCATCCAAACCCAACCATGGCTAATATATTGTGCAAGGAAATGAAGAAAACTATACACCTTTTGCAGTACCCATGGTGATGTAGCATTTCATCACTCCCCCTAACTTCATAGCCATCTTGAGCCTTTGAACAATATGTACATGTAGTATAGATACATTTTTACTTGGGATTCCAACTTGATTATGAAAAAAAACTTTAGCCTCCAAATATTTATCCATAACACCTCCATTGGAATGGTAGAGCCTTGCAAATCTTCATCTTCTATCAAAGAGCTAGAAATTTGTTCATCTTGCAACTCATGAGAAGGCATACAAGGAAGAGATATCTCCTTGAATATCCTGCACTTTAGTCATTTCAAAAAATTCAGACACATTAAAGACTTCATCCTCTAGGTAATGTTCATATGTTTCTTTGCCATCTTTTGTTGTATATTTCTATAAAGGTTCTTCTTGCACCCCCTCCTAATAGGTACATACATTAGAAAACCCTTCCATATTATTAAGTTCATCTCCATCAGGTCCTCCAAGAATTCATCAATAATGACATCCTCTTCTTGCTCTGTGACAGCTTTATCTATGCAATCATATTTAGGAAACATGTTGTTATGTTTGGTCTTACATGCTTCCATGGTGTCGAAAGCTCCACTCATACTCTATAAAGGTTCATCTAGAACTCCATGAGAATAACCCATACAAAGGTCACGCTAGCCTATGAAAGACTTGCATATAAATCTATATCTTCACTTGGGCCACTAATGGACATAGCTGCCATGCAAGCAATCTTTGAAAAATTGCCATCAATTTTAGTTTTGGCATCAAATTTGTTATTCTCCTCTGTTACATTGACCGAAACACGATCCTTCGGGACTAAATCTGCTACTTCCAAGGCTCCATTTGCTTTAGCTTTACTTCTTGCACAAATTTGCTCCCAAAATTCATCATAGCTAAGTACCTGCATGGGATCTCCATCATCTTTACTGAAAGTAATCCATACTCAACAATTTTCTTCATTCTCAAGTCCATAATCCTTGAGCTTCCATGAACTCCCACTGTGTGGGATATGTTTTTGCCAGCTCTTAAACTTGATCTCTGAACTCGGAACCTACAACTTCATTCAAAGCTGCGACCATTTACCTTGTGGAACCCCTTGACTCTTCATTTTTGCTTCATATCATGCAAGGAAACCTTTTAGATTGTGCCCTTGAAAGACAACACATTATTCACAAATGGAATCAAGTGCCATCTCCACCGCATCATCAATCTACACTTTTGTCTTCATGGCTTCCACTTCAAGTAGATATCCTTGGATCAATTCAAGCATCTTTGAAAATTATGGAACTACCAGATTTTTATCAAATCCTTTGGAAGTTACTGTTTCCATAAGCTTGATCACTTGCTTTGAATTCTCCATCTATACCTCCCACCCCGGCTCATCAATTAGGTCTCACCAATAGTGGTTGTACCCAAGGAAAATGATAAATTGAGCATGTGTGTCAACTTTAAAAGTTTAAATGTGCAACCATTCAAGACAATTATCCTTTTTCTATAATGGATCATGTACTAAAAAGAGTGGCTAGAAAAGAAGATTACAACTTCTTAATGGCTTTCAAGATACACATAGTTGGTAAACTTGAGGATCAACATAAAAAGGTCTTTGCCACTAAATGAGGAATTTGGATTAACTAATTTGACACTTCTTACTGGCTAACCAATTCACATGTTATGTGGATCATCAAGCTTTGCTTTATCTAATGAACAAACCCTGCAACATAGGAATGATTTATAGTGTTTCTTGAATTTGATTTTATAGTAGTAGTAAGAAAAGGAAACAAGTCACCAAAGAATTGATCACCTTTTGCAAATTGTTGATAGAGAAACACCCATTGGATTTGATAATGATCTACCAGACAACTCATATCCTTTTAACACAGAAATGGTGCCTAAATGGAGTGAAGATGTTATTTTTCTTATCACTAGAAGAAGTGTCCAAATAGAGACAACAAAAGATATTTGGGCAATCAAAGTATCTCTTATTATTGGCTAGATGTCTCTAAAGGTCAGACCAAATATTGAAATTATGCATTGAGATTGAACAAAAACCTTTCTATATACCTTAAGCATATGTTTAAAATACTAAAATTCACAATAGGAAAGGGTAGATTTATCAACACATGATGAGATTAGGTGTATATTGGCCAAATATAAAGGGGACAATCTATGAATTTTTCTGCTAACAAAATGGGCAAAGCAATAATGGTTGCTAGTATATGATGGCTTATGCTATCTATGAATGCTAAAGCTTATGCCAAATGATGTGACAGATGCCAGTGCACCAACATGTCTACCAATGAGATGGAAGGACTTTACGAACTATGATGGGGGCAAGAGCTTTTGAAAAATGGAAAATTAACTTTGTTGGTCCCATAGCTCCACCTACCTATCAAATACATGCATAAGATATTATTATTGTTACTATCAATTATCTCACTAAGTGGGTTGAAGCTAAAGCAACACAAAAGAATGCTGCTCAAACGATTGCATGCTGGTTATACAAAAACATCTTTACACAATATGGGTTATCAATTGAGATGGTGATTGATCGAGGTATCATTTTGGGTGAAATCATAATAAGGTGGTACATTTGTGATACTAGTTGTGGATGACTTCTTGCCACCTTGAAGAATTTGGGCTCATTCCATATGTCGAATAGAACCTATTAGGTCCTAAAAAAAGTTGGGCATACGGTGAAACTTTGTCAAAATATGTTGAAATTTTGTAGAGGCTAGCTTTTTAACTTTTACTCATCAATATCTTTTAAATGGTATATAGAATGATAGGATATGCCATGTGATAAACTCTAAATTAGAATCTAGTAAGAAGTTAGGCTAGCTACATCTGGGACAAGTTTTTTGGTACCACCTTATCATGCTTTAACCCTTTCCTAAATCAAGTGATTGAATACCTCTTGGATGAATTTATGGTAATTCATGAAACCATCCACAAGCAAGTGGACAAGTTGAAAGCACAAACAAGATATTGTGTATGGTGCTTATTAAAATTGTCAGCGAGTCTAAGTCAAATTGGGATCAAAAATTATATTCAGCTTCATGGGAACATTGGGTTGCATACAAAATGGCTATAGGTATGATGCCATTCAACATGGTCTTTGGCCTTAATGCTATATTGCCCTTGAAATTTTTAATTCCTACTTACGTGTAACTATAGAATAAGAATGGGCAAGACATGAAGTATCAAAGAGGATTGAGCAGCTTGAATAACTAGATGAAACACGTCTTAGAGCCATCACATGAATATATGCTTAAAAATAATGCATGAAAGGATTCCATGATCTGCATGTGAAAAACATTGAGTTTGTAATAGGTGATTACATCTTGGTATACACCTTAAGGCAACACGAGAGAAAACTACAAAAGTGGAAAAATGAACCCTTTGTGATTCAATCCATATCACCAAGTGGGGCCATTAAACTTTCTACATTAGAGGGAGAAGAAATGCCTAACTAGATTAGTGGTTGTAGGCTTAAGAAGTACCACCTTCCAATTACATTAAAGATGCTTGAAAAAGGACATTCTACTAAAGAAAGGAAGGCTAAACAACAAATCAAAATTTGTGAAGCTTAAGGGGATGCAAAAATTTGCATCCTTATGTGCAAAGCTTGTTTCCAAGCACAACAGACAGAAATGCCAACACAAACGTGCTAAGAGATAGTGAAGGAGAGACCTTGAGCTCTTAGAATCACACACACAGAGAGGGGGGAAAAACCCTTGTTCTTCTTCTTCTTCACTAACTTAAGATAAGAAGTCTATAATGCATAAAAGGAAAATTACAACATAGGGGGAAAGTATTACAATGATCGTGTGAACCGCTAGTGAGTGAGCATGCAAGAAGAGATGGACTCATTGCATTGAAATCAAACATGGGAACTGATTGATTTGCCTAAATGTAAATGGACAATGTACAAGAAAAATGGGTGTACAAGTTGAAGGAGGAAGAATGTGGGAAGAAGAAATAAAAGTCTAGGCTTGTGGTAAAGGGGTTTAATGAAATATTTTCTCTTGTTGTAAAAATGAATTCCATTATGCTTGTTGTAAGACTTGTGGCTATTCAAGACTTCAATCTTGAGCAAATGGATGTAAAGATGGTGTTTCTTCATGGTGACTTGGATGAAGAGATTTACATGCTTCAACCAAAGGGGTATGAAGAAAAAGGTAAGGAGAAAATGATATACCTGTTAAGAAAGAGCTTGTATGGTCTAAAGTAAGCATAAAGACAGTGGTGCCTAAAATATGATCGATGGATGCTGGATCATGGATTCAAAAGATGCAACTCAAATCATTGTGTGTATACAAAGAATTTGGGAGATGGGAAATTTATCATCCTAGTGTTGTATGTTGATGAAATTCTAACATGCAAGATATTAGAGACCTAAAATGGGAGTTAATTAGATCTTTTTCAATGAAATATTTAGGTGCTATAAAACGGACACTTGGTATAAGACACCAACACTATCTCAAGAGGATTACATCAAGAAGGTACTAGAAAGGTTTGCATTGCAAAATGAAAAATGAATTTCTACACCTTTGGCTAGTCACTTTAAACTAACAATATGTTTCCAAAGACACAAGAGAAGGTAGTCTATATATCTACATCAGTAGGTTTTCTTATGTCTGCTATGGTCTGGACAAGGCTAGATATTGCACATGTAGTGGGATTTGTGAGTTGTTTCATGGATGATCTAGGTAAAGAATATTTGCAAGCTATGAAATGTATCCTTAGGTATCTAAAAGTGACAGCCATGAATGCTTCATGTATTGGAGGCATTGAAATTTTCTTGCAAGGATATGCTGATGTGCATATATGGCAGGTGACAAAGATACTTGAAGAAGCACTATCTTGTCCCGATGATGGTCAAAAAACTGACAAAAAAATGGTCTATCGGATGTAGTCAATGGTTGGTTGGCCGATGGCTGATAGTCAATGGTCAATTGACTAGGTGGCCATCAATGGTCAATGGCCAATGTTCGGAAGTCTGCTGGTGGCCAAAATTCAATGGCTAGTGATGAACATTCAAAGTCCGGTGGCCGATTTCTACTTGGACTTGTCTACACAAGGATGACTACACATGGATGCATGGGCAAGTTCTGCTTGAAATCGTCTCTCATGAGAGAGGGCAACCCATAGAGGATCCTTTTGGCTTGTAAAAGGAGGCCTCTTCTACACACAAAATGGTGGTAGAGGGTGTGAAGCGGTGGTGAAAGGGAGTGAAGCAACACAAGAGGTCCATTAAGGGTTTCTAATCCCTATGTAATTACTTCAAGTTAGAAGTGCAATTCCATTGAGTGGCTGATTTCCCATGGATGTAGCTCACACTTGCGTGAACCGCATATATCTTGTGTACTCTCTCTCTCTCTCTCTCTCTCTCTCTCTCTCTCTCTCTCTCTCTCTCTCTCTCTCTCTCTCTCTCTCTCTCTTCTCTATTACCTCTTTTCATTAAGCAAACCACTCTCATCTCTATTTAGCTACAAAATAATTCCTAACACACCCGAAGTCTTGACAGAGGATATGCCAAACTCCTCATCTAAACTCTCCTCAGAACCATTGTTCTCACCCCATCATCATGATCAATAGTCAAACTAGGTAGTTTAGGGATATAATCAACTTTTGCCTTTCCTTTGCTTCATACATGTGAAGAGTTAGCAAAAATCACTCTTTCACACAATAACTCCTCATCTAAACTTTGCTCAAAACCATTGTTCTCACCCCATCATCTTGATCAATAGTCAAATTAGGCAGTTTAAGGACATAATGAACTTTTGACTTTCCTTTTCTTGATATATTTTAAGAGCTAGCAAGAATCACTCTTTCACGTAACTTGCCACACCATGGATTCTCACCATAACTTGCACTAGGTAACCCTTGCAGCCCACTCAAAACCTATGATTGTGTACATGTATTTTTTGCAGCCACATTCTCTCTACATCAGCCCCTAAATCATCCTTCATATCAACATACCAAGTTGCAATTTCATCAAAAACGATATCTTTGATCATCCTCACTTTAATAGGGACTATATTGTAACGCTTTTACCCTTTTTGCTCAAGGAAATAGCCAATAAACACACATTTTTTTGCTTTCAAGTGAAGCTTACTTCTCAACTCATCTGACACATGCACACAATCAATACATCCAAACACTTTAAAATCTAATACATCCAATTTTTCACCACAAAACTTCTCTTCTGGTGTCATATTATGCACTCCAATAGTAAGGGTCTTGTTCATAATGTAAACATTTATAGCAATAGCCTCAACCTAATAATAATGAAGCATGTTCTTCTCATTCATTGTAGCTCAAGCAACTTTTATTATGTGCCTATTATTTTGCTTTGCAACACCATTTTGCTATGGAGTATACCTACATGAAAAAGACCAATGAATTCCATGCTTTTTTGAGAAACTGTTGAACTCATTTGAGAAGTATTCTCCCCCCCATCCAACCTTAGTCATTTTACATGATTCCCAGCTTGTTTTTCAACCATAGCCTTGAAATATTGAAAGTGCATAAACACATCACTTCTCTACTTCATGAAGTAGATCCATACCTTCCTCATATGGTCATCAATGAAGCTTACATAGTACCTACATCCACCCATAGATGCAATTTTTGTCAGATCCTATACATATGTATGTACAAATTCCAATACATTCATCCTTAAAAGCTTGTCATGAGTAAACAATGATTTTTCTTGCTTCCAAAACTAACAAGCCTCAAAGTTTTTTTGCATTTCAGAAACTTTAAAGGTTAGAAAACTTTTAACCATCTCTTTAGTTTGCATCGTCTTCAACCTTTGCAAATTTCCATGACCTATACGTTTGTGCACCTTGTGCAAACATGGAAGTATTCACCTTGGAAACATTGAGGGAAACATTTACATTCAAAGTAAACATTCATCCCACTTTCTTTCCTTGTAAAATTGTTAGCAGCGGCTAACACAGGTTACACCGAATATGCATCGAGCGAGAGATATGCTACGAATATGCATAATGTTCCTACTCACTTTGTATAAGTCTTGGGCTCATTGGGAGTTCCAAAGTTGTATATGCTAGCTAGAGGGCTCAAACTTAAACCCATAGTAGAAGGGATTGTGGTGAAAGCCTTTATGCAAGGAGGCTTCATTCTTGAGTATCCACTCTTGAGAATCCACTTTTGAGAGCTCTCTCTCTCTTGAATGTTCACTCTATGGATGGCCTAGCCTTGAGCTTAATGCCCATGCTTAAGAGGCTAGTTCTAATCCATTGTAATTAGAGAAGCTTTGATTAATAATCCCTATTTTACTCGTTAGTCTTATCTTCTCTACATTTTATTATGTCATGAAGTAGTTTTACACTCTCGTTATTCTAGATTTGAGAGAGGTAATTACTTCTTGCTTTGATCTTAACTCTCTTCTTCCATAAGTATTTCAATTAGTTGATGACTTCTCTAATTCTCTTGATTAGAGTAGTGTGTGTGCACTCTTGGTCATGTCATTAGAGTTTGTGCCTAATTGTGTGCTTAAGTGTGTGAAGGTTTAAGAGCCTTGAGATCAATGCCACTTGTGTGTGGTGTGATTAAAGTACCTTGGTTGGCATGTGATGATTGGGAAAGCCAACTTCAATGCAAGTAGTGTGTGCTTTGACATGGATGCTTGTGTGACTGTGTTCTTGTGACTCCATAAGATTGGCAAGTCGGACTTCGGTGGATTTGATGTGTGTAGGAGTTGATTGATTAGTGATTAGAGTATGATTAGAGTTAGTCTTGCCATGGCTAATCTCTATTTGCATTGGTGAGGTGTTTTCTTGAATCCTCTATTTTGATGCAGACGCTCGTGCCTCCAAGCCCTGGCTGGGTTGCCAATCCACGGATTGATAATTTTGTGTCGGTTGCGATTAGGTTGTTGCTATAACGCCTCCCAAAAACAATCAACTTTCCGTTCTTCTTATGATCTTTGACAAAGAGACCATCATATTTGAACCTAACTTGCAAACCCTACTCAACCATCTGCCCAACAAAACCAAATTCTTTGTGATATTAGGTACATGTAGTACATCAACAAGGTACTTTACTTTACCATCTATCATAGACAATGGTACATTTTTTGTATACATAATCAAATAAGCAGTATCATCCCCACAAAGTCTGCATTACCTTGAACCACTCATTATCACGATTGGTCATGTAATTTGATGCACCTGTATCCACATACCAAACATTATCACCAGATTTTGCAACATTGGCAGATAAAGTTTAACACATGTTGCACCACAAATAGCCACTGAGGCTCATATACATTCCTGCTAGTGGTTGCATAATTATTTTTTTGCATCTTCTTTGGACAGTCACATTCAAAGTGACCGTGTCTCCTACAATCCCAACATAAAACATTCCCATGTTGATCTATATTGTTATGCTACACATTACCACAATCCCTAGGACTCCCCCTACCTTGAAAATAACCTCAACCACCAACTTTTTGTCTTTGAGCAATGTTTTGCTTCTATGCTTGATGGTTTCCTCTTCCTTGACCACCTTCATGACATGTACCCTGTCTTCTCCCTCTTACTCTATTGTTGAAGAGAACCTGTTAAGAATTATTCATGCCTTGCGTAAAGGAGCCTTCTTGAAGTTCCTTCTCTTCCACAATCAATAAGGATACCAAATTTATAAACGTGGAAATGCTCTCTTGAAGATGGATACAATCTTAAACTGTTTTTATTTTGGGCCCAAACCTCGAAGATATACTTCCACCTTATCATCATCATCAATTGTAACACTGATTGATGCAAGAGAATCACATATGCTCTTTATCTTCAAAGAATAGTCATTGGACATATATTTCTTTTTGCACCATATTCATCTCAGTCTTCAACTATAGCTTCCTTGCTTTAGTGTTGGTCACATCCAATGATAGTAAGGCATGTTAGTTTAAGCCCAATTTGTGGCACCATGTGGGAAAGCCCTCTAGCCACCTAGGAAGAGATAAAAGATGACATGGCCCAATAGCAAGAGGTGCAGCCTCTCTAGCCAATTATTGTAAAGCACAAAGCCTATTTAAGAGGCTATTTTCTAATGAAGCATTGAACTTTTGATCTCTATCATTGTGTCTATACTCTCTCTCTATACTCTTGCTCTCGGCATAACCTAACCCTAATCACCATCTCTCTAACCCTAATCCTCACACCATGGTTAAGCTAAGGCTCTGCCCTCCATAGCCTAACACTAAACATTGGTGATTAGGGAGTATGATGCCACATCAAATAACCCATCAAGTGGTATCAGAGCCAATGGTTTACTTCTAGGCATTAATCTCTTTGCTAGATTATATTGGCACCCTCTCTCTCTTAGCCATGTAATCATTAATCAAAAGCTTCTTTACATTGCACATTGCATACACTAATCCTCTTCTTTTTGAACTCTATTAATGATGGGATATGTACTGTTGAAGTGCCACCACCCACATTGAAAGAGTTAGAAAAAATGGAAGTGATTAGGCCCCGTTTGCATAATTAATTAGATAAATTTTGCATGACAATTTCACTAGATTTTTTGCATTTTGCACTAGCACTTAACCTCTCCTTTGGTTTTTATTTCTTTTTGCAATTTGTCTGTGTTAAAAACCCTCTACATAAGCTTTGTTTGGACTCCTTAAAATCAAAATTCCAATTTGATTAGCCTACCTAATTGTCTTACTGAGTTTAGGTATGTGTGTGTGCATGTGACCTCCTACTAGCCCGTGTATAAAATCCCATTCTTAGAAAAGGCCCCACGTCCAAGCAAGTTAGTTGTGATGGTTAGCCTACCAAATATAGAGCATTTGTTGACTTGATGGAGGTTCAAAATCTTGTCACAATTGTTTTCGGTAAATGGGGCACCCTGGACAGACCGGACATCTCAAATCAATTAATAGTTCAAGGCGGGTTCATGAATAGACCTCACCCAACTGGCCACCCGTACTTGGTCTCCGACATTGCCAACCGGACGACTGCCGGTTCTTCTTGCAGCTATTGTGCTGATCGGCCCCCCGATACCAAACCAGTTAGCTCCGATTGCCTTTGCTCCAACCTTGCCCCAAAGGGATCTTCCCACGGGCTTCTTTTCCAAAGCTCAAACCCCCTTACCAAGGGGTAGTCCCTGCACATCAACAAAACTTCAAAGACTTCTCAAAGCAAAGAGCTTTGCACTCCAGGCAATAATGAACCTTCAAAGACTTCTCTTGAGCACCTAAGCAACAAAGCATTTCATCTTTAAAGCTCATGCACATAGGAGATAGGCGGCCTTGCAAGCATCGGAAATTAACAAGATTGACAAACTTCAAAGATCATTCAAAATCTCTCCATCAAGCATTCAGAGGGCCTTTTTGAACTTCAAAGGGTTCTTTTCCATAACTTAGTGTATATCAGAGCTTTTTTTCTCTCGCATAATCACACATTGTACATAAACTTAAATATGTATGTAATAATTGTGCATGAAAGCACAATACACACATCGCACACATGTTTTAGACACTAACTATACATCATGTATATGGTAAGACCACCCATAAATATGAGCACACACGAGATGCACACCACATTTGATATGTATATGTGTTTTACACCATCAGCCACCTTTGACACTATGGACCAACAAAAATGATGAAAGTAGAGCACAACATCAGCATATCCATGAAGATAGAGAAGAAGACAACAACATGAAGACAACATCTCATGAAGCCAACATCATTCAGATGAAGACAATGACAAAAAACAAACAACCTATTGCAGATTTGTGTGAGGGATAAATAAGAATAGCCATGTGAAACTTTGTGCACTCAGGTGTGTCACCCTCATTTGTGATAGAAAATCTTTGTGTGTCTACCCTTGTGTTTGGGAGACTTGTGTGCTTATTGCATATGAAGTCTTTGTAAACCCCAATTTTGGCTTAAAGGGGTGATTGTTAGGGTAATCCAAACTTGTTGCACCACGTGGGAAAGCCCTCTAGCCACTTAGGAGGAGATAAAGGATGACATGGTCCAATAGAAAGAGGGTGCAACCTCTCCAGCCAATGATTGTAAAGCACAATGACTATTTAAGAGGCTATTTTTTAATGAAGCATTGCACTTTTGAACTCTATCATTGTGTCTACTCTCTCTCTCTCTCTCTATGCTCTAGGTCTTGGCATAATTTAACCCTAATCACCATCTTTATAACCCTAACCCTAACACTTTGGTTAAGCTAAGGCTTCACCCTCCATAGCCTAACATTAGTCATTGGTGATTAGGGAGTACACTTCCGCATCAACTAACCCATCAAGGCGTCCCAAGCCTCCTTAGGGGTGTGAGCATCTTGTATGTGCCAAATCAGAATATCCTACACACTCAAAGAAAGCCAATACATGACCTTCCAAGCTCACCAATTCCAATCTTTAAACACCTTCATCTGTGCAGCAGTTGTACTTTCCTCTGGTAGCGTTGACGCTGTCTCATGCTCTCCATTAATGTACTCCCAATAGCCTTTATCCGTAAGGAAATTGACCATCTTGAATTTCCAAGCATGGAAGTTGTTCTTTTCCATCTTCTCATTGAAAATCTAGTTAAGTCTGTCATTGTTGGACGTCATGTTTTCAACACCTCACCAAAGTCTCTAAGAAACCTGCTAAAAATAGTCATTTACCATCTATAACCACAATATGCATACATATTACATGGTATATGTGAATACTACAGCCAAAATAAAACTTTTTGCACCACCAAAATATAGATATGCAGAATCCTGAACCTTAGATTTTTTGCATGTAGCTGCATAGATGTAGTCAATACGACTATATTCAAACTCTAAGACACACAATCTCTAAGAACAAGCACCTCGATTGACAATGGCTCCTAAGAATCTCGAGACCGCTTCTTTTGCTTCTGCTCTCGCTTGCTCCTCTAAGCTCCTTTACACAACCAAGCTCCAATACCATGGTAAGAGATAGAGAAGGAGAGAACTTGAGCTCTTGTAAGCACCCATGCGCATGCACGCACACACACGCACGCACACACACACACACCATACACACACATATGCACACATCATTGGAGGCAAAACCCTTGTTCTTGTTCTTCTTCATTAACTCAAGATAAGAAGTCTACAATGCATAAAAGGGAAAGCACAACATAAGGGAAACTAGAACATGGTCTAGTGTGAACCGCTAGTGAGTGAGCTAGATGGATAAGTGTGCCGTCACTCGGATAGGTAGACCAAATGGATATAGTCCAGCTATAACATCATTGGAAAAGATATGCATATCCACCAAGCTATGCAAGTGATGATGACTGATGGCTCGTTGCAGCAGATCTGCCCCTATCAACCGCCCTATAAGGAAGAAGGTTGGGCTTGTCCCAAGTGTTTAAGTTGGATCTGTATGTATCTACAAAAAACGTGCAAGGTAAGATATGCACATGCTTGCGCATGGCATGCTTTGCAATTATGGATTGTACATGACCTCCCAACACCCTCCTACAGGGTAATAACACCTTAATAGTGACTATACCTTTTACTATCATCTATGCTCACAAGAACATGCTTAACCTCTTTAATCTGCTCTGGAACCTCAACACTTGCTACCACTTTTGTACCCTGGTTCACTTCAACATGGGGCTTCTCCTCGTTCACAAGCTCGTCCACCATCGGCATATGCACATCACAAACCGGAAACCTCCAAGGAACATAACCAACTGTTACCATATACATGTGGTAGTGATGTGTGTGAACACACTAGGACTGTCGTGGCATTTTTTCCCTCTTCGGGAGGTTTTCCCCCCGTGCATTGTATATACGCCCATCACTATAGGGCTATCTATCTTTCCATTGCACACTAAGTAATACACTCTCTGTTGTGTGCCTTAAGCTTCCTTCGTCTTCTCCAAGCTATGCGTGTTTTCCTGCAACCCTAATTCCAACAATTGGTATAAGAGCAGGTTGCAAGCTTAGTTGCTAACAGCACCAGCACACGCCTGCTCATTTTCTCCAATTTTTAGTGAGCTTTGGAGAGCCTTTGCAGGTTGAATTTTTTTTTGGGATAGCTCGTAGAGCTGAAACTACTCAAATTTTTGATTTGGGCTCATTTTGGCCACCAGTTTGACTACAGCCATGTCTACACATGCAATTTCGTCATTTTGTGTAGAATTTTTGTCAGTGCCAAATACTACATAACATGTTTCATACAGTCTAGTACGGGTTATGCTATATATCACGTGCTGGTGTCACTCAGTTTCTCCTCATTTCAGGTAGTTTTCACATCAGGTGCATGCATTTTTCATGGCTGACAACAACACAGATGTGTTCAAGATGTTTGCTGCTGAGGACATATTGGATGGGGACAATTACCCTATGTGGGCTTATATAATGCAACATGTTCTTGTGTCAAAGGGCATCTAGAATATTGTCAGGGCATTGATGCAAGTCCTGGTTCTGAGATGTAGGCGATGTTGAGGATGTGGCATGTCTTGCTGCAAGGATTGCTACTACTAGAGTTGTTTTGCCTACGATGAACAAGCTCATTGGGATGTAAAGGGATGCACAAGCTCATACATTGATTGCATTATCTGTGAAGTGCACCATTACTCCTCACATTCGTTTAGTGAAATCTACAAAACAGGCTTGGGATATTCTGGTTGGTCTTTATGCAAGCCGCAATGAGGAAAAAATTGCATTGCTGTGCAAAGAGCTGGAGTCGAAGATTATGCACGAGGAAGATGATATGGATACTTTCCTTGTTGGTGTCAAGGATAACAATGAGCAACTTTTTTCTGTAGGTGAAGTCATTTCAAATAGTTCCCTTGTGCAAACTATTCTTGATGCCTTACCAGATTCTTACCAGACTTTTGCTAGTACTTGGAGACTTATGACCCAAGGAAATCCTGAAGTTGTCAACTTTGATGCATTGTGCACATTGCTGTTGCAAGAATCACTTTCCAGAAAAAAAATAGGACTAGACAGTGTGCAGTTGAACATGATTTTATTGCTTCCGAAAGAAAGGGTGGTAACAGCAATGCAACCACTTCTTATGGTTCTTCTGCGAGTGGAAAATCACCCCGTTCCTAATGCTTCTGCTGTTGAAGCGGTCCGGGGCGGGCAACAAGAAGAGCAACCTCTAGACACCCTTCAAGGCTCCCGTGCTGCTCAATGGGGCTGGGGCACAACACAACACAAACCAAAACAACAAACCCACAGCCAAATCCCAACTACACAAGGGGCACCACCTAGTTTAAGAGCGAACTAGGACGCAAAAGAGGAGAATCGTTAGAGCAACCCACAAACAAGCAAGGAATTTACACTAACCCTAACACCAATGGAACACTCTCACACACTAAAACACGAGAGAGAGAGAGAGAGAGAGAGAGAGAGAGAGAGAGAGAGAGAGAGAGAGAGAGAGAGAGAGAGAGAGAGAGAGAGAGAGAGAGAGAGAGAGAGAGAGAAAGAGAGAGAGAGAGATGGTGCTCGGGCTGCTTTGAAGTGTATCGTTAATGATCAAGAAAAGATAAATATATATATGTAAGAAAGAGAGAGAAGGGGGAAGGGGGTGCTTGTTGCACTAATGCCTTCTTACAAATCTGTCCTGACCAATCAAAGTGAGATTAGTATTTGTTCAACATAGCCTGAGTACATTCCACCACAACACATCACAAGAAAAAAGCCACCCCAATCACTGTCTTAAGGCCAGGGGAGTCCTCTCCACCCTGTCGCCCTCTTACAGCATGTGGTATTTATGGCTAAATTGATAACAATACCCAGAGACAAGCTATCAAGAACTTAAATAAAACACCAAGACACTTACACATCATTATTGTCCATGACTTCACGTCGGAAGGGAGACAAGGTATCCATGCTTAGTCCAAATTCACCCTCCTTGATTCAGCAAATGTTGGGCTTACACTAGTAGGAGAAATGATAGATTTCCTACCCTCAATTTAATGATCCCTCTCTCTTACAATGGCATAGAGTTCCCTTGCTAATCACCCCTAATACAACACATACATATGCCTAATGCCAATGAGATTCCACTCAAGAGCTACTTCTCAAGAGGTTGAGCTTGGCTTCTCAAGCTATAGCATAGTGCTCTTTCTTCTCCCCCCTTTTTGTGCTAGCTACACCCTCCTTTTATAGCAATTTTGAAGGCTAGGGTTACTCCTCTAACCATGGTTGGGTTAGATTTTCAGCAATTTATCTAATTTCTTTTGCTTGGAATTATCAAGAAGTTGGTGGGGAAAGAGAGAGGAGAGAAATGGAGGTGATAGGACTTTTCATAGTGGGTTAGTGTTAGTAGAGTTAGTATTAATTTACAAATGGAATTGGATATTTACAATGGGAGTATCCATGTAGGATACAAATAAGGAAGAAAAACTCTTAAGAGGTAAGAAAAGGTGGATTTCTTACAAGGTTGATGCTCCAAGTGTCTTGAGTAGGGCCAATTTTGACGCTTGTTGACGGTCCACTAGCTTTGACGGTACATTTTTTCTCCACTCTTGACCTTCCTTGAGAGACAAGGTAATTGAAGCTGAGTAATCAACCACCATGATGCTGTCTTTTAAGAGAAGAGGCTGAATTTTGTGGTTTTTTTGGATAGATATGGGTAATTTGGAGGAGGAAAAATGAGACTAGGTGGTTAATTTTGGAATGGAATTGTGTGTGGAAGGTATGAATTCACCATGGTTTCTCTTATTCTTCAAGGTTGAGGAGAAGGTGAGTAGGGTGCAGAGAGGAGTGGTGAGAGAGGTGGGGATGATGAGTGGAGAAGTGTGTGTGAAAGAGGAAAATGATAAAGTGGAAGAGAGAGTGTGGCTGCATAGCATGGGAAAACTTGGGTCCACTAATAAAATCATAGCTCACAGCTCGTAGCTCAAAAAAATATGAAAAAATATGAGGCAAAAGTTCAGCCCACCAGCTACAACTTTTGTTTGTATCACCTTTTCAAATTCGGAGAGCAAGTGAACTTTAAAAATTCAGCAAAACCGACCGTTTTTTTCCACTGCACAAGGTCCTTGTGGGGTCCTTCTTTGGATGATTCTTTTGAATACCTCCAAGAGTGAGCCCTCCATAGTGCATGTATGCATGCCACCTACCCTTGACCTTATTTGGTAGGTCTATAATTGAAGATATTGTTGAGATCATGATATAAGTGAATAGTACAACTAAGAAAATCAAATATTGAGGGGTCTAAAAAATATGTACATGTCAAATATAAATAATATAAGTGGAAAAAATATAAAGGGGTCAAAAGAAATCTCTCTCATTATGAGGCTACCATAAAAAGATAAATATTTTTGGTGTTCTATTTTTTTTAGAAAAAAAAACAAAATAGATGTAGGAAGGGAAAAATCACAATAGTGAAAAAATATACAATTAAATAAAACTAGTTTTTTTGGATTTTTGTTGGGGTGGAGTTACACCAAATATAAGAGAAGCTTACATGAAAATATTTCTATATGGAATAAAGAGTATGAAAAATGGTAAGAAAAATTGTGGTAACGGTGAGGCAATGTACAGAGCATAAATAACACACACCTAGGTAGAAATATTTAAATAAATACCAAAATAATTATGAAAAAATCTTTTATTTAGGCCCTATATACAAAGAAATATTTACATACGCATGGGCCATAATATACTTATATTTTTTTGGCTCAACTAGCCCAATGACTAGCTAATTGAGGGTTTTTTATTTCAGTAAGGAGATATGGGAAAAGTCCCCTAACTCACACGCACCTATATACAGTGAAAGGGTGAGGGTAACCATAGTGTTTGAGTTATTTGATAGGGTGAGATAACTCACTATGGCAATTACAGAGAGCCGAAAAACAGCTATCACTGGCAGCAATTTGTTTGGAAATTCTGGTGATAAGGGCAAAAAGAATATGCATTGCCATGATTATTGTAAAGCTAGTGATCGCTTGATCAAGCAGTGTTCTAAGTTGAAGGCCAAAGAGGCTACGAAGAAAGAGGGTGGTTCCACTATAAATGCAGCCATTGTTGAGTCTTCTGTGAAAGGATACTATGATGCTGATGTTGATGTAGAATGGGATTTTAGTGTAGAGTGCACTTACAATTCTGTTGTCCATGATGCATGCATGTCACACGTGTGGTATTTCAATAGTGGTGCTACAAAGCACATTACATCACATCGTGAATTGTTCACCTCTCTCGAGTGTGTTCCTCATGGGAATTCAATCAATTGTGCCAAAAATGCCTCTTATCTGGTTCAAGGACTTGGAAAGATTGTGCTTACTGCTGCAAATGAGAGTTTTTTCACACTTGTTGATGTACTTTATGTACCTGGGATCAAGAAGAATTTTTTGTCTGTATCTGCACTTGCTACACTTGGACTTGTAGCAATTTGTGGATGACAAATGTACAATTCATGATCTTAGTTTTGGTGATAAAATTGTTACATCTAGCCTTTTGTGCCATGGGCTTTATAAGCTCACTTGGTATGACATGTGTGGATAAAATTTTACAAATACATTTGCAGATTCAAGGGCTATTTCAGATGTAAAACTTTGGCATGCACGTTTTGATCATCTGAATGTTGTCAATTTGCTGCATTTGCAGAAATCTAATATGCTTGCTTCTTTTCCACCTCTTGAAGCACTTGTAAAACATGTTTGTGAAGGCTGTATTGTGGGTAAGATGCAGCGATCGAAGTTTTCAAAGGATGGTTCAGTTAGGGCAACATGCAGGTTGCAGCTTGTGCATAGTGATGTTTGTGGACCCATGCAAACTCCGTCCTTGGGCAATTACCTATACTTTTTGACTTTCATTGATGATTACTCTAGGCATGCATGGGTATTTCCACTTGAAGCCATTTTCGAAGTTTTTATGTGCTTCATACAATTTTTGGCTATGACTGAAAATGTCTCGAAATGTACTATGGGTACCCTCTGTTCCGACCGAGGGGGGAGTATATGTCTCATGAATTTAACGTATTTCTAGCTAGTCATGGAATAAAACACCAATGTGCAGTGCCTTATACGCCTCAGCAAAACGGTGTTGATGAGAGGAAAAACAGCTCACTTACGGAAATGGCACGATGTATGGTCAGAGGTCAAGCTTTGCCGCATTCTTTTTGGCTTGAGGCCATCATGTGTACTACATATGTACTTAACAGGTGTCCTACAAAAGCTTTACAGTCTATTACTCCATATGAAGCATGGCATGATTAGAAAGCCTTCTATTGAGCACATGCGTGTTTTTGGTTGTTTGGCATATGCTCTGGTACCACAAACACAACGCAGAAAATTGGATGATAAGGCTGTCAAATGTATTTTTGTTGCTTATAGTGCTGAAAGAAAATATTACAGGTTGTATCATCCACAAACAAAGCGTATTCTGGTTTCACGAGATGTAGTGTTTGTGGAAGATTCTGTTCAACCCTTGCTGTCATGTATTAGAGACAATAATGTAAGCTCACAAGACATTTATGAAACTTTGTTCCCTCTTTTCAGTGGTGGAAGTTTGAATCTGAATTCCAATGAGGCAAATGTACAGCCTATGGGGGTTTCCAACAATATTACAGATCAGCCTATTGCTGATCCAGATGTACATGATGAGGAAAGGGATGAAAATGAGTAGGCTAGAGGTATGCCAAAATGGCTGATGCATACATTGCGTGACAGTAAATTGGATGCACTGATAGCGGGAAAAAGAGCAGTGCAATCGGGTGGCCTCTGTACTCGTGCACACTCCACAAACCACGCCTCATGCAAACAAGAAAAGAACAAAACAAAGGGGACACCACCCTAAATTAAGAGGTTTAGGGACCTCACACATAGTGCACATAGGCAAGTGAGACTTCTGGCATTATGATGCATCAAAACATATGGCAAAACACATAGAAACGAAGCTTAGGGACCTTATGTAGCATATATATACACAAGCCATCGGCTTAACAATACAACGGCATCTGATCATACATAACAAGGATATAGAGAAGCAAGCCAAGGATGGCATAATCCCTTGTCAAAAACAATCAACCCAGCAAGTAGGTATGATCCTACTAGCAACACATCAATACCTTAGAGAATGATGGCGAGGATGGTGGCCATGGAGCATGAGAGAAGACTCCTTATTTAGGTTTTAGGGCTAGTAATGTAGCATACTAGAGGGAGAGAGAGAGAGAGGGAGAGAGAGTAGAGCTCCATCCATAGCTCTTCGTTGTGAGCAATGTCGTCATAGCTTCGTTGCTTGGTGAAGTGGGTGAAGTGTTGGTTTTTGAGTGAGAGAAGGCCTCCTTATATAGGTTTCTGAGAGGGTTTAGGATTAGGGATAAACATGCTTAAATCCGCTGATTAGGGTTACTTTTTGCTTAGGGTGGTCAACAGATTGAGGTCACCTGATATGTCACCATCAAGATATTCTCTAGAGTGATGTGAGAGGGGAGGGTAAATGCTGATTTTTCTGATTGTGACACATGGGGATAAGGCCTTGACCAGCATTTAAGAGCAGGTAAGGTGGCTGTTGAAACTGGAGGTTCTGCACATGTCAAGGGGGGACTTGCGGGGGGGAGGTGGCAACTGGGTCCTCCTGAATATCAAATTCTCAAAAAATCCTCAACCATGGCTTCTTTTGACATGTGTTCTTTGAAAAAATCAGCATGTCTCTTTTCAACTCAAAAGTCTTTATCCCTGTTGACTCACCTTTACCATAAGATTTTCCCTTTTTCTCCTCCTGTAACCGCATTGTTGATGCCCAATCACTGCTTCTAGTAACAGTGAACTGTTACCTACCAAATACTTATGGTGCAGTAAAAAATATTTACCATGGGTAAAAAAAGTTACTGTAGGTAAAAAGTGATTTGTATTTACCATGTAGGTGAAAAATATTTACTGTAGGTAAAAAATATTTACTGTGGTAAAAAATATTTACTGTCGATAAAAAAGTGAAAACGGAGTATGCTGTGTTGTGAGTCCACACGAACATCCTCGTGTAAATTTCACTAGAAATTCACACCTAGAATGGGCTATTTCGTAAGATATAGGTTGTAGGCATGCATAAGAGCTCGTTCCCACGTGTCTTCTGTCCATGGCATTTTTTACTCTTTGGTGCTTGTGAAGTAGATTTTTCTTCTCTTTCGAGATCCCTTGGACTAGAGTATCCTCATCTCCCCAACAACTGACTGTGCCTTTATTGCATCTTCAGAAGGGGTCCTAAAAACCATGCATCATATAGCCCTCCCCCTTAAGCTAGAGGTATTTGATGCCTCTAGCTGTAGGTTGTGCTACAATAGGGTTCTCTTAAATACTTACCCACCTGGTACCAATTGAATTTTCCATGTTACTGCTTTCTTGGCTGATGCACCCTGTTTAGTCCTTTCTGATGAATAATTGTATCCATCCATGACTAACAACTGGTCTCCTAGACCCTTGAAAGCCATACCCCATCCATTGTCAATATCCACTTTCACTGGTAGCATTCTCTTTTTTTCTTTTTTTCTTCTCTTTTTTTCCCTTTTTTTTTTTTATAGAAACGACTATGTACATGATTGTTACCTTAGTTGGAGCTCGAATATGATGAGCTCTCCTCTGAACCATCCTTAGCATTGATTTCACCAGCATATGGCTGTGAAAGACGACATTGGTAGGCCTTCAATCGCCAACCATTTACCGGGGTCTGATGTACCTTACCATCTAGGTCACCTAGTTGGTAACTACCATTTGAGAACCTCTGTATCACTACAAAAGGGCCTTCCCACTTAAGCAAGAACTTACCATCCTTCCTGCGATCAAAGCGATTGTCGTATCTGAGCACTAAAGAACCTTCCTTGATACCTTTCTTGACAAGGTTGCGATTGAACTTCTTTCGTTTCTTCTCTGCCTGGGCTGCATAGTACTTCACTAATGACTCTCGATCTAGCCCTAATCTCTCCAAATCGATGATTCTTCCTTCCACCTGCTTCTCTTGACTATCCTCTTGATGTGCTTTTAGAACTCGGAGGCTCGCTAGCTCCACTTCTATAGGCAATAGTGCCTCTTGCCCGTAAACCAAGTGAAAAGGTGTATACCCCAAGGATGTTTTAAAGGATGTTGTGTAGGCCGAAAGTGCTGCATCTAGGTGTTTGTCCCATGCCTTAGGATGTAAATGCACTTGCTTAGTGATGATTTTACATATAAGACCATTTACCTTTTCGACAAGACCATTGCACTGAGGGTAGTATGGTGTAGAGTGTCTGCGCTTGATTTTTAACTTGCTCATCAATTGCCCGACTAAATCAGCTCGAAATCCCGGTCCCCTATCCGAGAGAATCTCCAAAGGTGTGCCAAAACGGCAACAAAGGCATTCAAAAATGAAATCACTCACGTCCTTGGCTGTGATGCGCTTTGTGGGACGAGCTTCTGCCCATCTGGTCATGTACTCCACCCCCATAATGATGTATTCCTTCCCTGATTGAGTGCAAGGTAGTGGCCCTATTGCATCTATCCCCCATTTTTCAAATGGCCCATAGGTTTTGATTGGATGCTGATTTTCATGGGTAAGACGCCTTGGTCCAGCTTTTTGGCAAACCTCACATGTGCGGCACCAATGTTGTACATCTCGATGGAGGCTTGGCCACATGAACCCTGCTTGTAAAATCTTTCTGCTAGTAATCTCTTGTGCAAAGTGGCCACCACACACACCTTCATGACAACTAAACAAAATATCCTTTATCTCTTGGGATGCAGGAACTCTCCTTAACACAGCATCTTTCCCTCTACAATACAAGTCCTCATTCACTAAGCTATAGCTGGTAGCCTTTTTTGCCAACCACCTACGTTCACTTTTACTCATACCAGAGGGTGCTTCACAATGCTCAAGAAAGTAAAGTAAACCATGCAGCTCCTCCTTTCCCTGGTATAAAGGACTTTTCACAAGGATAGCACCTACTATGAGAGTTTGTAGTTCTTCACCTGCTAAGGCATCTGCTTCTTGATTTTGATCTCTAGGTACAGAGTGCACTCGAACTTATTTAAAACCCTTCAACAAGGCCTTTGCTTCCCTCATCTTAACAGACAATTTGTCATTTTTACAGGCCCATACACCAACCATTTGCTTAACAATCAACATGGAGTCACCAAAAACATTTAGCTTTGTGATGCCCTGAGAAAGACAACATTGCAACCCTAAAACAAGGGCATGGTACTCTGCCTCATTGTTAGAATGAACCTCTTTTAGATGAAACCCTTTTGCAAAGATCTTCTCCTTCTCTGGACCTAATATTACTATGCCTGCTGATGCCTTTTCTTTGGTCCTCTTGTAAGCCCCATCAAAATACAGATTGTGTGCTCCCAGTAGAACTTCAGGCTCCGGGATAGGCGGTACCTTACTAGGTGCCTCTTTCTTAGCCTTCTCATAACACCTTTGTGTGAGGACATCTGCCAAACAAGCACGGGTGGAATCCTCTACTTGTAGTGTGTAGTCAAACTCTTGAAGCTGCACCACCCACTTTGCTATTCTTTGAGACAATTCCATGTGTTGTAGGGCATATGGAAAAACCTCCTCAGTTGTGATCACCACAAATTGTCTCGGAATTAAGTAAGCCCGAAACTTCTCCACTACAAACTTAAGAGCTAGCACCAATTGCTCAGCTGCGCTGAAACCCTTTTCAGCAGCTGTCATCACTCTACTAGAGAAGTAGACTTGTCTCATGAGAGATGTCTTTGGGTCTTTTTGCATCAAGACAGCTCCTAGAGCTTCTAGACCTACACTAGGATTTACATAGAATAATTCACCCCATGTGGGTTGTAGGACGACAGGCAATGAGCTCAAAATGGTTTTAACTTCTTGAAAGCACCTTTCACCCTCCTCACTCCATGTCAATGTAGTGTGTTTAGTGAGCTGCTGCAAAGGATAGATTGCCTGAGAAAGGAGATGTATGAATCGTCCCATGTAGCGAACCTTTTGAATGAAGGAGACTAGTTGCTTCACGTTTGAAGG
Organism: Adiantum capillus-veneris; assembly: GCF_014529385.1. Taxonomy (NCBI): domain Eukaryota; kingdom Viridiplantae; phylum Streptophyta; class Polypodiopsida; order Polypodiales; family Pteridaceae; genus Adiantum; species Adiantum capillus-veneris. Next base: position 30,739,233 of record NC_140943.1, read on the forward strand.
AGTAGGTAAAGCTAACAATGTCTTTACCTTTTCAGGGTCAGCCTCAATACCATCTTGAGACACAACATGGCCTAGTAGAGTGACCTTGCTCTCACCTATGTGGCACTTGTCTTTATTCAATTGCCCACCCAATTGGGCCAGACGGGTGAAACCTTCATCAACCTTGGACAGATGTACTTCCCTAGAGCTGTAAATGCAAAAATCATCAATGAAGACTCGTATGGACTTACCAAAGTAAGGTTGAAACACCAAGTTCATAAACCTCTGGAAAGTAGCTGGGGCATTAGTTAAACCAAAAGGAATAACTCTATAAGCAAAACACCCCCAAGGTGTTATGAAGGTAGTCTTTCTTTGGTCTTCATCTGCAATTCTGATTTGGAAGTAGCCTGAGTACCCATCACACACTGTGTACCTTTCATGACCAGCCACTTCATTTAGTATTTCATCTTGAAAAGGCAAATGAAAATGGTCCCTTTTTGTGGCTACGTTTAGAGGCTTGTAATCCACACATACCCTCCACTTCCCATTTTTCTTTGGTGCTACCACAACTGGAGACACCCACTCAGAATCTTCCACTGGGTAGATAAATCCTGCCTTGAGTAATCTTTTTACTTCTTTTAAGAGTGCATCTTGTTGCACTAGCCCTAATCTCGTTAGCCTTTGCACCACTGGTTTGGCACCTTCCTTTAATTGGATATGGTGTTGGGTTACCGTCACTCCTTTAATGTGCTTGTAATCAGTTATAAAGAGGCCATCATGCTTCTTTCGTACCTGCAAATAGGGTTCTCTCTCTTCTTCTAGTAGGTCCTTAGCTAGCATCTCCTCTAAGCCTGTGGCTTCTTCCTTGTTTAGAGAGTCTTGACCACCTTCTCCTTCTGGGTTTCGCAGTATTATACCCATGACTTCCAAAGAGCTAGCATCCTCCTCAGATGACTCATCCTCAGATGAAGAGCAACTGCTTGTGCTCCATTCATCCATAGAAGTCTCCATCTCTAGGTCTTGTTGTCTACCCTGCTTCATGTCATACACAATTTTTTGTTGCTTGCCACCTACCTTATGATTTGGTCGCAACTCAAGGGAACCTGTCTCCCAATCTTGCCTAGCTTTCATAGCCATAAGCCAAGGTCTTCCAAGGATTAGCGGATAGCCCTCCCCCTTAGTTGGGATCACATAAGCATCAATTGAGATTGCCACACCAAAAGCTGAAACCTTCACTCCATTAACCTTTCCCACACAAGCCACCCTTACATTATTTGCCATCTTAGCTTGTAAGGAAGTTTGCTCGTTTACTTCCAAACCCAACTTGTGCATTAATTTCTCTGTCATAACACAAATCTCGGCTCCACCATCTACGTACACATTGGAGACTCGCTGACTCTTAATCTCTGCATCAATGATTGGCACGATATCCTTCATGCCTCTTGCACTAATAGACCCAACTGACTTTGCCTTAGCCCTCCTGGTGCTGACCATATTAGACCAGGTTCTACGCATCTTTGGGGAAAGGTGGAGGAGTTGCTGCCATGAAATCTTTGGTCCTTGCTTACTCACATCTGCTACCAGGTCGTAAGGTATGGATCCTACCCCAACTGGAAAGTTTTCTACTCCTATGTGCCTCCTTGACCTACTCTTCCTTTTCTTGTCTCCTATCACTTGGGAGGAACCCTCATTCCCTTTATCCGGCTCTGAAGCTTCCATTTCATCAGTTCTTTGTCTCCTAACTCTCTTTATTGGCATGGCAACAGCTTCCTCCATTTTTTTCTTTCCCTTTATCCTTACCATTGTCAAGACTTATGAAAGAGACAGCCCTGTCCTCCCCTCCCGATTGTAGTGGAGGGATCTCTGCTGGTGCTTGTGGTGGTGGAGGAGGGGGTCTCAATATTTGGATTGGTGGAGCCACGTGTCCATTTTGTCCATTTAGTGGCCTAGCTCGAGGAGGAGTGACTTGCTGGCGAGGAGGCCGTCTTTGATTACCATTTCCTTGATAGCGTCGTGGATGGGGGCAATAATACATGCCGTGACCTACCTCTCCACAGTTGTAGCAAATGTACTTATGTGCTTGCCTTTGTCCTTCTTGTCTATTTCGTTCATTTCCTGGCTGGGGAGCCCTTACACCTTGAACCAGATTGATGGACAGGCTCTCTAGTTGATTGGTGATTTGTTGAAGTAATTCTTGTTGAGAGGACTCTTGGTCTGTTGCTCTCGTCCCTGCTACTACCCTTGCCGTATGTTGAGCTAGCGGTGGAGGCTCCATTCCCCCTTGTAGTTGAGCTTGGAATTTTAACTTCTTATCCTTCTCCCTTGCATAAGTCATAGCTGTATCAAAGGTATCTGGGAATTTACCTTTTACCTTTTCTCGAAGGATGGGGTAAATCCCTGCCAGGAAACAGTCCTTCTTTAGGCATTCTGGCGCCCTTTCTCCTTCACCTAGTGATGCACACCATTTCTCCCATAGGTTGGAAAACTTTCCTTCATAGCTTCTATAGTCATTGGGTGATGTTTGGCGTAGCTCTAAGAGCTGTCTCCATATCTCCTCTGGAGGCTCATGGCGGCGAAATTCTTCGATGAAGGCCATCTTTAAGGACTCCCAGTCTCTTCTTTCTTCAGGTGCCAAAGTTTGATACCATAATTTTGCACCTTCCCTCAAGACCAAAAGAAAGGCCCTTAACTTAGTAGCTTCGTCATCCCTTCCTGATACCAGAAAGGCCATTTCCAAATTATCCAAAAAGTCTGGAGCAACCTCCCCAGGCTTACCATAAAAATTAGGGAAGGCCATAAGTGAGAGAGTAAACAATTACACAAACAGCTCCAATTTATTTTAAAATAGAGTATGGTAATTACAATTTGGAGCTTTAGCACAACTTAGCTCAAAATAGGATGAAGATCGACACATCAAAGGAATGGTAATAGTCTAGTCAGGGTAGAATGACAGGATGAGGAGAGCGCAAGATTTCCCCAAGTCTCTCGGCTCCAAACAACAGGGCTATTCTTTGCTAATAAAAGATTTTTCCATCAATACAAATATTCACACGGATATGACGCACAAAATGGAAAGGAAACATGCGGGGATCATCATTCTCATTATTGGCATCCATACTTACACACAAGAGCCTAGCTTAGTTGCACCACCTTGGGACCAATGAGCCTGATCAGCCACAGAAGGTCAGCACCTCGGATCACTTCGACTCTTCCTGATGCATCTGTGAAGACGTAAGGCGTGATGGCAACACTTTGTACAACGCTGAGCCTTTTAGAAAGCAACAATTGGATGCTATTACCATAATCAGCATGACGAATGAAAGTGACACCATTAATGCGCAACACATCATCAACTAAGATAGTTTCCTTAGATTGAGATAACTTCTTGAAAATTAGCAGCAAAGGTAGGGCAGGGAGGCTTTTCACCCGGTCTCCAAAGCACTTTGGACAATATCCAAAGTGATCTTCACGCGGACAGGAGGTTGGCTTGGGATTGGTGGTGTCTGGATTCACAAAGTGCACTGGGAGCACTCGCAGACGGGCAGCAATCTTGTAGGCAAGCCTTCGCCTCTTTACTTCAGGAGGATTTAGGGGTGAGAGTCGTGGTTGCAAGTTGGAGGTTGAAGTTGGTTGCTCACTAGCCTTTTTCTTGCCTGTAGTGGTCATGTAATCCCTTATTAATGAGATTAAGCCAAATGTTACCTTACGCTTGAGCACGCGCTGCGGCCTTGGGCCACTTAGGTGTAGAGGTGATCTTCCTCCTCTTAGTCGGCTCCTCAGGAAAGAGAGGAGCCGACTAAGAGGATCTTGGGCCACTTAGGTGTAGAGGTGATCTTCCTCGTCTTAGTCGGCTCCTCAGGAAAGAGAGGTCTGGTGATGCTTTCTCTTCCCTTAATGTGTGTCACAGTACCTTCGTGTATGTTGATGTAGAATATTTCAAGCTCGTGTGCGTTGGAGGTTTCTGGAGCACTCATAGGTTGAGAGGAGAGGTATATCAAGCTCTTCTTCTCACTCTCCTTCGTTGGCGACGATCACGAACAAGGCATGTAGAAGAACTTACTTCTTGAATTTCAATGACACTGCAACCTGGTAACAAGACCTCGATGAAAGCTTTTAAGGCCTCTAAAGCCTCCTCCTCTTCAATTCTCCAATTTGCAAACTACTCACACCATTCGTCCATGTTGTAGATTACACATCTTCATTGCTTGTGGACTGAAGGTCTGTGTAGCCCTCCTCCGTGGGGGCACCAAAATGATAGCGGGAAAAAGAGCAGTGCAATCGGGTGGCCTCTGTACTCGTGCACACTCCACAAACCACGCCTCATGCAAACAAGAAAAGAACAAAACAAAGGGGGCACCACCCTAAATTAAGAGGTTTAGGGACCTCACACATAGTGCACATAGGCAAGTGAGACTTCTGGCATTATGATGGCATCAAAACATATGGCAAAACACATAGAAACGAAGCTTAGGGACCTTATGTAGCATATATATACACAAGCCATCGGCTTAACAATACAACGGCATCTGATCATACATAACAAGGATATAGAGAAGCAAGCCAAGGATGGCATAATCCCTTGTCAAAAACAATCAACCCAGCAAGTAGGTATGATCCTACTAGCAACACATCAATACCTTAGAGAATGATGGCGAGGATGGTGGCCATGGAGCATGAGAGAAGACTCCTTATTTAGGTTTTAGGGCTAGTAATGTAGCATACTAGACGGAGAGAGAGAGAGGGAGAGAGAGTAGAGCTCCATCCATAGCTCCTCGTTGTGAGCAATGTCGTCATAGCTTCGTTGCTTGGTGAAGTGGGTGAAGTGTTGGTTTTTGAGTGAGAGAAGGCCTCCTTATATAGGTTTCTGAGAGGGTTTAGGATTAGGGATAAACATGCTTAAATCCGCTGATTAGGGTTACTTTTTGCTTAGGGTGGTCAACAGATTGAGGTCACCTGATATGTCACCATCAAGATATTCTCTAGAGTGATGTGAGAGGGGAGGGTAAATGCTGATTTTTCTGATTGTGACACATGGGGATAAGGCCTTGAACAGCATTTAAGAGCAGGTAAGGTGGATGTTGAAACTGGAGGTTCTGCACATGTCAAGGGGGGACCTGCGGGGGGGAGGTGGCAGCTGGGTCCTCCTGAATATCAAATTCTCAAAAAATCCTCAACCATGGCTTCTTTTGACATGTGTTCTTTGAAAAAATCAGCATGTCTCTTTTCAACTCAAAAGTCTTTATCCCCGTTGACTCACCTTTATCATAAGATTTTCCCTTTTTCTCCTCCTGTAACTGCATTGTTGATGCCCAATCACTGCTTCTAGTAACAATGAACTGTTACCTACCAAATACTTATGGTGCAGTAAAAAATATTTACCATGGGTAAAAAAAGTTACTGTAGGTAGAAAGTGATTTGTATTTACCATGTAGGTGAAAAATATTTACTGTAGGTAAAAAATATTTACTGTGGTAAAAAATATTTACTGTCGGTAAAAAAGTGAAAACGAAGTATGCTGTGCTGTGAGTCCACACGAACATCCTCGTGTAAATTTCACTAGAAATTCACACCTAGAATGGGCTATTCTGTAAGATATAGGTTGTAGGCATGCATAAGAGCTCATTCCCACGTATCTTCTGTCCATGGCATATTTTACTCTTTGGTGCTTGTGAAGTAGATTTTTCTTCTCTTTCAAGATCCCTTGGACTAGAGTATCCTCATCTCCCCAACAACTGACTGTGCCTTTATTGCATCTTCAGAAGGGGTCCTAAAAACCATGCATCAGCACCTTTGTCTAGTAATACTCGTTCAGGCTCTTGCCATGCATTTTATGCATCAAATTGTTATGCTTTGGCTGTGTCTAGCTTACATGATGTTGAGGAACCTGTCTTTTGATGAAGCACAAAATTCAAAAAATTGGATGGATGCCATGCAATCAAAATGTGATGCACTTATAGAAAACAACACATGGACTTTATGTGATTTGCCTCCAGGAAAAAAAAACCATTGGTAGAAAGTGGGTTTACAAGTTGAAACGCAAACCGGATGGTGAGATCGATCGCCATAAGGCTCGACTTGTTTTGCAAAGGGTTATGCGTAGCAAAAAGGCATAGATTATGAAGAGACTTTTGCTTCCACTTGTCGTATGACTACTGTGCGTTTTCTATTGAATTGGAAGCTCATTTTGGTTGGGATGTACATCAATCAAACATTGTTACCGCTTTCTTGAATGATGACATATTTGAGGAAGTTTATGTAACGCAGTCTCGCGATTTTGTCAAGAAAGGACAAGAGGACAAAGTGTGTAGATGTAAGAAGGCTTTGTATGGGTTGAAGCAATCTCCTCATGCTTGGTATGAGAAAGATGACACTCATTTGGTCAACCAAGGCTTTTGTAACAGTCCAACAGAAAGAACATTGTATGTAAAGTGTGAGGATGATGTACTTCTCATTGTGGTTCTCTATGTAGATGAGATCACTGGACCAAATGAGAGACATATTGCTGAATTTAAGGCTGATTTGGATGCTACTTTCAAGATGAAAGATTTGAGGATGTTGTATCATTACTTGGGTATACATTTTAAGCAATGTAATGGTGGTATTGCCTTGTGTTAGAAAAGTTACATAGAGACATTGCTATGTAAGTTTGGACTTGAAGATTGCAAACCTATTGCCACTCCCATGGAAACTGGTTTGAAATTGAGTCTTCATGATACTGGTGATCTTGCAGATGTCACTCTTTACCAAACTATTGTTGGATGCCTCATTTATGTATGCAACTTGAGGCAAAATATTCAATTTGCAATCTCATAGATTAGCATATTTATGCATAGCCCAGCGTCCAAGCATTGGAAGGTTGTCAAGAGGATTTTCCGCTACCTTAGTGGCACTTTACATCTTGGCTTGTTTTATCCCAAGGGGGGGTCATTACCGCCAGACTTACATGCTTTTTCGGACTCAAATTGGGCTTTTTGTTTTGACATGCGAGTGTCCACAAGTGGTTTTTGTTTCATGCTTGGCAGTTCATGTATATCATGGTTGAGCAAGAAGCAACCAACTGTGGACACTTCTAGCTGTGAGGTTGAGTACAGGACAATCTTCACAGCTATTGAATGTGTATGGCTCAGACGCCTTATGGCTGATTTGGGTGTTGGACAGTCAGAGCGCATTGGCCGTTGCGAGGAACCCAGTTTTTCATGCTCGCACAAAGCACATTGAGGTGCATTACCACTATGTAAGGGAGAGGCTCTTAGTAGGGGAGATCTTCTTGGCTTATGTGCCAACAACGAACAACCTTGCATATATTTTCACAAAGGCATTGTCTCATGAGAAGCTTGAAGCTTTACGCAAAGCTTTGGGCTTACTCCCCTTTGTGGACTGGTCATGTCCTCAAGGCATGGCACTTCCCTTTACTCATGTGCCAGCTCTCGTTCACCACATCACTCCAAGGGGGATTGCTACCATATATATGTGGTAGTGATGTGTGTGAACACACTAGGACCGCCGGGGCATTTTTTCCCTCTTTAGGAGGTTTTCTTCCCCCGTGCATTGTATATACGCCCATCACTCTAGGGCTATCTATCTTTCCATTGCACACTAAGTAATACACTCTCTGTTGTGTGCCTTGAGCTTCCTTCGTCTTCTCCAAGTTATATGTGTTTTCCTACAACCCTAATTTCAACAGCAACCATAGGCCTTACCTCCACAGGCTGTGCACTTTAAACAACGGGAACAACCTTTGGCGGGACCAAAGAACACTCTACTATCACCGCAGCAGGCACATAATCTATAGGATTCAACATGACCAATTCCATATTTTGCTTTACCTTTCAGCTCTTCATCTTGGCACCGTACTCGATCTTTTCTTTAATGATTGGATGCAAGCACTCTAACAACTTTGACAGCTTCAATTACTGATTGCCTTTTACCCCAGTAGCAACCTCTAACAGATTCCAACAGGCTTCAAATTGCTTGAGGAAAATGGAAAAATCCTTACTTGCATCTTGGTGTACCGCCTTCAACTTTGCATCAGCTTCTTCCGGAGTAATCGCTTCTCGAAACCGCTCCAAAAATTGATTTTGCAGATCTTGCCATGATCCTCAATCACCTCTCTTTAAACCATCGAACCAAATTGTAGCCTGGCCGCGCATCAATAGCGACACCGTCTGCAGCTTTTCCGCATCCGTCAACATATGCATCGAAGCAACCATAACTCAAAACCTACTAACCAATCCTCAACATCTTCAACACCCATAAATATGGGCCAAAACTTGGCTCCACCATCTCCGTCAACTTCAAACTCGATCATCAATCAGATAAATCCTCAACACACAACACAATGCCTAACTATAGCCCAGGGTATACACAACACCCTATCCACTAGAGCTCACCTTCAAAACTCGATGCTTCTCCCAAGAAAACCACCGTTTGCATGCAACCATACACACATATGATTTGCAACACACCAAACAGACCCGTTCATTCCACTCTGCTCAATTCACAGCCTTCCACACACACACAACCTCTCTCTATCTCCCTTTGCACACCAGACCTCCGAGGGTACACACACAACAACATGCCTGGAAACACACGCACACAAGCAGAGAAGAGAAGGGGGAATTGATGCCAAGAGATAGCAATGATGGCTTTCTTTGAACCCAACACAAACATTTATAATCAATTCCCCGCCGGCACAACCCTCGGCAAAAAACCTTCACAATCGGCCAAAAAGCCCTTTAATTGGCAAAAGCCCCTTCAAAAATCACGTGCATCTCCTTTTATAGGAGTGACTAAAGACCAAAGGAAGAAAAAATTTGGAGCTTCTCAACTCGTGTAGTTCAACTTGAGCCCTCTTTGGTATTTTTCCATGCTATAAACCCACTTAACTGACCCATTTTTAGCATTTCAATGCATGTATTTCCACCTCGGCACTTTTCCTTCACTGCTCATGGGAAGCCGCCCCTAGGCCCGCCTTGTTTACCTTCGGCCTTGGATTTTCTCTCTCTCACTTCTACCCACATGACTGTCTTGCAGGATGCCCCCCAAGCACTAATGATGTTGCTAGTGGGGGCTCCCCCTTGCTCTCTAAAATTTTTGGCCTTTGTGAATTGCCTCTAGCCGGCCATCAGTGCCACATCATCACCACCGCTCGTGGCCGTTTGAGCACCAAGCAGCATCGCTGTGGGGCCACCTCCACCGCCAATGGCTAAAATGATGCCATTTCTGCCCCATACGTCCGCTTTGCAGCACCCGCATGCCATCCTCCATAGCCACAAGCTCACAAGGAGTCCATGCTTCTCATGCTCCTCAATAGGCAATGCCTCAGGTTAAATACCCCACAAACCTCACTTGTGCACCCACATGTGGGTTAAATGCTTATCACATGGCGGCTCCCCAAGCACTTGACCTCCCAAAGGACCCAAGGCCTCATTAAAAAACTTCCAAAAAAGACTCATTTTTCCTCCACTTTGAGGCTCTGCCATTGACTACTCACAAGGCCGATTGCCGGGTCGTAAAGTGTAACCGGAATTCCATCCTCCCAAATTACATTTTTCAAATCCTTGTTCCTTTTAACTTTCCTAGGCACACCAATCAAGACCGCCAATAACTGCAAAAACTATCGGGTTCTGCATTGCCGCCTTTTGGCATTAACTTTAACCTACAATAATTCTCCGTCTAGGTATCCCATTGACAAGAAATGATTTCCCAACAACTCCATATGAAGTGTTCTACCTTTCAAAACTTGGGCGAACCCAAAATGATGCCTGATGGCTACCCGATTTCCAATGCAGTTAGGCAGGCTCATAAACGGCCCTCGAAAAACCTTCACATGCTAATATCTCTCTCATCTTGGCTCCAATTTCCGATCTAAAAATCCCAGAAGGCTCAATAAATCAAGCTCTATGCACACATCCACTAAAACCGGCTCAAACTACTTGGCACCGCTTGCCCTGTCCGTCTTAGATCTACAGTGCATTGCACATTCAAACTCAAATATCTTGGGCTCTGTAGCTCTGTTTGATGATCCATCTAGACCTATTACTTCAAGAGCTCAATCTCTACATTTCTAGGCTAAGAGACTACACCTTGAACCTCTTTCATATGCCACCCAAATTAGCCCCTTCTAGAGCCCTTCCACTTTGCTAAACTCACAACCTTTCACACGCACACAACTTCTCTCTATCTCCCTTTGCACACCAGACCTCGAGGGGGGGGGGGGGGGGGGGGGGGGGGGGGGGGGGGACACACACTGACACATGCATGGAAACAAACGCACACAAGAAGAGAAGAGAAGGGGGAATTGACACCAAGAGATAGCAATGATGGATTTATTTGAACCCAACACAACCATTTACAATCAATTCCCCGCCGGCACAGCCCTCAACAAAAAAACTTCACTATCAGCCAAAAAGCACTTCAAAAATTGCGTGCAACTCCTTTTATAGGGGTGACTAAAGACCGAAAAAGAAAATATTTGGAGCTTCTCAACTCGTGCAGTTCAACTTGACCCCTCTTTGGTATGTTTCCATCTATACACCCACTTAACTGACCCATTTTTAGCATTTCAATGCATGTATCGCCACCTCGGCACTTTCCTTTACTACTCATGGGAAGCCATCCCTAGGCTAGCCTTGTTCACCTTTGGCCTCGGATTTTCTCTCTCTCACTCCTAACCACATGACTGTCGTAGAATGCCCCCCAAGCAGCACTAGCGATGTCGCTAGTGGGGGCTCCCCCTTGCTCTCAAAAAAATTGGGCCCATGAAGGGCCTGTGTGAATTGCCTCTAGCCAGTCATCAGTGCCACACCATCACCACCACTTGCGGCCGTCTGAACACCCAGCATCACCCACCTCGGCCGCCAATGTTGTGAGGGCCATACCCAGACTCTACCATACTCACCTCCCTCAGTCCTCCAGACCGTTCTAGGGAATGATGTAGATCTATCTGCAGGTATCCCTCCCACTTGGGACCGACACTCAGACAGGACTCCGGCCTATCTCGAATGCTAACCCAAGGGGGTACATCCCTTCATTCAATGATTCTATCATGCTCCTCATAATCAATCTGTCCTTGACAGATTTCCGCACCCAAAATCGTGGTCCTTGGTCTTGATTCTCTTGATCTTTAACTTGAGGGTATACTCTTGCTTTCTTGTTATCCCTTGGTTCATGGCAATAATCCCTTTTTCCTGACAAGCAGGCACGACAGTTATCACTTTCCCCTAAGAAGAGGAATCTTGCAATCCTACCTGGTCTCGCTCGTCCCCGATTACCCATTTTTATCCCACTTCGTCCTAGCGTTTAACAATTTTTTTTAAAAATCAACATCCAACCATCTGACCCTCCGGATCCGCCTACCCACCAAACCATTTCATGAAAATCCCTTACCAAGGTAGTACTTAACTACTACAAAATCAGGAAGACAATAGTCTATCAGACATCATCAAACAACAAGCAACATGCAATCTGTTGCATACCCTCGTTCAGGGAAATTCATCTGGTTGTTCCCACCAGATCTTTATTTAGAAACTTTTAATTCATTTCCTTTCCTTTATGTGCTATAATTAGCTTGTAACTAGTTTCCTAACTAATCATGCAACACATTTAGAAAATTTTAATTCATTTCCTTTCCTTTATGTGCTATAATTAGCTTGTAACTAGTTTCCTAACTAATCATGCAACACATTTAGTTTCAACCAATTCATTTTGCCTCCCCATTCAGGCCAAGATAATGGTTACAAGCCATCAAAATGGAAACACCTTCACAATATTTTCCATAATTAAGTGTTTGGGAAAGGCTCATCAAGTAATTTAATCATTCCTTCTTAAGCATTTTATTTCGAGAGGTATAGCACCATTTGGTGACAGATGCACAAGATAGCCCCTATATTCCTAGCCTTTCCAGTTCCTTTTTAAGCAACCAACTCGAAACAACTTTCCTTAATTAAATTCAAATCATCCTCCCAAGTTGTATGACCTTCTCATACAACTATTGGCATCAGGCCATACCCGGATTATGGACGATTTTCAATAAGATACCGCGGGTACTTCACCCGGCCGGGCAAAAATAAAACAAACCCACTCATCCATTATCCCTCGGGCATGAATGACCTAGGTATAACAACTTGCCGGTTACGCTGCCCTAGCCGAAAAGGGCCAATCTCCATCAAGTTCCCCAAGAGAATCCTCTCAATGGGCGGGCCTTCGGCCTTTCAATCAAATTGACCCCAAGAAATGGTTTCCGGTCATTTCCTGACAATCTTCAAAACTCCTAGTTAAATCTATGTTTTGCAATTGACTATCCCTATCACCTCTCGAGATTCCTTTTTAACTCCTAGTTGGTAGTTTCCAGATTCATTCATTTATCAACCTTAATTCCTACTTTCATTAATTATCTACCAGCCAAGTTTATTTAGAAAATACAAGCGAGTTTTTGTCATAGGCATTTGATGGTTAATGTCTCTTCGAAAATGCCAACTTTTTAAGTTCAATCCCCATTTTGTCGATTCACAGGTTTTTGTAATCCTTTGCCATCCATGGGGCATCTCCATGGAAGCTTGTTGAGTTTTCGGTTCAAAACAACACGGAGGTCAATTCTGCGAAGTTATCCCCTATCTCCCCCACCCCGTATTTGCAAACAAACTTGAAGTTGACAACTTTAGAAATACTTTTCAATACCAAAAATTGAACTACTTCTATCAAGTTTAAACAACTACTCTTTTCTTATGGTGCCTAACTTTCCATTTTAGGAAGCTAGAAGGTCGTCCTATAATTTATGAGTCTTCGAGCTTTCCATTAAAGCTTAAACCTAAAATACAAGGTAGTCACTAAAGCTTACACCTAAGGGAAAAGTTACCATTAATGCTTAGTTTAAGAGTGAAAATATACCTTTGAAACTTAACTTAATGATGAATAGATACTCTTAGCAAATAACCCTAATTGCGAGGTTTCCATTAAAGCTTAAACCTAAAATACAAGGTAGTCACTAAAGCTTACATCTAAGTGCAAAGTTTCCATTAAAGCTTAGCTTATGAGAGAAAATCTACCTTTGAAGTTTAACTTAATGATGAATAGATACTCTTAGCACTTGACCCTAATTGCGAGGTTTCCATTAAAGCTTAAACCTAAAAAAATACAAGGTAGTCACTAAAGCTTACACCTAAGTGCAAAGTTACCATTAAAGATTAGCTTACAAGTGCAAATCTACCTTTGAAGCTTAACTTTATGATGCATAGATACTCTTATCACTTGATCCTAATTACAAGGTTTCCATTAAAGCTTAAACCTAAAAAATACAAGGTAGTCACCTAAGTGCAAAGTTACCATTAAAGCTTAGCTTACGAGTGCAAATCTACCTTTGAAGCTTAACTTTATGATGCATAGATACTCTTATCACTTGACCCTAATTGCAAGGTTTTCATTAAAGATTAAACCTAAAAAAATACAAGATAGTCACTAAAGCTTACACCTAAGTGCAAAGTTACCATTAAAGCTTAGCTTACGAGTGCAAATCTACCTTTGAAGCTTCACTTTATGATGCATAGATACTCTTATCACTTGAGCCTAATTGCAAGGTTTCCATTAAATCTTAAACCTAAAAAATACAAGGTAGTCACTAAAGCTTACACCTAAGTGCAAAGTTACCATTAAAGCTTAGCTTACGAGTGCAAATCTACCTTTGAAGTTTAACTTTATGATGCATAGCTATCATTAATACTTAACCCTAATTCCAAGGTTATCATTAAAGCTTAAACCTTAAATGATGCATATAAACCTTCCTAGTATTAAAACACATGGATTAATTAATCCTACTAGAAATGAAGATTACCTCCTCTAAACAAGAGGGAAGTGTGGTTAAAGTTCTTCTTGAAGAGATATGAGGCTCAAGGAAGAAGGAAAGGGATTTAGGATGAAGAGGAAGGAGAGAGGAGCTTCTTCACAAAACCCTCAAGGGTTTGGCCTTCAAGAGAGGGAGAGAGCTAGAGCAAGGTTTAATGGAAACCTTGATTTACTTAAGCATAATCTTGACCATGGCAAGTATGTAAGTAGCTTAGCAATATGTGTGTGTAAAATTAAAGAGGAGAGGGGGTGCTTATATAGGAAATGGTGGGTATTCTTTTCTCAATTCTTATTGGACCCCAATTCTCTTCTCAATTCCTATTGGACCCCAATTCTCTTCTCAAATCCTATTGGACCCCAATTCTCCTCTCAATTGCTATTGGATCCCATTTCTCTTGTCAAATGCTATTGGACCCCAATTCTCTTCTTAATTCCTATTGGACCCCAATTCTCTTCTCAAATGCTATTGGACCCCAATTCTCTTCTTAATTCCTATTGGACCCCAATTCTCTTCTCAAATGCTATTGGGCCCCAATTCTCTTCTTAATTCCTATTGGACTCCAATTTTCTTCTTCGTTCTTATCTCCTAACTCTATCTTTCAATCAAGTTAGTCCCTTTTTCTCCCAGTTCCGGATCTAGATCAATTTCAACGCGGATCTTCACGAAGAAGTATAAAAATAATCTTAATATTTTTGGAAAAATATAGGGATGACGTAATTTTTTATCCAAAATATCCTTGTCTTTTCATTCTGGAGTAAAGTCTCATTGTCCGCATGACTTCTTTGTCGGTCTTGTTTTTTCTAAATTATTTTCTAGGCTGAAAAAAGTTCTGAATGGCTCTAGGGTTTAGGGAGGGACCTTACAAATGGCCATAAGGATGCCCATTTTTTCCCCACACAGCCGCCTCGCAGCGCCCGCAGGCCATCCTCCATAGCCACAAGCTCAAAAGGAGTCCACACTTCTCATGCTCCTCAATAGGCAATACCGCAGGTTAAATACCCCGCTAGGCTCACTCGCGCACCCACATGTGGGTTTTGTCTACCACGTGGTGGCTCCCCAAGCACTTGACCTCCCAAAGGACCCAAGGCCTCATAAAAAAACTTCAAAAAAGACTCATTTCTCCTCCACTTTGAGGCTCTACCATTGACTGCTAACGCAAGACCGATTGCCAGGCGGTAAAGTGTAACCGAAAGTCCATACTCCCAACTTAAATCCTTCAAGTCCTTGTTCCCTTTGAACTTTATCGGGCACACCAATCGAGACCACCAATAATTGCAAAAACTATCGGGCACTGCACTGCCGTCCTCTTGCATTAACTTTAACCTACAATAACTCTCCGTCCAAGTATCCCATTGACAAGCAACGACTTCTTGCCAACTCCATATGAAGTGCTCTACCTTTCAAAATCTGGTCAAACCCAAAATGATGCCCGATGGCCCAATTCTCAATGCAATCAGGTAGACACATAACCGACCTCGAAAAAAATTTCACCTGCTAATATCTCTCTCATCCTGGCTCCAATTGCCAATCTAAAAAGCCAAGAAGGCTCCATAAATCAATCTCTATGCACACATCCATTGAAATTAGCTCAGACTACCCGGCACCGCTTTTCCTATCCGTCATAGATCTGCAATGCACTGTACCTTCAAACTCAAATATTTTCCTTCAACAAGTCAAGATGTACATTTCTAGGCTAAGAGACTGCACCTTGAACCTCTTTCATATGCTACCCAAATCAGCCCCTTCTGGGGGCCTCCTTGGCCTTTAAACCGCATCAGCCATACACAATCACTGCTATCTGCTTGCCCGGGATCTTTGTAGAGCTAATCTATCCCTTTGCCATTCATTTTCTAGCCTGCACATACCTACCCATACCATCTTCTATGGTCGACCAACTTTGGCTGCACAATCATTGCCCACCCCTTCTAACTGCAAAACCTGGGACACACTATCAACAAACCAAACCCATACATACATAGTCTTATTCAGCCTACTGGCATCAAACCTCAAGTGGGTTGCCCCACCCCGTTGCATCGCATAGCTTCCGCCTGGATCAAAAACTTGTTGTTGGTTCCTTCCACCCATCTGTAACACCACCCCATAGTGCTGCACCATAGAACATAGACCATCATCTGTGTAGCCTTTATGCATGGCCTGCCTTCAACACTCCATGCATCCCTTGGAAAACATGCATCCACTCAACACCAAGCAACACCAATCATACCATCATCCAAGAAACATGTACCTGACAACATATCTGAACACATGTCTGACCCTCCCTTTCATCCATGTAAAGTGGAGGCCTCAACCATAGACCCCTGCACCTATTGAACCATATACCACATAGCTGTATCCACGACCATATTCATCAACCTTAGCTCACATACCTTCAATGGAAGCAAAGCCTATCCACCACTAGACATGCCTGCTGAATCAAAATCTCCACCATCTTTGGCAACACAACCTCCTCTTCATCAGCCAAGCACTCGACTCTAGAATCATCAAGCCCTTTTGCCACAACCAGCTACTCTTTAAGGTCAATTAGCTCCACTTCCCTATCAGCTTCAGCTGCTTGTACTCCAATCACCTCTTCTACCACTGCATCATGCTCTTCCAAGGTAGAGAAATATTCTCCCCACACTGACTCCCCCCTGGTCATCATCCATAGGAAGGGCCACTTCATCCCTTGCGACAAGAATCTGCACCATCTCTGTTCACATACGTCCATTGGTGGGCATAGACTCCTCCAGTTGGTTTCCATCAAGCACAATGGCTTGCTCTGTTCCCTGCTCTTCTTGAACATTGGCCTTCACCATATCATTAAACACATAGCAACTTTATCTTTACCTGCTCAGGTTCATCAGACTCTATTCCCTCACCATAGGATGTAGACTCATCCGCTCTATCCTCCTTGCTCATCTCCCAGCAACTCGAGCTTGTATCTTCTTCATCACCGGCATCATATATCAATTTTGCATCTGCATGTTCATCTGCTTGCTACTGATCAAATGCTCAACAATCTCTTTGGCTTTGCACACTTTCTCCATCTGCTCTTGATCCCTCGATATCTGCAACCTGATTGCACTCCGCTACCTTTTCATGTAAATTTTCCACAAGAACAGGCTTAATCTCTTTAATCCGCTCTAGAACCTCAACACTTGCTACTGCTTTTGTACCCTGGTTCACTTCAATATGGGGCTTCTCCTCGTTCACAAGCTTGTCCACCATCGGTATAGGCACATCACAAACCAAAAACCTCCAAGGAACATAACCAACCATAGGCCTTACCTCCATAGGCTGTGCACTTCGAGCAAAGGGAACCACCTTTGGTCCGACCAAAGAACACTCTGCTACCACCACAACAGGCACATAGTTTGTAGGATTCAACATGCCCAAATCCAGCTTCCGCTTTACCTTTCGGCTCTTCATCTTGGCCAGATAGACCATGTCCTCATATGTATGTGCACCGTACTTGACCTTTTCTTTAACCCTCGGATACAAGCACTCTAACAACTTTGACAGCTTCAAATACTGATTGCCTTTCACCCCAGTAGCAACCTCCAACTGATTCCAACAAGCTTCAAACTGCTCAAGAAAAATGGAAAAATCCTTACCTGCGTCCTGGCGTACCGCATTCAACTTTGCACCAGCTTCTTCCGGAGTAATCACTTCTCAAAACCACTCTAGAAATTGATTTTGTAGCTCCTGCCATGATCCTCAATCATCGCTGTTTAAACCATCGAACCAAATCTTAGCCTGGCCGCGCATCAATAGCAGCAGCGTCTGTAGCTTTTTTGCATTCCTCAACATATGCATCAATAGTAACCATAACTTGAAATTTGCTAACCAATCCTCGGGATCTTCAAAAATCGTAAATATGGGGCCAAGACTTGGCTCCACCATCTCTATCAGCTTCAAACTCTATCATTGAACACTTTGACCATCGATCGACCGCTTTGTCGAACACCGCTTTAGACTTCAAATTGGAGCATCAGACAGGTCCTCTGTGGGGGCACCAAAAGATGGAGAGGGGGAAGGGGAAAACGCCTAGCAAACAACAAAATGACTCACTATAGCCTAGGGTATACACAACGCCCCAATCCACTAGAGTTCACCTTCAAAACTTGACACTTCTCCCAAGCAAATATCCGTTTGCACGCGACCATACACACACACGCTTTGCAATGCACCAAACAGACCCAATAATTCCACTTTGCTCAACTCATAGCCTTCCACACTCACATAGCCTCTCTCTATCTCCCTTTGCACAACAGACCTCGGGGGCCCACACATGCCGACACATGCCCAGAAACACACGCACACAAGCAGAGAAGAGAAGGGGGAATTGACGCCAAGAAATAGCAATGATGGATTTTTTAAACCCAACACAACCATTTACAATCAATTCCCTATCGGCACAACCCTAGGCAAAAAATCGTCACAATCAGCCAAAAAGCCCTTCAATTGGCAAAAAGCCCTTCAAAAATCGCGTGCATCTCCTTTTATAGGGGTGACTAAAGACCAAAGAAAGAAAAAATTTGGAGCTTCTCAGCTCGTGCAGTTCAACTTGAGCCCTCTTTGGTACTTTTCCATGCTATACACCCACTTAGCTGACCCATTTTTAGCATTTCAATGCATGTATCACCACCTTGGCACTTTCCTTTTTTGCTCCTCATGGGAAGCCGCCCCAAACCGGCCTTGTTGACCTTCGGCCTTGGATTTTCTGTCTCTCACTCCTGCCCACATGACTGTCACGGGATGCCCCCCAAGCACTAGCAATGTCAGCCCCCACTTGCTCTCAAAAAATTGGGCCCATTGCGGGTCTGTGTGAACTGCCTCTAGTCAGCCGTCAGTGCCACATCATCACCACCGCTTTCGGCCATCCGAACACCCAGCAGCACCACTGTGCACCCACCTCTGCTGCCAAGGGCCAAAACGGGTCCCATTTTTACCCCACACGGCCACTTTGAAGCGCCCGCAAGCCATCCTCCACGGCCACATGCTCACCAGGAGTCCACGCTTCTCATACTCCTCCATAGGCAACGCCTTAGGTTAGATACCCCGTTAACCTCACTCGAGCACCCACATGTGGGTTAACTACTTGCCATGTGGCAGCTCCCCAAGCACTTGACCTCCCAAAGGCCCCAAGGCCTCATAAAAAAACTTCAAAAATGACTCATTTTTCCTCCACTTTGAGGCTCTGCCATTGACTGCTCACAAGGCCGAGGTCGGGCAGTAAATTGAAACCAGAAGACCATCCTCCCAACTTCAATTTGTCAAATCCTTGTTCCCTTTCAACCAGTGTTAGGATTTGAAGGGCAACCTATTCTTTCAAAAGATGGTTTGTAGAAAAATGCACCCTTCCCTGTAGAAGGGTCTATTTTCAGTTTGCCCTTCCAATGAGAAAATTCCCCATAATTTACAAGGCAAGATACTATATTTTGTCAATGAGTATAACCAATATACATATAGATATTGTAAATGAGCATTAATATATATATATATATATATATATATAATTAGCCCTTCCATTGACAAGTGACCATTTTGCTTGAATTATTTGAAGAGTATGAGAATGGATTTCTAGGTGCTATATATCCACAAAGTTGCCTTATGAGCTGAAAAAAACTTAGCATTTCTTTTGGAGTATCGATCTCACCATTAACCTTACTCTTGTACAACATTTTTGAACCTAAACTGTGTTAAAAAACGGGTCTTGTTTTTGGCGTTTTTTCAATTTTTGGCAACTATACCACTTTAAACTTCATGTTTGTGAGGTTTAGATGGATAGAGGTTAGGCCTTCATAGTTCTCAACATGTTTTGATGCTTGTAGGGACAGCTAAGTGTTAAAATTGAAAGTTATGACCAATTTACAAGAATTGCATAATCCTGTTTTTTGGCCAAAATTAGCACTTTTATTATTTTTTTGGGGGCTTTCTTGATATCGAAATTCAATTTTGATTGTGTAAGTGTAATATATAACATAAAGCTAATCTTCCTTGAGTTTTGGGGGACCTAATATGCTATATAGCATAGTATATGATGATGGTTGAGTTTTTTGATTGCTGAAGAATACGATACATTTTAGAGTAGCAAGTATAACTTTCTCAATATTGCTAGTTTCTTAGGCCAATTGTGTGTATTTTGTAGATAGTAACCATATCTAATCATAGACTACAAACTTGGCTAGATATTGAGTAGTTTCTATGGGTTTCTAGAGGTCATAATGCTAAACATAGTTTTTTCATGTTTGCTGTATTTAGCACTTTATCATTGCCCCCAAGGTTCCAATTGTAAGAGATCCATTATCCTTTTGACATGATCCATGGCTCCTTTTGAATCCAAAGGCCCAAAGGGAACTAAGAAAACATGTATATAGTATCTGTATTGAGCGTGACTATAGAAACTTTGATGATAGGTCCGCAGAATGGCAAAAATGCAACTTTTTTGTACCTGTTTTTTTTTCCCAAAAAACAATTAGTGAGGTAAAAGCAACCATATGTTTTGGTCACCAACCCATTGAAGTTAACGGGGCATTTTATCTCATGTCCTACAAAAATCCCCACTCTTATTTATATGCAATCAACCGTAAGAAATTGCTATTTTGGGCAAAATGCACTGGTCCATCAACTTTGGAGGCTTGTAGTGACCAAGGGATGAGAAAAATTACAAGTTTCTCATTTTTTCCATATGTAGTAGTTATTGAACTATAAGCTCATGAAAGGATTTTTCAAAATGAGTGGATCTAAGATGGTTTTGGAAATTTTTCCCAAAAACCTGAAAGGACACTTTTATGTCCTGTTAGGTTACCATTCTAGTGTTAAGAATTTGAGATGCCCTCATCTCAACCGAAATTGGAAAAATCTTTGAGAAGAGAAATTCATCCTCCCAAGTGGCATCTTCGAAGGGATAACCTTTCCACTTTACCAATGTTACTGATTACTCTAAGAGTTCTTTCCAGTTTCTGGTTGGAGTTACTTGCTAGACAATTTTTCCTCGAGAAACTCTTAGTGTTGAGCCCATCTTAAAAACCTTTACAAACCATTCATATCATCTCAAAAACCAGGTTAAATCAATTCCATAAATGATCCATATATCCACCTTGTCAACATGAACGCGCTCGGTCTAACTGACCATTCAGAGCAATCAGTGTTCGACAAGTATCATGTATTTCAGCTTTGCCAATCTGAACGCGCTCGGCGTGTTCTTGCCATTCTGAGCAATGTACGTTCGGCACAAGCTTCCACCATTGCACCAAAGGTACCCCCTTTGTGCTCTAACCTGGTTGACCAACAATATGTAAAGGGTTTTAAGAAATATCATACCAAGAGTTCTTTTTCGGCTTCCTATTAGTTTCGTAAATTAATACTTTCATATCTAGGTCATTCTTCAAGGAAGGCTATCGTGTGCACAAGGAATGTGAGTTGGTTGCTTAATAACTATCTCAATCTCAAGATTCAATTTCTTTTCATACTATCGAGAACCTCTGTCTTGTTTGCTAGATCAACCCTTAATTTCTTGATTAAATACCAACTTAACTTTAGATTCATTAAGTAATTTTGGAGAAGAAAATCATGTATACCATTATAATATATAAGTAACTCAAGTTTTTACATTATTGATTTATAGTGGTTTACAAAGCTCTAAGATTGCTAACTATGGCCAAGCGAGTGGCTCTTTTATCTTTCTTATTTATAAAGTTGGTTCTCCTATGATTGCTTAAGATCGTGCTCTTCCTCTACCTCGTCCTCCATTTCTACCTCCTCTTACATTATCTCCTTGATTTTGAGGAATGGTTCTAGCAGTAGTTCGAGGGTTTTGCTCTTCAGGACAGTTATTTCTATAGTGCCCTATTTGATTGCATCCATAGCACCTAACGTTTGGGACGGTCCGCTCCAGGTTTACTACTGCAACTAGTCCACGTTGTTGGTATCCTTGGTTGAAAGTTCCCCTGGCTCTTCCCCTAAAGTTATTAAATCCATTATAGTTCCTTATGGAGTGGGTTCCTTCAGCTGAAACAACAGGCTTAGCCCTAAGAAGGGCATCCTGTATTGATATAGGCCTCATGGCTTCGAGACTTGTACTCAGGGGTTTGTTGAGGCCTTGACAAAAACGGGCAATTTGTTGCTCCATGGTCATCTGGAGAGCATAGCATCGTAAAGACACGAACTTGGTGTAGTACTCCTCTAATGAAAGTCCTAGTTGGCGTAGATGAAAGAACTCGTTCATTTTGATAGCCTGATGTGCAGGAGGGAGATAACATTTTTTCATTGCTTGCTTCATTTTCTCCCAAGATGGACTACTCGTGGGATTATCTCTGCACTGTTGCTTCCACCAAAGTTTGGCATCTCCGCTGAGACGGAACATACCCAACATTGTTTGGTTTTCTAGAGCAGTTCCTACAGCTTTGAAATAGTCATCCATAGCATCTAACCACGCTTCGGCATCTCGCTCTAAATGGGTCCCTCTCCCTTGAAAGTAGGGAGTTGAACTTGCGTTAGTAGTAATTTTTTCTCTTGACTAACAGTGTAAAGGCTATTTACGCGAGTATTTCCCTAAGATTGAATTAGTGGAATTTAGTACCAGATGAAATCTCTCTTACTTATGCTTTTAATTTATCTCATACTCAAACTTTTGCACACAGGATGAAGACAATTACCAAACCAATAAACAAAACTGCTTATAGCATACCCATGAGAACCATAGTATGTACAAGAGTTAATACAATCCATGAAGGTCCTACTATGTACAAGGGCAACGACAACCCTATACTAGAATCTTGTGGACTTTGGGTGGATCAGATATAGGATCAAAATATACAACATCTTTTGGCCCATTAAAACTAGGGCCTACACCTATGGGCCTAATTCAACATGGGTAGATTACTTTAGACACCTGATCAAACACCCACTGATTTTGCGATACTTGGACATCATCTATTACAAGGGTTTATTCTGAATTCTCCGTCCCAACGAAAAAGTATACTTCAATCACTTGAAGATCTTCGGCCCATTTGAGTTTCTTCATATTTAGTTCTAAACCTTCTAATTCTCCCACATCAATGAAGAAAATTCCACCAGATCCTGACCACTTGATTCTCCAAGTGGAAGGAGAAAATCTATTATCGAGCCATTTCATCACGCTTTTTCGCATTGAATAGTCTCGGGATAGGCAAGCCCTCATAAACCTAATGTTGAAATCCAGGAATTTCAAGTAGGCCTGATGGAAAGTTTCCTTCAAGGATAGGGATAATTCTCTCTCTTCCTTCCACTCCCTCTTTTCAATTAAATAAGTTTTTAGTTGAATTAGTCAAAGATCACTTATTTCAACTTAACGCCTTAAACTTTTTCCTAGGTCCAAGACTTTAATTAACACATGCTCTTGTAAGATCCCCAACCCGCCAATACCAAGATCGGGATGGGATCCTTGACAGGTCTCTACGTCTGATAAAAATCAGAGTCTCTACCAAGAAAAATCCAAGGAATAGACCTTTACCATTGACAATGGCTTGGGTCTATAGCCTTAGAAGAAGACATAGTCCTGTCTCGCCAGCGAAAACGGGACAACGTATTAAAAGTTCAAAAAACTATTTCTGCCCTATAAAACTTCCACAATTTGGACTAAGGTATCCTCAACCAACACTTTTTTCCCCCTAACATATGTGAGGGCACAGCCGTTGGTGGACTCCTCTTCCAAGTGAAGAAGTTCTCTAAACGTTTTAGTGCGCAGGGATGGATAGTTACCTGACTAATCAGGTTCACCCATCCATGATTGATAACCTTAGTCAATCCCCACTTGCCACCCTGCACTCACACATGATTCATTTATCTTACTATCACATTGTTTTAAACATTTAAAATATTGGTTTCTTTTAATGTTCCATCACAGTAATTCCTTGAAGACAGCATTGAAAGCATTCTTTTAGAAAACAGACATCTTTAAACTTAAGACAGGGTACTGTCAATCAAAACATTGTCCATACTAACCATGACCCAGACAGGGTACTGCTAATCAAAACATTGTCCAGACAGGATTCAGTCGAGCCATCTCCCACCCCATCTTTTAGTGTGCAATCAGAGAAAGACATTTGGTGGTTGGGTGCTATTGAGGTGCCCAAAGAGACCAATGGAGTACTTTCATGGATTTTTGAGAGAACTCCATCGATCACAGAAGTAATACACTCCCAAATTGCAGGTCAGAAGTTGGAGATTGAGGATTCTGGTAGTTATGATGTGGAGTGGCACTTAGGTGGGGATTTGAAGACCATAAAGTGTTTTGTTGGCTGCAAACAAGGGGCTTATTCTCTCATGCCTTGTCCATTTTGCACTCGAGGGTACAAACGTAATAGAAAAAAATCACATAAGAGCACTGCAAAGGCCGGTTCCATGCTTCCATGGCAAGGGCATGGAGAACAAGGGTTAGATTGTCGTGATGTCGGAGATGAAGGTAGAGAATGGGAAGCGTCTATTCTGAGATGTCCCATGCTCAATGCCCCAGACCGTGATCAAAAGGACCACGCTTGGAATCCAATCTTTCGATTTCCTCTATCGAATGTACATTTTTGTACATTACACGCATTTATGCGCATTTTTGATAGGCTATTGAAGCTCCACATTGACTATGCTTTCACAATGAAACCGTTGGAAAAGTCCCAGGAAGCGATCGACAGAGTGGAGGTACTCTTGAATTCCATTGGCTGTCACGGTGGAAATGTGTCTATCGTTGCTGCAAAGAAAACAGGGGAGGCCCATGAAATTGCTCAACAAGTGTTAATGAGTGGACAAAAAGCTAGACACTTTTTGAAGAAAGTTTCCCAAGGAAATCCAAGTCGATATGATGCTCAAAACAGCTCCAACTAGCAGGCAGGTAACCTTTGGGAGCTTTAGAAGGAGTTATGCAAAGCTACTACCGACAATGATTCAAATGGCGAGCTTGCAAACAAGCACAAGCAAGTTTGGGCACATTTTGATAAAATGGTCAAGCTTATGGGCCTTAACAGCACAACAAAAGAACAACGCCAATCATTTCAAGAAGCCTTGGCGGATTTTACCAAGGTCTTCACCCTTTCTTGGGGTGAAAATAACATCACATTACATTGTAAGTCATTTTACATGGTGTATTCATTACAAGGGATTGTTTTTATTTAATAATGTGGATCGTTTACTCATGTGAACATCATATCTTGTTTGCGCATGGTGCATTTTTTATACACAAGTATGGATCACTTGAAATTTTTAGCGCTCAAGGCATGGAGAAGTCCCATTATCGAGCAAGGGGAGTGTACTTCAAAAATACTCGACATGGTGGTGGAATGGTGCAATCCAATTATTTGGAGGAGATGTTCAATTGGTTTTTTCGCACAACATTTGCTCGTAAGCTCACAATGGAGCGTGCGTGACAATCCAAGATTGCTATTGAAGTGCGGAAATGGAGTCGTCAAGAGCATAACAACAAGTGGCAAATGTTGCAAGGTCCCACCAAGCATGCTGCATGGCGGCGATGCAGAGTGCGACAAGGATCAAAGTGGATACTGCGCGAGTCACTAAACGTGAACGCAGGGTCCAACTCTTAGCGACATGTTTCATTACGAGCAATATGAACCTTGCATGGGCCTTGTAAGGAATCCTAATTTTTAGGGATTAAGGCTAATGTTGTGTGGGGTTTAGGGGGCAAGAGCATTGAAGAAGGTAGTTTTGAGTAGGCTTTTCTGGCCTTTTTTTTAGACAAATGTAGGATGTGGACCTAAAGGGTTACTTTCTCTCTCTAGCTTTTTTTAAAGTGAAGAAAGCATAGGGGTGTGTCCACATTAGCAAAAACGTGGGTCACAAAGAGACAAAATTTGACTTTTAAAAAAAATTTATTTTTAGTTGTTTCTAACTTAAAACTCCCTCCCAACATATATACATATCCAAAAATCATTTTTTGACCCATTTTTTAACCCACAAGCTTAAAAAGTCCATTTTTTCAAAACTCTTTTCCCCCAAAAAGTAATAAACATTTTGTTCTCTCCTCCTCCTCTCTCCTCTCTCCTCCCTCCTCCCTCCTCTCTCTCTCTCCTCTCCCTCCCTGCCCCTACCTTCCTCCTTCTCCCCAATCTCTCCCTCCCCCCCCTCCCTCCTTCTCTCCTCCCATTCTCCTCAACCTCTCTACCCTTCCCCCTCTATCTTTTTATCATTTTCTTCCTCACGCAAAAGCTTCCATGGTGCTCACGGACATCACAAATGGTTTGCTTCCACCACCACGTACTCCGCACACCAAAAGCATACATATTCGCTTACCCACGGAATTTGCACCGAAGACCACTAGTGAAGGTGATCAAAAGTCATCACAAGAACGTCGCACTGCTTGTGACACCAATGTTGACATTTGGGTGGATGGCCATTTGTACCCTTACGATCCTATAAGCCGCTTCCATCCACCATTTAATAGCCTTTCCACATTTCTTCAATTTCTTGGGAGGGGAGAAGCAGGTTTGTTAGGCTATTGTAAGCGGTTGTGTATGGGTGCAGGTGCTTCTTTGCATATGTGGATGCACGAATGTCAAGATCTTCACCTCAAGACGATGGAATTACAAGAGAGTGTTGCCTCTTCGGAGAGGGTAGTTAAAACTCTTGAACAAGAAATGCAAGAAAAGGAGTCCCACATCCAGAAGCTTACCAACACCATCACACACTTGAAAGAAACACCCCTTGGTGCAAGGGAACGCAAACGCACGTATTCATCCATTGAAACTCTTGCACATTCAGAAGGAACACGCAAACGACGAGTTACATCCACAAGGTGATTTGGTCTTTACTTGCATGATGCATTTTTACTTCACACTATTTTCTAACATTTATGTTTATTTGTTGCTAGAAACTTCATCCAGGAGGCATGCGGTGGAACAAGCCAAGATGATCGAGTCAACCTTCTCACTAGTTTTCTCAATACCCAGGACGTGATTTCTATTTTACAATCACCTGGAGGTAAGCACATTAAGGATGCAGTCACCAAGGACCTTATGCGTAAATTAAGAAATGTGGTTAGTGATGATGAAGTTCAACAAGCTTGCGATGTGACTGGAATCAGCACCAAAGCCTATCAGGCTATTTTCGAACTCCTAAAGGATGCCCTCAAAGAACATGGCATTGTGGAAAACCTATTTCCCGTTCCTCACAAGGTCAAGCTCGCAAAGAAGGCCACAAACGAAGATGTGTTCTCCCGCATTGGGACATACCTACACATTGAGGACAAAATGCCAACTTCCCTTTATGCTTCGTGCGCAACAAAGACAAGGGGAAAAGGTAAGAAACAATCCATAAGACCTTCGGAGAAGGGCTTTCCTTACACAATGTGGAACAATATTTTCATGGATCTTAGAATGCTTCAAGAAGCCATGCTTAGATTTTACGAGTTACTTGAAGAAGGTGACACACTTTAGTTTTTTCTTTGGTATTATTCAAATTATAACTTTGAAGTTTAAGGTCTTAGCACTATTTATTTTGTAGTGCTTGGCACAAAAGTCGCTTTTGTGCTGAAACTCAATGAGTGTCAAATAGTGAAAGGCCGAAGGTTAGAGAGGCCAAGTGTCACTCTAATGAACGAGTCCCTTCTGCAAACCAAGCAAACGGATTCAATCGATCCATCTTCCAGCCCATCTTTTAGCGTGCAATCAGAGAAAGACATTTGGTGGTTGGGTGCTATTGAGGTGCCCAAAGAGACCAATGGAGTACTTTCATGGATTTTTGAGAGAACTCCATGGATCACAGAAGTAATACACTCCCAAATTGCAGGTCAAAAGTTGGAGATTGAGGGTTTTGGTAGTTATGATGTGGAGTGGCACTTAGGTGGAGATTTTGAAGACCATAAAGTGTTTGCTTGGCTACAAACAAGGGGCTTCTTCTCTCATGCCTTGTCCATTTTAGTTGAATTAGTCAAAGATCACTTATTTCAACTTAACGCCTTAAACTTTTTCCTAGGTCCAAGACTTTAATTAACACATGCTCTTGTAAGATCCCCAACCCGCCAATACCAAGATCGGGATGGGATCCTTGACAGGTCTCTACGTCTGATAAAAATCAGAGTCTCTACCAAGAAAAATCCAAGGAATAGACCTTTACCATTGACAATGGCTTGGGTCTATAGCCTTAGAAGAAGACATAGTCCTGTCTCGCCAGCGAAAACGGGACAACGTATTAAAAGTTCAAAAAACTATTTCTGCCCTATAAAACTTCCACAATTTGGACTAAGGTATCCTCAACCAACACTTTTTTCCCCCTAACATATGTGAGGGCACAGCCGTTGGTGGACTCCTCTTCCAAGTGAAGAAGTTCTCTAAACGTTTTAGTGCGCAGGGATGGATAGTTACCTGACTAATCAGGTTCACCCATCCATGATTGATAACCTTAGTCAATCCCCACTTGCCACCCTGCACTCACACATGATTCATTTATCTTACTATCACATTGTTTTAAACATTTAAAATATTGGTTTCTTTTAATGTTCCATCACAGTAATTCCTTGAAGACAGCATTGAAAGCATTCTTTTAGAAAACAGACATCTTTAAACTTAAGACAGGGTACTGTCAATCAAAACATTGTCCATACTAACCATGACCCAGACAGGGTACTGCTAATCAAAACATTGTCCAGACAGGATTCAGTCGAGCCATCTCCCACCCCATCTTTTAGTGTGCAATCAGAGAAAGACATTTGGTGGTTGGGTGCTATTGAGGTGCCCAAAGAGACCAATGGAGTACTTTCATGGATTTTTGAGAGAACTCCATCGATCACAGAAGTAATACACTCCCAAATTGCAGGTCAGAAGTTGGAGATTGAGGGTTCTGGTAGTTATGATGTGGAGTGGCACTTAGGTGGGGATTTGAAGACCATAAAGTGTTTTGTTGGCTGCAAACAAGGGGCTTATTCTCTCATGCCTTGTCCATTTTGCACTCGAGGGTACAAACGTAATAGAAAAAAATCACATAAGAGCACTGCAAAGGCCGGTTCCATGCTTCCATGGCAAGGGCATGGAGAACAAGGGTTAGATTGTCGTGATGTCGGAGATGAAGGTAGAGAATGGGAAGCGTCTATTTTGAGATGTCCCATGCTCAATGCCCCAGACCGTGATCAAAAGGACCACGCTTGGAATCCAATCTTTCGATTTCCTCTATCGAATGTACATTACACGCATTCATGCACATTTTTGATAGGCTATTGAAGCTCCACATTGACTATGCTTTCACAATGAAACCGTTGGAAAAGTCTCAAGAAGGGATCGAAAGAGTGGAGGTACTCTTGAATTCCATTGGCTGTCACGGTGGAAATGTGTCTATCGTTGCTTTAAAAAACAAAGGGGAGGCCCATGAAATTGCTTAACAAGTGTCAATGAGTGGACAAAAAGCTAGACACTTTTTGAAGAAAGTTTCCCAAGGAAAGCCAAGTCGATATGATGCTCAAAACAGCTCCAACCAGCAGGCAGGTAACCTTTGGGAGCTTTAGAAGGAGTTATGCAAAGCTACTACCGACAATGATTCAAATGGCGAGCTTGCAAACAAGCGCAAGCAAGTTTGGGCACATTTTGATAAAATGGTCAAGCTTATGGGCCTTAACAGCACAACAAAAGAACAACGCCAATCATTTCAAGAAGCCTTGGCGGATTTTACCAAGGTCTTCACCCTTTCTTGGGGTGAAAATAACATCACACATTACATGGTAAGTCATTTTACATGGTGTATTCATTACAAGGGATTGTTTTTATTTAATAATGTGGATCGTTTACTCATCTGAACAACATATCTTGTTTGCGCATGGTGCATTTTTTATGCACAAGTATGGATCACTTGAAATTTTTAGCACTCAAGGCATGGAGAAGTCCCATTATATAGCAAGGGGAGTGTACTTCAAAAATACTCGACATGGTGGTGGAATGGTGCAATCCAATTATTTGATGGAGATGTTCAATTGGTTTTTTTGCACAACATTTGCTCGTAAGCTCACAATGGAGCGTGCGTGACAATCCAAGATTGCTATTGAAGTGCGGAAATGGAGTCGTCAAGAGCATAGCAACAAGTGGCAAATGTCGCAAGGTCCCACAAATCATGCTGCATGGCGGCGATGAAGAGTGCGACAAGGATCAAAGTGGATACTGCGCGAGTCACTAAACGTGAACACAAGGTCCATCTCTTAGCGACATGTTTATTTAAAAAATAATACTTTTTAAAAAAGAATTAGTGTGAACAGGGCCCTTTTTAAATGGGCCCTTATAAATATTGCATGCTCTCATAAACCACTCATTTCTTAAGAACAGGTGAGCTCTTACCAACAAAACGGCGCGCACCAAACAAACCGGGAAAGAGCATCCACCTGCCAACAAAAACACCCTCCAAGGATGTGAGAAGTAGTCATGTCTTAAAGGCACAAGAAAATGGCCAGGAACGCCTGGCCATTCCAGGAACTCATCTGGTAGTGGGCATGGTGGTAGGGCACGAGAGTCATCGAGGACTGTTGAATCTCCACCTCCTCAAGATATAACACCTAGAAGGAGAACGAAGCAACGTGCCCAGCGTCGGAGACAAGAAGAGGGAGCAGCCGTCGCACCACCAATCACAAGCAGGACCATCCAGGACTCGGGTGGTCCATACAGACACTGAATCAGAGAGTGAGCCACCATGGCTGCGAGAGAAAATACCGTGCACACACCGGGTGGCCGTTGGGGGAAAGACATTGCCTGGAGGCCAGGGCTCTCCCCACACGACAAGATCGGCAGCCAAGGGAAGAGGAAGAATCAGAAGAGGCTGCAGAACCATCCCCTAAGCATGTAAACAGGCACAAGTCTAAGTTTTTCAAGAAGCCTAAACGCCGCCCGCCAGCAAATGTGCATGTGCCCCCAAGACAACCGCAGCGGCGCCGAAAAATAGCAAGGGCATTTGCATAAATCCTCCACTACCAGAAGACGACGGAGCTTTTGATTTGACGCGCCCCCTTTGCTCGCACTGTGAAGGAGATGCTTCAAAGCTATGGAAATCAGTATAGAATACAAGCAATAGCGCTAGAGGCTATTCAAGAAGCTGCAGAGGCCCACATCATTTCGATGTTGGAAGATACCAACCTATGCGCCATACATGCAAAGCGAGTGACAATACAGCCAAAAGATATGCACCTTTCACGTCGATTGCGACTTCGAGCATTAGCCGAAGTTACCCCTCTTTTTGTATTGCACACCCTTATCTTTGTAATGATTTGACTTTCCAATGAAAATATGATCAACAGTTGTGTCTACTGTGTCTATCTTTGTAATGAAATGACTTTGTAATTTCAAGTTCTGTATGTAATTGCAGTCAATTTCGAGGTGGTTGTTGCAAGTGCATGGTTGACATTGAGAAAACATGTTGCACAATGGCTACGGTCCCCTTGTCTTTGCGGTTCTTGAAGCCAAGGAGCTTTCCTTTCCAATGAAGATCCAAGTTTGCACGATTCCGCACGATGAGGGCCAATAGCACATGGTTGCATGTATACCCAAGCACCTTTGGTGAACTCTTGTGGCACCCACTCATCATCTACACCTCTAGTGTTGTGGCATGCAACTGCTGTGACCTCATCCTTTGGCCGCCTTTGCGAAGTAGAGTTGGGCATGTTTGAGCAAAGAAAACTAGGAGGAGGAGAAGGACCTTGCTTGTTGCTACAATGTAGGTGGGATAAAGTGATATGAGAAGGTGGTTAACCCTTGTGGCAATGGGAGGAGAAGGTGGATAACCCTTGCTTGGTGTGGCAATGGAAGGTGGTAGGGGAGGAGAGAGGAGCTTCCTTGCTGTAGCAATGGAGATGGTGTAGAGAGAGAGTGTTGGAGTAAAGGATGAGTGTGATGGTTGCAACCAAGGAGGGGTTGGAAAAGGGGTTCTAAAGAGAGAAAATCACTTTTTGCCTAATAACTACTTTTGGGGGAGCTCTGGATAGCAAAAAAAGATTTTTTTAAAGTTTTTTAAAAAATTTGAATTTCAGGGTTTTTGGATGCACGTTTTGACTTTTTGAGATCAAAAAATGCTTTTTTGACCATAAAATAGTTTTACGGGGGTTTTCAGAAGATGAAATTTGAGTTTTGAAAATTTTGAAAAATATCAAATTATTGGGATTTTTTCAAAACCGGATCAAAAAGGAGGGAAGTTGGAGGTTCCATATGGCCCACCCACCCCCCCCCCCCCCCCCCCCCCCCCCCCCCCCCCCCCCCCCCCCCACCTTCTCACTAGGTAAGAGCCCATTTAAGAAGTGTAAGACTACTTTGTCCCCCTACATTTTTGAGGGCATAGAATGTGTCCACCACCCTCTTCTCATTGGCTGGCCTCTAATTAACCTTAATCCCAAAGGGCCCCTAGAGGGTTCATATTTTTCCTAATGTATTTAAAAAGTAATACTTTTTAAAAAAAAATTAGTGTGAACAGAGCCCTTTTTAAATGGGCCCTTATAAATATTGCATGCTCTCATAAACCACTCATTTCTTAAGAACAAGTGAGCTCCTACCAACGAAATGGCGCGCACCAAACAAACTGCGAAAGAGCATCCACCTGCCAACAAAAACACCCTCCAAGGATGTGAGAAGCCGTCATGGCTTAAAGGCACAAGAAAACGGCCACAAACGCCTGGCCGTTCCAGGAACTCATCTGGTAGTGGGCATGGTGGTAGGGCACGAGAGTCATCAACGACTGTTGAATATCCACCTCCTCAAGATATAACACCTAGAAAGAGAATGAAGCAACATGCCCAGCGCTGGAGAGAAGAAGAGGGCCAGCAAACAATAGAGTCCGATAGGGAGCAGCCGTCGCGCCACCAATCACAAGCAGGACCATCCAGGACTCGGGTGGTCCATACAGACACTGAATCAGAGAGTGAGCCACTATGGCTGCGAGATAAAATACCGCGCACACACCGGGTGGCCGTTGGGGGGAAGACATTGCCTGGAGGCCAAGGAGCTCTCCCCACACGACAAGATCGGGAGCCAAGGGAAGAGGAAGAATCAGAAGAGGCTGCAGAACCAGCCCCTAAACATGTAAAAAGGCGCAAGTCTAAGTTTTTCAAGAAGCCTAAACGCCGCCCGCCAACAAATGTGCAAGTGTCCCCAAGACAACCGCAGCGGCGCCGAAAAATAGCAAGGGCATTTGCAGAAATCCGCCACTACTAGAAGACGACGGAGCTTTTGATTCGACGCGCCCCCTTTGCTCGCACTGTGAAGGAGGTGCTTCAAAGCTATGGAAATCAGTATAGAATGCAAGCAATAGCGCTAGAGGCTATTCAAGAAGCTGCAGAGGCCCACATCATTTCGGTGTCGGAAGATACCAACCTATGCGCCATACATGCAAAGCGAGTGACAGTACAGCCAAAAGATATGTAGCTTGCACGTCGATTGCGACGAGACTTCGAGCATTAGCTGAAGTTACCCCTCTTTTTGTATTGCACACCCTTATCTTTGTAATGATTTGACTTTCCAATGACAATATGATCAACAATTGTGTCTATTGTGTCTATTATCTTTGTAATGAAATGACTTTGTAATTTCAAGTTCTGTATGTAATTTCAGTCAATTTCAGTAAATTTGTGCTTTTTAAGTACCCTTGGGGGTAGATAAGCCTATAAGGGGCAAAAAAAGCATGGCCACAAGGGCGCGCAAATGGCCCATCCATCAGTTTTGGATGGGCCATTTGTGCGCCCTTGTGGCCAGGCTTTTTTTTGCCCCTTGTAGGCTTATCTACCCCCAAGGGTACTTAAAAAGCACAAGTTTACTAAAACCTATTCGTTTTGCAACATTATTTTACATGGATCCTTGTGGACACCCTTTTTTGGCCATTTCAAGCTTTGAATTCCCTACAGGATATTAAAAAAAATAACATATTGTGAAACCAAGTGTCTATGCAACATTAATTTGGATTTTTCAAATGTCCAATGTAATTGGACTTTTTGGTGCAGGGGTGTACTAGGTAGAGCTAAAGTAGGTGATAGTGTGCTGGAAAATTCATTTCATAATTGATTTCACCTTTTCTAGTGTCCTTGAGTGTGAACATATGCTGGAATTGCCATAAAAAGGGTGCATCTAAATTAATGATGCAAAACCAATTCATTTCAATAAATTTGTGCTTTGTAAGTATCCTAGGGGGTAGATAAGCCTACCAGGGGCAAAATAAAGCCTGGCCACAAGGGCGCGCAAATGGCCCATCCAAAACTAATGGATGGGCCATTTGCGCGCCCTTGTGGCCATGCTTTATTTTGCCCCTGGTAGGCTTATCTACCTCCTAGGGAACATAAAATACCTAAATTTACTGAAATTGACTTAAATTACATACAAAACTTGAAATTACAAAGTCACTAATCAAAACAATTTTCAAGATTGACAAATCACATTCAAAAGAATTTTCAAGATAGAGAGACAATTTCAAATATTTTTTATTACTTCCAAAACGGTGATTTTACATCATGTATCTGAGGACTTCATAATTTTTTTGACCATTTCCTGGCACCTATTTTGCGCGTAAGGCAACTCCCCAGTCAAGAGGGACTGCACTATGGCCTTTGGGTCAGTTGAGCCAATGGAAGCATGTATCCCTATCTGGGCAAGCACTTTACCACAAAAGCCAGTGCCAAACGCTGTGCATACAAGGGATCTACGCACTAGGAACACTTGATGCGTAGTTTGAGCAATGGTGCTCAAACACAAAAACTTGCTCAAAGCTTTTAACGACCAAGTCATAAAATGGGCTTGGGGAGTAAATTCATTATGGATAATGGCCACATCGCCAGGAGGGAGTTGTCCTAGGTAATGCGCAAGGGAAGCTTGAGGTCCAAAGCTCGTCCGCTTGCCACCCGTCCTTGCAGCAAAATCATCAACCTCCACGCCATCCTGTCATAAACCAATGAAGGTTGAGAAAAAAGACAATGAAGGATAAAATAGTAACATGAAATTTAGGATACAATTTACCTCCTTCTCCTTGTCGTCCTGCTCCCTGTTGCCCTTTGCATCCAATTCAATGCTCCCATGCACCACAGATACGACCTTTGGATCATTAGATGGGAGGTTGCATAATGGCATAGGCATCCTAGTAGCCTCAACCTTGGCTTGCGTGTCTTGGAATTATTCATCAGCCACGTGCAACTACTCTGCTGCCAGGACCTCCGCACATACAACTGCAATAGTGTCCACAACAGAGTCCCCATCTGGCAAGAGCTTGCTTTCTAGGGCATCTGGCATATTGTCTAAGGGACATTTGGTGCTGTTGCATAGCACGCCAAAGCATTTATCCATGCGCAAGCCAAATGCTTTCTCCAAATCATGCAGGAACACATACTCCTCCCCATCCACTAACACTGAGGAGAAGCGACTGATTTCTACCTTTGGGATAGCCACATCCGTCAGTGGTAGTGGCACTGGAGTGTCACTAGGGCCAACCGCAACTATGGATTTCTCAACCACTTCCTCAAGACCCCTAGGGTACTCAAGCTGGTGTGCCTTTTCTTCCGCTGCTGCTGCTGCAGGGCTCATGGGGATAACCTGCTGCTCCTTGGTGTCCTTGATAAAGGACCCAACCTGAAGGTGTGGTAAGCGAAGCTTCTCCAAATCAGGTTCCTCGCTCACCAAGAAGATAAATGTTGCGAGCCGAGAAAGGTACTCCACCCCCAACATGCGCTTCTTGAGCGCTGGCACCCCTGGGGCTTGCTCGTCCAAGTAATGGCCTGCATCGGTTGCAATTTCTTGAAATCGTTGCAACCGCTTGGAGAATGGGCGATCACCTTTGTTTATATAGCGCAAAAGATCGCAAGGCACCCAGATCCCTACATGTGGGGGGATAGATACATAATATTTTATGATGTGCTCCTCCATGAATGCCAAAATCTCGGCAAATGCATCCATGTGAAGGGCAACTGTGGCATCAAGGTCAGGGAGACGAGTAAAAAAGGTGTGGAGGTCCAACTTCCCTTTGTATTTGGTATCCTCGAGGAAGAGGATGAAGCGTGACAAAGGGGTGGATGTGGCTGCAGATGCAGAGGCTGTGGAAGCATCCATGTCTAGCCTGGGGTGTAGATAGAGAGTGAAGAAGCTCAAGAGTTGCAAAAGTGAAAATAGTGAATGAGTTAGGTGGCCCCCCTTTTATAATGGACCCTTTATTTAAGACATTAAAAAAAAAGGCACTTTCACCAAAAAATGATTTCTCATCCCAATGCAAAAAATTATATTCAAAGGCATGATTTGCCGAAGCAAATCATGTTGATTACAGCGGGGATCAAGAGTTACAAAGTTATAAGATCGATAGCATAGTTCCATCCATCCCCCAGTCCTCCTCGACCTTCAATTTTTCTTCCATTCTCTTCCCAATATGTGGACATTCATTACAATAAGCATCCAATGATCGACAAAACATGATGTATTGAAAATGTGGTGGAAGGATTCTCATCTTGTGACCTTGTAAACAAAATTGTTCTTGTTGAAGGGCCTCAAAACCCATAATAACCAAATGTTCTCGAACATTACTGAGAGTCCAATGCTTGTTCACTTGGACTGCCTCCAAAGCATCGTTGGGCATCTTCACTGTAATGTCAAAGCTTGCAATAGCGCTGTCTACACTCTGTAAGGGAGTCCACACTCCAAGCTTGCACATCCAACGATCATAGTGAAATCGTATGTACAAGGAGGTGCGGGATTTCAAATAGCGCATTCCAATACCTGAAGCTCCAACCTTACAACGGTACCGGTCCCCGTTGTGCATGCCTTCCACAAAACCCCAGTCCTCTTCTAAAAGCCTTCCTAATTCCTCGTAATGCGCATCTTTACATACAAGCATTGTGGTAGTCTCCACAAATCGAAACTCTTTAAAAATGTGCACAAAACAATGAATAGGCAAACACCAACTCAAGCCCACAGACCTAGAAGCTTTAGAGTATTTCAAAGAGTTTTGGACATCCATTATCATCTTTTGCTTGAAAGATGCTACCGACCACAAATCTGGCACCAGCCACTCCATACTTAATAAGGAAGTAGGGACAATATAGGAGTGAGAATAGAAGAAAATCCTTCTTTGAACCAGTTTGGTTGGGCAAAGATGTGGGAACATTATTGCTCCAATATCCGCATGTATAGCATTGAATGTGCCGGAGAGACTATGTAGTGGCTGCTCCTCCACCAACGTGGATGGAAATATGACTATAAATGCATGACAAATCTTAAGTATGAATCCATAATAACATTACACTGTGATTTCACACCTAGCTTTGTATTCTCAAAACATGTACTTACAATGTGTTGGAAATCGAGGTGGTTGTTGCAAATGCATGGTTGACATTGAGAAAACATGTTGCACAATGGCTACGGTCCCCTTGTCCTTGCAGTTCTTGAAGCCAAGGAGCTTTCCTTTCCAATCAAGATCCAAGTTTACACGATTCCGCACACGATGAGGGCCAATAGCAAATGGTTGCATGTATACCCAAGCACCATTGGTGAACTCTTGTGGCACCCACTCATCATCTACACCTCTAGTGTTGTGGCATGCAAGTGTTGTAACCTCATTCTTTGGCCGCCTTTGCGAAGTAGAGTTGGCCATGGTTGACCAAAGAAAACTAGGAGGAGGAGAAGGACCTTGCTTGTTGCTACAATGTAGGTGGGATAAAGTGGTATGAGAAGGTGGTTAACCCTTGTGGCAATGGGAAGAGAACGTGGATAACCCTTGCTTGGTGTGGCAATGGGAGGAGAAGGTGGATAACCTTTGCTTGGTGTGGCAATGGAAGGTGGTAGGGGAGGAGAGAGGAGCTTTCTTGCTGCAGCAATGGAGATGGTGTAGAGAGAGAGAGTGTTGGAGTAGAGGATGAGTGTGATGGTTGCAACCAAGGAAGGGTTGGAAAAGGGGTTCTAGAAAGAGAAAATCACTTTTTGCTTAAGAACTACTTTTGGGGGAGCTATGGATAGCAAAAAAAGATTTTTCAAAAGGTTTTTAAAAATTTTGAATTTTTAGTGTTTTGGGTGCACGTTTTGACTTTTTGAGGTCAAAAAATGCTTTTTTGACCATAAAATAGTTTTAGGGGGGTTTTAAGAAGATGAAATTTGAGTTATGAAAATTTTGAAAAAATTCAAATTTTTGTGATTTTTTCATAACCGGATCAAAAAGGAGGGAAGTTGGAGGTTCCATATGGCTCACCCAACCCCCCCCCCCCCCCCCCCCCCCCCCCCCCCCACCCCACCTTCTCACTAGGTAAGAGCCCATTTAAGAAGTGTAAGACTACTTTGTCCCCCTACATTTTTTAGGGCATAGAGTGTGTCCACCACCCTCTTCTCATTGGCTGGCTTCTAATTAACCTTAATCCCAAAGGGCCCCTAGAGGGTTCATATTTTTCCTAATGGCTTGCAAACTTTCCTCAGTCGGCCTATGGCTAGGCCCAGCCTCATGGTCATTAGTGGCTTTGTTTCGCTTGTTGCTAACATCCTCTTCCTCAGAAAGAGAATTTCCCCTGGTTCTCTTTGGAGCCATGTCGGCAGCCGTTTAAAAAGACTTAATCCATTAGAAGTTTAACTGAATAATCTTCTTTTTCCTTGTTTACCCAAAAATAAGGATTTTTGGAATAAATAAGTATCTTTAATAGTCGATTTGATGAGATATTCCTTCTATAACTTATTTATGCTATAAGTAAATTTTTCCGCTCTTTAATAATGATTTTGGACCTCGGGTATTTATTTGGCAATTAGATAAGTTCATTTCATAATTTCCTTTGTCCATTTTATACAAAAATCGGTTATTTTTATTGAAGATACATACCTAAACTATTTATATAAGGTTGGGATATTTATCATAGATTCCTCAAGGTGTGTTCTTCCTCTGAAATTGATATCAAAGGTTTCTGGGATATTTAGTTAAACTAATTATGTGATGGTAACATAATTATCACGGGTTCCCCAAGGTTTAATTAACCTCTGATAAATAGCTCAACTCAATTTGAATCTATTTGCTAATTTTCCCTATTCAATTTGTCTTAAAAATAGGGTAATTCAGCTAAAGTAATTAAGTAGATTACTCATTTGAGCTTGTCCTAGTTATCACAATTTTCCTAACATCTAGTTAACCTCTTATAAATAAATCAATTCAATTTGAATCTATTTGCTAATTTCCCTTATTTAAATTGTCCAAAAAATAGAGTATTTCTGCTAAAGTAATTAGCTAAATTACTCATTCAAAATTTTCCTAATTATCACAAGTTTCCTAGCATCTACTTAAACTTTGATAAATAACTCAATTAAGTTTGAATCTATTTGCTAATTTCCCCTACTTAATTTGTCCGAAAAACAGAGTATTTCTTCTAAAGTAATTAGCTAGATTAATTATCTGAGCTTCTCCTAATTATCACGGGTTCCTTAACACCAAATAATCACTAATAAATAGCGCACAGCATTTGAAATCAATTTAATAATTTCTCCTATTTAATTTTTCCTAAAAACAAAATATTTCTGCTAAAGTAATTAGATAAATTAATTATCTGAGCTTCACCTAGTTATCACAGGCTCCTTAACACCCAATTAACCACTGATAAATAACTCACAGCATTTGAAATCAATTTACTAATTTTCCCTGTTTAATTAGTCCTAAAACCAGAGTATTTCTACTAAAGTAGTTAGCTAAATTAATTATCTGAACTTATTCTAATGATCATAAGTTTATTAACACCTAATTAATCACTGATAAATAGCTCACAGCATTTAAAATCAATTTACTAATTTTCCCTATTTAATTAGTCCTAAAAACAGAGTATTTCTGCTAAAGTAATTAGATAAATTAATTACCTGAGCTTATCCTAATTATCACGGTTTTCATAACACCTATTTAACTAGTGATAAATAACTCATACAATTTAAAATCAATTTACTAATTTCCGCTATTTAATTAGTCCATAAAACTGAGTATTTCTGCTAAAATAATTAGCAAAATGAATTATGTGAGCTTCTCCTAATTATTACGGATTTCTTAACACCTACATAACCACTGATAAATAACTCATAGCATTTGAAATCAATAACACCTAATTAACCACTGATAAATAACTCACAGCATTTGAAACCAATTTACTAATTTCCCCTATTTAATTAGTCCTAAAAACAGAGTATGTTTGCTAAAGCAATTAGCTAAATTAATTATCGAAGATTCTCCTAATTATCATGAGCTCCTTAACACCTAATTAACCATTGATAAGTAACTCAAAACATTTGGGATCAATTTGATTATTTTTCCCTTTAATTTTCTCAAAAAAACAGTGTAATTCTGCCTAATTAATTAGGAAAATTACTCAAAAACATTTAGGATAATTTTCTTAGCTTAATGAATATCTAATGCAGCTCTGATAATTACCTCAACTTAATCCAAGCTTAATTATTATATTTTCCATTAACTCATGGTTAATTTGGCTAATTTCAATCCTAATATGATAGGATAATTAATTAGGTTAACATTACCAAGCTTAATTACAACAATCAACAGAGAATAATTAATTAAGAGAGGATTTATGAGTATACATAGGCCTAATCTTTGATTTATTAACAAAATAGATTAATGTAGCCTTGCTAATTAAGAAGGATTAGGCTAATACCATTTAGGTTTATCAACTAGAGCTTAATCCCTAGTGATTTCTGCGTAGCGTTCTCTCTAGATGAGAGAGAGAGAGTGTCAAGGCTCCGAGTCTGTCCAATTTGTGAAGCAAGGGGTCTTATTTATAGCAAGGGGTCTTATTTATAGTTTTCGGGCACTCACAAGCTCTCACAGGTTGTAAAAGGCAGTTGCTTGCAGTTCAAGCAGTCCCCAACAAGTCAAAAAAGGCCCCCTACTGCTAAATGAGTCCCTAGCAGGTCAGTGATGACCCTCCCATTACCTGTCAACTTTTAAAATGTCAATTGTGCTATAATTTGACCTATTTTTTCTTAATTGGTAAATATCTTGTAAATATCTGGTAAATATATGGGAGGCCTTTATTTAAGTCTATGCTTAAATGATTACTGCAACCCTTCAATTTTTCTTAATAATTTAATTTACATTGAATCTTCTGGAAGGACTAGCGGGGCCAGTTTTTGTCCGAATTTAAATCTGAAAATTTCTAGCCTGGGGTTTGTTGTGCTTAAGATTCCAAAAATACCAATATTTGCCATGGTCGGACAATTTTACATTGTTTTTTCAATAATCGTATCAGTTTGATTAAGCTTTATACAACCTTTAAGGTTTCAGAAACTGGAAACCTTACAGTCGCATTGGAGTCGCACTTCACCTGCTCTGTCATTTGCCGATAGTGACGGCCACTCCAAGTGTTGACCACCCCGAACTTGATGTAATCACGACAAATAGCCTCGTTCAATCTTTAACCGTGCAATAGTCCTCCAAAAAGAACCCCATGGACAAATAATTGAACCATAGAGTAGCCAGAGAGCAAATTCCCTGCAACTGTGAGCATTTCAATTATTAGAGATTAAAAAACAATGCCTGACCTGCTAATTGCCACATCTGGCATACACATCATGGAAAAACTTCTCGTAGTCGGCATCTGGTACTGACTCCCCATTTCGTCCTGTATTTGCATGATGCCATATGAATGCAGGAACCATTAACTTGTGCCGACATAACTCAGTTGTACCAACGTGCTAGTGATGCACCTTCCACTAGTACACAGACACATGTTTCTCCAGAGAGAGCGGAATCCAGCAGTCAGGCACTTTGGAGATCGACTCGTACATCTCGTGCATGTGAGCGTTTTGAGCTAGGATTGCGGTGAACCCACTTGCTACAAAGAGGCTATTCAAATGGATGATAGCGTGAAGTGGAAGAGGCTATGAAATCTGAGTATAACTTGATCTTAGCAAATGAAACTTGGGAATTGACAGAGTTACCTGCGGGTAAACAGGCATTGCCATACAAATGGGTGTACAAGAAGAAGTATATTACATATGATCCGGAGCCTAAGTATAAGAAAAAATTGGTTGCGAAAGGGTTCAAGCAAACAAAAGGCGTGGATTTTGATGAAATCTTTTCTCCAATAGTCAAGATAACTACATTGTGTCTTGTGCTTGGTCCAGCTATCGAGGACTTGAAATTGGTCCAAATGGATGTGACGACCATGTCTCTTCATGGGGATCTTGAAGAGGATGTTTACATGAAACAGACAGAGTGTTTTGCGGTAAATCTTGACAAGCCAACATGGGCATTTTGGTGTGTAGATCAAGAAAGCTTTGTATGGATTAAAGAAAGACTCATAGCAATGGTACATCAAGCTTGATAAGTACATTCAGTTCAAGGTTACGTACGGAGCCAAGATGATCACTGCTTGCACACAAAGAGGTTAAATGATGGTTCCCTCATCATTTTGATGTTGTACGTGGATGACATGCTCATGGCCAAGAAGTCAAAAGATGAGATTGCACTTCTTAAAGATACCTTAAGCAAGCAGTTTTCTATGAAAGATTTGGGCGATGCACATCACTTTCTTGGTATGTGTATCAAGGGAGATCACAATCGTGGTATACTTGAACTTTCACAGGAAGAGTATATTCACAAGGTCTTGCAACATTTTAATGTGCAAGGGGGGGAGCATTGAGTACCCCAATGGCAGCATACAAAAAACTTAGCAAGCATGATTGTCCCATATCGGATGCTGAAAAGACAGAGATGGCAAAGGTGCCGTATTCTTCAGCAGTTGGCAATCTTATGTTCGCCATGGTTAGCACACGACCAGACATTGCAGGAGTGGTCAGCAAGTTTATGGCAAATCCAAGCAGAAAGCATTGAGAAGCCGTGAAGCACATCTTGAGATATGTCAAGAGCTCAGCTAGCAAGTGCTTATGCTTTGGGAACAGTGATGCATCCATAGTTGGATACAACATTCGGATTATGCGGGTTGTGTGGAAACTAGGCAATCCACATTTGACTACGTTTTCTTGTTTGCTAGAGCGACAGTTTCTTGGAGATCATGTATCCAAAATTACACTTCGTCTTCCACCACTGAGGTAGAGTATGTTGCAGTTTCTAGTTCCAGTAAGGAAGCTGTGTGGTTATCTCATCTAGTGAGAGATTTTGGTATACACCAGACTTTAGAGCTACATTGTGACAATCAGAATGCGATTGCGTTAGCAAAGAACCCCGTGTTTCACTCCAAGTCGAAACACATATATAGAGGTCACGTATCATGTGGTACGGGATATTTTGGCTAGCAAACGCATTGAGTTAAACAAAGTTCACACGGATGAAAACCCAGCGGATGCTCTAACAAAGAGCCTAGCCTCAGAGCGGTTTGTGCATTGCATAAAGCTGATGTGCGTAGGGTGACACCAAGGTGATGATTCACATTTTTGTACATTTGTACATAGTAGCCCCTACATTCTTTAGCCACTTGGGCCACGTTGACCTTCAAGTGGAAGATTGTTGGGTTTCAGGCCCTGTAGCCGGCTTGTGGCCGGGGTACCCGCTTGCTTGCATTCTATTATTGGTTATAATGAGGAATAAAGAGTGAGAGGGATTGTCCCTCTCAGAGCTCCACCAAACACAAGCTGCGTACTGTCCATCACCTTTACCTAGACCCAAATTGGTATGGGAAGTACAAAATTATTAGGATTTTGTTGATATTATAGACGATTCATTCATATGCATGTCTAGAATAATTGCCAAACCATTATATAATTTTCTTACTAACTTCATTGGATGGATGAATTCAAAGAACCCTATCTGGGTATACATCACCTACATAACATAGTACACATACACGGAGGTGCTCAACCAAATCTTAATATCTTGATCCAAGGTTAGTGACCCAATAGCTACAGGAAGTTCCCTTTCGTACATGGAAGAAGAGGATAAGAAAGTGCTCTCCTTCTCAATGTGCTCTACAAGCCCTATTGCCCCATTCTTCACACCTTCTTCAATCCACTCAATCCTACCCCTGCAACCAATGGAAAGCTTCAACCTTTGCTTGAGACAGGTGTTGTAGCACCTTCATAAGCTCAAGCAGCCCTATGAATGCTCTCTCTTGCAAGTATTTTACCTATTGCTTGATCAATTAGCCAATCAATTAGTAAGCAAAAGGCTTACCTAATAGAGGCTGCAATTGGATATTTCCAACATTATGTTGGCAGTGCGCTTCGAGAGCATACAACAAAGCATGATCTTGTTGTCGTGTGGTGCACTATGAACCAATATCTTGACCTTCTCCTATTGATAGGGTGTCAAACAACAATTTTTTGGGCTCCATGTATAATCACACCATGAAAGGTTTTGTCCATTGTAGGAAGGCAAGGGTTTATGTTCAGAGGGTTGAGAGGGGGAGAGGGAACAAAGAACCGAAGGAGGGAATAAAAATATATTGTCCCTGGTGAGCATATAAGAGTGATGGTTGTGCAAATTAGAAAAGAGTCCATGGACAAATAATGAGGAGGTGTTCGAAGTAGACATCAACCCCACAGTGAGATGCCTTCCTAACTTTGGGAGACGAACATGGAACCTCAAAGTCGAAAAC
Source organism: Adiantum capillus-veneris (assembly GCF_014529385.1). Lineage (NCBI taxonomy): Eukaryota > Viridiplantae > Streptophyta > Polypodiopsida > Polypodiales > Pteridaceae > Adiantum > Adiantum capillus-veneris. The sequence goes on from NC_140943.1 coordinate 30,783,533, forward strand.
CTAAACTGACTAATCACATTTACTTTTAATGTAGCATCAGCCAAGGCTTGGGTGTTTTACTAATAAAAGTATTTGCACAAAAGGCTCATAAAATTTGGAACCTTAGACAAACAACATTTTTGGCCTAAGAAAGCCATATAGAAGAGTTGGTAGAGAAAACGTGCAAATCTCTCACCATCAAAAGTTTCACTATCACATTAAATGTAATGTACCTTTTGTTTGCACTTTAGTCTTTTCATCACCATTTGATTACATACAATATGATTTTTTTTTCATTTTAGTGTTTTTAAAAGGTGTCTCTATATTGGTGTTGATGCGAGGCATTACAAATGTATAAAGAAAATAAGAGTAAACTTGAAATCGTTTTGATTTTTAGGTCAAAATTTGAAGCTTTTGCCAGTAATAACACTAAAACTTGTGTAAATTTCTCGACTTTTTTAAAAGCAAGCTCAAAATATAACTGAGATTTTACAATTTTAATCGATTAAAATACATTGAACCTCGATTTTTTTTCAATACTACCTCACCCCCCTCACTCACACTCTCTCTCTCTCTCTCTCTCTCACACACACACACACACATGCACACACACCAATGTTCAAATTTTTTTTATAAAAATAGAGCAAAATTACAAAAAATACCGATTATTGTAAAATTTCTTCTTTGAATCTACCCAAAGGAAATTTTGTATGTTTTTGAAAATAATTTTTCTCGAACTTCGATGTCTCTCTCTCTCTCTCTCTCTCTCACACACACACACACACACACACACACACACACACACTTTATTACAACTAAAATATTGCCTTCTTGAGGCCACCGTAAAAACTTTACCTTGTTTAATTACACATCCGCACTATTTTTTGACCCATTGATGCTAGCTAGAACACCTAGTAATTTGTGGCACTATTTTTTGACTGACCGATGCCACCTAGTAATTTTTCTTGGTTATCAGCAACCTTATAAGAAGGCTTATGCTTATTGGTTTGCAAACCACGATGGTTGGCACGAATTAGGGATGCTCAGAAGTGCTTGAAATCTGTAATCAAGTGACCCCTCACGCTGCGAATTTCTTCTCTCGCTATAGCCTTGTTGTGGTCTTTCATCTTCTTGCCTTTCCATCATTGCATCCAGTACACTGATCTCTCTCTCTCTCTCTAGTCTCTCTCTCTCTCTCTCTCTCTGCGCACTACTCCAACATCGGCAGTAAGAACGGCAGCCATTACTGCTAAGGAACAATCTCTCTCTCTCTCTCTCTCTCTCTCTCTCAAAACAGTAACAACAACAGCAGCTATTGGAAGTCCATGTTTTGCGAATGCACGTCTCTCTCTCTCTCTCTCTCTCTCTCTCTCTCTCTCTCTCTCTCTCTCTGTGTGTGTGTGCGCGCGCGCGCTGCTAAGAAACAACGAAGCTAGATCTTCCAAGCTATTCTCTGTTGCTCTTTCTGGTGTGCGCAAAGTTGCAAACGCGTAATGTAGCATAGCATCATTCTCTCTCTCTCTCTCTCTCTCTCTCTCTCTCTTCCGTCCGCAGCTCTCTGGCAGCGCAGAAGGCCGTGGGTGCATGTGGTGGTGGGGTGTTAATGCGGGAGTACGAGAGTGTCTCTGTGTGTGTGTGTGTGTGTGTGTCTGTGTAAGCCTAGAGCCTTAGAGGCTAGGGCTGTAGGGCTAACAAGGTTCAACGCATGTCACAAAACAGAAACGCATCCCGAAGAAAGCGATACAATCTGAATGAAAGTGATGATGCTGCAGCAGCGCCACTACTCTTCACGGCAAACATGTGACATTTTCTATTCACACCTGTCCACCTCCAGCCTCCCTGGTCAAAAAGCTCATGTCCTCCTCTCTCGAAGAACGTGTTGCTCCCTCTAAGGTGTCCGGACCCTAGGGCCTACCCTCTCTCTCTCTCTCTCTCTCCCTATAATTTTATAATTTTTATACCAAAATACTCTTCAAATTTGTGAAAATTTACAGAATACCCCTCAAAGTTTGGAGTAAAATTCCCAATATACCCTTGAAATTTTTCAAAATTCTCAAGCTACCCCTCACGATAACAAAAACAAGGAAAAAACCATAATCTTTCACAAATTTATATACAAAGCACTTTATTCAACAAATTGAGTATGTAAAAAAATTGCGGATTCTTGATCGTGTTATGGACTCAAGAGATAAAATGGCTCGATATTAACACACACAAATGCTACCATTTTTTGATATGTGGATGATTATCTTTGGCTAACAGCTTTGTAAATATGTATTTATGCTTTTGTATATTATCTTTGGGAAAATTGAAGCAATTACTTGTAAGAAATAGCACAAGGGTATTTTAAAAATTTTCACAAATTTGAGGGATATTTTGGTAATTTTCTCAATTTTATAATACAAGTGTTTGCAAAATACTGCCCCGGTTTAGTGTAATTTTAACCGGCTAAAATTGGCAAATCCCAACTAGATTTTGAACTTTCCTTCAAGAAAACCATTACAATTTTACAGGTTTGGTGTAAATACTTGCAAATGCTTGATATTTTAAACAAAAAATCAAGAGAGTTTTTTGCAAGCCCTCCCCAAAATTTTCCATGAGATGAATAGTTGCATCCAAGGCCTGGGAAAAGGTACCTGCTCATATAAAAAAAAAGATTGGAGAGGATTTGAGGCCAGCTCAAATTTCAAGATTTTGAGTTGAAAAGTTCACTTTTATATAAAATTTTCCTTTATGGGGTAGGGAATGGTCGTTTAATGACCATTCCCCATAATATTGACGACCACATGGCGACCGGCGGAGGTCGGGAGCCATCGTGGGAGTCAATATTATGGGAATGGTCATTAAATGACCATTCTCGGCCGTCAAGGTCGCTGGGAGGGGGGCCAGGTACAGATTTTGCGATACAGTTGTTTATTGCAGAGATTGCGCAATGAGCAGGTCTACGTCAGTGGCTTAGTTGCAAAGATTGTGCAGTCAGCAGGTGCACATGCTCAGATGCAGTGTTTAGCTGTAGAGATTACTCAGTCAGCAAGTCTACGTCATTCATCTGCTCATCGTCCAATGGTTAAAGCACATCAATTGCTAGTCACATTACCTGCGCTGACTTGGTGTGCATTCATTGGAGCACACAACGATTAATTGTTCCGAGCGCTGAGCTGCCATGCAATGATTGGTGGAAACAGGCGATGATTCTGCATGCTGAGGTGGACACCGAATATTGGTCAGTTGTGCCTCTGAGATTATGAACGCTGAGATGTCGTGGATCCAACTGTCCTCCACTCTAATTTTGTCCAGTAATGGCAGCAGGATGGACGGCCCAGATTGCGTGTCCCCTGACTAGCGACCTTGACGGTTTCACCTTCTCAAAAAGGGGTGAAAAGGATCCCAAGGTGGCTCCATAAAATCATTTTCCCAAGCGCTACTTGCATCCTCTTTGGGAGTAGACGCTTAGGAAGAGTAGAGGCTTAGGAACCTCTGTAGCCAAACTTGCCATCTAAGGCCCGGTTCAGACGTTGCGGCGGAAATGCTTCCCACAGGGGCGTCCAAGCTGGGTGGAAAAAGCCTATTTACTGCAGCAAGTATCATCTTCCTTCGGGCTCGCCATTTTTCTTCCGGCACCCCCCTCCCCCCTCGGAAGAGCTGCTGGCCTCTCTCCACCTCTCTCTGTTTTTTGCTCTTCTTTCTCCAACATCATTCAGACGAGGCGACGATAGACCTGCAAAAAGACTTTCTTCCTCCAACCTCGTCCGAACCCATCCTAAGGCAAGATTGGAACATGGAGTTTATGTTCTCTTCATTTTTGAACAATAGGCTTCCTAATAAACCACTCAAAGTGTAAAATGACTAAGATCATTTGATGCTGGAAGAAGCTTAGAAGGGGCCCACACAAGGAGGGGGTAACTCTTTTTGGAGGGGGTAACTCTTAGAAGAGTTACCCCCTCTCCCCTCAAATAACTTGAGTGTGAGAGACCCATCAAATCAATCAAATCCTTGCCATTACCCCCCTTCCTCTGGGAGCACCTTAGCATGTGGGTTGTACCAATACCAATACTATATATAAAAAGAAAGAATTTTTTTGAGTCCATATATATTGAGGCACTTTACCTTTGACTCAATCTCATAAAAAGGATATCCAACCCATGACACTCTCCTAGTAGAACCTCCCTCCAAGTGAAGGGGAAAGTGTGAAACGTTCTAGAAAGGCTTTGTGAACCAATTGAAAGATCTCTTTGTGTCTATGACAAGTATAGGATTAATTAGGAATCTTTTCCTCATTCTTCAAACATATAGGGCATACTCCATTGTTGACTCCAAGCTTCTTCACTTTGCTTACAGCCAAGACAACTTTACGGAGGATGATCCATAACAAACAAGTGATAGAATCAGTAGGCCTACCCATAAGTTCTCAAATAATTTTCCATAATGAATGAGAGAGAGAGAGAGAGATCCCTAAACTCAAGACCTTGCTTTAAAAGCTCTACATTCCTAAGTTTTTTTTTTTTTACCATAAGCTTAGGGAATCGAATTAGAAAAGCATCCCTAAACATTACAACCCTATGCTCTAGACCCCACTTTAAAAACTCTACATCCCTAATCTCTAAAGTCTTGGGCAATAGATCCCACTTTAAAAGCTCTAGAGTTTTAAGGTTTAAAACTACAACTTTAGTCTACTACCACAATGTGCAAGACCTTCTCAAAATGAAAAGGTAACTCTAGGGTGTGGATCCACCCATGATGCTAACTCTTCAAGAAGACCATCAAGTTTAACACTTTCCATCAACCTATAAAATCACCCAAAAGAAAAGATCACACCATCATTCTGTGAACTCTCTCTCATCTTACTAATTACCCACTATTTCTATAAATTGGTCACTATTTTTTAAAATTTTAATTAAAAATAAATAAATCAAAACTCTATTTTTAGTCAAAATAGAAAGCAACTCTAATGCCTTGTCCTTTGGGCAGGCCAAAAATCGAGCTTACTAGACATTGAAAAGTCCCAAATGATTTTGAATCTATAAGACCATTGACCAGCTATTTGAGACAAGACCTAGTTATGTTCAGACTTTTTTAGCCTTTCAATGTTTAGTCGTATGCTTGAAGTATGAAAAAAGAAATTTTGTGGATTGAGGGAAATGAAAAAAGGAACTCCAAGGAGTATGCAAGGTAAAAAGAGAGTCCAACTTTCAAAAATACTTATATCACCTGCGTTTAAGAGGTATTTATAAAACCCTTGGACACATATACTTCACCATAAATTGAAAGACTCCTTTTCAATTCAACTTTCAAAAATACTTATATCACCTGCGTTTAAGAGGTATTTATAAAACCCTTGGACACATACACTTCACCATGAATTGAAAGACCCCTTTTCTTTCATAAACTTGTAACTTTTATTAAAACTTTATAGAAATTCCTCGCGGTGTTCCTTCCTTCTAGAAGCTAAGTGTGAATTGTCCAAATAGATGCTCGAGGAGGTGAGGAACGCCATAATTTTATCTAGAGAAACCTTCCTCCTATCAGAGGAGGGCAATCAAGATCACCTCTATAGAGCCCTCAAAGTCGAGAGAAATCGAGCTCTTGTCCACTCGCTTATCGATGGGGTGGGAAATGATATTAATGACCCATATGAAATGGCCCATTTGATGCTTGATCATCAACGTCAAATCATAGGCCAACCTAAGTCCCACTCCCCGAAGGTAGGTAAAGCCACAACTGCTCTTCTTGAAAGTGTTAACAAATCAATTTCCCTCTCAGATGCCAACCTTTTAAAGAGGGTCTTCATAGAGGAGGAATGCTCTCTTGCGTTACAAGCTTTGGGTAAAGAAAAGTCCCTGGGGTGGGATGGTATGACTATCGAATTTTTCAAAGAATTATGGGATGATCTCAAGTCCCTTATCACGAGGTTAGCTAACCAAGCGCAGACCGAGGGAGTTTTAGACTCAAGCATTAAAAGAGGCCTCATCAAACCTATTCCCGAGCAGGTTTGCTGCTCCCAACTGATGTTATGGATAAGGGATATGTACATTTATTACTCAAGTGCTCATTACGAGCTATGGTCATTTGTACCGGCCGGCCAATGTGTATCATTTTGAGTATTGAAGAGTCTATAGATTAAATAAGTGCAAGAGGGAAATGCTCCCTCTTGCACGAGGGGATATTGTACCCAGTGCTTGTGTGTTTCTTCTCTCCTCTTCCCTCTTCCCTCTTCTCTCTCACCATACCGGTATGGCACTCCACTCTAGGAGGCACATCCGCACGTGCTCCTCTCTTTGTCTCTTTTGGATTGTGCATAACTTCGATGATGTGGTGTACAGTATGCTTGGTATGAAGATATTTTGTAATTATTTTTTGTAGCATGTTATTTTCTATGTTTTGCAGGCACGTATCGTCTTTCGTTTGTAGCAGTGGTATCAGAGCTAAGGTTACACACTTGGGAGTTGTGGAAATAATGGATATAGAGAACTTTAGCAATCAAAGCTAAGTGTTGCATTGTTTTTCTTTTTTATTTTTCCTAATTTTTTATGTTATGTCTTATCACTAGCATTTTTATGCTTGATTTGTACATGTCTGATTGTCGATTCATAGCTAGATGTAGATATATAAATAGCATCATAGAGAGATTAACTACTTATAGGGGTAATCGATATATATAGCATTTGATCGCATTATGAGTAGCAATATATACATAAATTGTCATACTAGAAATGGATGAAAGGAGAGTTTGGTGAGAGCAAGAAGGTATAGGAAAGAAGAAGAAAAAGGCGAATAAAATTTTTGGCCAAGTTTTATGAAGTAGAAGGAGACAAGGCGCATTCACTTCACCATTGGGGGAAACCCATCCCAAGGGGGAGAATCAAAGTGTTGTAAAACAAGCATGGCAAAGCTGGAAAAAAAAAAGGAAACTGCTACAGTAAACGGATTCGAAGAAGCAGAGAAAACAAATGATGACGTGCCTGACGCTAGTTTCGTTGAAGGCGCTAAACACGTTACAAATAATGGCATTATGGCCACCGCCTGCCGTAGCAGCCATGCAATAAGCTTGTGCATGGGTTTCTTGAGAGCATAGCTTGATACCTTGAATACCTTGATCCTATTAGTTTGGTGCCTTTGCACCCTCACCCTCAACTGGAAAACTGCACAAAAGTGGTTGGACTCGTTGGCTAGCAACCCGTTTGATGCTTCTTTTTTGGTGCCTACCATTCAACCAACATGCAGTTCTGGCACCCTCCCCCCCCCCCCCCCCCCCCCCCCCCCCCCCACACACACACACACACTTCTACTTGACGGCTGTGACGTGCAACTCACTACAAGAGGTACTTAGTATTATCGACGCTCGCAGTGCGACTCTCAAATGTGAAAACCCACGGCGTCGCTATGCACGTCGCTAAGTTATAAGTAACTTAACGACGCTCATAGCGACGCCGTCAGGGGTAAAAAAATAACCGAGAGCGTCCGAAAACTCAGATCTTAGATCTAAGTTTTCGACGTGCGCTCAAGCAAGCAAAGGTAACGCGCGCTCTCCCTCTCTCTCTCTCTCTCTTTCTTCTCCACACACACACACACGAGGAGAGGAAGGAGAGCCAGGTATGCTCCTTTCCTCTCCTCGCTCTCATGTTCCCTTCCGCTCTTTCTCTCTCCCTCTCTCTCTCTCTCTCTCTCTCTCTCACACACACACACACACACACACACACACATTGTGTTTTTGAGAGAGAGAGAGAGAGAGAGGGAGAGAGAAAGAGGGGAAGGGAACATGAGTGTGTGTGAATGTGTGTGTGTGTGTGTGTGTGTGTGTGTGTGAGAGAGAGAGAGAGAGAGAGAGAGAGAGCACATGCATAAACAAAAAATGCACACACACATGCATAAACAAAGAATGCACACACACATTGAGAGAGAGAGAGAGCACATGCATAAACAAAAAACGCACACATACATGCATAAACAAAGAATGCACACACACATTGAGAGAGGAAGAGAGAGAGAGAGAGAGAGAGAGAGAGAGAGAGAGAGAGAAGAAGAAGAAGAAGAAGAAGAAGAAGAAGAAGAAGAAGAAGAGAGTCTTAACATCGTAGGAAACTATCCCAAGAGACCTTAAAGATCTAGTCGACGAGGAGTTGAAATCAAGACCTGTTATTCATGAGGGAAATGGCATAACCAATCTATCACACTTGGGTGATATAAAAGTTATACCATTTTTCTCATTTTATTGGCGTGCACACACACCCGAGAAGAAGAGAGTTTAATTTAACGTCGTAGGAACCTAATTCAAGAGACCTTAAAGATCTAGCCAAGGAGGAGTTGAACTCAAGACCTTTTATTCAAGAGGGAAATGGCATAACCAATCTACCACACTTGGGTGATAGAAAGGTTATACCATTTTTCTCTTTTTATCGTTTAAGATAAGGTTAGATTTAGATTTACGTTAGATTAGATTTATGTTTATTTAGGTTAGATTAGATTAGATTTAGGTTTATTTTGAGTACACCGAAGAATTATACTGCGTACGCGTTTGAGAGTGGTGTCCCGGCCACTGCGTCGGAGATGCTGAGGAGTGACCTGAACACTGCGTCGGGGTCACCTAGAGGCCTAGATGATGAGCATTCATCGGACAGGGTTGCTATAGTTCACAGGAGGGACATGCCAAAGTGATACGCCTACCTCATCAATCATATGTCCGATGAGACCATTATGACCCCTGAGGGGAAGCAAGTGATGGGCCGCATACAACTGTTGTGTAAACAGGTTTTTTGACACACTGTAGTCTGTCATGGTCTCTTGGAGGGATTAGGATAAAGCCTCTAAGGATTATCTTATTGCGACGCTGCATCGGGAGTTTCCAGTTCCCTCTCTGGGAGAATACATTTGACGATGCTTGGATGAGGAGACACATGCGCGACTACATGAAGCATCGAAGGTCAAATGCACAGATGCGAGACTTGACTTGCGTGAAAGAGAGGAGTGGAGGGGTATCAGGGAGGAGAGGACAACCAATCCAGACAGGTGGTTGTAGCAAAGTGACGCAGCAAGAGTTTGCATCAAGACGGGATTATCCCATCACTTGGGGAGTGGCGGCTGGGCCAGCTTCGAGGAGGATTTTGTCCCATCACTTGGGTCATGGATCGACGGGGTGGAGAGGTGAGAGTATTAAACTCTTGCATTGAAGTATTTGTATATGTAAGGCCCATTCACATCTACACAGCTATAGTAGTCCCATTGGTATGTCTTTTACCCTTCAATGGAGCGAATCACCACATGTTCAATTAGGTTAGATTTAAGATAAGATTTTGGATTGAGTTTTTATATTAGAGTCTACCTTTGAGATTATGGTAAAAAAATTAGAGTTAGACGAATGGTGAAAAGATCTACTTTGAAAAGATGTTAAGATGCTATGAAATGCTACAGCTAGAGAAGAGGCAAAGGGGTTTTGTCCACTACATGCACTATCATGTAGACGTGGGTGTGTAGATTTCTTGTACCCACAAATATAGAAATTGACCAATAAAGGCGAGATCATAACCCGGTGGTTCTGATCTCCGTGCACCTCTAGACCGAGGTGTGCGGGGATTGGACATGACTAGAGAATGTGAGGTAGTTTACAGTTTAAACAAAGAGAGAGAGAGAGAGAGAGAGAGAGAGAGAGAGAGAGAGAAAGAGATAAAAGACGAAGAATGCCAATAGAAGATTAAATTTTTTGTCCAAGTTATAAGATTTTTACCCTCATTATGAGTAGTGACAAGGATGTGGGGCCGTCCAACCGAAACACCTATCTCTCAACGAGGATCTTATGTCCTTGTAATCAATGCAAGCATGTTGTGCGACGGACAAGACGCGTTTCTTTGCAGCACGTTCGCGAATTTAGCGAGTTCGATCCATCTATTATAGATCGAGTTGTTGCCAATTATAACTTGTCGGACTGTGACGCTGGCCAACAGGCAGCAATCTTACAACCCAATAGACGTGTTCGCAGGCGCTTTAGTCAAGCAGCATATGTGAGGCCACAAGATGTAGCCTCTGACAGCTCGGGGGATGATCATGCAGACCACATTCCCAACGAGGTAATGTTTGAGTCCGAGATTGATGAAATGATCGAGACGATCATGGATTCAGAAATGCTTATCTATGATGATATGAAAAGTGAAGCCGATACACCATTGTATAATAGAGCACGTGTGTCGAGATTGAAAGCGCTCCTGGTGCTTCTCAACATGCAGACAAAGTTTGGATGGAGTGACACTAGCATCACAGCGCTTTTCAGGTGATCTATTACTATTAGTTTACTTCAATAAAACTCTAAATGTATAATGATTTGATAGATTTTTACACAATTGTACCGTATTTTTATGTTATGTAGGTTGCTCAAAGAGCACATACTACCAGTTGATAATGTGATGCCAGATTCCCGAGAGGAAGCAAGAAAGATTTTGCAAAACTTGGGGATGGATTACAATTCGATCCACGCTTGTCCTAATGACTGCATTCTTTTCAGAGGGGAATACATAGACATGGAGAAGTGTCCGAAATGTGATTCCGAGAGATATCGAGTAGATCTCCACGGAACAAAAATTCCACAAAATATTTTGCGACATTTTCCTTTGCTTCCTCGCATCAAGCATTTCTTCGAATGTAAGTCCATGGCCGCCCTAGCATCATGGCATGAGGAGAATAAATCTTCGAATGGTGTGCTGTGCTATGAATTCCTGCAGATTGCGCAACGTGGAAACATATAGATGGAACATGGTCGAATTTTACCAGGGAAGCTCGAAATTTGTGCTTAGGCCTGGCTATGGATGGTGTAAATCCATTTGGTCAAAGATCAACATCTTACAGTGTATGGCCCGTTGTCATCGTCAACTACAACATTCCCCCGTGGTTGACTACGAAGAAGGGACACCTATGGCTAAGCTTGATTGTGCCGGGGCGATATAAGAATATGGATGTGTATCTTCGTCCACTATTGGAAGAGCTACAAAAATTGTGGATTGGCATAGAAGTGGTGGATATGAGCCGACACACAGGTCGATGGAATGCTTTGATCAGAGGCATTCTAACGTGGACCATGCATGACTATCCCGGACTAACAGAATGCTCAGGTGATTTACACTCCTCACTCAAACACTGTAAATCTTGGTTTTTCTCAAGATGATCTATTATCATGTGTATACATGCAAGGCTTCAAACAACCGAACACCGAGCATGTGTCACATGCATGTGGACCTAGACTGAATGCACATAGGGCGCCCTCATTGAAGAAGCAAATCTACGAAGGTCATCAAGTGTATCTTCCAGAGAATCATGTGTTACGCAATGGCTTTTTGGGAAGAGAGTCACCGAGGATGTCTGCACAAGCATGGTTAGAGCAGAAGGAGATGTGTGATGACGGATTGTCCCCAGAGATGAAGATACTATCTCTATGGTACGAGTTACCATACTAGACCCGACTCATGATCAATCACTTGCTCGATCCAATGCACATATTCAAGAATGTGGGTAATCTACTATGGGACCATCTGACCGGCAAGAAAGATACTTTGGGAGCCACGGTTGACCTTAGAAATGTGGATCGTATGGAGAAGTATTGGCCGCAAACAGCGTCCCGATGGATTGATAAAACTCCCTAAAGCACCATGGATTTTGACAGGAGCCCAAGAATGCAAAGTAAAAGAGACCATTCGATCTTTGCGGACCCCCACTGGCATAATGCACTCGCTCCGAACGTGTTTTACTAAAGAAGGAAAACTTACCGGTTTGAAGTCACATGACTGGCATAAAATGTGTCAGGTATGTTCATAGTGGAATATATCATAGTGAAAATTGTGTAACAAATTCGTGTGTGGAATTAATATCATTGTTGCACGTGTTTTGTAGTTTATTTTACTGGTTGCCATTGAGGGATGTTTGTCTCTTGACGTCCGTAACACAATCTACAAACTTGCGAAGTTGGTGCAATGGATCTCACAAAAGGAGATCAACGTAGACTCCATACCATTCACCAAACTAAACGCTGCGGAGGTTGTGTGCATGTTTGAGAAACATTTTCCTACTACCATGCTAACCATTCAGGTGCATCTTCTTGTTCACAAAGTTGATGAGGTGGAAATAGCTGGCACACTACATTCCAGATGGATGTTCTTTTTAGAACAATTCATGAAAACGCTCAAGGGATATGTGCATTAGAAGGCACGTCTGGAGGGTAGCATGGTAGAAGGTTGGCTGGTATCAGAGTCCCTAGTGTACATTGGAGAGTGGCTAGACAGATTTGATAAAGCCAGGGACACGCTATGGCGAAACATAGATGATGAGCGCATATCTGGGATTGTCATGTGCAATCTCTGTGTTGAGAAGAAGATGATGGAGGATCTAGAGACTAAAATCAACCGATTTTGCATGCTTCACAATCCAGTGATACAAAAGTGGATTTCACAATATGAGGATACAAAGCAAGAGCGACAAAGGGCACGAATCGAGTGGAGATGGGGAAGACGACCACCGATTGCAGCTTCAGTCTCCATCACACCCGGAGCGCAGTGCTTTTACAAATTCACCCTCATTCAACGAAAACTCTCTACACAGGAATCCCTCCTCCTCCTCCTCCTCCTCCTCTCTCTCTCTCTATATATATATATATATATATATACTTGTCCATGTTTTCTACTCCATTCATTCAATATTAAGTTTAATTGTCCGTGTGTTTAATACAAGTATGGATGATGAGGAGTTTCTTTCTTCTTTGTCACTCCAGCAGAGACAGTGGTATGTGGAGCATCATCGCTCTGGCGCACCATCGCGCGTTCCTACTCCAGTCGCATTTCCCTCTGTTTCGGAGCATTCAACGTGCTCCGAAGCTTCAGTGTCGACGAGAACATCTTCACACTTGTCTAGACACCGACGCTCTAGTGGTGGCGGTAGCGGTGGCGGTTGTTGTGGGGATGCTGCCGCCGATGCTTTGACACCGCCTCGTGTTCGACGAGGCTCTTTACACTCCCCTTCTTTGCCCGCCCCGACACCAGCCACGCATCGCCATTGACACTAGGTTTTGCGCGGCTGACTGCCGTTCCTAGCGGCTACACACCACTAGCTACTCCTCTAGGAGTCACTCCAGTGGACACTCCTCGCTTCGGGGCTCAGAATCCAGTGGAGACACCCGACGTTCGTACCCCCGTCGACACGCCGCTAGAGACCCCTACTTGTACACCCAGGTTCACATGTCAACGACGAGAGGGCTTGCCCTACTCCGTCGACTTCAGCGACGGCATCATCTTCAATGATGAAGGCAAGAAGGTGATTTCGTACATGCGCGGTCTTTGCTCTCAGGTGTTTAGACACTACATACTAAACACCTGGAGTGAAGTACCGAATGATTTAATACAGAATCATCAGCATGCTTCATGACGAGTTTTCCATTCCAACACGGGATGAGCGCTTCAATGAAGACCTGATGAAGGTTCGAATGCACGAATACTGCAAGCACAAGCATTCCAAAGTGCAAAAAGAAATCAAGCATGGGTGGAACAAACCAGATTGGCTGGCCAAAGAAGATTGGAAGAATGCGAAGAAAGCAGCGCGCGAGAATCCCGACAAGTGGAAGCAACAAAAGAAGGCAGCCAGAGCGCGAGTAGTGGCAGGGAGCTCGCGCCACTTGGGGAGCGGCGGGTGGGCATCAGTTGAGGCCGATTTTGTAAGTGTTTTCGCATTGCTCTTTATGTTTGATAGTTTAGGGTTTATGGGTTTTTAAATTCTAACATAATGGATTCTTTATATGTTTTGACAACCTGATGGACATTCTAAGTTCTTGCGGTGACATGGTTAGTATTAGGGTTTACTCTTTTCTATTTGTTGTATTGTTTTATAAACGTCGCTATATGTTTATACTTACAAAAAGTTGTCTTATTGTTTTTTTTTTTACAGAATCCGACAGATACGCCGCTTGGACGTGATGAGACATCTGATTAAACGACATCAGTCTAGCCGTAGCTAGATAGCATTAGTTTCTTTTTGTCATAGCTTATGTATCATGAGACGACTTTTATACGTCTTGAAAACCATGTATATTTTTTCAATAATGACAATGGTGTTGTAACTTTTACATTTGCAAAGTTTAACAATCAAGTGATTTTGCCTATGATGTGTACAATTGTCATTGATTTACTTTCATCAATTCACGCTTGTCAGTTTTCTATCTTTATTTTGCAAACAATACGTACTATGGATGATGGATTAATGGTTATATTGTCTTGTGGGTGACTATTTTGGCTCTATATCTACCTTTGGACTTTTTTTCAAAGGTGAATCAATTAATGAAACATTCAATATGGTTGATGGGTGGCAGGGCATCCACCAAAAAAATTTCCTCTCGGGCGTCGCTATGAATGTCGCTATATAAGGCTCTGCAGCGTCGCTATAAACACTGTCAGGAGTTTTTTGGAGCAAGGGATTGCGCATATATACATACATATGCATGGGGCATCAAATAAAGAATTGCCCATTTTCCAGAGCCAGGTGGTTACGTGGGGCCCACATGTGTACAGGTAGGACAGTGTGTACATAGTGCATCAATTTTCATTATTACTAGTACCACTGTATTTTTCTATAATAATGAGGAGTTGGTAGTGCGTAAAACTTCTCGAGGAACTATCGGCGGGCCGACGACATGAGATAAGTAGGTACGTCAGATGGCATCTAGTGGCGTCAGGAGATCGAATGGTCAATACTTGCACGTGGATAAGTATGGACACAACGTGGGTGTTTTCTTGTGATACTTATGCAAAAAGGTCATCATGAGGACCAATTTTTGGGGCCACTTCACATGGTGGCGGGATGCATTATTGAAAAAAGTTGAGTGCCAGGTGTGCGGATGGATGCAAAAAGGTGACAACTATGCACTACGAGGTCAGTTTTTGGCCTGTTCGGGGTCCGTTTGAGGTCAACTAAAAGGCCAAGGGTGCCCAACTAATAAAGCTAAGTGTGGGAACTAAAAAAACAGAGAGAAGACCAGAAAAAACATGGAGAAGAGAGGAGGAACAGTTGCAACTGTGTTTTTGGGGTTTTTGGAGCCTGTTTTGGCCGTAAACTACTCATCCGAGGTCGGATTTGAGCACTTTGACATCATAGATTGGGGTTTTGGGCCGTTCCGGACGCGATGGCGCTGTCCATTTTGCCAAATTACTCACTGTTTTTCTGTTGTTTTGGCTGTGTAAGTTCCTCCTATGAGCGAAGCTTCTGCTCTAGTTTGTGATTGTATCTGGCTTATTTTACCCATATTGTGTGAGCTATTTGCTCCATTTGTGTTGGCCCAAGCTCATTTGTATCTAAATATCAGAAGTTCTCCTCTTTTGAGCTGAGTTTTTTGGGTGTGTGTGTGTGTGTCTGTGTGGAGTGGGCAAGTGGATAGTCTCTCTCCTCCCACTCCATAGGTGTGTTTTCTGTCTCGGCCAAGTGGATTGTGTAAGCCGAGTGGTGCCCCATAGTGTGTGTGTATATCCTTCCAAGAGTGTGTGTCGGGTCCTTATAGAGGCGTTCTGTGTGTTTCCATCCCGTCCACAACGTCGCTATAGATGGCCTGCAAACGTCACTATAATCGTCGCTATATAGCTATGTTTATAGCGACACATATAGCGACTTTTATAGTGACGCTTATAGTGACGTTCCCGTATCGACGCTGTTAGCGACGGTCTTAGCGACACCGGGGGTTATAAAAACCCAATGTATTTCCGTCGCTAACAACGTCACAAGAGCACACAACCTCTTGTAGTGATTGTTGCATGCAGACCTTTTACCCCCCACTATCCTCGTCTAACTGCATAACCTCCTATGCTCACAACTGGCTCTTTCAGCCAAAGAACAAGAGCTTTCCTTCTCTATCATTTGTTAGTGCATGCCAACCCATAGGATAACTCTCTTTCTCTTTCTCTGGTTGAATAACAACAACCCCGCAGCCCTGTCTTTTTCTCTCAGTTCTCACCCACCATGCAACCCCACACCCCGGACTCCCTCACGCTTTGCAACTACCTCTCTACCACCAAAAGGTGCCCACGCGTGCAGATGATCAATTGCAACTGCCTAGTGTGTGTCCACGCTCATCCTTACCCTCAGTTTTTAGAAGGATGATGACAATAGTGCCTCTCTAAGAGACATCCTCGACCACAAGGTAGAGCATTGCTACTATTAGATGACCGGCTCTTGCTAAGTGGGTGGGAAGCCCTTGTGCGCACCTCGCCCATGCTCCAACACCTTGAGGTAGGCAACAAATTCAGCTCGTTTTACAGAGTGAAGCAGCTGATCATGGCGTGCATGGAAAACTGGTGGGGATAAGTAAGTGTTGTAGATGGTAGGCAGTAGCCGATAGGTGTGCATGGTGCATGGGGGACGCTGTCAAGAGGAAAAGAAGCCAGTAGAAATCTCCAACCAGCAGCACACCTTGAACGCTGATAGATCGCCATGCTGCACGGCTACTGCCGAGTTGATATTGTGCAAGAATTGAGCGTTGCAAACTGCATAAGTACCAAGGAAACCACCCAAAGCTGCGGGCCCACCAACGTGAATCCACCCCTAGTCTAACGGCTTCTTGGCATGCATAAAACCTCAGCAGTTTTGTGCTATTCTTGCCCCCCTCCCCCCCCCCCCCCAAACTCTGTCTCTCTCCCCCCCTCCCAGTAAGACTACTTATAGAGGCGGGCATCGACGAAGCTCAACAACACCCGTTGCAATACTTTCTCATACGACATCCGATGTAGGGCATTGACAATGCCAATGAAGTTTTTATTTTATTTTACTTTACTTCATTTTAATTTGTACTGAAGCATTGGATTAGGTTCACATGGTTTGTATCAGTTTGGCCTCATATTTAATTTTGGCCTTTTGAAGACGTTTAATATCACATTTCATTTCATTTCTCTCTCTCTCTCTCTCTCTCCCCCCCCCCCCCCCCCCCCCCCCCCCCTCTTGATCGATGGTCGATGGCATGGAAGCATCGGACATCGACCAAGCTCTTCGGCGACCAGTGCAATACTTTCTTGGACAACGTCCGATGCTGGATATCCATGTGCATTGACGATGATGATATTGCTTTCCATCACGATTTTAGGATTTTAGTTTAAATCTCTCAATCTTTCCTTTACTTCATTTTGTTTTTGTACCCACACATTGGAGTAGATCCACAAGGATTGTATCACTTTGGTCTCATTATTCATAGGTCATTTTGTTTTTTAAACACGTTTAATATAACATTTCATTCTCTCTCTCTCTCTCTCTCTCTCTCTCTCTCTCTCTCTCTCTCTCTGATCCCTATATAGGAAGTGATATATAGGTTTCTTGCTGAGGTATTGATGGCTACCTAGTCTTCCACCCCTTATTCTAATCATCGCTTGCAAAGAAACAGTAATTTTGAGTTCAACTCATGTATATGAGTAGCTCAACTTCACAAACAACCGTGATTTTCTCTCGCATGCAACATGAATACTAAACTACTTTTTCTTTAGGAAGTGAGCTCAACCTGTAGCTTGCGCTATTTTGAGACACGCACTTGGCATCGGCTTCAATGTAGCCACATTATATATATTATCTCCTTTCATTCATAATTACAAAGTTCATTCTTGACTCTACAAAGTTACGCTTGTAAACAACCATATGTAGAATGATTAGCTTTGCTACGCAAACTGACATGTGACTCTTAACTAGAATGTGCTAATAGTTTTTGTTCATAAGTTGTTTTCATGACAAGAGCTTCACGACGACTTGAAAAATGGAAAAAGAAGACGGACCTAATAATGAAACCGGTTTTCCACAATACACAGAAAGATTTACTTGAGGCGGGATCTTTGCCATAAGAGATGGACAATTGTGCTTTAGGAGATGAAGAGAAACCACATGTAAAACCTGGTAAACAATGATTAAAAAGGAGAGATTTCAAGGGTCGATGCAATAGGTGTATTTATCGGCTTGTTTATACTAAAATCTGTATGTTTTCAAACCAAACTTTGCATCAATTTTACCATTAATATCTTTTAAAATGCCAACATATTTAGTGTACAATTAAATTATTGATGAATTTAACAAGAAATTGTTTTTAGTGCTTTGCCTTTGAGTACTTTTGCAGGTAAAGCTAAGTACAATGCTATCATATCAGAGAATCTTAAGGTATGAAATTTCTTAATGAGTTCTGATAATATCCCACTAGAAAAATTGTTTTCATTTCTCCTAGTTAGTAAGCTCTTTCTATGTAATATTAGATGGCTAACTTGTGTGATGACTAATCTTAACAACTCTCATTATCATCTGCACTTTGTATTAACAAGCTTCATACATGAGCAACACTATTTTCAATCTAGTGATTTGAAATTTATCCCAGCACACTACTTGAGACATTGTACATTGTTATGGCAAGGATCTTATCTATTAGTGTAACATTTAATGCACTAGTAAATTGTGTGTAGCGGAAATTGATAACATAGTGAGAATTTCATTAAGAACAAGTTCCTAATGAGCATAGAGAGAGTACTTAATTTGAGAAAGCAACATAGCAATTTATGCCTAGCTAGTTTAGCATAGACAATACTTGAAAAGAGAGAGAAATAGAACAATTGACAATAGTTGAGGACCGGATTTACATGGATCTAGTTCCCCCTCCAAAAAGGCTTTGTATTATAGCTTCTCCCATCAAAGGTGACTTTTGTACAATACAATCTTTGCGTTCCTTGACAAAACTCATTAGTGAAATGAAGATGGAAGCTTCATGCACCAAATTATGCTTGAAAAACACACCTAGTGTCCCTAGCCTCAGTCCCAAGACCTCACACACCTTCAAAAATGGTGAGAGCTAATAGGGAATGAGGAAAGATTGAGAGGAAGAAGATGTATCTTAGGAGAAAGAAGTATTCTCCTCACATAATTACTCTAATAGCATAGCTTAGCTTAGTAATTAGCATGGTAGAGGAGATGAGCATGCCATTGAAGCTTGGCTCTTGGTTTGATTTACATTCCATAGCCAAGAGTTGTTGGTGTAGGCCTCCACTTCTCAATGCTTAGAGAAGGAGATGGAGACGTTCTTGCTCAAGACATAAGTTGTGTGTGTGTGTGTGTGTGTGTGTGTGTGTGTGTGTGTGTGTGTGTGTGTGTGTAGCAAAGTGAGTTTGTAACATTTAATGGCCTAGTAGCTTGTGTGTAGCAAAAAATAACATGAACATAGTGAGCATTTCATTAGAATAGGTTCCTAATGAGCATAACAAGAGTGCTTGGGTGGGGAGAGAGAAACAAAAAGCATAACACCTAGTTAGATAGCATGAACAATACTTCGAAAGAGAGAGAAATTAAGCTATTGACAATAGTTGAGGACCGGATTTACATGGAGCCGGTCCCCCCTCCAAAAGGCTTTGTATTATAGGTTTCCCCCATCAAGGGAGACATTTTACAATACAATTCTTTGTGTTCCTTCAATAACTAGCTAGTGCAATGAAGATGGAAGCTTCAAGCACTAAGCAAACACTTATAAAACACAACATCAATTCCCTCAAGGTCTCAGACCCAAGACCTCACACACCTTCAAAGATGGTGAGAGCTAGCGGGGTATGAGAGTAGATTGAGAGGAAGAAGGAGTAGTCTTATGAGAAAGATGTACATATCACCCATAATAGCCTAGCATAGCTTAGTAATTAGCATGGTGGAGGAGATGAGCATGCATTGAAGCTTGGCTCTTGTTTGGATTTGCATCACAAAGCCAAGAGTTATTGGTGTGGGCCTCCCTTCTCACAAGCTTGAAGTAGGTGATAATATTTCCATTAAAGCTTGAGAAGGAGAGAGAGAGTCTTCTTGCTTCACACATGAGCTAGTGTAAGTGTGTGTGCCATAATGCCTTGAAAAATTCAGCCCCCTCTATCTCTTGGTCGACCCCTCATGCGATTTCCTCTTGCTGGCTTCCCATTGGACCCCTCCAGGCTTGGCCAATGAAAATTAAGTAGCTTGAGTGATAGCCTTTTGACATGTGTCCCCCTTTCCCCTTTTGTGAGAGCTTTAGGTAATTAATAAATGCAACTAAACTCTCATTGGACCCCTTTGTCTCCTGGCCAATAGGAATCAGGCAAGCCATTGGGATGTTGAATGCTCATTGGACCCCTTGGGAGACTGTCCAATAGTCTTCTAAAGAGCTCAATTCTTATTGGTTATTTTATTAAGTGTTTTTAAATTAATTAAACTAGATTTACTCTAGCCTAATTCTCATTGGTCCACCTCCATGGCCATCCAATAGGATTTGAGTGCACCTTGTGGACATCTGGGCTAGGGAGCTGACATGTGTCCCTCATTCCCTTTGTGTAAAGGAAGCTTGTGAGTGAGTGTGTGTGTGTGTGTGTGTGTGTGTGTGTGTGTGTGTGTGTGTGTGTGTGTGTGTGTGTGTGTGTGTGTGTGTGTGTGTGTGTGTGTGTGTGTGTGTGTGTGTGTGTGTTTTCTCTGTCATCCCCTACTTGCAAGGCTCGCCCCCTCCTTTGTAGGAATTTTGATGACTTTTTGGTACACACACAAAGCATCCAATATCCCTAGTGTTTGACCTTTGGACACAACCTTTGAATTTTGGAACCTTAGCATTTTGGAAGTTTTAATGGGCTGAACCTTAGGGTCTTTAAAGCCCATTGTTGCACATTGCTCTTTTGCAGATGGACCCCCCTTTGGATCCCTTTTTCCCTCCTTTGGATCCCTACAGTGGCCGATCTGCCAGCTTAACCAATATTCTAGCTTTTTCTCCCCTGGTACTTCCCCATATTAAATGATCAGTTTAACATGAGAAAATAATTTAGGAGAATTAGATATTAGTTATTATGACAGAGTTAGACTAAAAATGCCAACTCTCTCTCCACTTGGTCGACCTCTCTTGATTTTTGCTCTTGATGGCTTCCCATTGGCTCCTGCAAAGCTTAGCCAATCACAAATTAGAAGCATAATTGATATCCTTGTGACATGTGTCCCCCTTTCCCCTTTTGTGAGAGCTTTAGGTAATTAATTTATTTATTTAAACTCTCATTGGACCTTTTATGTACTCTTTTGGCCAATAGAAATCAAGCAAGCCATTGGATTGCTTGGATGCTCATTAGACCCCTTGGTAGACTGTTCAATAGTCTTCTAGGGAGCATAGTTTCTATTGGTTGTTTTATCAAGAATTTTTAAATTGATTAGACTAAATTAGCCTAATTCTCATTGGGCCACCTCTATGGCCATCCAATAGGATTTGACAAGAGATTGGGGGCAACTGGGCTAGGAGCCTGCCATGTGTCCATTCTTCCCTTTGGGGAGAGATTCGGAGTGTGTGTGTATGTGTGTGTGTGTGTGTATGTTTCTCTCTCATCCCCTATCATTAGGGCTCCCCCCCTCCTTCTTTGGGATGTGCGAAGACTTTTTAGTCTTCCCATAACCATCCAATATTTTCCACCTTTGGCCATTGGACTTATTAGTTAATTTTTGGAACCTTACCCTATGGAAGTCTTAATGGAGTTGAACCTTAGGTCTTTTAAGCCCCATTGAAGCACATTGCTCTTTTGCAGACTTTCTCTCTTTGGATCCCTATTTTCCCTCCTTTGGATCATTGTTGAGACCGGTCTGGTAGCCTTACCAATATTCTAGCTTTTACTCCCCTAGTACTTCCCCATATTAAATGATCAGTTTAACATAATACATGAGAAAATCATTTGGGAGAATTAGATATTAGTTTTTATAACAATTAGGCTGAATGGAAATGGAAAAATTTCTACACATGTCAGAGATCCTATGCCTGAATAGGGCAGGACTCTCCGCTCCACACCTTGTTATGGAAAGTTATGGTTATTGACACATGTATTAGAGTTCCTAAGCCTTGTGAGGAAGGACTCTCCGCTTTACAATAATGTTATGGAAAATTATGGGTGTCGATACATGTGATCTAAAGTCCCTACGCCTGGTACAGCATGACTCTCCGTGATTACATTGTATGTGGGACTGGCCCACCACATTTGGTATGGATTGATATGAATGGATATGATGAATTGGTAGGCAAGGTGGAAGGGTAACAGATGGTGATCTACTTGGAACAACAATTCTGACCCATGTTGCACTCCGCACCTATGCACATTTACTTCATTTTATGCACTCTCATCACACCATACACATGTTACACATTTTTCCACTTTCAAATTTCTTCCTGCTAATCATTGTTACTCTTTTGGTTTTTGGTTACTCATTGTGCTATACACGCATGTACCTAGCATCTTGTACCTTGCACTTGACTCCACCACTTATGTACCTCGCAACAACTGAGGGCAGTTTCTTTTTCAACCCCGGAGTATGTTATGGATAAGGGATATGTACATTTATTACTCAAGTGCTCATTAAGAGCTATGGTCATTTTTGTCGGCCGGCCAATGTGTATTGATTTTCAGCATTGAAGAATCTATAGGTAAAATATGAGCAAGAGGGAAATGCTCACTCCATTCAATGTGGGTTGAGTTTGCAAGGCACTTGCTAGTCAACTAGCCACCTTTTTGTTTGTTCCTAACAAGAGAGGACTTGACAGGGCTTGTAATTGGGTATACATAGACTACAATGTCTGTAAGACACCACCCAAGAGCATGGTTGTCAATGTTGGAGCAACGTTAGTTACGATTCCACTCAACTTTGGGGCATGCTTTGAGTGTAAACAATCTAGGCACTTTGCCAAGGATTTCCCCATGAAGGCTAAAGAAAGTAAAAATCTGACAATGCAAGACTCCAGGTTGGGAGGCGACAATCGACAATCATATCTATGCTAAGGAAGCAGTTATAAGAGTGAGTGAGAAACAAGTAAAGTATAGCAAAGAGTCAAGAGAAGCTGAAGAAAAAGATTCTATGATTTGTGACAAAGAGGTAACCAAACAACAAGAGAAGATGGTGGAGAAGAAGTGCTTCGCTCTGCAAATCCCTAAAGGTCCAAGCAATGAGAATGCTTCTCCACCTAAGTTTATGATAGTGACAACAATATCGGCGGTGCAGATCCCAGGCCTGAATAGGGCCAAAAGGGCGAAGCTAGTGGCAAGGGATTCCATGTCACTTGAGACAAAGTGACATCTATGGTTTCCTTCGGGCGATGACAATGTGGATGCTCTCTACTGGGTATGAGAAGATCTAACATGAATAGCATCACAATCACTCTGCGACACTTTGAGATTGGACGATTTGCCACGATATATATATATATATATATATATATATATATATATATATATATATATATATATACATATATATATATATATATATATATATATAGAGAGAGAGAGAGAGAGAGATATCTACCTTTGCACGGCTCAATCAAGATGTGGTGGGAGCAAGATGCCAGTTGCAACCCTGTGTCGTGGGAGGAAAAGAGACTCATTTGCGATGTTGATCATAAAAGCTCAGAGATCTTGGGTGCAGATAAGTGTGTGGAAGAGATGGAGCTCAGCAAGACCGTGGGCATTCCATACGGCCCTTATGTCGAACTCAATACTTTATAGATGCAACATATCAATTTGGACCCGAGGACATTAAAGAAAACTATGTGCCTTCAATTTAAGGTTTCGAATGGCAAGCTCCATGCCAAGGTGGCTGTGAGTGCTGAGTGCAAGAAGTGTGAGGTGTTGTTTTAGTGCAGGTGGCCCATGAATGAGTGCTAAGTGCAGGAGGTTTGAGGTGCCGTTTTAGTACAGATGACCCAAAATAGCAAGCAAGGTTGTACTACCCCATTGCTACATGCATGTACTTAGGAGGCTCCAAGATGTGTCCACTGTCATGGAGCAATTGTGTACTACCATTGGGCTACAAAACTAGTACTTGGATGCCATATGTTTCCATACGGCAAAAGCAAGGTCTCGCTCACTCTTACAAATGGGCGGGTCTTGCTCGCTCTTACAAATGGGCCCGCTCTATTGGCTAAAGGCATATGAGGCTATTCAAGGTGGTTGGGTGGGGTGGTGCAAAATATTGGTGGGACTTGCTACTGGTGTTGGGCAACCAAAAAACACAATGATAGTCATTGCAAGCTTAGCGAGAGAAAGTTCGCGAGTAGCAGTTGTAGGAACCAATGCTTTATGAGGTGTGGAGAGCGTAGACATGGCGCAGTAAGACGTTGATCGCATAGTA
Source organism: Adiantum capillus-veneris (assembly GCF_014529385.1). Classification (NCBI taxonomy): domain Eukaryota; kingdom Viridiplantae; phylum Streptophyta; class Polypodiopsida; order Polypodiales; family Pteridaceae; genus Adiantum; species Adiantum capillus-veneris. The sequence goes on from NC_140943.1 coordinate 30,807,623, forward strand.
GAGCAAGGTCCATTGTAGGCAAATGATTCCTTGATCTGGCATAGCCTATGATTGACGCATTCCAAAAGACCTTATCTGAGACATGTTTAAGATTTGGAAAGTATTCCACCTTGCTCTACCACTATCACTGTTACCTTGCAGGGCCGAAGAATGTATATTGTTGTTTTGCCTTGCTTCTACCATGTAATAGATGGATTCCAAGTCACTCTAGTCTAGTAAAACCTTCAAAAGTACACAACTTTACTCAATCCTATGAGGCATGTCCTGCAATTGATGCATCCAGAGAGAACTTATTGCATTTAGCAAGCCCAATCAAAATCTTTCCTGCTTTCAAAACTACATTCTTTCAAGATCTCCTACAATTGATGCATCCAAAAAGACCTTATTGCATTTAGCAAGCCCAACCAAAGTCTTTTATGCTTTCAAAAATATACCACATCTAATGTGCATGCTAATCCAATCATTTATCTCAATCAACCCTACCTATGTTGGACATATCCTGCAATAGCATTTATGCATATCTTATTCTAAAGAGAGATTCATATGCTAAGCGCACATGTACACATTCATTCAAGCATCTGATGAAAATATAGAAGTTGCAGACCGTCGATTGTTCTCATGTTCATATGCACATATTTGATTGCTAAGAGTGTTGGGCAAAGTCTGCATGATGATGCTATTGCAGAGGTTCAAAGCAAGTGGAAGCTTCATGTAGGTTGATGGAAGACTTTGCAAAGAAACTGCTCTATCTGATTGCTTCCTACCTTTTGTGAGTGTGCAACAATCATATTGAACGTGTTGAAGGGGGAGGGGGGTTTCAATTACATTTTTAATGCTATGCTTTGTCAATCATTCACTATGTACATGGGCATGGTGGACCTCCTAGCTACTTTCTATTGAAGGGGTGCATGTGTGAGATGTGTGCACCATAAGACCACGAAACATTTTAGCGTGTAAAGCAAAGCACTTGTGTTGAAAAGTCACATCATACAATTAATTCATCACACCATGTAAATAAGTTGGTGTGTGAAGTGCTCTGAGAGAGAGAGAGAAAGAGAGAGAGAGAGAGAGAGAGAGAGAGAGAGGCGCTCTTAGCATATCTTTTGCATGTTGCAAAAGCTCCACTATTACTAAGTTGGCGGGTTGAAAATGTTTAAGTTGCACCTTTTCACATGCAAGGGCTGTTGCAGCTGTGTGTGTGTGTGTGTGTGTGTGTGTGTGTGTGTGTGTGTGTGTGTGTGTGTGTGTGTGTGTGTGTGTGTGTGTGTGTGTGTGTGTGTGTGTGTGTGTGTGTGTGTGTGTGTGTGTGTGAGAGAGAGAGAGAGAGAGAGAGAGACAGAGATGGAATGACACATTAACGTCTTCAAGAGGCCAAAATGACCTATGAAACCAAACCCTTACAAATTGGTGACTCTGATACCATGTCTGGGTACAAAAAATAAATAAAATGAAACTAGAAATTCTACTAGCTAGAATTGTGTGGGGTATGTGTGACCACTGAATCCATCCTCATTTGTACTTTAGATGTCAAGACAATATGGCTCAAATCCTCTGCTATAGTCTCCATCGATGATGTTGTGGCTATAGTCTCCATCGATGATACTGTGAAGCTTCTCCTCAATCGTGGGCATCTCAATCTCCCTAACTCCAATGCTCAATCAATGAGAGTACAACAAGTATGAGTCTAGGCTGAGATTTGCGGTGGTGGCTACTCCTCTATATGTCCATTGTCTGGTGTGAAGAAAACAATAATATGTATTTGGGATTGTCTCTCCCCAGATCTCCTCAGTAAATTGTCTTTGTGTTTGTGTGACCCGAGCAGAACAATTCTTGCCACCGTTGCAAAGGAAGGTAACAATAGTAATGTTGAGCATGGTGTGCTAGAATATTGGCCATCACCTGCATCTAAGTGACATTGGCAAACATCTGAACATCTATACTACTCTATAAGGGAGCTTGAGGTTCCGGTTTCCATGTGGTATGATTCCTTCACGACCTTTGTCAAGTATAGAAGTGGAGAGTTCATCAGGAAGCCCAATGAGCAACATCAAGTATCCAAAGAGGCACAACCAACCCCCACACCCCCTTCTTTGTAGGTAGGCCAAGCATTAGATATTGCACAAGAGTGACAAAGAGAGTCATGTTGCTCCTCTTAGCCAATTTGGCTCCCCACCCTCTGTCTCTCAATGTTCAAAGCCGGTTCATCAACCTCTTTGTTATGCAACTCCTCCTAGACAGTCCATAAAATGAAACTAGAAATGCTACTAGCTAGAACTGTGCGGGGTATGTGTGACCACTGAATCCATCCTCATTTGTACTTTAGATGTCAAGACAATATGGCTCAAATCCTCTGCTATAGTCTCGATCGATGATGCTATGAAGCTTCTCTCCTCAATTGTGGGCATCTCAATCTCCCTAACTCCAATGCTCAATGAATGAGAGTGTATGAGTCTAGGCTAAGATTTGCGTTTGTGGCTACTCCTCTATATGTCCATTTTCTGGTGTGAAGAAATCAATAATATGTATTTGGGATTGTCTCTCTCCAGATCTCCTCTCGTAAATTGTCTTGGTGTTTGTGTGACCCGAGCAGAACAAGGCCACCATTGCAAAGGAAGGTAACAATAGTAATATTGAGCATGGTGTGTATGACCATGCTAGAATATTGCCCATATTCACCTGCATCTAAGTGATGTTGGCAAACATGTGAACATCTATACTACTCTATAAGGGAGCTTGAGGTTCCGGTTGCCATGTGATATGATTACTTCATGACCTTTGTCGCCCTTCTTTGTAGGTAGGACAAGCATTATATATTGCGCAGAGAGGGACAAAGAGAGTCGTGCGGCTCCTCTTAGCCAATTTGGCTCCCCACCCTCTGTCTCTCAATGTTCAAAGCTGCTTTACCAGCCTCTTTGTTCTACAACTCCTCCTAGCCAGTTCATAAAATGAAACTAGAAATGCTTCTAGCTAGAATTGTGTAGGGTATGTGTGACGACTGAATCCATCCTCATTTGTACTTTACATATTAAGAAAATATGGCTCAAATCCTCTGCTATAGTCTCCATCGATGATACTATGAAGCTTCTCTCCTCGATCGTGGCATCTCAATCTCCCTAACTCTAATGCTCAATCAATGAGAGTACAACAAGTATGAGTCTAGGCTGAGATTTGCGGTGGTGTCTACTCCTCTATATGTCCATTGTCTGGTGTGAAGAAATCAATAATATGTATTTGGGATTGTCTCTCTCTTGATCTCCTCAGTAAATTGTCTTTGTGTTTGCGTGACCCAAGCAGAACAAGTCTTGCCACCGTTGCAAAGGAAGGTAACAATTGTAATGTTGAGCATGGTGTGTATGACCATGCTAGAATATTGGCCATCGCCTACATCTAAGTGATGTTGGCAAACATCTAAACATCTATACTACTCTATAAGGGAGCTTGAGGTTCTGGTTGCCATGTGGTATGATTCCTTCAAAACCTTTGTCGAGTATAGAAGTGGAGGGTTCATTGGGAAGCCCAATGAGAAGCATCTCATTGTGTTTTTTGGTTTCCCAACACCAGTAGCAAGTCCCACCAATATTTTGCACCACCCCACCCAACCACCTTGAATAGCCTCATATGCCTTTAGCCAAAAGAGTGGGCCCATTGGTAAGAGCGAGTGAGACCCGCAGAAGGCGGGTCGCGTGAGCTCGTGTGTGTGTGTGTGTGTGTGTGTGTGTATATATATATATATATATATATATATACAGTAGAAGGTGGCCCGCAGCTACCTGCTGCTTTGAAATGGAGGTCATATATATATATATATACATATATATATACATATATATATATATATACAGTAGAAGGTGGCCCGCAGCTACCTGCTACTTTGAAATGGAGGTCAGATAATCAGATTGGAGGGAATAGACCATAAATGAAGGCAGCTCGGGATTCAAGGCCTCTTCAATCGACAGTGACTGAACAAGCCAAGGAAAAGCATAGTTGTTGGCAAAGGAGAGCATGTCGTCGGGGCAGTGAAGAGTGTAGAAGAAGCGTTGGCATTTGATGAAGCCACCAGGCACAGTGTTTTGAGGAGGAAGTAGCCCTCTGCAAAGGAAAGGGAGGGCCGGCTTGCAGGAGGCACTGACGGGATTTGGGGCTAGACTGAGGAGGATTGTAGATCCGGTGAACTCATCTGTTGTAATGGAGCAGGACTATGGATCATAGAAAGGTTGAACGAGTTTGTGTTTTTGTGTAGTTGTTGCTCATGAAATTGGTTCTGTTGAAACTGAAGAAGATAGTGAAGGTGATGCCGAGGTTGTTGATGCTCTTGATGTTGTTGGCATCGTTGATGGTGGTGAAACTGATAAGGAAATGGAGCATGTTGCTGCAACTATTGTTGTTGTTGCAGAGGCGAACATTAATGGAGCATGTTGCTGCAACTATTGTTGTTGTTGCAGAGGCGAACATTAATGGAGAGGAAAAGCTCCAGCAACTACATGAATATGCTCATAGAAAAATTGCATTTGTAGCTCCAACTAATGTGAGGAATCCCTTGCCTCCATCATGCGTAGGTCAACTTCTGCGAAAAGGTGAGGCGACGAAGGATCTCATGGGTTTCGAGAAGAGACTACAAATCCCACCATCCCCGTGTATGTGTTTGTGTGCATGTGAGAGAAGGAGAGAGTGTGTGTGGATCCAAGAGGGGAAGCAGACGTTGCTAGGTGAAGTTGGGCTCGATAATTTTGTCGTACGTTTATGGCTTCAATATTGGTTGCATGTATTCCCAAAGGTTCCTCATGCCCTCCTTAGCCAACAATATGGTTGCAGGCACACTTTCAGGCTGCTACTTTATTCTCAATGTGGCTATGGCTTATACACATGTCCGTTTGAGTCACTACCTTGCTTTGCAGGCTTCCAACTTGCGTGTTGTAGGTCACCTTGCTTTTAACTTATGGCATCCAAGTACTAGTTTTGTAGCCCAATGATTGTACACAATTGCTCCATACTCAGCTTGGAGCCTCCTAAGTACATGCATGCAACAATGGGGTAGTACGACCTTGCTCGCTATTTTGGGTCATTTTCACTAAAACGGCACCTCCAACCTCCTGCACTTAGCACTCATTCATGGGCCACCTGCACTAAAACAACACCTCATGTACCTCCTGCACTCAGCACTCACAGCCACCTTGGCATGGAGCTCGCCATTCTAAACCTTAAATTGAAGGCACATAGTTTTCTTTAATGTCCTCGGTTCCAAATTGATATGTTGCATCTATAACGTATTGAGTTGGACATTAGGGCCGTACGAAATACCCACGGTCTTGCTGAGCTCCATCTCTCCCACACACTTATCTGCACCCAAGATCTCTGAGCTTTTCTAATCAACATCGCAAATGAGTCTCTTTTCCTCCCACGACAAGGGTTGCAATTGGCATCTTGCTCCCATGACATGTTTGATTGAGCCGTGCAAAGGTAGAGCTCTCCCTCTCTCTCTCTCTCTCTCTCTCTCTCTCTCTCTCTCTCTCTCTCTCTCTCTCTCTCTCTCTCTCTCTCTCTCTCTCTCTCTCTCTCTCTCTATCTATCTATCTATATGTGTGTGTGTGTGTGTGTGTGTGTGTGTGTGTGTGTGTGTGTGTGTGTGTGTGTGTGTGTGTGTGTGTGTGTGTGTGTGTGTGTGTGTGTGTGTGTGTGTGTGTATATATATATATATATATATATGTATGTATGTATGTATGTATGTATATATATGTATGTATATATATATATATTGTGGCAAGTCGTCCAGTCTCAAAGCGCCGTAGAGTGATTGTGATGCTATTCATGTTAGATCTTCTCATACCCAGTAGAGAGCATCCACATTGTCATTGCCCGAAGGTGCAGCTCTTTGTGACATTCACTAGACCATTTTTTTCCCTTTTGCAAGATGCATGCAACCTCCATGAGCAAGCTTCTCATGGGAAATGTCCTGCTCATGATATATGGTGATGACAATGAAGGTAGACTACATGATGCAAGCCCCCATGATGGCAACAATAAATTACAAGCTTTTCAAGTTGGAAACGATAATACTGACATGGGTGCAAAAGACCCAAGCAATCCATCGATCTAAGCTTTGCATGAAATCAATCTACAAGAAATCTTATAAACAAGTCATGGCGACCGATACTAACAACAATTGAATCCATTTGACGACATTCTCCTTGCAAGGACTGGACATGTGTAAACCCGGTATTACCTCCCGAATTACCCAGTGTCAAACGCAAGCATTTCCCATTGGGGGGGGGGATGTGTGTGTGTGTGTGTGTGTGTGTGTGTGTGTGTGTGTGTGTGTGTGTGTGTGTGTGTGTGTGTGTGTGTGTGTGTGTGTGTGTGTGTGTGTGTGTGTGTGTGTTGTGTGTGTGTGTGTGTGTGTGTGTGTGTGTGTGTGTGTGTGTACACTCCATGGCAAAATGCAGTGTATAAGCCCATTTGGGTCTACTTATCTTATTGGTCTCAATATGTCGATGGTTTTCTTGATCAATTTGTCGAACATGGAAAGGTAAATATTTGTAGAGGAGGAGGCAGAAGCACATGCATGCGTAGGGCTGGACATTGAGCAACATAGAAAGAAGAGGAGGTAGAAGCACAGACATGTGTAGGACTGGCCACTAGGTAGCATACAAAGGGGAGATGAAGGGAGGAGGCAAAAGACAAGGTGTTGACGAGTGAGCAGCAATGGTTTGGGAAAATTTATTTTCACAACCAAACACAAGTCCTTTTTATGGATTTTCCAAGAGGAAGTATTGAAAAATAGAGCAAAATTTTATTATCTTTACACTTTTTCTCAAAATTATTTTCACAACCATTCATGACTCCTTTTTATGGATTTTCTAAGAGGAAGTATTGAAAAATAGAGCAAAAATTTATTATTTTTACACTATTTTTCTCAAAATCTAAGCGGGATTTTTCCTTTTCCTCTTCCTCTCAGAAAGCATTTTCATAATTCAAAGCGACGCAATTGTAAGACACATTTTCCCTGAATACTCGTGAGCAACCTTTGGCAACCAAGCAAAGCCGTAGGCTTCGTGCAACTGAGGGACCGACTGAGGAACAATGCACAGAGAGAGAGAGAGAGAGAGAGAGAGAGAGAGAGAGAGAGAGAGAGAGAGAGAGCTGCTAAGTAAGAGCGACGGGTTTCAGAGTCAGAGGGGTTATGCTACCGCCGAAGGCGGCACCGTTCTACTAGTGCATCTAATCTTCACCCTTGTCTAGCACATTATTAGCATCAAACTGATCCTAGATATAGGATCACTCTCACTTGAGACATTTCAATATATTTAATAACTAAAAACGTGCTCTAAGTTTAAATGATGAAAGATAAAGGTCACATTTCTTGAACCTTCTCTAACGATGCTATAGAGAGAGAGAGAGAGAGAGAGAGAGAGAGAGAGAGAGAGAGGAAAGAATGGCACCCTTCCACATTCGTCTCTTCTTTTCTTATTCTCTCTCTTCTTTCTGTATAACAAAATGTTTTTTCTTCCATTGACACATGGTCAAGAACCATTAGCAAGGAGGCACACTCCTCTCACACTACAAATGCGTGCTTATGAAGTTGAGACAGGAAATATTCAAGGAATACACCCTTGATGCCATCATCATTTGTACCATAGTGGTGTGAAGACAAAACGTTTATTTGCTATGAGCATTATGCAGTCAAAACCAAATGCAAACAACATTGTAGTTGAGAACTCATTAGAAGATTCTAGTGGAAGGAACATTCACAACATTTTTCCACACTTTCTCACAATGTTGTAAAGAGACGTAGCATGTAGAGCGTCGTCGGGGAAATCACCAATAGTAGGTAGAACCAGTAGTAGGTAGAGAGAGAATATGCCACAATTGAGAGGGCAAAAAAGAAAGACTGAGAACTCATTAGAAGATTCTAGTGAAAGGAACATTCACAACATTTTCCACACTTGCTCACAATATTGTAAAAGAGACGTAGCATGTAGGGGTCATCGGGGAAATCACCAATAGTAGGTAGAACCAATAGTAGGTAGAGAGAGAATATGCCACAATTGAGAGGGCAAGAAAGAAAGACTCCATGCAAAGGAAGCAGATGTTTGAGAGAGAGAGGGAGAGAGAGAGAGAGAGAGGCCCAACTATATTGATCATGGGCTATTAAATTATACGAGTGAGACTCCCACCACCTTCGGTGACAAAACGTGTGTGTGTGTGTGTGTGTGTGTGTGTGTGTGTGTGTGCGCGCGAGAGAGAGAGAGAGAGAGAGAGAGAGGGGGGGGGGGGGGGGGGGGGGGGGGGGGGATTGTGAAAAATTATACAAGTACCTATCACTTGAGTTCAACATAAAGTTCTTTTTAATTCCAAACATTGTCACATTTTGATTTAAAGAGGGTATTATTCAAAACAAATTCACAAATCTCTCAATCTCCTTCTTCTTCTCTCTCTACTTCTTTGTATTATTCAAATGTGCTAGAATGGTTATCACGTCATGACTCCATCTAGAGCATCATATCCTATGTTCTAGGCTCATCGAAATATCTTTAAGGTCTCAAGGATTTTTTTGTGTAGCGTTAAAATGTCTTCTATTGTCCTTCTTCTTCTTCTTCCTCCTCTCTCTCTCTCTCTCTCTCTCTCTCTCTCTCACATGATGAAGGGCAATCATGAGGGACTATTATGAGAGGAAATTTTTAAACGTTGCAAATCCTTGGATATTGTAGATGTTATTTTATTGTTTCTAACTTCACACATGTTTGATAAGATGATATCAAATGTGGACCTAAGTTATTTGGTCTTTACCCAATATGCAGGAGTAATAGCATCCAAGGAGCACATAGAATAAAGTGACTACGCCTTGAAAGCGCTAGCTAGGGAATGGAGGCAATAAGAGCATGCATGGAGCACATAAAATACAATGATTGTGCCTCACCCCAGAAACGTAGCTCAGTTGGTGAGACCTTTGTGATGCAACCCCAAGGTTGAGGGTTTGAAGCTCATGGGTTGCATTCTCTTGGGTGTATTCTCTTCCCCCATTGAGGGAGTGGTTCCCACAGTTTCCCCTCAAGGGTGTAAAGTACAGTAATGTACAGTTGTAAATACATGATATCTGTATAGTTTCTCCCTACTTGTGAGCTTGTTGCCTCCATTCCCTAGCAAGCTCTTGCTATTGCTTATCCTATTATGAGCAAATTATTAGAGTGTGAATTATCTTGCTCCATTTTGTTTGAAAAGTCAAGTGCTCTTAGCTCTCCCCATTTTCATAGCAGTCCGAGATAGTGAAAATAAAACGTGGCAATGACTCTGTGCGTCCAATATTGTAGCATACATGTTGACAAAAGCATTGCCAAGCATAATTTTTCAAGATTTTATTCTATGCTAAGCCAAGATAAAAGTCTCACTAAATCTAGGTTTTTATAATGGACTATTTTTAATAGACTATTACTTTTTATAATTGTACTTGGCTTAGTTTTTGAACATTCCAATTTAGAAAACTCTAAATCTATCTGCAATTTTTGAATATATAATTCCGTTTTAGAGAGAAAAAGAGAGAGAGAGAGAGAGAGAGAGAGAGAGAGAGAGAGAATTTTATTTCTTTATACTTCAAAAGACCTAATGTATGCTTGTTACAGCTAGGCTATCACTTCACATCTAATCTTTCCTGGCTTTCCGTGCTGTTGTTTTGCGCACACCCATCAAACTCACATTCATCCTTGTTGGCCTTTATATCATCTGTAGATTGTAATGGCAACAACATCCATAGTTGGCTTTCTCCCAAGTGATGGTGACGAAGGAAATTTGGAATGGCGGACTCTACACCAAAACAAACTCCATTGCGCCACAAGGGAAATGAGATGAGGGCACCACCTAGTCTTGGAAGCGTGGACTAGGACCGCTACACAAAAAGAGAGAGAGAGAGAGAGAGAGAGAGAGAGAGAGAGAGAGAGAGAGAGAGAGAGCTATCACTATGAATGAAGCATTAACCTTAGTGTGTGTACAAGGAATGGATAACTTCAAGCACTCCCAACACAAATAGCATGTAGATTACTAAACAACAACTCAAGAATTAGCCAAAATCACATCAAGCACTCTCACACACACATAAAAGATCTCTCTTAATTAACATAAGTAAGAGGAGGGGAGGTTACTAGCATAAAACAATTTGTACTCTAGAATGTGCAAGAATAGAGTGAGTGAATGAGCTTTATGGGCTCATGATGAGTGATACAAAGACTCAATGGGACTGAGGGATACTTGAAATTACAAACGGGGGGGGCTCTTTATATAGGAAAGAGAGTGATTAGGAGTGAGGTTAAGATCCAAGTGCAATTTGTACGAATGAAGCTTGATTAGGGACATTCAACCAATGAAGAAGCTCCTTCCAAGTGATTTGTTGACCAATTTGCAACTAATTGGCTCCATCATCACTTGTGTTGTCTTCACTCCTTCCTCCATAGCTTGAGTCCAAGAGCTTCCTTATTTTAAAATGTAAAGAATATACATAAAATCAATGCATATCTAGTAATAATAGAAAGGGTTTGAATGAGAACTTATGAATTACAACAAGATTAAGCATGATGAGAGAGGTGATTAGAAAAGGAATTTGTGACGGTGTTTTGAGCTTGAGAGAGAGGAGGAAGGAGGGGAGGGTGAGAAGACTAATGGATGATTTTTAGAGAAGGTCTCAATGTGGAAAAGGAAGGGTGTGTGTGTGTAAAGGTAGAGTGGGTGGTCTCCACCAAAGTTGAAAAAACTGGCGTCTGCCATTTTGGCCATATCTCATAGACCATAGATGCAAAAATTATTTAAAAAATATGGTCAGAATCTCCAGCTCATCAGCTACAACTTGGATGAAGACAACTTTTCTTGGATCGGAGTGGAAGTATTTTTTTAAAATCCAGCAAAATCATGTGTCTTTTTCCTTCCTTTACCAAGTCTTCCATTTGGGTCCCATCTGTTTGAATCATCATATGGCTCCAAAGCCATGATGATATGAGCCACTCATGACCCTTGAATCATGGGTGCATGGCTCCACAACCACATCACATCTTTTCTTTTTACATTTACATATTTTCCCTTCCCTTTACCACTAAGTTCTCCCTCTATCTTTCACCTCCGGTGAACTAGTCAAGAAAAAATTCCCATCAAATCATTTTTTGAATTTTTCCAAGAGGTTGTTCTCACTCTTTCTTTTATTGTAAACCTCTAGAAGCAAGGAAAACCAACAAAATATAGTAAACAAAAATTTGTGATAGGCTCGGATCATAGCCCCCCCAAACCGGGCTAGGGGTATTTATGCCTCTAGCCTACTATCTTTGCTCTTGGGTTGACCTTATCCTGATGTGATAAGGCTTTAGATGCCATCCATTTGTCCTAGTCTTGTGCACTTTACCATCAATGTCTTGAAGTCTGTAAGAGCCATTTTTGAACTTTTTGGTGACCAAGAACGGGCCTTCCCATCGAAAAAGAAACTTTCCATCCTTACGAGTGTCGAAGCGATTGTCATATCGAAGCACCAGAGATCCCTTTTTGATGTCTTTGGATGCTAGCTTTTTGTTGAACTTTTCTCTGCGCTTCTCTGCTTCTTGAGAATAGTGGTTGATGGCTTCTTCACGATCCAATTGCAATCTCTCTAGATCCATGATCCTTTGATGTACTTTCTCCTTTTGAGAGCCGACCTGGCTACCCAATATTCGAAGACTTGTTAACTTCACTTCAATGGGTAAAAGTGTCTCCTTTCCATAAACCAAATGAAAGGGTGTGTACCCTAATGCGGTTTTGAAGGAGGTTCTATAGGCCCATAAGCTCCATTCAGGTGTTTGTCCCAATCTTGGCACCTGCCATGTACCTGTTTGGTGAGAATTTTGCAAATGATTCCATTTACTTTTTCCACCAAGCCATTGCACTGAGGGTAGTAAGGAGTAGAGTGTTGATGCTGAATATTTAGCTTCTGCATGAGTTCTCCTACCAAGTCTGCTCTAAACCCTGGTCCTCTATCAGATAGTATTTCAAGAGGGGTGCCAAACCAGCAATAGATGTGGTCAAAGATGAACTGACTCACATCCTTAGCAGTAATTCTATTGGTTGGAATAGCCTCAGCCCATCTAGTCATGTAGTCTACTCCCATAATGATGTACTCTTTACCTGACTGAGTGCGTGGTAGAGGCCCTATGGCATCAATTCCCCACTTCTCAAAGGGCCCATATACCTTTATTGGGTTCTGAGGTTCAGCTATGAGCCGTCGTTGTCCTGCTTTCTGACATTCATCACATGTTTGACACCAGTATTTGACATCACGATGAAGACTTGGCCAAGTAAACCCAGCTTGTAGAACCTTTCTACTAGTGATGTCGTGTGCAAAGTGTCCTCCGCACACATCATCGTGACAAGCTTTTAAAATCTCTTCAATTTCACTCTTCAAAGGCACTCTCCTAAGAACACCATCCTTACCAAGACAATACAAATTATCATTTACTATGCGATACTTGGTAGCTTTCCTAGATAACCATCGCCTTTCCCCTACATTCATGTGTTTAGGAGCCTCTCCTTGCTCCAAAATGTACATAATATCTTCTAAGTCCTCCTTGCCTTGCTGAAGGGAAAGTTGGATGGACACTGCTCCCACTATTGACTCATTTAACTTCGATGATGCTAGGTGGTCTGCCTCCTTGTTCTGGTCTCTTGGCACATGATGTACTTGTGCCTCCCTAAATCTCCTCATAAGAGATTTTCCTTCTCTCATTTTAGTAGAGAGATTGGCATTTTTGCAAGCCCATGTACCTTGCATTTGCCTTACCAAAAGCATTTAATCTCTCAATTGAATTATCCAGGCACCAACAAAGGCCATGAATTAAAGCTTGATATTCTGCTTCATTGTTGGAGTGGACATCTTCTAGAGTGATCCCTTCACCATGGATCCTCTCTCCCAATGGAGATAAGACCACGATGCTTGCATCTGCCTTATCCTTGGTTCTCTTGTATGCTCCATCAAAGTAGAGGCTATAAGCATTGACCAGAGCCTCTAGAGCTGGAGGTGGTGGAAGTTCCTTTCTCTTCAAATGGAAAACTTTTTCATAGCACTTGTTTGTTAAAATGTCGGCTAAGCATGCTCGAGTTGTTCTTTCAACCTGTATTGTATAATCAAACTCTTATAGTCGCACCACCCACTTTGCTATTTTGTCAGAGATTTCCATATGTTGTAGTGCGTAGGGAAACATATCCTCCACAGTGATAATTACAAACCTCTTTGGCAGCAAGTATGGCCGAAACATGGTTACCGCAAACATGAGGGCTAACACTAGCTGTTCCATCAGGGTGTAGGCCTTCTCTGTGTTTTCCATGAGGCGGCTAGCAAAATACACAGGCCTCATAAAGGATGTTTTTGGATCTTTTTGTAGGAGGGCAGCACCAATGGCTTCTTCTCCCACACTAGGGTTTACAAAGAATGTTTCTTCCCAACAAGGTTGTAGGATTACAAGGAGTGACCCTAACATTTTTTTTATCTCTCTAAAATGCCCATCACTTTCTTCACTCCAAACAAGCGTCTCTTGACGAGTCAGCTGTTGTAGAGGAAATATCACTTGGGAGAGTAAGTGTATGAATCTACTCAAATATCTTAGCTTTTGCAAGAAAGAGATTAATTGTTTGATGGAAGTTGGGGGAGGTAGATTTAGCAATGTTTCTATCTTTTCAGGATCTACCTCGATTCCATCAATGGACATTACATGCCCCAATAGTGTAACCTTGCTTTCCCCAATGTGACATTTGTCCTTGTTTAGTTGTCCACCCAGCTTAGCTAAACGAGTAAATCCTTCATCAATCTTGCCGAGATGCATACTTTTGGAGCTATAAATACAAAATTCATCTATGAAAACCCTTATGGACTTACCAAAGTAAGGTTGGAAGACCATATTCACGAATCGTTGAAAGGTGGCTGGAGTGTTGGTGAGACCAAAAGGCATGACTCGAAATGCAAAACAGCCCCATGGTGTGATGAAAGTAGTCTTTTTCTGGTCCTCCTCTGCAATGCGTATTTGAAAGTAGACGGAGTATCCATCACACACTGTGTATCGCTCATGCCCCGCTACTTCATTTAGAATCTCATCTTGAAATGGGAGAGGGAAGTGGTCCCTTTTTGCTGCAGCATTTAGTGGCTCGTAATCCACGCACACTCGCCATTTACCATTCTTCTTTGGCCTCACCACTACTGGGGAGACCCATTCTGAATCTTCTACTGGGTATATGAATCCTGCTTCTAAGAGTCTCTTCACCTCGGACAACAGTGCATTTTGTTGCACAACTCCTAATCTTCTTAGTTTTTGTACTACTGGCTTGCTCCCTTCTTTTAGATGGATATGATGCTTCACTGTAGTGACACCTGTAATGTGAGTGTAATCAGAAATAAACAATGATGCATGCTTCTTGAGAACATTTACATAACCCTCCTTTTCTTCTTCCTTTATATCCTTGGATAACATCTTCTCTAGGTTGGCATCCCACACATTCTCCATTTGGATCCTTGGGTTGTCTTCTGATGAGGTAGTTTCCTTTATAGTGACACCCATGACTTCGAGAGTGCTATCACTCTCTTCACTTGAACTCTCTTCCTCGTCCATGGATGAGGAGCATCCACTTGAGCTCCACTCATCAGCTGACGTCTCTAGTTCAAGGTTCTCTTGTCGCCCATTCTTCAAGTTATAAACCACCTTCCGACTATGGCCACCCACTCGAGGCCTCAACTCCAAGTCTCCTGTTGCCCAATCTTGCCTAGCTCCTATACCCATGAGCCAAGGTCGTCCTAAAATAAGGGGGTATCCTTCTCCCTTTACTGGCATCACATAAGCATCAACCTTTGTAGTGATTCCAAAAACAGAAACTCTCAAAGATTTCACTACACCCACACAAGCAGAGACATTGTTGGCCATTTTTGCCCTAAAGTTTGATTATTCCATTACCTCTAAACCCAATTGATGCATTAGCTTTTCTGTCATGACACAAACCTCTGCTCCACTGTCAATGTAAGTTTTTGAATCCGTTGTCCCTTGATTTGAGCCTCCACCAAAGGCACTATATCCTTGAGACCATATGCTTTGATTACACTTACTAGCTTACTTCGCTTTGCCCTCGTGCTCACCATTTTTGACCATTGTCGTCGCAGCTTTGGGGAGATATGAAGTAGTTGTGGCCAAGTAATCTTTGGTCCTTGAGAACTCACATCAGTTGTCAAGTCATAAGGTTGTGTCCGAGATCCCATAGGGAAATCAGAGATGTCAATTTGAGACCTAGTACGGGTCTTTCTCTTCTTGACTTCATCTTTAGTTCCCCGAGATGTACTTGCTTCATTGCTTGCATCCTTGCTTGTTTCTTTACTTACTTCGCTTGATAGGCATTGTAGCCACTTCATCTATCTTCATCTTCCCTTTAGCTATTTCTTCCTGGCTGCTTCTACCCTTGAAGACCTCCTCCATCCTTATGATGCTCACATTTGGTTGAGAAGCAGGGGCTTGAGCTTGAGCACGAGGTGGCTGCAAAATTTGAGGTTGCGGTTGCTCTTGTGCTTGAGCTCTAGCACGGGGAGGACTTACTTGTTGTCGAGGACCTCTGACAGGGTATTCATATCTTCTGGGATGAGGGTAATTATACATGCCGTGGCCATTTTCCCCACAATTGTAACATAACATTTCCCTTGCTAGACGTCGTATTGGTGGCCGATTCCCACCATTCCCCTCAATAGTCCTTCTTGCACCCTGCACAAGATTTACTCTCAAACCCTCTAGTTGGTTTGTGAGATTGTTTATTTGTTGGAGCATATCTTCTTGTTGACCTCTATTGAGGTCTAGTGCATTAGGCACATTTGGAGGTACGTGAGAAGCTTCCATAGTTGTGATATTGCCTCCCAAAGCTAGCTGGCCAGCTTGGGCTTGATAGAGAATCTTTCGATTCTTTTCCCTAGCAATCCTTAAGGCATCTTCAAAAGTATTTGGAAATTTGCTCTTTACCTTCTCCCTTAGCAAGGGGTACAAACCTGAGATAAATCGATCCTTTTGAAGGCAATTGGGAGCTCGCTCACCAGGGTTTAGTGAGTCTGACCATTGCCCCCAAAGTTTCAGAAAACCTTCATCATAGGTTGCATAACCATGAGGGTCAACTTGATGAAGGGCCAGAAGCCGTTGCCATAGTTCTTCTGCTGAATTGGCTTGTTGAAATCTTCGTAGGAAAGCCGCCTTCAATCCCTCCCAATCAACTCTTTGGGTTGGATCTAGAGCCTGGAAAACAAATTCACAAATCTCTCAATCTCCTTCTTCTTCTCTCTCTACTTCTTTGTATTATTCAAATGTGCTAGAATGGTTATCACGTCATGACTCCATCTAGAGCATCATATCCTATGTTCTAGGCTCATCGAAATATCTTTAAGGTCTCAAGGATTTTTTTGTGTAGCGTTAAAATGTCTTCTATTGTCCTTCTCCTTCTTCTTCTTCTCTCTCTCTCTCTCTCTCTCTCTCTCTCTCTTTCTCTCTCTCTCTCTCTCTCTCTCTCTCTCTCTCTCGATCACATGATGAAGGGCAATCATGAGGGATTATTATGAGAGGAAATTTTTAAACGTTGCAAATCCTTGGATATTGTAGATGTTATTTTATTGTTTCTAACTTCACACATGTTTGATAAGATGATATCAAATGTGGACCTAAGTTATTTGGTCTTTACCCAATATGCAGGAGTAATAGCATCCAAGGAGCACATAGAATAAAGTGACTACGCCTTGAAAGCGCTAGCTAGGGAATGGAGGCAATAAGAGCATGCATGGAGCACATAAAATACAATGATTGTGCCTCACCCCAGAAACGTAGCTCAGTTGGTGAGACCTTTGTGATGCAACCCCAAGGTTGAGGGTTTGAAGCTCACGGGTTGCATTCTCTTGGGTGTATTCTCTTCCCCCATTGAGGGAGTGGTTCCCACAGTTTCCCCTCAAGGGTGTAAAGTACAGTAATGTACAGTTGTAAATACATGATATCGGTATAGTTTCTCCCTACTTGTGAGCTTGTTGCCTCCATTCCCTAGCAAGCTCTTGCTATTGCTTATCCTATTATGAGCAAATTATTAGAGTGTGAATTATCTTGCTCCATTTTGTTTGAAAAGTCAAGTGCTCTTAGCTCTCCCCATTTTCATAGCAGTCCGAGATAGTGAAAATAAAACGTGGCAATGACTCTGTGCGTCCAATATTGTAGCATACATGTTGACAAAAGCATTGCCAAGCATAATTTTTCAAGATTTTATTCTATGCTAAGCCAAGATAAAAGTCTCACTAAATCTAGGTTTTTATAATGGACTATTTTTAATAGACTATTACTTTTTATAATTGTACTTGGCTTAGTTTTTGAACATTCCAATTTAGAAAACTCTAAATCTATCTGCAATTTTTGAATATATAATTCCGTTTTAGAGAGAAAAAGAGAGAGAGAGAGAGAGAATTTTATTTCTTTATACTTCAAAAGACCTAATGTATGCTTGTTACAGCTAGGCTATCACTTCACATCTAATCTTTCCTGGCTTTCCGTGCTGTTGTTTTGCGCACACCCATCAAACTCACATTCATCCTTGTTGGCCTTTATATCATCTGTAGATTGTAATGGCAACAACATCCATAGTTGGCTTTCTCCCAAGTGATGGTGACGAAGGAAATTTGGAATGGCGGACTCTACACCAAAACAAACTCCATTGCGCCACAAGGGAAATGAGATGAGGGCACCACCTAGTCTTGGAAGCGTGGACTAGGACCGCTACACAAAAAGAGAGAGAGAGAGAGAGAGAGAGAGAGAGAGAGAGAGCTATCACTATGAATGAAGCATTAACCTTAGTGTGTGTACAAGGAATGGATAACTTCAAGCACTCCCAACACAAATAGCATGTAGATTACTAAACAACAACTCAAGAATTAGCCAAAATCACATCAAGCACTCTCACACACACATAAAAGATCTCTCTTAATTAACATAAGTAAGAGGAGGGGAGGTTACTAGCATAAAACAATTTGTACTCTAGAATGTGCAAGAATAGAGTGAGTGAATGAGCTTTATGGGCTCATGATGAGTGATACAAAGACTCAATGGGACTGAGGGATACTTGAAATTACAAACGGGGGGGGCTCTTTATATAGGAAAGAGAGTGATTAGGAGTGAGGTTAAGATCCAAGTGCAATTTGTACGAATGAAGCTTGATTAGGGACATTCAACCAATGAAGAAGCTCCTTCCAAGTGATTTGTTGACCAATTTGCAACTAATTGGCTCCATCATCACTTGTGTTGTCTTCACTCCTTCCTCCATAGCTTGAGTCCAAGAGCTTCCTTATTTTAAAATGTAAAGAATATACATAAAATCAATGCATATCTAGTAATAATAGAAAGGGTTTGAATGAGAACTTATGAATTACAACAAGATTAAGCATGATGAGAGAGGTGATTAGAAAAGGAATTTGTGACGGTGTTTTGAGCTTGAGAGAGAGGAGGAAGGAGGGGAGGGTGAGAAGACTAATGGATGATTTTTAGAGAAGGTCTCAATGTGGAAAAGGAAGGGTGTGTGTGTGTAAAGGTAGAGGGGGTGGTCTCCACCAAAGTTGAAAAAAACTGGCGTCTGCCATTTTGGCCATATCTCATAGACCATAGATGCAAAAATTATTTAAAAAATATGGTCAGAATCTCCAGCTCATCAGCTACAACTTGGATGAAGACAACTTTTCTTGGATCGGAGTGGAAGTATTTTTTTAAAATCCAGCAAAATCATGTGTCTTTTTCCTTCCTTTACCAAGTCTTCCATTTGGGTCCCATCTGTTTGAATCATCATATGGCTCCAAAGCCATGATGATATGAGCCACTCATGACCCTTGAATCATGGGTGCATGGCTCCACAACCACATCACATCTTTTCTTTTTACATTTACATATTTTCCCTTCCCTTTACCACTAAGTTCTCCCTCTATCTTTCACCTCCGGTGAACTAGTCAAGAAAAAATTCCCATCAAATCATTTTTTGAATTTTTCCAAGAGGTTGTTCTCACTCTTTCTTTTATTGTAAACCTTTAGAAGCAAGGAAAACCAACAAAATATAGTAAACAAAAATTTGTGATAGGCTCGGATCAATGGGAATAACAAGGCTTGGACCTACATGCCACTTGCAAGCTCCTTGTGGTTGGTATCATCGGCTCTCTCTCTCTCTCTCTCTCTCTCTCTCTCTCTCTCTCTCTCTCTCTCTCTCTCTCTCTCTCTCTCTCTCTCTCTCTCTCTCTCTCTCTAACCTGATCACCAGGCCTAATTAGTCCCCCTAAATCCGAGAGAGGGAGACAACCATGTCTCACCAATTCACCACCAAATATGCCTATGCACACAACATAATGAACCAATCTCTCTCTCTCTCTCTCTCTCTCTCTCTCTCTCTCTCTCTCTCTCTCTCTCTCTCTCTCTCTCTCTCTCTCTCTCTCTCTCTCTCTCTCTCTCTCTCTCTCTCTCTCTCTCTCTCTCTCTCTCACCTGATCACCAGGCCTAATTAGTCCCCCTGTATCATTTGTTACTCAGTTGTAATGTCGAAACATCAAAGAAAAAACTTGACAACATCACACACAAAGTAAGGTACAAAAGACCAAAAAAGACATTGCATAGACACCGGAGAACAATAGAAGAACTACTTGTATGTAGCTTCATACATTAGAATACACATACATTATGTTTAGGCAAAGCCTATTAAATAGACTCCACACCCGCACTTCAGTACGAACAGTTGCATTCTTACAAATCAGGACAAACCCCCTCAGTCTTTGGACTAAGGCTACTCTGGCCTAATATTTGGCATGCACGGAGGAATTGATCCCACAATAATTATAATATTTCACTTTTCATCAAAAGAATTAGTAGTAGGAATGAAAGGGGGGGCAGGTTGGGGTTTACATATGGCCGCAATTGAGCGAAGGATTGGTAACTCGGAATCTAGGGTCAGAGATGCCTCCATCCACCGAGGATCCAGAGGATTAAACAAACTAAGTGAATTTGTACATTGGTTCAAAAAAAATTCCGTACTCCAAAAGAGACTTATGTATTTTGTAGCACTATGCTTCTGGGTGTCACTTCCTCCCGCAACTACTCCTCCTCCCCTTGCTCAGCAGCAACAGCAGTTGTGTTTTGAGATTGTCCAGTTCCATCTCCATCTCTCGAAGGGCCACCTATGCATTCTTAAATTGGTTATAAGGATCCACAAGGCCATTAGTACAGGGCTTATAAAAACATTTGGTTGGGGTAATGGGAGATTATCATCAGCTTTCCTCTTAACCTGATCAGGAGTGTCGGATGTCCCACCTGGATGGCCCTCTGGTGGAGGCAATGCTAGGACTACCAAAAAGGGATTCAATGCCCCATGCCACTTCTAGATTTTGACTTCCTAGTGAGCTTGGATATCCTCCTTTAGAAGCAAGACCACCATACCCACGCCATCCTCTATAAGTGGCAACATGTCGGAACTGGCTTTCTAGTATGCCATTTTCAAGGAATTATTTTCCCGATGTCGAGCCAACTCCTCGGAGGCTTTTTGCAAACTCTACATATTACTTCTCAACCAAAGTGGTTGCCTATGTTGCTTTCGGGGCCTGACATCGGGCCTGCTTTTCCCTTTGCTATGTAGACAACACCCCCGTTTCTACCCATTGCAAGCGCCCATCCAGTTCAGCA
Organism: Adiantum capillus-veneris; assembly: GCF_014529385.1. Taxonomy (NCBI): domain Eukaryota; kingdom Viridiplantae; phylum Streptophyta; class Polypodiopsida; order Polypodiales; family Pteridaceae; genus Adiantum; species Adiantum capillus-veneris. The sequence continues at coordinate 30,828,313 of NC_140943.1, forward strand.
ATCCTATTTGTCAAGGACTAGTTTTGGGTTGTCAAACTAGCAGAATATGTTGCTACTGGCATGGAATAACTTGCAGTTGTTGTCTTTGCTCACGCAAGTGTAGATTAACTTAATACATAAACTAGAGGCAATCCGTGACCTGTTGATCTTGCAGTTGGTGTCTTGTCTAAAACAAGGGATGCATTGCACCTGTCATAATAATCAATACCTAATTGATTTTCTCATGCTAAACTAATCATTTAATATGGGGAAGTGCCAGGGGAGAAAAAGCTAGAATACTGGATAAGCTAGCAGACCGGCCACAGTAGAGATCCAAAGGGGGGGGGCATCTGTAAAAGAGCCATGTGCAACAATGGGCTTAAAAGACCCTAAGTTTCAGCCCATTAAGACTTCCAAAATGCTAAGGTTCAAAAATTAAAAGGTTGTGTCCAAAGGTCAAACATTCGAGGAATTGGATGCTTTGTGTGTGTCCCAAAAGTCTTTGGCAATCCCTACATAGGAGCGGGTGAGCCTTGCAAGTAGGGGATGAGAGAGAAACTCACAGAGACACACACACACACACACACACACACACAAGCTCCCTTTTACACAAAGGGAATGAGGGACACATGTCAGCTCCCTAGCCCAAATGCCCACAAGGTGTACCCAATTCCTATTGGATGGCCTTGGAGGTGGATCAATGAGAATTAGGCTAGTATAAATCTAGTTTAATTAATTTAAAAACACTTAATAAAAGAACCAATAAGAATTAAGCTCTCTAGAAGACTATTGGATAGTCTCCCAAGGGGACCAATGAGCATTCAGCAGCCCAATGGCTTGCCTGATTCCTATTGGCCAGGAGGCAAAGGGGTCCAATGAGAGTTTAAATGAATTAAATAATTACCTAAAGCTCTCACAAAAGGGGAAAGGGGGACACATGTCAGAAGGCTATCACTTATGCTGCTTAATTACCATTGGCTAAGCTTGGGGAGGTCCAATAGGATGCTAGCAAGAGCAAATAGCAAGAGGGGTCGACCAAGAGAGAGAGGGGGCTGATTTTTCAAAGGCATTATCACCTACATACTCACACTAGCTCATGTGTGAAGAAAAGAAGACTCTCTCTCCTTCTCAACATTTAATGGAAAGCTTATCACCTACTCCAAGCTTGTGAGAAGGGAGGCCTACACCAACAACTCTTGGCTTTGTGATGCAAATCCAACCAAGAGCCAAGCTTCAATGCATGTTCATCTCCTCTACCATGCTAATTACTAAGCTAAGCTATGCTAATATGAGTGATTATGTGAGGAGATGTACATCTTTCTTGTAAGAATACTCCTTCTTCCTCTCAATCTACTCTTATACCCCGCTAGCTCTCACCATCTTCGAAGGTGTGTGAGGTCTTGGGTCTGAGACCGTGAGGGAATTGATGTTGTGTTTGATAAGTGTTTTGCATAGTGCATGAAGTTTCCATCTTCATTGCACTAGCTAGTATTGAAGGAACATAAGAAATTGTATTGTAAAATGTCTCTCTTGATGGGAGAAACCATAATACAAAGCCTTTTGGAGGGGGGAACGGCTCCATGCAAATCCAGTCCTCAGCTGTTGTCAATTGCTTAATTTCTCTCTCTTTTGAAGTATTGTTCATGCTATATAACTAGGTGTTATGCTTTTTGTTGCTTTCTCCACTCAAGCACTCTTGTTAATCTCATTAGGAATCTATTCTAATGAAATGCTCACTATGTTCATGCTATTTTCCGCTACACACAAGTTACTAGGCCATTAAATGTTACATTGGTATCAGAGCAGAAGGTTTCTCTTTTCTTGCTCAACAAGGGAGTCCTCAAGCTAGCTATAAATGGTTGGTACTATTAATTGCATGTGAGTAAGTAGATTAGGGATTTTTCAGCCTTGCAGTGCGTCTGCCTTTGTGCAGTTAACAGGGCATCATCGTCGAGAGCTATGGTCTTAATAGTGGAGTCCTACGGGGCTTGCCTACGGCTTAACCACTATTGAGCTATTAGAAGCTTGACAGGAGCCGGTGCTGTTTTGGTGTTGAACGACCCTCTCTTTTATTCCTTGCAATTAATGGGTATTCGAGCCACGGGTACAGTAGCTTGAGTGCTTTTTCTAAAGGGGTAAAGAGGAGTAGCAATGAGGGCTTGAAGTGCGAAAGTACACCTAAAAAGTTTACACCTAAAACTTGTTAGAATGGCTGACAATAGTAAAGAGAGAAATTAATGTTGATAACTTTGGTTTTTCCAATGAGCAAGCTACTAATGATGCCCCGATGCTTATTAACTATCTTGTTTCTAGGCTTCAACAAGCCATGGGCAATCCATCCTTCCAAAGTGAAGTTGCAATGGCAGCTTCGTGCTCATGGGATTCTCCAAGCTCCCCACCATGACGAGAGAACACCTAGGAAGCCTCCTTGCTAGACTTCCAGACTCCTTCTCAAAGGAGAATTCAAGAGCCTCCACCGAAGGAACGAGAAAGAAGTGAGTCTCCCGCCACCTCGATGGAGATGGCTCCACGAAGACGGTGGGCTAAACTCTCTCCATCACCTCCAAAACGGAGTATACCATCGCATACTTATGCACACCATACTTCAAAGAGGGATGACAAAAAGCAAGAGAAGAAAAAGGCGAGAAAGAGGACATCCTCTTCTCCATCTTCTTCATCCTCTTCCTCTTATGAAATTGATGGTCAAGACAACGAAGATCAAGGCAAGAAAAAGGCGAGAAAGAGGTCACCCTCTTCTCCATCTTCCTCAAATTCTTCATCTTCTGAAGAAAGTGATGGTGCAACCTTTGAACCATCAAAAAGAAGAGGCCATAGGAAATCCTATGCCGCGTGGAAGAGTTCATCCAAGCTCAAGAAGTTCAAAGAGGGAGGGAAGAGCATCTCTTTCCTTACCTATGATGGCATTTTTGGTGCTCAAGACAAAGTCTTGGCCTTTATCCAACAATTTGATGTGGCGTTCGGAGATGAGGGCTTCATGGAGTCCTCTAAGCTACGTCATGTAGCTATGCACTTCCAAAAGTCCGCCAGACAATGGTGGTCTAGCCTACGGGCCAACGATGAAGCTCCACGAACATGGAAAGCTTTAAGAGCTTCCATTATGAAGCAGGTTTTGGCCACCAATGCCAAAGACAAAGTACTCACCGACTGGCGAAGCTTAAAGCTCTCTCCCTATGAATCTACCCACAAATATGTAGACAAATTTTGGGACCTACAACTCAAAGCCACTGTCTTCAAAAAGTTGGATTTTGGAGAGCAAAAGTAGCAATTTTGTGCGGTCTTAACCGAAGAAGTGGCAGAGTATGTCAACTCCCAAAGGCCACGCACCATATCGGCGGTAATACATCATACTATGGTGGCCTCTCGAATCAATTTCCAAACAGGGGCTAAGAGGAATTCTAAGCCCCCTGAAAACAAGGGTTCCAATGAGCCTAAGGGGAAGGACAATGTCGAAAAGTCTCCTAAGGGAAATTTCAACAAAGCTAAGGAGAAGGGAGTTTACAAAGGCAAAAATAAACTCTCTCCTGAAGAGCTTGAGCATTATCGAAAGGATAACCGGTGTTTCAAGTGCAGCGAACAAGGGCATGCGTCCCGCGCTTGTCCCCAAATGAACAACCGCCATGATCCTCCTAGAGCTACCTTGGTCGAAATCCAAGAGGAGGAAACTTACCACAAAGGATCTCCTCTATGCCATGCTTTGGGAAAGGTAAGAGAACATGATGCTTTTATTCTCTTTGACCCCGGTTCTCCTCATAATTTTATATCTATAGAGTTGGCCACCAAGCTAGGCATACAAACCTACGAGATGGGAGATGTCCTACACGCTGACGGTGTTTTCAAGGGGCAAGAAGCTTCAGTCACTCGCTTAATCGGGATATTGAGGCTCCATGTCCAAAGCTATGTGGACAAAGAGGACTTCTTTATCTCTCCTGTCAAGCATGAGGATGTAATCCTAGGGGCACCATGGTTTGATCGCATGGCTGCCAATGTTAAATTCCCGGAAAGGAGAATCTCCTTTAAGTTCAGGGAAAAAGATATGTATAAAGATGCTAAGGAAATGGGAAACACTATACCCATTGTATATACACAAGCTTCCAACAAGTCAATAAAGAGCTCTATTTTTAGTGTACATGATTTTTGTTAGAGATTCTCAAAATGAACCTAATGCTTTAGCAAAAGAAAATATACACAATCAAAAGGAATTAAAGTTATCCAATTTTCTCAAGGGGTTTCAAGATGTCTTTATTGACGACATCCCTCGCGAGCTACCTCCTAAACGAGGCAATGATGACCATGCAATTAAACTTCTTCCAGGAAGTTCACCGCCTAACAAACCTCCTTATAGAGTTTCTCAAGCTCAACAAGAGGAGATTATGCGGCACGTGCATGAGTTAATTGAGAAGGGCATGGTTAGGCCTAGCTCATCTCCATTTTGTTCTCCTGTGCTACTAGTGCAAAAGAAATATTTTCTCCTAATTCTCCTAAATGATTTTCTCATGCTAAACTGATCATTTAATATGGGGAAGTGCCAGGGGAGAAAAAGCTAGAATATTGGTTAAGCTAGCAGACCGGCCACAGTAGGGATCCAAAGGAGGGAAAATAGGGATCCAAAGGGGGAGCCATCTGTAAAAGAGCCATGTCCAACAATGGGCTCAAAAGACCCTAAGGTTCAGCCCATTAAGACTTCCAAAATGCTAAGGTTCCAAAATTCAAAGGTTGTGTCCAAAGGTCAAACACTGGGGGAATTGGATGCTTTGTGTGTGTCCCAAAAGTCTTTGGCAATCCCTACATAGGAGGGGGCAAACCTTGCAAGTACAAAAAATTGCAAAAATTATCCGAAAAATACCCAAAAAAATTCCACAAATTCTCCACACATTGGAAATAGTGCAGCCCATTAAGAATATTGGTTAAGCTAGCAGACCGGCCACAGTAGGGATCCAAAGGAGGGAAAATAGGGATCCAAAGGGGGAGCCATCTGTAAAAGAGCCATGTCCAACAATGGGCTCAAAAGACCCTAAGGTTCAGCCCATTAAGACTTCCAAAATGCTAAGGTTCCAAAATTCAAAGGTTGTGTCCAAAGGTCAAACATTGGGGGAATTGGATGCTTTGTGTGTGTCCCAAAAGTCTTTGGCAATCTCTACATAGGAGGGGGCAAACCTTGCAAGTACAAAAAATTGCAAAAATTATCCGAAAAATACCCAAAAAAATTCTACAAATTCTCCACACATTGGAAATAGTGCAGCCAAATAAAATGAGAGAGAAACTCACACACACACGCACACACAAGCTCCCTGTACACAAAGGGAATGAGGGACACATGTCAGCTCCCTAGCCCAAATGCCCACAAGGTGTACCCAATTCCTATTGGATGGCCTTGGAGGTGGATCAATGAGAATTAGGCTAGTATAAATCTAGTTTAATTAATTTAAAAACACTTAATAAAAGAACCAATAAGAATTAAGCTCTCTAGAATACTATTGGACAGTCTCCCAAGGGGACCAATGAGCATTCAGCAGCCCAATGGCTTGTCTGATTCCTATTGGCCAGGAGGCAAAGGGGTCCAATGAGAGTTTAGTTGAATTAAATAATTACCTAAAGCTCTCACAAAAGGGGGAAGGGGGACACATGTCCGAAGGCTATCACTTATGCTGCTTAATTACCATTGGCTAAGCTTGGGGAGGTCCAATAGGATGCTAGCAAGAGCAAATAGCAAGAGGGGTCGACCAAGAGAGAGAGGGGGCTGATTTCTCAAAGGCATTATCACCTACACACTCACACTAGCTCATGTGTGAAGAAAAGAAGACTCTCTCTCCTTCTCAAGCTTTAATGGAAAGCTTATCACCTACTCCAAGCTTGTGAGAAGGGAGGCCTACACCAACAACTCTTGGCTTTGTGATGCAAATCCAACCAAGAGCCAAGCTTCAATGCATGCTCATCTTCTCTACCATGCTAATTACTAAGTTAAGCTATGCTAATATGAGTGATTATGTGAGGAGATGTACATCTTTCTCGTAAGAATACTCCTTCTTCCTCTCAATCTACTCTTATACCCTGCTAGCTCTCACCATCTTCGAAGGTGTGTGAGGTCTTGGGTCTGAGACCGTGAGGGAATTGATGTTGTGTTTGATAAGTGTTTTGCATAGTGCATGAAGTGTCCATCTTCATTGCACTAGCTAGTATTGAAGGAACACAAGAAATTGTATTGTAAAATGTCTCTCTTGATGGGAGAAACCATAATACAAAGCCTTTTGGAGGGGGGACCGGCTCTATGCAAATCCGGTCCTCAACAGTTGTCAATTGCTTAATTTCTCTCTCTTTTGAAGTATTGTTCATGCTATCTAGCTAGGTGTTATGCTTTTTTGTTGCTTTCTCCACCCTTCACTCTTGTTAATCTCATTAGGAATCTATTCTAATGAAATGCTCACTATGTTCATGCTATTTTCCGCTACACACAAGTTACTAGGCCATTAAATGTTATAGCACCACTATGAGGAATCAGAGGCAACTGGTACAAACTTCGTAAAGAAGGTGCCTCTTCAATGCTCTATGCACCTCCTTAACTTATTGCCCCCTCCTTGATGTTGAATGGGTTGACACCACAATATTAGAAGTTTGCATAGGTCCTATTATAATTGGCACTATCACAGGAGGAATTGATGTTGAAACAAAAATGGGCATCAACACCATCCAACCGACATATGTAGTATGTCTGATATAGGTCACTATTGCAAATTGGTTTGCTGATAATGCTTGGAGTCTCCTCTCCAGCATCTCAATCTCTTCGTTCCATTTCTTAGTTGATGGCTATTTCACCCATACTTTGCACTAGAAGATACCACCGTTGGTGTAGGCAAAGTTGGTCGAGGCTAAAAGTGGTGCAATACGATGCTGAGAGCGTATATAGGTGCATGGAAAATTGTTCAAGTATGTGTGAAGACCTTGGGGAGGCAAAGGGTAGAGGAAATGTATGTTTAAGGTGGTTTCCTAGGCCAAAAGTGCCATGCATGGGGCTAAACAAATTAAGGGGCCCATGCACTTGAGGTTTTGGGGTTATGCTATGAGATGTCATGTTCAAGATTCTCTAGAATCCGGTCGAGGCGGCTCCTCAAACGGATCTATGAAGTTGAAGTTATGGCAGTTTAAGTATGGAATGCTTTGCAAATCCCCGACAGTTAGGGAAAGTGGGGATAGGTGGCCAGAGCTGGTATGAGGGGATAGATGTGGAGTACTCATGTGTGTAGCATGCCGATCTTTTCGGATCCTCTATCGAAGCTCAAACGGGAAAGATATGGTCAGTCAAAGATTTTCGGGGCTAATTATGGGCCAAATTGACAACATGGTTTGGCATGCATCTGGAATTTTCTTGGGCTTGCCAAAGTTCTCAAGGGTAGTTTGTATCACGAGGAGTCATCTGGAGTTGACGGCTCGTCAATTGAAGTTCAAGTATGCAAGATATTGAAAATCAAAGTTGACGGCAGTTACCAGCCAGGTGATGTCAAATAACTTTTCCCAATTTTGGCGACCTTGGTTCGGGGTCTCGGGAACCTCAAAATTCTGTGCAGATTCAAGGAGTCGAAGCCTAGGACCAAAAGTTTCGATGGAATTTCATAGCTTGGGCATTGGGGTACTAGGCATCAAATGGAAGATGATTTAAAATGGGGGGGAATCAAACTTTTTTGAAAAGACTTGATGAAGTTTTGTGAGGCTTGAGGGGGTGGCCATCCCAGAGGCCACCACATGGAATTTGAAGAAATCCCACATGCGGTATTGGGTGTCAAAGAGTTGCAATATAAGACCTAGCCTGTGTGGCCTCATGCGGTGTCACTGGGGAATAGAGCTCGTGGCCATGGCGTCCGTGCTAGGCGCTACATTGGTGGCGCACACGACAGTGTACGGCCTTGTTGCAGCATTTTTGAGTGGTTGTGAGCGGCAGTGGCCACCACCGGGTGTGTGGAGCATGTGATGACATGGTAGGGTGCTCTTGGGACTCATTACACTAGAAGGGCTTCCCCCCCCCCCCCCCCCCCCCCCCCCGAGTAAAAAGGCATTCTCATGTACTAAGAGAGAGAGGGGATCACTACCCCTTCAAAAATTCCCAGGGTTCGTTGATGGGCCAATCACATGTAAACTTCCAAAAAGTGGCAAAGCTCTTTATAAGAAGTGTAAAAAAACGTTTTTTGCATGTGGTATCGACCACACATGCCTTGTAAATAGTTTCTTGAGCAAGGATAATGATCATTACATCCTCTCATGTCCTTTCCCCCTTCTTTTCTTGATTGCTCTTGTGCAATCCACAGTGTCGTGTGCGTGTGTGGGTGTGGCTGTACGCCGAACTAACGATGTTTTGTGTTGTAAAGAGAGAGAAAGAGGTGTTGTGTGAGTAAAGGGATTTGGAATGAGTGTGCTTGAGTGCAGTGCTACATAGGGTGTGTGAGTCTGTGGAGTGTGGAGGTGAGGCCCTGCTAGTGTGAAGTGTATCTTTTGAAGGTGTATTCAAGAGGACAGGGTTCCATGAATACCCTGAGCTATAGAGAGGCATTGATATGTGTGTTGGGCATGTTCCCCATTCCCCCTCTCCATCGTTTGTTGCCCCCACTAAGGAGGTGCATTGATTGCTCCTCAGTTGACGCAAAGAAGAGGTTTTTTGCATTGGAAAGCATGGCAACACAAAGCTATTGTCCGATTTCAAATTTTGAATAGTACATGGTGTCTCTGCAAATGCTGAATGAAGACATTAAAATGAAAACCTTCCCATTGGTGATGCACGATAAAGCGAAGCTGTGGTTTGAAGTTTTGGAAGGGGAGCCAAGACAAGCATGGTCGGCTGTATAGATGAGGTTTTTTCATGATTTCCATAAGGAAGCGTCCCAAGTCAAGATGGTTACAAAGCTGAAGGCTCTAAAACAGGATGTAAGTGAGGAGTTTAATTTTTTTTTGGACCATTTTGAAGTATTTTGGGCACAGCTTGTAGTGGCTATGCAGTTGGCTAATGGTGAGTATTTCAAGTTGGATGAGTTTATGGCATGTTTGTCTCCTAAAGTGCGAGAGAAAGTGGACTCTGAAAGCCTAGAAAACTACAATGGGGCAGTGGAAATTGCATGATCAAAAAGCAGGTAGATTAAGAAGAAGATAGATCAAGGTATAATGGGCTATGAAACGATGGCACTTGTTCAACCAGAGAGTCCTTGAGAGGCATCCCAGGAGGAAAATAAGGGGAGTAGGGCTATGGCTGCTATTCCACAGCAATGGGTAGATTTTTTGGAGAAAAAGTTACAGCTAAGTCTGATGGACAAGGGACAGCCAAGAGGAGGAAGATCCAAGGCAAGACCATTGCCAGGCAGGTGCTACAATTGTGGTGAAGAGGGTCACTATGCTCCAGATGGTCCCCATCCTCCCAGGGAAAGAGGTGGTATGTATCCGCTGTTTGGCAGGGGTAAGGGTCAAGGTTGGTTTAATGGTCAAAAGGAATAGCAAGTTGAGAACCTTGTGCCTTTGGCTCCACCAGACAATGGTGAGGTCTCGAGGGTCAATATTATAGGTGTGGACAAGCAAGAGGTGGACGTTTTGGCTAACAAGAGGGCCACGTTGAAAGAAAGACGGAGATCGAACAGGAAACCATGGATCACAATTGTAAAGAGAAGGTATATGAGGTAAATAATAGCCTAAAACTAGCAAGAGGAGGAGGCATCACAAGATCAACAAGCAAACAGACTTTCAACTTGGGTGCGGTCATCTAGAATATGGCTTGGTAAGTGACATTCCAATTCAAAAAGCTAACATCACCTTTGGGCAGATGTTGGCACTAAATCCAAAGCTGAGGAAACATTGGTCTACAAAGCATTGGTACAAGGCTATTGAGGGCCAAAAGTAATGTGTATGCAGTGTAGAATATGGCTTTGAGGGTGGGAAGTCCTGCAAATGTTATTCCTCTAGTGGAGGTAGTCATTGAAAAGAAGATGCAAGTGCACACATACATAGATGGGAGGAGCCCAGGTTTGTGTTATGACAAAAATGGATATGAAGGATGAAGGTGTTAAAGCGATGTCCAAGTCAAACGTATGCATGAGGATGGCCAACCATGCCAAGGCGAGATTTTTAGGTGTGTCTCAAGATGTGAGGGGTGAAGGTAATGGGAATAGAGTGTCTGAATGACTTTTTTGTGATGAAGGAAGGTGATAGCGCTTACCCTATCATCTTGGAGAGGCCTTTACTATTAGCAATAGGGGCCAAGTAGGATTGGTAGAGCATGGTTTTACCTTGCCTGATAAAGAGAAGGGAAGGAAAATTGTGCTAGACTTGAAGACTAAAGGAAGCCAATGTTATCCTATGGAAGCAAGAGATGAAGGGGATAGAACAACAACCCATGAGTACAAAACTGAGATAGCTTATGATGAGGGTTACACTAGTACTACAAGGGAAGAGGAGAGTGATCATAAGATGTTGAATATTGATGCGTATCTATTTGGTGTCACTATAGAGGACCCCCATCCCGAGACGGGTATGTAGCCTCATGTGCATGGTATAGGTGCCGAGCAGGTGGTGGATATGCTGAGTGAATACCTAACCCAACGAGAGAAGGAAGGCTATATCCAGATTTGTTCTTCTTATCCTAATCTATTTGCAATGGAGTACAAGAATTTGCAGGGAAATTAGAACACAAAACCATGCTTAAAGAGAGGTACAAGCCAAAGGCATAGAAGTTGAGAAGATTAGGTAAGATTCAAAAGGTGGCATTATGGCAGGAGATAAACAATCTCTTAAATGGAGGTATCATATATCCTATGAAGGAGTCAGAGTGGGTTTCACCTGTAGTCATCACTTCGAAGAAGAATGGGAAATGGAGGGTGTGTGTCAACTACAAGCCATTGAATGCAGTTGCCAGGAGGAATCACTACCATGTGTTGTTCCAGGATGAGATTTTAAATCAGGTAGAAGGCATGAAAGGTATTCAATTATGGATGGGTTTCTAGGATACTTCCAGATAGGTATTGCACTTGAGGATCAGCTAAGGACGGCGTTCATTTCTCCTTAGGGATGCTTTGCCTATCGTAGAATTCTGTTTGGGTTAGTGAATGCCTATGCTACATTCCAAGATTGGATGAATAGGGTGTTACCATATACATGTGGTAGTGATGTGTGTGAATACACTTAGGACTGCCAGGGCATTTTTTCCCTCACTAGGAGGTTTTTTTCCCCTTGCATTGTATATACGCCCATCACTCTAGGGCTATTTATCTTTCTATTGCACACTAAGTAATACACTCTCTGTTGTGTGCCTTGAGCTTGCTTCATCTCCAAGCTCTGTGTGTTTTTCTGCAACCCTAATTCCAACAATTGGTATCAGGGTAGGTTGCGTCCTCTTGGGCTTAGTCGCCAACAGCTCCAACACACGCCTGCTCACTTTCTCCAATTTTTGTGAGATTTGGCAAGCGTTCACAGGTCAACAAAAATTTTGAGCTCATTTTGCTCTTCGTTTCCACTACAAGCTACTGCACAGGCTATTTTGTCATTTTGTGCAAAAATTCTTTCAATTCCGTTTTCTGCATAACAGTTCCCTTACAGTCTTCTACGATTTGTGCTATATAGAACGTGTTGTTCCCGCTTCATTTCTCCTCTTTTCGGGTAGTTTTCACATTAGGTGCAAGCATTTGTCATGGCCGATAATAACAACACAGATATGTTCAAGATGTTTGCTGCTGAGGACAGATTGGATGGGGACAATTACCATATGTGGGCTTACATGATGCAACATGTTCTTGTGTCAAAGGGTGTTTGGAATATTTTGCAGGGCATTGATGTACTTCCTGGTTCTGAGGATGTAGGCGATGTTGAGAATGTTGCAGATCTTGCTGCAAGGATTGCTGCTGCTAGAGTTGCTTTGCCTACGACAGAACAAGCTCGCTGCAATGTAAAAGATGCGCATGTTTGTGCATTGATTGCGTTGTCTGTGAAGCGCACTATTACTCCTCACATTCGTTCAACAAAATTTGCAAAACAGGCTTGAGATATTCTGGCTGGTCTTTATGCAAGTTGCAATGAGGCAAAAATTGCATTGTTGTGTAAAGAGCTAGAGTCCAAGATTATGCATAAGGAAGATGATATGGACACTTTCCTTGCTGGTGTCAAGGATATCAATGAGCAACTTATTTCTACAGGTGAAGCCATTTCAGACAGTTCCTTTGTCACTACAACAAAAAAACGTGTTATCGACGCAGATATCGATGCGGCCCGTCGCTATGCGCGTCGCTATCTGCGTCGCTGTGAAACCAGTCGCTATTAGCGACGCACATAGCGATGCGCATAGCGACGACCATAGCAGAAAAATTTTTTCTTGGGCAGAGGGCAGGTAGCCTGGCCTGTGCCCAGTTAAAAGATGGACACAGCCACAGCCAGACTTCCTGCCCTCTGCCCAAGAAAGCGAGCAGCACCAAAATATCAACCATGCTCCAGTGCGCAGAAATTTTGGCAGAGTTCCCTTTGTTTTTACATAAACTTTTCCAAAAAAACCATATCATGTATACGCCTCCTACATGCTATCCATGTAAGATCTCACATGAGATTTAAGGCCAATGAAAGACAACCGTACCAACTGAAAAGCATAGCCATAACTTAAAAGCATAACCATAACTTAAAACCATAACCGGCTATAACCACTTTGATCAAAACCATAATGCAGATAACCATAACCATAAACAAAATTAACAATAACCATAAGCATAACTAGAAAGAGAAACAATAAATGTCTATACAATGACAATGACAATAATCATAACTATAAGGGAAACAATAACTGTCTAAACACTAACTGTTTGTACAAAAAAGAGACACAGAAGCGTGTGTGTCTCACAAAGCATATAGATGAAATCTGGTCCACTAATGACTAGGCATCGCAACCTGTACATAGGACAACTCACAAAATTAGTATTGATATTACTTCACATATACTGACTTAATTAAATCAACTCATACATATTAACGTCTCACCTCAAGCGATCAGTGAGACTGTAAGGCCTCCCAGTCTACATGCTCTCCTAAAGCTTCAAGATCATTCAGTACTTCATAGATACCTCTGCGACATCCATCTAACTCCTCCTCGAGTGATGGAGCTCGATGCATCGCAAGATTTTGCGTTTATACAAAAATCAAAGTAATAAGAATACATGATTCATCGCGTTTTAAAAAAAATCCATAGTTAAGATTGGATTAGAAACTCACAAACTCATAGCGAAAGGTGTCGAAGCCTCCGCTACCAAGATGAGACATCCCCCTAGTCATCTGTCGTACCTGCGCGGCCTCACGCTGCTGTATGAACCGCGTGGCCGCTGTCCGCTCATCCTCCCTGATCTGCAGTCACATCTCGTGTGGGATGCCCGAAGGCTTCGGCGAGCCGGTTCTGAAAGCCTTCCGAGATGCATCTCATCGATGTTTGATGCTGTCCCATGCAACACCCTTGATCCACCACGCCGAAACAACGGAAGAACCCGGAGTAGGCTGGTACTCTCTCAGGATGGTCTCCACTATGTAAGTGACTTTTTCCTTTTCTTGCTGATCCCAAGACGTCAGAATGCTGGTCGAAAACTGCAGCTCCACGAGCTGGCGAATCCGATGTCGCATCTCAGTCCCGACTCTATCCATGTCAATAGAACCATCTCTCCGTACAGTATAGAGCTTGGAGGCACTAGGATCATGTGCCCCCCAAGGTGTCCGAGGTGTGCCAAGAGGTGTGTCGAGAGGTGTGCCTGGGTAAGACGGGGGTCGTGAGCGAGGAGGGGTCGAAGCATCTATGGACCCTCCTCCACAGCAACCACCACCTCCACCTGACGATCGCCGAGATCGGCGAGTGCGCCTGTGCTGCGGAGATGAGGACGTACCCGCCTCTGCCCCACCCCTAGGTGTCAAAGCGGTCGTGATGGGAGAAGAAGTCGTCGTACCCATAGGCGTCCTGAACCCCGTAGGCGTCCCCCCCCCCTAGGCGTCGGACCCTCGGGTGTGAAGCCCGGAGACATAGTACCCGTGCCTCTGGCTACCCAGTACTGAGAAGCCTCTGCCATCTGAGCAGGCGTCATCCGTGTAACGAAGCCCATGAATGCATCTACACTCATGGAAGTGGGATCTGGAATCTCGTCTGCCATACTAAAGTCCTGCACAAAGAAAGTAAAATAAAGCGTCAGAACACAGTTGTTTAAATTAACTTTAAGCTTAATTTTAAATCAAAGTCTTCACACAAACACTTACAGGCCTAGGCCTCGACGAGTGAGGCATCATTGATAAGATCTTGCACCGTATCATCGTCTATCTCTAATTGCAAACATAACTCTGCCCCAACTCGTTCTGGCAGATTGTCTTCATCCATTGCATCTTCATCTACAAGTGTCAATTCTGGCTCGTTTGTGTCATCCCTCGTATATCTGTCAGCTTCCTCTGCCATACCTTTGTCCATCTCATCTAATGTCATAGTAGTATGGACGTCGTCTGACTGACTTTCCTCCAGGAGATCTTGCCCTTCAAATACTTTTTTATTTCTTGGAGCAACCTAAACCACAAACCACCATTGTCTCTCTCGAGGGTCCGGTACAAAGACCACTTGCTCGCAATGTTCGGGGAGAGCAAATGTGTCGCTCGCATCTGTCCAAGTCTTTGTAGAATCTATTTGCACAAGTTTGTTTCCATCTCTGCGTACCGTTGCATTGCGACCAGAAGTAATCACCTTGAACCACTTCACATCCAACAAAAACATCTCAAACCGCCTGAAGCTTACTTTCAGGATATCTGACACCAGACCACATTAATCCAGGTTGCTAGTGCTCTGATTCGTGTCTCTAGCACTGGCCAAGTGCTCCATGACGAGCTTCTCAAGCCAAATGGATTGACTCCATCCATTGCCATGCCGAAACGCAAATTGCGTGGTTCACTCTTAAAATGTGGCCAGGTATCTTCAATGTGCCTCCAAGCCTTTGAATCAGCGGGCACCCTAAATGCTGCATCAGTGGATCTATTCGTAGAATGCCACCGCATCAACTTTGCAATGGAACCACAACGAAACATGCTTTTTATCCTAGGAATAATAGGGAAATTCCGCAACACTTTAGTTGGCACTGTCTCGCCAACTGCATCTTGTTTGTAGCGCATTGCTCCACACTTAGGACACGACAGACAATCTGCGAATTCATTGTGAAAAAGAATGCAATCATTTGGACATGCATGAATCTTATTGTAGTCCAAGCCAACTGAGGTCAGAAGTTGCTTTGCGTCTGGCCTGGAGGGGGGCATTTCATTGCCAGCCGGGAGAAGTTGCTCCCGCAATAACCTGTTTAAGCCACATTAAATTAAAATTAAAGCTCTCTGAGCACATCACCGTTGCAATCGGAAAATCTCTTTTGTAAATTACGTACCTAAACAAAGCAGTGACGCTTGCATCTGACCACCCGTACACTGACTGAAGATTCAAAAACGCCAGACAAGTACAAAGCACAGATATTTTGGTGCCTTCATAGATTGGTTGACGTGTCAACTTTCTCAACATGTCTTCAGGAGATAGGCGCACGGCTTCTGGTGCTGCTTCATTCACGTTCTCCTCGCTTGTCTGGAAGAAGGCATCCAGCATCTCCTCCATGCCTTCGTCTTCGGTCTGTAAGCCTTTTTCTACTTCCATCCATGGCTCTATATTGGTCGGACCTTCACGCATAATCTTTTTTCTCTCTCTCTCAGATGTAGGTGCTATGTCGCGGAAATCAATTCCCGTTCCGTAGGAGTCGTATCACAGATTCTGTATGGTTTCTCTAGCAAACTCTCCGTACTTGTGCACATGCTCATTACATATCCTACGCTTGCGCAGGATTTGATACTTGCAGAGCGTGCACGAGCATGCAATCTTTTCCTCCATGTTAGTTGATGACGTTGCCATCTACAATGATTATGAATGTTGTTTTAATATATATATATATATATATATACTCCTCACAATGTAAACTACCTCGCATTCTCTAGTCTTGCCCAATCTCCGTACACCTCGGTCCAGAGGTGTACGGAGATCAGGACCACCGGGTCAAAATCTCGTCTTTATTGGTCAAATCCTATATGGGTAGACACATACGTGCACTCCCAGGTGTACATGGCAATGCATGTAGCAGGCAAAACCCCTTTGCCTCTTTTAGTTCCATAGTTTCTTCTCTGTCTATGTACCCTATCTCTCGTTCTTTCTCTCTCGATCTCGATCTCGCTCTCGCTGTCTCTCTTTCTCTCTCGATCTCGCTCTCGCTATCTCTCTTTCTCTATTTTCCTATCTCTCTCTATTTCTCTATTTTCCTATTTCTCTGCCATAACTCCTGGAGCTCCACTTCCCTATCTCTCTCTCTCTCTCTCTCTCTCTCTCTCTCTCTCTCTCTCTCTCTCTCTCTCTCTCTCTCTCTCTCTCTCTCTCTCTCTCTCTCTCTCTACTTCCCTATCTCTCTAATGATCGAACGAGCGACTGATCTAGGGAGATCTAGACGCCCACGACTGCGGAGGACTACACAACATCGACAAAGGCTGCATCAGAGGATCTAGCTAGGTCACTTTGGCTCGACATGCACAACGTCCGGTCAGAGTACTGACCATGGAGGAGATCTACCTATCCCAACTAGCTCGTTTAGCCGTTTAGTCCACACCCAACAGTTTAGGATTCCATAATATTTTATTTTGTCATCTTCTTACTCTGACTTTGTATCAGATCCATCACATTGTAACTTTCTTGTCTCATGTCTCATAGGTCACTTTGGCCTTTCGAAAACGTTAATATAACATTTCATTTCATTTCTCTATTTAATTTTTTTTCTTTAGTTTTAATTTCCTAAGCATACATTAATTCTCTCTCTCGCTCTCTCTCTCTCTCTCTCTCTCTCTCTCTCCTACACACACACACACACACCGCTCTCTCTCTGTCTATTTCCTACACACCTCTCTCTCTCTCTCTCTCTCTCTCTTTCCTCTACACAAACCCACACACACACCGCTCTCTCTCTCTTTCCTACACACACACACCGTTCTCTCTCTCTCTCTCTCTCTCTCTCTCTCTCTCTCTCTCTCTCTCTCTCTCTCTCTCTCTCTCTCTCTCTCTCTCTCACATCAGCCATACACATACTACATCACATGTAACTTTGGTCCCATAGGTCATATTTGACCTCCGAGGACGATAATAAAATCTCTCTCCCTCTCTCCCTCTCTCTCTCTCTCTCTCCTACACACACACACACGATGTAGAGGTAGAGAGAGAGAGAGAGAGCAAGAGAGAGGGGTTGGGGAGGGTGGAGATGGACATAATACCTGCGCAGCAGGTTTTAGCCAAGACCCGAGCAGGCGAAAATGGCCCCTGCGTGCAGGTTTCGCTTTTTTCCCCCAATTTTTTTGGCGTCGATATACGCGTCGCTATACGCGTGGCAAATAAAGCTTTTCCACGCGTATATCGACGCACATTGCGACGCGTATAGCGACGCCCGCTAATGTCGCCGATATACGTGTGGAAAGGCATGGCCGTCGATATAGGCGCGTCAATATCTTCATTTAGTGTTGTAGTGTGTGCAGACTATTCTTGATGCCTTGCCAGATTTTACCAAAATTTTGCTAGTACTTGTTCAAAGCACATTATGAAGTGGGTGTTGGAGCTACAGGAGTTTGAGTTTGAGTTCAAGATTGACCATACTAGCCAGTCCCACTTAGAAGATATTTTGGTCAATAAGGGGCTCGATTTGCCAGTTTATCCAAGGGTGATACGAGATGAAGCTAAAGAGGAACCAAGTCTGAAGGGTGCTTTTAGAATGTGGTTTGATGAAGCCTATGGAAGAGTGGTGTAAAAAGCAAGAGGTGGTGTGGTGATACAAGATCCACAAGGCAAAGTTATCTTTTCAAAGGCTTACGATCTTGAAGATGTCCACACCAACAATAAAGTAGAGTACCTTACTCTTGATTTGTGCTTGAAGCAGTGTGTGGAGTTTGGGGTTATACAAAATGGCGAGCAATAATTTTTGAGCGACAAAATAAACGAGCGAATCCCTAGAGATATTTAGAGTACTTTAGAAGGGTTGACAAACACTTGAATGATATTAAGAGTGGTTGTGCGGCTAACTCCTCCTAATGTTATGTGCAGCTAGTTTCATATCACACCTTGGTGGTTTTAGAAATGCCCTCTTCTATTTCCATGTGCAAATGGTTGTCATCTTCATAATGCACCAACCTTGAGTGCAATGTGAAATGGAAAACAATTCCAAGATGGCTTCTTCCCTGGCCAACTGAGAGTCGACTTCATTAACCGACCCCAACACAATGTTTGTGCTCTGGCTCTAATCACCATGAGGATCACTACCATTATAGTCCTCCATAACTGACACAAAACTCACTTGATCACTAAAAAGTTGATCATGGACAATAGATAATCTTCCTCTTCCGTGGGATCCTCTCCCACTTGTAGGACTACAAACCCAAGTTTGAAACTGTCAGGACAAGGATCCTAAGGAGCAAGGCTTGACCTAGGGGGTCAAGGACATGATCCAAGGGCTCGAACTGGACCAGTGTGGACTGGGGATCCGTATTATGGCTAGGGCTACGAGTCGGCCTATATATAGGGTGGTAGGGTGATGGATCCGGCATCTTAGGTCTTACATTGGTATCAGAGCTCAAGGGAGGAGAAGCTATGAAGGAGGGGGGCAGCTGAAACTGGCATGACTTTTTGCATGGGTTCTCTCTCTCTGGATCCCTCTTTTTGGGAAGTCCGTGGGAGGCCCTCTTCTCAATGCTGCAGGGTGGGCATGGCCCCTTGAGTAGAAGTAGAGAATCTCGCTACCGGCGTGGGAGGGGTCTCTAACATGGCGCAGTCGACCTGCACTAACTTAGGCCAGAGCTAGATCGTTGGGAGCGCGCCAACGTGGGGAGCATGTTTTGTCACAGGGTCTCCTTAAAAGGAGCACTCGCTCCGGCTCCATCTCCTGCATGGTCTATGCGCAGGCGGCCGAGTCTACCATCACTGCAACAGGTTAAATTTTTATTTTTATATTTTAAAATTTGCATGATGTGGAGATCTAAGGGTGCCATAGGCCACTCTAGGAGTTGTTCCCATAGGCAGCAGTGAACCCTTCCTCGCGTGCATCACCAACTCAAGGCATGCACATGTTATCAGATTATTTCAGGGCACTACATGCAAGGAATGTATAGCTACATAGCCTGCTTGTTTTGCATGGTTGCAAGCCACATGCAACGATGTTGGCGAGATAATTGCCTTTGAGTATGATTGATGGTATTCAATTCATGGGTGGGATCTCGTAAGTATGTTGAGGCCAAGGCACCACATAATCCATCAAGGGGAATTGAGCTTGCTGGCCATTGGCAAACCGCATTCGTCTTGCAACCTTGATATGGCTAATCAGCACACAAATAGTCCCACGCTTTTATGAGTTTGCCCATCCTGGTGATCGGGTTAAGCAAGCTGCACAAGGGTTGAGCTTTAGTGGGCAAATCAGCACGACTAACAGCAACATGAATGGGAGATTTTGACGGCCTGTGTCTTAACAGTTTCATGAGTAAGCATGATATTTTTTGTTGACGGGTGAGTATATCCATAACGGTAGTCCTCCAGCATCAAAAGAAAACAATGTCAATAGAAAGGTATCCTCAGGTATATGGTGTAGCTACGAGAAACCATAGCCAATTCACAAGCCAGCATGACATATTCATGCCCGCTTTTAACCACCTTAGTGGGTCGACAAGGTTGCTAGTATGCAGATTTATTTAAAGCTGACTTTTTTTTAGTTTATTTTGCATCACTTTTTGCATTGGTAAAATCAAGCTTCGAAACCATGACTTATGGTGGAGGGGCAGCTTGTTCCAAGTGTTTAGGCAAGGCCTATTGCATAAGTATTTTTCCTCAGTCCAACATTCTCTCTTCCTCTCTCTTTCCAACTTCTTTGCAGGAAAGGTGAAACTAGGCATGATTTTCTTGAAATCTTTCTATGTCAATACAATAACAAGAAGGGCTAAGAGCCATCTATTGCCACCTATTTTGGAAAGGCTAATTAAGAGCCATCTTTTTGTAATCCATAAGTGATTGCTTACAAGATTGAACAATTCTATCTAGTTGAGTACCCATCGATTTTAATGGACAAGCAAGCATCTTGCCATTATTGATTTTTTGGACGTTATTTCAGCATACATATTGTATGTGTGGTGATCAAGTTGAGTTTTTGAACGTCTTAAACTCGTAAGGGTTTATCCCTACTTAGGTGTATAGGTGAAGCCAGCATTTCCGACAGCATGGATGTTCACAAACAACCCAAGATTATGGATTTTTGGATATAGAGAAGATCCAATTGTGAATATGATTCAAACTTGAGTGGATCTCCTCTTTTATCTATAGCACTAAAACCGTCTATACGAGTATCGTTTTTAAGTAAGACCCCGCTCATAATTCATAAATCACGTATTAAGTGTTGATGGTCAATTCTTAAAGCCTTCACACTTGCACTTTCAAGGAAAAAAGTCCACAAGCTGCCAAGGGTTAGTGGACAAATTTCAACTTTTCAAGTTGATTTCAAACACTTTTGTACACGCTAGACTATGTTGGTCACCGTTTTATGCTAGTTGAGAAGTTTCTATATAGGGTCTCATCAAGGGGTTTGACGATGTAGGTTTTACTTGAGGGGTTTGGATTGCAAAGGCAACACCCAAGGTTACATGTGCAATACTACTTGCACATCACTAATTTTCAGTTAGAGCTCCCAGGCCTTTGCAGGCAAGAAATTTGGACAAGTGCCTTTCACTATAGATAAGTGAACACTATGTTCAACCTCTAGGTACACATTTAATTTGGTTTTGTTTCTTTTTGTTTTCTTTTTCCACGTAGGATGCATAAACTATGTTGTCATCCATTTTTGCTCTTAAGAGAAATGACAAGGTCATGTAAGAGTCAAGAAATTTAGGTTGTAGTGTCCAAAATAACTTTTGCATTATGCAGTTATGGACCCACTTGTAGGGTTTATTTGGCACATGTTTTCACATGGGATACAACACGGTCTAGGAACTCAAGGAATTCAGTTTAGTTAGTGTGGAGCAAGGCTAATGAGGGTCCCTCTCACTCCCATCGCAGAGTGTTTGCAGTTACCTCCACACACAAGTACATCTTGTACTTGAAGGATGTTCATTTTTCAGACACCCTTGCATGAGACATATTCCACATGTGGAGAATATGAGTCTCTGGGAGACTGACACTGGCACCAACTATTTTAAGTATGTGTTACGACAAAGTCCCTAGGTGCTGGTCGAATCCGTTTTATAGATTGTTTTCAACACGATGTGTCAGGAAAAATTTCAGTGGCCAAAAATTGTCGGATACTCAGAATGACTTGCTAAGGTACAAGTGCTATTAAACAACATTAACGGATGGTTGTTTATACATATAGCAAAGCTATGAGTTGTTCATGAAAAAGTTTCATTGTTTGTACCTAGAAGTGATTAATGTTTCACCTTCTATTATGGTTCAAACGTTTCAGCAAGGCTTGCAAATGATTATAGCAGACAGTATTTAGTTTCTTTCTAGAACTATTTACATTCCTCTTTAATGTGTGCTAGGCGCATCACATTCGCCATCAGTATTGGCAAGGATGATCATGGATATATAGGTTTGGATCTGTTTTTTCCTAAATGCATGCACACTATGTGTTATGGGCCCTAGTGTTTAGCAAAGGCTGATTTGGAGCGGCATGCATATTCATCACATTAGTGCTATGAAGCATTTTACACTCTATGTGCAGTATCTCTATGAGATTATGTTTTGATCTACCAATCACCAATAGAGTTCATGGCTCGGTTTGGGTGCTTGTGGATCTTTCAAGTTAACCAAGATGGTTATGCATCTCATTGTTGATTCCTCAGTCCTTTTGACAAATTGTCTGTAAACCATGGGGAGACACACATCAGTATTGTCAGTTATCCAAAGAGGATAGGCAGATTACAAGTGTAATCTTGTGCTAAAGGATATGCAAAGCGCATACGTTAGCACCAAGCAATCCAATTAGCAAGAATGTATCACTCTTGTTAAAGTTTGCTTACAATACGGTAAAGCATGTTTGTGACTCAGTTTAGTCCCTTCATGTGTAAGTCAGGTTCTCAACCTTGAACACTAGTTATGGTGGGGTTGTCTACTGATGAAATTAAGAACAATTCAAGGACTTATATTTTGCTGATAAGTTACACCAGTCAGTTACTTTTATGAAAACTGAAAAGAGGTACTCTTTTGGATACATCTTTATTGTGATAACTCGTTTACCATGCTTGTCTATGTTCTAAATAGGACTTTACACACTATAGGAGCTAGTAACCGATGGACAACAATGTGGAAAATCAAGAAATACTCTTGGTTTAATTGAACCTCCTACTGAACCGTGTTCTGGCCAAGCAAACACCTAGATCCATGAAGGATGCCACTCTTGTTTTTGAGGACGAAAACGTTTCTCCAAGGGGAGAGTAATGTCAAGACAAGGATCATAAGGAGCAAGGCTCACCCTAGGGGGTCAAAAACCTGAGCCAAAGGCTCGGATTGGACCAGTGTGAACTAGAGATCCGTATTATGGCTAGGGCTTGGAGCTGGCCTATATATAGGGTGGTAGGGTGGTTGATCCGACATCTTAGTCTCCTAGGTCTTACAAAACCAAAGCTGATTATGAACAGCAGATGATATTCCTCTTCTAGAGGATCCTCCCCCACTTGTAAGACTACAAACACAAGTTTGAACCAAAAAGACAACAATATCATCGATAACATGATGACTCAAGTTGTGTTTATTTTCGCAATCTAAAATAAAATACACAAACTAAGTTATTTCTATACACACGGCAAAAAAGAGGATCATTGTTCAAATGGATAAAAAGCAAATTCCAAACCTACTATTTTAGGATGCTTGTAGGCTTTGTTGGCCCCTATATGAGTTAACATTTCAATTTCATTGAATCGTTGAAAGAGTTGATTTAAAAAAATCTCCTCCAGTGTTAAGTTGATGCCAAAACAGTTACTAAAACCATTTTGCGGTGTCCAGAATGATCCCGGCAATTGTCCCAACTTTGACTTAATGTTGGACCAGGGGATTGTGTCGTGGAATGGTTTTGACAGTTATCCCGGCACGAGGGTTTTTTTAATCAAAATGCAGGACGGTTGGAGCAGCTCTCCTAGCACCGATTGAACCTGGAGAGAATTGTTTTTAATCAAATCTTTTAATGATGAAAAAAATCAAAAGGGCCTTTCAACCAATGAAATCAAAAGGAAAGTTTATTGACCGCCTCCTCTGCTGCCTCTCACGATAGCAGACTAGGCTACTGCTGCAACTAGTCCGCGTCGGCCGCCGCTCACAATTTGGACTGGGCTGCATGCCGCTCACGATAGCGGATTGGCTACTGCTGCAACTAGTCCGCGCTGACCGCCGCTCACAATTTGGACTGCGCTGTAGCAGAGGAGGCGGTCAATAAACTTTCCTTTTGTTTTCATTGAAAGTCTATCATTGAAAGGTTGAAAGGCCCTTTTGATTACTGGTTGCAGCAGTAGCCCAGCCCGCTATCATGAGCGGCGGCCAGCGGAGGTGATGCAAGAAAATGTGCTACATGATGGCGAGGCAAGCAACTTTGCCAGCTAGGCGATGCGGGAGCGCCATCAAGCAGTAATAGCAGCATTAAAATCAGCAACATGGGCATGAATGTCTACGGCAACACAAGTGAAGGTGCACTCCCCCTCTGCTATAGCAATGCCGAAACACTTCTCAAGCATGCTCGTAATCTCGTCAATGATTTGCTTTCTCAGACAATTCACTCAATCGCTGCCTTTGCATTTAATGGTCATGGCAGGCTACATATGCACTTGTTGTGGCTGCACACTGGCCCTCGATCTGTAGGACACTTATATATGCTGTGTAAGAGGCATGCAGCAAGCGAAGCTTTAAGAAAATGAAATGGAGAGGCCCATCGGGGAGGCTATCAAAGTTAGCCATGGAGCGGCTCAGAACGTAGAAAATAGATGACTGAGGGCAACTGGGGTGTGCCCATCATGATGAGAACTCTTACGGATCCCACCCTGTCTTCGTTGTGCTTACTGTAGAGCAGTTCCCCTTGTTCACAGAAGTAGGGCGAGAAAAATACATTTTTCCCAACCGAAGAAAATAAGGGCAAACTTTTTAGGTCAAAATTTGAAGCTTTTGCCTATAATTACACTAAAACTTGTGAAAATTTCCAGGTTTTCTTCGAGGCAATCTAAAAATCTAACCATTATTTTAGGTTAGAATACTCTAGACCCCCGTTTTTTTTCTAACACATCACAGAAGAGTGGAAGGCATTGAAACCCTAATGAAATTCAATTTGTTAGCGTCATTGAATAAATTTGCAAATATGATTTCGTAGGACTAATTATTAAAGATTTTTTTTTGTGCCAAATTAATAAACGAAAAGACTAAGTGCATCCATGGCTCGCAAGTGTCACTGAAATCATTAGAAACCTACCCCTATAAACAAAATATTATGGTGGCTATGTGTACGAGAGGTTGTGCAGGTCTCTAAGCTTCCATTGCAATATGATGGTTATGTCGCTTTTGAGTTGCCACCACAAGGTCACCACTCACGTATGCATGGCTTGGAACAATATTTTGATGGACATTCTTGAAGAGAGTACATCACTTGCATTAGTGATTTATTTGAAGTATTTGTATGCCTTAGCAAATGTTGTGGTCATTGAAGATGTATGAATATTCACTATAGCTATTACTTAAAAACAAGGATTTCCAATGAGAGTCAGTCGAAGGGTCAACTAGCACGTGCACCTCCATAATATGGTAAACTTGTGTGTGTCATCAAATCCCAATTAATTGCATCAATACATATGCAATAGCCATTATTAATTATATCCCAATCAAAAATAAAATTGTAAGTAGAAGTGCATTGTCGTCAAATGCCAGATCGCATCAATACACTTGCGACAATCATTTATTATTGCATCACAAGGTACATCCAAGCAATTTAAGAGGGCTACAACCAAAGATATTGTGATGGATAAGATTATGGGCCTAAGTTCTTCCAACAACATTCCATTGGGAGAAGATGAATCTATTGGTTTCCTAGAAAGAGTGAACATTCGAGGATCGCCAATGTGCCAAGTAATCGATTTCTATGATGGATCTTTATCTGAATTTTTTGGAAGCTATCCCCTAGTTTTTGGTGGTGATTAAAAGCAAGACATGATTATTTTCTGTCATTGTCATTGTTTTCATTTAATTTTGTCCTTGAATTCGCTTCCAAATATGACTGCGCTTTGTTTTTTTGGCTTGATGATTACTAACCCCCGGAGTTTGGCATCTCCAAACTGGTAGTCAAAGGTGATGCCTTGTTAGTAATCAAGCAATTGCTAGGCCAATGGCAAGTAAAGACGGATTCCGTTAAGCATTGGTTTTTTGCCATTAAGAAACTGTTAAATTTATTTGAAGAGATCCAGTTTAAGCATGTCAAGAGAGAAAAGAATCAAGGAGCGGACCAGTTAGCTAGCAACAAGGTACATGTACATGTTGCATGTCTATATGTGACACTAGCCACTTACGCAGGAAGGGAGACTTTGAAGGAGGTAGATAATTTTTTAAGAATAGGTCAATGCTCGGGTCTCTCCAAGTTGTAAAGAAAAAGGGTTGTTCCAAAAAGCTCGTAGGTTCACTTTGGTGTCCAAAAACCTGATGACTTATGATAGAGATGGGATTCTGACGAGGGTGCTTTACAAGGAAGAGACAGACATGGTGTTGGAGCAATGCCATGAAGAAATTGGACATCAAGGTAAAGACCAGGTGCTATTTTGACTCTTGAGTGCTAAGAGCAGGTTTTTGGTGGCACAAGATGTACATTATTACTGCAAAACCTGTCACGAGTGCCAAACCATGGGGGAAAGCATGCCCAATACCAGATTCATAGGGAGCTATTATAGCCCAAAGTGCTTTTGAGAAGTGGGGATTGATGCAATCAATCCTCTCCCTAAGTCAACAAGTGAAAAAATTTATATTGAGGTGGCCATTGACTACCTCACTAGGTGGGTTAAGACCAAGGAAATTAAGGAGGTAAATATGTATGTTGGAGCTCAATTTGTCTTTGATCGCCTTTGTTGCCAGTGTAGTGGGTTCATTTGTCTTTGATCACCTTTGTTTTCGTTTTGGAGGGCCGGGGATTTAGAAGCAAACTAATGCGTGCATTGGTTGAGAAACTAGGCATTCAGTATCGATTTTCTTCTCTGTATCCTCCCCAATGCAATGGTCTAGTGGAAAGTGCCAATGGGCATAACATTAAAATGTTGACAAAGTATGTGTATAAGCAGGAGACAGAGTGGGAAACAAATGTAGAAAAGTGCTTGTAGGCATACAGGACATCCTACAAGGTGGCTACAAACTTCACTCCGTTTGAGATGGTTTAGGGTAAGGAGGCAGTGCTGCCAGTGCATGCATAGCTAGGTGCTTAAAGGGTATGTGGCACATCAATTCCACTTAGTAGGAGGTTTTATAGGATTGGATTGCTAGTCTTGAATCTTTGAGGGTGGACCAAGAGGTAGCATCAAACTATTATGTGAAGCAGTGGGAGAAGCGGGTTGCAAAGGTCAATCAAAGTCTGCCTCATAAGAAAATACAGGAAGGGGATCTGGTGATGAAGGATGAAAGCTACTTGGATTTAACTTTTCAAAGGAAGTTTAAGAAAAAGTGGATGGGTCCATATAAGGTGTGGAAGGCCTTTCCCCAATGGGACCTATCAGCTGGTAAGCATAAACGGCAAGCTTCTTAAGCACAGGGTGAACGATGTGCGACTCAAGTTGTATTCATCAAGTTGTAGCCAAGGGGGGTGGGCAACCCACTTGAAAGAGATGAAGTGTGGAGAGGTTGAAACTTTTGTACATATGGTTATGGTTTGCAAGTGCGTTTGATTATCGGTTTGGTGTGGCACTTTTTAAGGTTCTCTAAATATGCTTGTGGTTGAACATGAATGTTCAATAAGGGGGCTAGGCTGAAGAGTGTGTGTGCACGGTGCAAACGCGTTGCACTGTGTGTGTGTGCGAGAAGGGAAGAGGGAGAGAGTAGACATTGTGTGGGTGGAGTAGGGCTCAAGTGAGCTAATCCTTATTGTTGTATATATGTACAATTAATAAGGTGGCCAATGGGTGAGCGCCCATTGCTTGAGTGGCCGGGCAAGGCACAGACGCATGTACCCCAACCTTTTTCCACTTAAAGGAGAATGTGTCAATAAGTTGGTCCTACTAACGAAACTACTAGTATTTATAAGAAAACAAGTGAGAGACTCTCTCAACCTATGCCCATTGGCTTGCTCAATCAATCTACATGCAGTTGTATCAGCTCTAGTGATAAGCGAGCGTGTGTATCCACACTAGAGCCTGCATGTAAATCTTGTAGACAACTCTGTATGGTCTGCAAAAATTCACTATGCATCATTCTATTATTAGTCATCGTACGACTGACAATTCTTGTTCCAAATGCTTCCATTATAGCTACTAGGTCGGGCCTTGACACTAGTAGGTCGTACATGAGACATCCAAACACTGCCTAGTCGTAGCCTCCCCTGTGTTATCTGCATGTATTGCATCATCAAGACTACCCATCGTGTATGGTGGTGTCAACGTCGACACTGGGATAGTTACGTCTCTCTCACCCATAGGCGGAATTGTGTATCCTAGCACCAACTCATCAGCCTCTAGCATGAGCATATCAAAGAACTCCATGTCTTTCATCTCTACCTGTGTCTCTAGGGAGCAGACTCGCTCTACCTCTACCTACACAGACTCTGACAACACCCGTTGTGTCTCACTAGAGCACTAATGCTCTACCTTTGTCTCTATAGAGTCTACTAGTACGTCCTACATAGCTAAATGCTATGTCTTTTGAGCTTGGTGAAGCTCACCCACGAAGGAGACACGTCTCGTCTCTCACTCAACGCATGCCGGCAACAAAATCGAGACTATGTCATCTTGAACCTGAGACACATGCATAGGATATACCAAGCCACTACGGGCTCCTATGGAAATCACTAATGAATTGCAATGCATGTGGAAAGACTACTCTCTAAACAGTATTTGACACCCATAATCTGCTAACCGTCTCACTGAGATCAAGCTCTGTCTCCGCTAAGGAGCATAGCGCACATGTCATAGCATATATGATGCACCACTGGGAAATGACAAACAAATATCTCTTGTACCTACAATGTCAAACGCCGAACCATCGGCCAAGTGTAGACAACCAAAGCTCCCACCTAAAGAAGGTTCTAAACCAGTCACAATGTGGTGTGACATGGAAAATTGCATCCTCATCTAGCAACCAATGTGGAGAAGTGTCACCTCTCAAAGACATGTAATCAGGAGCAACGCAAAGGTAAATGTGACATCACCGTCACTAGCATATGAAGCCACTGCTCTAGCATGTGTCAAAAACTCATGTGTATCACACATAGATCTCCGTTGCTGCCTCATACTTCTGAAACAACAACCTCTAATTTGCCCTATGTGATCACAATGCCAAAAATGTATATACCGACAACTATGAGGCTGCCATCTCTCACGAGTCATCATCATAGACTCTAAACTCTCACACATGTCTGCTAAGTGGATGCCTAGAAATTAAACTACGGCGAGAAATCCTGGGAGAAATCTTGTAGTCTCCCTTGTAAGCTGAGTAAAGAACTCCAACAAAAGCTCAACCATAGACCATGCCAAACTGGCAACAAAGTGGGAGATAACTCGACCACTACACAATCATGAAATGCGTGATCAAAAGCATCAAAAACGGTGTTCACATATGCATAAAATCAACTCCACAATCTGCAGATTGCAAGTGCAATTTACTAAACCTGTCAAAGTGGGAGTCAAACTCAACCCTAAACCATTAGAGAGCATAACCGCAGATACACATGGACCATGGCAAGAATCTCGGAAAAATCCAATAGAGTTTTCCTTGACTGAAAACTGAGTGAAAACTCAAAAAAGCTCACCAATACGGCATAAGCCATATAGGCACTTAGTGCCTCAGTAAACGGATCCACAAATGGTATACATAAAATGCAAACAAGCTCACTCTTAAACGAGAGGCTCTATGGACCTGTACCTATCCAAAAACGTTGTAAACCTGTGAACCTGTCACATGCAAGCTATACCTAGCTCAAGCTATATCCGCAAATGCATACATAGCATGAAACTGGACTAAACCGTGCTAGAAACTGCTCTCTGGAATGCCCCACACAATCATACATGAGCACTATCTGTGCTACAAGAAAACGCAACCTATGAGCTAAATGTCGAGAAACTTGTGCACACTATGTCGTCGATCGATAAGCACGTTGAACAAAACCAAGCGCAAAGCACAACCAGCTGCATGTGGTCAAAATCACCATTCAGAGCCGCGCTCACGGGAAAAAATGCCCAGAATGGGCCGTCGAAGTCACTATGTGCCGGTGTGTGCCACCGAAGCTTGAAAATGGGAAATCATAGAATCTGAAACCCGTCAGGGGGGGGACTTCGCAAAGCTAAACCGCTCTAGATGGGGTCTAGAGGAGAGCCGATGCCACTCTCTCGTCTGTTTACTACCAAGTCAAAGCCAAGATGCTAAGGATGCGAGGGAAAATAGTAGCGCTCCGGATGCATGTGGGAGGAAACCCAATGGCGAGGCTAGCCGCTACATCGGAGGAGATCCAAAAATGCTCTCGCTCACTCTTGCTATGTCGAAGCCAAGAAAAGAAGTTTGATGTCACCTTCCACCATTGGACGGAGCACGCCAAGGTCATAGCTGTCGATGCCAAGTCATCAATGCCAAGAAGAACACCAAAGTCGAAAAGAAAATCACGGGGTAGAGACCGCTCGCCGAAGATGGATCCGAGCCGAGAGCCGATCCGCTCTCTCTCTCTCTCTCTCTCTCTCTCTCTCTCTCTCTCTCTCTCTCTCTCTCTCTCTCTCTCTCTCTCTCTCTCTCTCTCTCTCTCTCTCTCAAGGATGCTGCAGTAGGGAGAATCTTGGCAGAGTCAAAAGCCTTGTCGCAAACCCTAGAGAGGATGTCGTCGATGTCAATGGCTGAAATCAAGTGCGACACTCCCTCTCTTATGTATATGCATGCTAGAGCATACACTCTCCATCTCTCTTTTTTCCGTCAAACTGAACATATTGCTTCTCGATTCTGAGTGTGTGTGAACACATGCTAAGAGAGAGATTATATATATATATATATATATATATATATATATATATATATATATATATATATATATATATATATATATATATATATATATATATATATATATATATATATATATATATATATATATATATATATATATATATATATATGCAAGCTCACTATTCGAGAAGCCTAGCTTGTGCTAATGTTGAAGCTTTTATTGCTACCCAAATTCCAACGCTATCTACTGCACAGTTGGCCCCCAATTCTTGAGCTCCTGCTACTCGATTCCCACTTTCGATCTCAAGATGCTCGCTCGGATCCCCCTTGCAGCCGCTATGCAGACTGTGCAAGTTCAACTTTGAATTTGCTTCAAAGCTTCCCTTGCATTCCACCTGCTCTCCAAATCCCTACTCCATTCTCCAAGCTACTCTGAGAATGCTCAAGATTCCCAAATCCCAAGAGAGACTACGCACATCGGGGCTCTGATCTTGCCAATTCACTCAAATCTGGTTGTGATCCACCTCGATCCAATTCCACCTCCGGTCCGGATCTCCTCATGGAAGCTCCGTCAAGCTTCCATAGCCGCCTAGCTCAAAACGAGCTCCATCGCTACCATCTTGTCGAGAAGCCGTCGCACGTGTTGATCACTGTTAGCTAAGATACTAGTTGAAGAGTGCATGTGCATGGATGTGTGTGTGCACGGTGTGGTGTGTGCATGCAAGAAATGGAGAGGGAGAGTAGACGTTGTGTGGGTGGAGTAGGGCTCAAATGAGCTACTCCTTATTGTTGTATATATGTACAACTAATAAGGTGGTCAGTGCGCGGGCACCCATTGCCTAGGCGGCCCGGCAAGGCACAGACGCATGTATCCCAACATGGGCAATGATGGTGCAGACAAATTTGGTCGAGGCTAGAAGTGGTACAATGCAGTGTTGAAAGCATATACATGTGCATGGCAAAGTGTTCAAGTAGGTGTGAAGACCCTAGGTAGGCAAGAGCGTAGGAAGTGTATGTTTAGGGTGGTTTCCTAAGCCAAAAGGGCCCTGCAAGAGGCTAAACAGGTTAAGGGGTCCATGTTCTCGAGGTGTTAAGGTTATGATCTGAAATGTAGTGCTCAAGATTCTCTAGAAGTTGGTCCAGACAGCTCCTCAAACGGAGCTATGGAATTGAGGTTATGGAAATTTTAGGTTATGGCAATTTTAGTCTAGATCGCTTTGCAGATCCTTGACGGGTAAGGCACAAGTGGCCAGAGTTGGTGTGAAGGGATTGATGCAGAGTGATCGTGTTGTGGAGCATGCCGGTCTTTTTGGATCCTCAATCAGAGATCAAATGTATAAGATATTGCCGGTCAAATATTTGTCGAGGGCCAGTTATGGGCCGAATTGATAACATGGGTTAGTGTGCCATCTGGTATTTTTCTTGGGCCCCCCAAAGTTCTCAAGGGTAGTGTGCATCATGAGGAGTCAGCTAGAGTTGACGGCTCATCAATCAGAGTCCGGGTTCGCTTCGCCCCCCACCCCCCCGAGTAAAAAGTCATTCTCATGTACTAATAGAGAGAGAGGATCACCGCCCCTTCCAAAATTCCAAGTAAGGATGCCTTGATGGGCCCAATTAGATGTAAAATTGCAAAAAGTGGCAAAGCTCTCTATAAGAAGTGTAAAAAACATTTTTTGGGGGGGTCTTCTTTTTTGGTTTTGTGGGAGAAGCGAAGCAAGACCAAGGACGGGCGGTTCTTTGATAGTCAAGAGCTCGGTGGAGCTGTATGAGGAGAGAGAATGCCATGGTATTGGCCACACAAGCCTTGTAAACAGCTTCTTGAGCAAGGAGAATCATCAAATCAACATCTCATGTATGTTCCCCCTGTCCCCTGCTTTTTTTGTCTGCTCTTGTGCAATCCACGGTGTTGTGTGCGTGTGTGGGTGTACACCGAACCGACGGTGTTCTGTGTTGCAAAGAAAGAGAAAGAGAAGTGTGGTGTGATTAAAGGGATGTGGAATGAGTAGTGTGGAATGAGTGTGTGCAGTGCTACATAGGGTGTGTGAGTCTGTGGAGTGTGGAGGCGAGGCCTTGCTGGTGTGGTGTATCTTTTGAAGCTGTATTCAAAAGGACAGGGGTGCTATGAATACCCTGAGCTATAGAGAGGCATTTTTGTGTGTGTTGGGCATGCTCCCCATTCCCCTCTCCATTGTCTTTGTGATGAATGGCACGGGACCAGAATTTCCCAGGGTAGCACCAGAACTTGATGTTGTGCCGATTGTGTCAAGCCGACTCGACTCTCCTAGCACCTCAAACTGAGTAACATTAATGTCACGGACACATCCACATGGGGTAAGGGCACATATGGAGTGGTTGGAGTAAATACCCAAAAAGTGGTCTCTTCAAAACCCGGGTCCGAAAATAGTAGCCGCAATATCTATCCCACCTTGGTATTAACAACTTGTTCTCTATCTATAGTGTTGACTATCCTCGTGCTTCAATGAACAGTTGCCTAATCAGTACTTTAGCCCAATCTAGTCCACTTGGTAATTTAGTGGCAGTAATTATCGCATGAGTAGCACGAGAAGTGTTCTAAACCTTGGCCATCAACTAAACACCTTCCAACACCCAGTGAAGACATTCACGCAGTCCTCCATCAGCATAACCATGATCCAAAGCTTATTGCTGGTCAAAGTAATATCTTACATAGTGACTTTCTCTGTTGGAACTAAACCACATGTGCATAGAAGGTGACATCGCACTTGCACCATTTGTGTAGTCGATTGTCGGGGTTTTCCATGTAGATGTACAATTTCTTGGCTATCCTTTGTAGCTAATGCTTGCAGAATTAACAGGGTATGTGGATGAGGCTACACCTATGCACAATCAATAAGCGTGTATTCAAGCAATCTCTACACTCTAGCCATACCTTCATAGCCTCTGACATCTGGTTGTTGAGTAGAGTGAGAGCCTTCATGCTAGCCGTGCCAATAGCTAGCACATCTCCTTGTTATAGGCACAAAGCTTGGAAGCACTTGCACAGAAAACAATAGCCTACTTAGAGCTTAGTGATGGAAAGAGGTGAGTTAAAGTAAGCAAAGAGTGTGAGTACAAAGCATAGGAGAATAGAGGAAGGAAAAGTGGAGTTGAGGTAATAGTTACATTTATATGGTAACCTCTTTGTATGTCCAAAACCCAACACAATGCATAGGATCTTGGGTTCACACATGTGACAGTTAATGGACCTCCATCCCTTGTCACGATTACCCTTCTCATTGCAAGATCCTGCTCATCATGCCTCGAGTACCCCAAAAGAAAATTAATGCCACGCTCAAAAACATACATCACAGTTATTAACGTGATTATCGAGCTTTGACTCACCGTCTTGATCTCCTCATCATGTGAGTGGGCACTGTCTGAAGGTAATGCCATAGCTTGAAGCCATTTATCAGACTTGGAACCATAGTCCCATCCAAGATTCATAAAAAGAACACATTCGGACCCACACTTTCATGAACACATTAGGGTCCCATCCACCTTGCTATTTTGATTCAAGAACACACCGCAAGAAAACTCTCCACAAATATCTATAATACAATTGCCCTAATAGCATTTTAAACCTATGACTCTTCAAAACCACCCTCTTTCTCTAGTTTGCAATTAAATGAGCCGGCATGATGCCTTCTTGCAAAAAATAACATCATCTCCTCATATCAGGTATAGGGAAGAGTTCTCGGGTTCAAAGTGGCTTTGTCACTTTCATCGTTCTCTAGAGTTGTGTTGGACGGATACGCCGCGACGGACGTCAGCACAGTGAGAACTCACCTAACATGTAATGTCAGCTAAGGTCGAAACTCGACCCGTAGGCGCGTGGAAGCAAGCATAAGGTGTCAACCTACACTTGACCGACTCCTAACTAATTCCTAAAGAGGTCTCTACCAATTGTCTAAGTCACAGCCTTCAAAAGTGCATAAGAGGAAACTTCCTACAACGCTTTCTAGAGTTGAACACCCATCAAACAATCTCGAAACACCATAGAACTTGAACGAGACCCTACTAATACCAATAGGCCGCTCTCCCTAAGATCTATGAACCAAAATCCCGACCCAAAACACCTGGTGCAAAAACACGTAGGATGTCTGGCCAAAATCTGCAGGTCTTCGTTTCCAAAATCTAAAGTGCCTAATGTGTAGTTCTACTCAATGTGAACGTGTGGATATGCTGCCAGGAAAAATCGGACAACGTATGCTCACCCAAACACCCGATGAAGCTCGTAGAAGGATCTCGCAAAACCGGACCGTACGCGCGCAATGTAGGTATCGATGCGTAGCTCTCGTCGGGGGCAACACGCTGCACTTCTCCGCACTTGATTCCGACCACCGGAGCACACGTAGCATCAAGATGAAGCTCACTCTCTCTCTCTCTCGTACACAGTACGCTCACTCACAGACTTCAAACTTGTTTTTTAAAAATGACAAAAGGGTTTTTCATTAAGGTCAAAAAGTGGTATATATACCTTACAATTTCTCAAACCCTAAAATTCCAAAATCAACCATCCACTCAATCTAACTATCAAAACTGGGATACAATCTGGAAACTTCTGTAAGTCCCAATAATTACAAGGTGAAAAATCAGGTTTTCCTCAATGAATGAATAATTACAAAAAATAATAATCCTCCGAGTAGTTACTGCCGTGGGGTGTGTCCAGCTTCTAACACTCCCCCCCTCCTTGCTCATGTCGTCCCCGACATGGCCTTGATCTGGTGCTTCATCTTATCGTTTCTCGCATCTTTAGCAGTGATTCGTACCTAGCATGTAGGTTCAGCATTGTTGGGCCAAAAATGTCTGTATTCATGGTGAAGAACCCTGTATAGAATGCTTCTTCAAAAGCCTGGAGGTTATAGGATGGTAGAAACATGATCCTTTGATACAGCGCATGTATCACCTCCTTGGAAGGCTGACCTGACAGATCATAGGCGCATTTGTATGTACCCTGGAAGAAGAAGATGTTGTCAGTTACCTAGCCTGGCTTGAAGGTCTCGAACACTGCAGATTTTCCTCATCATAATGCATGTAAGGTCAAGCGAGCCAGTGAACAATTTTATGGCACCCGTTAGGGTTTTCACCATGTATTGGACACTTATTCTCTCACCTGCCTTCACGCCCGGCAGCTTTGGGTAGTTCAGCCAAGTTGGTTGGCTTCTTTGCAAAATTTCATGTGCCTTCCACGTCCTAACCCTTGGTAGAGGACAGAAGCTGATCTCTGATATTTTTAGGTGCCTCTACCAAGTGGATTAGGTATTGTGGGTACTTTGTAAGCCAAGCCTTCCTCCACTTTGGCTGAGAATACACAATAAGCTTAACTCCTTCTGGCTTTGAGGTGTCTACATTGTAGAGAGGTATAGCTGGCTCTTCTCTGATCCGCTTGTTTATTGTAGCTGCCTCATATTTCAGCAATGGATATGGGAGAGAGGGTTGAAGCCACTCGCGCCTGAGATTGTTGGCGTCGATCTTGTGAATGGTCATAGATTTGAAGACCCTCTGCTCCCACTCCAAGGCTTCCTTCGTGGTTTCTCTGAGCTCTTCCTCTATTGCCTTACGCAATTTTTCCTCCTCTTCTTGTGGTAGATCCTGTGGCTCTTGAGAGGATCCTGCTATGATTTCCTCTTGCATAGGTGTGTCCACAGGATCCACCACATTTTCGAGTTCGATGCCCTCAGTGGCGGGCTGGCCCTGAGCTTTCTGCATCTCCTCCTTGCTGGCCTTTCAACTCCTCAATTTGCCTAAGGAGTGTTTGCTTTTCCACTTCAGCTTGTCCGCTCATATTCACGAGGAGGTCATTAAGTTCGGCGTTTATTCTTTCCACCTCCTCGAGCTTTATCTTCATGCTTTCCACTTCTTCTTGCAGGGCTTTTTGGCCCTCTTCCATTCTAGTTTGCATGACTATAGAACCTTCAGCCATCATCAATCCCTGCTTTTTCTCGAGAGTCAGTTCTTTCTGAAGTTCTTGCATTTTATCTTCGTAGAGTTGACTCTCAGAAATGATTTGAGTCGAGCTCGTAGCTCTAACTCTAGCAGGTGATGCTCGCAGCCTCTGGATGGTTTGATCTTTGACTTTTAGTTGGTCCTTGAGCTCAAGGACTTCATCCAGGCTCTGCTTCTTGTTCTATCTCTGCTCTTTCCTTGGCATTCCTCATGGCCTCTACTTCTTTCGTTTCTTTTGCCAGCTGTAGTGTCAGATTATCTCTTTCTTTCTCGGCATCTCGCAATGACTTGCTAAGCTGCTGACACTCTTCTTCAACTGCTTGTATCCTTTTTGCTGCTTCCTGATTTTCTTCTTCCATTGCTTGGCAGTTTTGTAGAGCCCTTGCCAAGCTGGCCTGTAGGTCGTCTTCTCTCTCCTTTTGCCCTTGGCTTTGTGCCTGCAGAGAATGTACTTCCATTTTGATCTTTTCTTCAGTGGCTTTGAGAGTTGTCATTTCTTTCTCTGAAACCATGGATCGTGCCCTCAATCCGGCTAGCTTTGTCATCACCACGTCCCAGTCATTGGAGGGCGGGTGCAGGTCTATCGTGTCTGTAGCAATTTCTTTTAGCTCCACTAGCCTGATGCCTTGCATCTGTTCTTTAGGCCCTGTCCTCGCCAAGTCGAATGCGACTGTGGCGGCTTCTTCCTTCATATAGCCTGTAGCTAGCAGGTCCAAAAAAATGCATAGTAAGCCTCATCTAATCCTTTTTGCTTAGTTTCAGGCTTGGCCTCTTCTTTTGGCTCAGGTTCTTGTCTTTGCTCTTGATCTTCTGCTTGCCTTTCTTCTTGTCTGTCCTCAGCCTCCTTATCTTCCTGTGGAGGGCTGCTAGGAGGTGGTGAGGGCAGTGGTGATGGCTGTGGGTTGGGTTTAGGGCTATCTGGTAAAGATGCAGGTTTGCGCTTTAAGTCCCTGTCTGCTTTTGTTTTTCTTTCTCTTTCCTGGCTCTCTTACTCATCCAGCAGTTTCTGCCTTATCTGTTGTACTTCCTCCTCTGTGAAAGGGACATGAGGGATGTTTTCTACTGCAGCA
This sequence comes from Adiantum capillus-veneris, assembly GCF_014529385.1. Classification (NCBI taxonomy): domain Eukaryota; kingdom Viridiplantae; phylum Streptophyta; class Polypodiopsida; order Polypodiales; family Pteridaceae; genus Adiantum; species Adiantum capillus-veneris. The sequence continues at coordinate 30,865,540 of NC_140943.1, forward strand.
TCAAGAATCTCGAAATTCTTGATATAATCTTCAAATCGGTCCCTTTGCACTCTTCTGGACGATCCGGACATAGACTCTAGAGATGGCTTCCAGAGCTCGCTTAAATCACCCTTCAGGGCTCTCTCCGCTCGAAAACTCTCCATCAGCCTCTCTATTCTTGCCGCTTTCTAAGACCTTGTTTCTTTGGCCGGCACTTGAGCAAACTCCTTCTTTCCTTTCTTCTGCTCGGGTTGCTCCTCTTCAACTGGCTCTAGCCGTCTTTTCAATCTCGTAGCCACCCTTGGTGCCCTTTGCGGCTCATCTTCCTTGTCTTCTTTTACTCTCAGCCAATCATTCTGAGATGGGGGGTCAGGCCACCTTCCTTTAGCATGTAGTGTCCCAGGTGATTAGTTCTCATGGCACTAAATAGGTTGGCTTTTTGTTGCCCATCTTTACTAAGCTGTCATGTATATATGCCGCATAGTTGATTATCTTTGGGGTGCCTTTTGTCATTGCCCAAGTGAACGTTGTGGCAATTGCACCTGGCGGCATCCTGTACTTCTGTGGCCTCTTCGTGCACATGTGGAAGTACTGGTTGTATAACTAGCTCATAATTGCTACTTTTGGGTTGGCAATGTCTTCAAAGGTGTAATTTGCCTTTTTCTCTTTGTACACCTTGACTTCATCCCTTCTTTTTGTTACACTGTCTCCCTCATTGGAGAGATCTAGTGCATGGGCTACAACCCGCTCAGTGATTATTATCTCTGTTTCTGGTCTGCCTTGTAAATCTGTTACCTTGGCCACTCCATCCTCTTTGATGCTTGTTACAAACTCCTAGACTCTTTTGATGTCCACCCCCGCCGGTATTGCTTCGAAGTAGTTAAGGAGATCAATTTTCTCAAAGTAGCTGGCCATCTTGCTTCGTACAAACTCATTGAGTTCTCTCGGCAGCATTGGTAGCTCTATAACATTGCCTTCAGTGTCTTTGAACACTCCCTGGTAGATCTTTAGGTCATTGGACTCTAACAGATCCTCTTGTATCCAGGTGCTGGTGGGCTTTAGTGTTCCTTCCGGAATGACAAAGGGTTCCACTTCGTCCAGATAATCCTTGATGGTCATTCTTTTCCTCTTTGCCGGTGACTTTGAGGCTGCCATAGATCATGTTGCACTCAGTAGTCCGAAGTTATCATTTTTTCCATATTAGCTACGAAACTAAGTTTTACTTATCCAAATGACTTAAAAATTGAAAATAAAGCTTAAAAGGAACTTGTGAAGCTGTGCATGTGCTCACGGTGCAAATCTGGCCAAAATTTTCCATCTAGACATCCTACGCGTAGGATGTCTTTTTCATCAGAATTGGTTCATACTTGACATGCAGGTAGTGTAAGGCTCATGGAACATGGATATATGCTTGGATTTGAATTTTGATATCAAAAAGTGGATTTTTGGGTTGATTCAGGCTTTAGGTCACAATTTGGGTAGAATGTCCATCATAGGTAGCAATTGATATCCAAATGGGTTGAAAATTGGTATATGGGCTCATTGCACCATGGTATTGGCTCCCATGATGTCATTCTTTGCACAGAAGGCTAAATTTATGCCTGAGACATCCTACGTGTAGGATGTCTTTTTCATCAAAATGACATGAAACTTGTTCTGTGGGTTGTCCTTGGCCTATGGAACATGGCCATGTTCTTGGATTTGACTTTGGACAAGATTTGATGCTTGTAAGACTCTGTGAGGTGTTTTTGGGCTCAAAAAGTGTATCTTGAGTGTGTTGGGGGTCAAAAGTGATTAAAATAGCTTCAAACTTGATATATGGTCTCCTGATGATGAGGTGATTGGATCTGGAATGACAAATCATCCCTTGCATGTCAAAAAGGTCAAATAGACATCCTATGCGTAGGATGTCTATTTCATCATTTTTTCTCCCTGACCACACAGAGTGTTTGTTGATGTGTTGGTGAATGTGTTGTCCAAGTTTCATGGGATTTGGACAAGATTTGGTAGGTCTATGGCCCATTATTGCCTCTATGCCCTAACTTTGCGTTTTTCCATGCATATGAGGTCAAATTTGGTCCAAATGTGATGAAACTTGGTGCATAGCTTGTAAATGTTATTCAGAACATGTGCAGGATGAGAGATGTTTGAGTTTGTGCCAAAAAGTGCCCTTGAGACATCCTACGCGTAGGATGTCTCCTAGTGATTTTTTCATTGCTGGTGCTCCCGGTGCTTGTTGCCCTTGGCCCCCCTAAGTCCCTTTTGAGCCTACTTTCAACAGAAAAGTCAAATGGATAGAGAACAACTCCCTGAGTGGACTTCAGAGCCTCCGAGCCGTTTTCTGAAGTTTTGGAGTGCTTTTTGGCGATGAAATTTCTTGATGTTGGTCTCCATAGCTTCCCGAATCCCTTGGGGATCCTTGCCGTATGGTTTTTGTCGACTTTGGCTTCACCGGAGCTCCATTTGGCAATTTGTCGCTCTATAAGCACCGTGGTTGCATTTCCATACCTTTGATGATTTGTGGTGGTCTACCACCATAGGACTTGGTTGTTGATGGTCTAGGAAAGCCGCTCGTGAAGTTTGGTGGCAAATGGGCTTGCGGTTTGGCCGCAAGTGCAATTTGACGCTTTGTGTGTCTGATGCCGTTTTCTGAAGTTTAGTGCCGCTTCGGGTCACTTTTTGGTCATGCGGGTCATATAGACTTGTCGAGCATGTCGAGATGCTCCTACCCATGAATCTTGGTAGCATTTGGTCACCGTTTCGTCGATTTCCCATTTGGTGGCCTCTTGCGGGTTTCTGGGAATTAGGGTTTTTCCTGATGGTTTCCTACTGCCTTTGGCTATCCAGGACTGGTCTCCTAGACTAGGGTAAGCTGCTGATGAAGTCTTGTTGCTTTCGGGTTAGCCGTTAGGCCGCCGTCTCTACTTGTAGGTCTCTACCGCTCGCTTTGTGTGTGACCCCTACGCTAGTTTTCGCGACATAATGACAAACGTGCGCGAAAAGCTCAAGGTGGTAAGCCTACCTCTCATGTCTAGAGCTCGTCGAGTAGTCGTGTGCGTCGTAGAAGCTGCTAGAAGGTCGATCCGCTCTAGGTGGCAGAAGCTCTCTCCACAAAGTCAATAGTGAGAATGAGCTAAAAATGGGGTGAAAATTTCTTATAATGGAGGTCCCCGAACCACTTTTCATGAAATTTGACATGTGCTCTTATCTTCTTGCGAGATGCGGTTTAAGCTCAAAAAAATTCTTGATTTGGACTCTATTTGCTCTGTTTACCAGAAATTTGGCATTTCGATCAAAATCTGGCCAAAACACGCTTTCCGCTCCAGTCTCATAATTGCACCCCCACTGTACTATAGGTTGTCCTATAGTCACTGATCATCCCCATATTTTTTGTTTTTCATTACGACTATTTTTCACCTGCTTTTTGTATTTTTAAAGTTTTTCTACCAAAAATTAGCAAAATTAAAAGGAAAATAGAAAATCAAACCCAGAAAATCCCCAAAATCATAATAAATCACAAAAATCATTGCAACACATTATATACACTCATATGCAATTTTTATGGCCGGATTTCTCCGTTTTACCAATATTTTGCCTGAAAAATTGCTATTTCTACGTATATACACACACCTAGGGGCTTGATTTGGCGTTTGGCCCCATATACCTGTAGCTTCATTCTGTATAAGGGCATATATACTTGGGTTACTCCAGAAAATTTCGCAATCAAACAACAACCCTTAAAATAGTCAAAAATCATGCCCTTTTTTGCTGTTTCTGTCATTGGTTCCGCATTTGAAAGTGCCTCTAGAATGCCTCCCCCCCTCCTAGCCGGAGTCCTCCCGGACGACAAGGTTACGCCTCGGAGTATGTGCCGTGCATATGTTGAAAAATTTGTGCTAATGCCTGGCCGATTAATGTGGCCCTACTTTATGCATACTCGGTCAATGCATGGAAAAATTAATGTTGTGCAAGAGAAGGGAATAAGCAAGATTCTTATTGGCATTCGCCGTCGAGGTTTCCTGCTTTCCTTGCAAGTAACAGCTGTAACTCTACTGCTCTCTATTTAATAATTGTCTTTTTTGCAAAAGGCAATTGCTTTGCCGACACTGTTGATGAAGTCGTAGTTGTTTCTAAGGGCAAAATTGGCTGGTCCGTAATGGTTATGGGCCGTATGGCCATTGCTTTCCATTTGTATTTTGTTGCTGTCGGTTTTTGTAGATGGTTTGGCACTTTCTCGTTTGCCACTGGTTTGTCTTTTATTAGCATCCACATATATCGGTTTTCCTTTTTGAAATGTAGCTGTCTGCTTTCCGTTGTTGCATGTACTGAAGGGAGTTTCTTTTGCTTTTGCTTTGGTATCCAAATGTGAGTGACATTTGGGTCAGGGATTTTAATTATGCGATGACGCATTTTGTTAAATGTTAATTATTGTTGTTATTATCACTATTTTTTCATGTTAATAACATATCTAATGTCATGACCTACGAAAACCGGTAGAAAACGTAGAACCGGCAGGACAACCAACAATCCCGGCAGGCCCGGCGGGTTTAACATGAAACCCGACGGGCCCGGCGGGACAAGCAAGAAACCCGCCGGACCCATCATGTACCCCCTCCATATTTGGCGGCTCTATATAACCCTGTAGTAGACATCACATCACATCACATCACCTCTTCCTCTAAATTTGGTCATCCTTTTAAATTTAGAAGAAAAACTAAAGGTAAAAAAATGAATAGTCTTTTAAAAAAATTAAAACTTAACGTAACTCTGATCATGGATCATTAGTTCTTTTTTGGACTGAACTGATTCTTGAAAGGAGGTAGAAAGGTGAATCTTTGGGTCGGTATCTCTACATTTGGGATGGACTAATCTCATGTTTGGTTCACCGTTATATTTGCTAAATTGATTGCTATACTGATTAGAACTTCTATCATGGGTCATTAGTTCTTTTTTGGGCTGAACTGATTCTTGAAAAGAGATAGAAAGGTGAATCTTTTGGTCGATATCTCTACTTTTGGGATGGACTGATCACATGTTTGATTCACCGTTGTATTTGCTTGCTATTCCGATTAGAGCTCCAATCATAGGTCATTAGTTCTTTTTTGGACTAGACTGATTCATGAAAGGAGGCAGAAAGGTGAATCTTTGGGTCGATATCTCTACTTTTGGGATGGACTGATCACATGTTTGATTCACCGCCGCTGTATTTGCTTGCTATTCCGATTAGAGCTCCAATCATGGGTCATTAGTTCTTTTTTGGACTGGATTGATTCATGAAAGGAGGTAGGAAGGTGAATCTTTGGGTCGATATCTCTACTTTTGGGATGGACTGATCACATGTTTGATTCACCGTTGTATTTGCTTGCTATTTCGATTAGAGCTCCAATCATGGGTCATTAGTTCTTTTTTGGACTAGACTGATTCATGAAAGGGGTAGGAAGGTGAATCTTTGGGCCGATATCTCTACTTTTGGGATGGACTGATCACATATTTGATTCACCTTTGTATTTGCTTGCTCATGTTTGAGTAGATTGAGGTTTATTCCCTTCAAGCTTCACTACTACGCTTGTGTGTGATATTGATTATAACACTAATGTTTGGTTTGAATAATACTTGAAAGAAGTGATAGCATACTGAGCTATGTTTATTGGTATTGCAGGCATCCAATAAGTATGTCTTCCACCGGGAATGTGAGCGGTGATGTTGGTGTCTCAAGCCTGGCTTCCTTGAGGAGACCTCCTACCTCGATGCCAGGCCCTGCTTCGCAGGGCATCACTTCGCAGGGCAAGCAAAAGGCAGGTGGAAAAAGTCCAGGACCCGAGTGGAATTTTGCCACAAATTTAAATAAGTATCAAGATTGGAAATGTAACTTTTGTGGCGAAGAGAAATCTGGAGGAGCACCAAGAATAAGGGATCGTTTGCTAGGTGGCAATACCAGAATCCAAGGAGGAAAGTGCAAGGGCTTAGGTGTAGAAGAAGCAGCTATGCGCTTGAAATCTTTAATTGGTAAGCTAATTTCCACGAGCAAAAGATCAAAACTCTCTACTTTCGACCATCACACCCCGGTATCGATAAGATCAAACCAGTATGCGGGATGATTGGGTGTAACGCCCACCAATGGAAGCACTCAAAGTAGGGAACCAACTTCTCATATCGATGGAACTACACCTCCAAACCATGGATCTCCTGACTTACAGGTAGGATCGTCAAAAAGTAGACAGGTTAGCTTACAGACGAGCTTCAAAACGCTTGCCTTAGAAGAAGCACAACTTGCTCTAGCTAAAGCCGTCTATTTCACTGGGGGATCATTAGCCATTGTCACCCGTGATGCATGGAAGTCAGCTTGGAAACGCATTGGGGAGTATGGTGCTGGATTTACCCCTCCAACATATCACCATATGAGAAACCAACTGTAGGGTAAATGTTACACAAGCACACAACAGGATATTCAAAGGGTAATATTAAATGCAACAGAACAATTTGGATACACCATAGTTAGTGATGGTTGGTCCAACGTTCAAAGGTGGCCATTGATCAACATCATGCTTGTATGTCCTCGTGGTGAATGTTTTATCAAATCTGTGGATAGCTCTGGTCAAATAAAGTCTGGCAGTTTTATAGCTGACATCATTGGTGACGCATTTGAGGAGCTTGGAAAAGAAAATGTTGTCCAATTAATCATGGACAATGCCAAAAATTGCAGGGCTGCAGGTAGGATACTTGAAAGTCGCTTCTCTCACCTATATAGTGCTGGTTGCAGTACACACAGCTTGAACTTGGTATTGCAAGATTGGTACAAGAGGGAGGACACAGAGTGGTTCAAATGGATAGTAGACAATGCTCGCCTAATAGTCAAGTTTGTTTTGAAGCGTCAGAGGGTTCTTGACATGTACCGTCAGAGGATGTCTACTATGTTAAAATTGCCGTGCGAAACTAGATTTTGCACCAACTACTATATGGTAGAATCACTAATAAAAAATAAGAATGTTGTGATGGAGACATTTGTTTGTGCCACTTTTTCAGAATGGGAGGCCGGTCAAATGGAGAAGATAAAAAGCAAAATAGGGGTGATCAAAGATCTACTAGCTGAGAGCCACTTCTGGGATGATGTGGTGGATGTGCACAATGTCATGATGCCAATTATGCTCGCATTACGCCAACTGGATTCTGCCTTGCCTAACATAGGTAAGGTGTGGATGGCTTGGTGGATTGTTCAAGAAAGCCTTGCAAATCCAGAGGATCCCCAGGAGCCAATTGTGAAGCCTTGGAAGACACCATTCACTCAAAAGAGGAGAGAAACTTTGAGAAAGTATGTGCATGGTCGATGGGTTGGAGCACATAGCCCACTACACAGTGTAGCTTTCTTATTGGATCCAGAGTATTGGGCAATGGAAATAGACAAACTTGATGAGGAGGTGCTGGAAGACTTTTATGATGTGATAGGCAGATTTTATGATGATCCTGATGAGCATGCATCAAATGTTACTGATCTTACAAAGTTTAAACTCAAAGAGGGTAAGTTTGGTACAGAATTTGTGCAGAAACTTGCCACGGAGCAACCAGCGTGGAAGTGGTGGATGATGAATGGTGGTAGTGCACCCACCCTTAAACGCCTAGCTGTTAGAATCCTAGCCCAATGTGCATCCAATTCAAGTTCTGAGAGAAACTGGAGTACATATAAATATGTACATTCCACCATCAGAAACCTCCTTCTAAATTCAAGAGCTGAAAAATTGGTGTATATGTACTACAACCATCAGCTATTGGCAAGAGTGCAAGCTGAGAACTACAAAGAGGAGATGCCGCGCTGGACTTATGATGTAACCAATGATGAGGTGGACGAAGATAGTGAGCTGCAAGGGGAATCTCATGAAGTAGAAACTACATGTACTTTAGAAGAGATTGAAGAGAATTTGGAAATTGAACCAACTTTGACCCGCAGCAAGCAACGGTGGTTTAATTAATAGATTATCGAATCCATTGAGTGACTTCTGTTTAAGTTCAGAAACTGTTTATCTTATAAGTTTTTTTTTATATTTAGTTTAAGGTTTAGACATTTTCTTAATAGTAAATGAAGCCCTTAAAAACCTTTACAAGGCCACAAATCACTATTAAAGCTTCATAATATACAAAGCCCTAACAAATCTTTGCATTATCACATATCATAATTGAAGCTGAAGTGAGGACAATTCACAATTCACTAATAAATTCTCGCAAGACAACGAGTAAATTTTTCAAATGTTACAAAAACTATCCAAGTGATAGTGAAATATTTGTGAGAATATCTTCATTCTCCTGTTCACGCTGACCTTTAAGCTTATTATAGTCTTCAGAAATTTTGCACATTGCATATAGCTTTTTGGATATCTCATACTCACATATAGCACAATGAAAGTTATTCATCATGCTTTGCATCAAGCATGATATATGGTACATATGTCCGCCTGGCAAGCTGAAGTGACCACACCACTCATGAAAGAATGATCTACATATGGGGCAAGGACCATCGTGCTCACCAGAAGCTGGAGGGGCCTCAATAGATGTTGGGTGATCAATCAATGTGGCAGCATTTTGTTTTTTTATAGTCGCCTCTAACTCTTTTACGTAGCGAGATAGCACCTTCACCTCCCTTTGCAAGTCTCTATTTAGGGTTGCTTCTGCATGAGAGCCTTGTGTAGCTTGTGATTCTTGCCTTAGTTGAGTTTGAATCTCCTCCTTAACTTGGTGCACTTCCATTGATGCACCTTCTAGTGCCAATGACATCTCTTGCCATGTGACGATGATTGCACTGCTGCGAATGTCCTCAACCATCATGTGAGGTGTCCTTGAGCTGAAGTCCACTGCTTCACCCAAGACATAATGCATGTATAACATCTTGGCAAACCACAATGGACAATCCATATGATGCATAGGATGACGCATAACATTGAGATATATGTTCTCTCCATTGTCTTGTATGTCTGCATTAATGCATTGTGATAGCTTGAATCGGCCTTTTTTGATGTTGTCATCTGCAACGCCTGGCCATATGGATTTGTCCATTTCTCGGTCAATCCTAGTGTTCACCTCTTTCCATTGTGTACCCACTGGGTTGGCCCACTGGGAGCAACGAGCTGCAATTCGAGCGGTGTCGTTCACTCCACCGCCTTGACACATGGATCTGAGACGCTCAAAAGCGCGCTTAGCCCTTTGATTATCATTATCCATATCCTGATTAAACACTATACTTCAATTACGGCATACAAACTTAATGATAATCAATTGCTATAAGAGTAACCACCATTTTACGACAATCAATTGCTATAATTTTAACCACCATTTTACGATAATCAACTGATATTAGAATAACCACCATCTTACGACAATCAATTGATATAAGAGTAACCACCATTTTTTAAATCAATGAATGACAACAAGCGATTCCACGTGGCTTATTGCTTGAAACTTAAGAGAAAAAACAAAACTCATAGAAAATTTGTTGTCTATTGAGATATAACAAAGTGTTTTTATTACTCATACATCATCCATGGCGCATAAAACCCAATTTTTAAAAGTGCTTTTATAAGTCAAAAGTCTCAGAAAACCTTGCTTCATAAAGTACATCATATATCCATCAAAAAAAGGCTACACTCATTTCAGAGGGAGGGCGTAAGCATCGTTCTGGCTGGGCTTCAAATCTTTCTAATTCTTCGTCCAAAAGTGCCAAGGTCTTTCTGTCTGTGGATTTCTTCCTCACCCAACCTTCCACAACAATCCTAGATATGGCTTGTACCTCCACTGAAACCTTGTGTTTGAACCAATCTGTGTTGTATTAGTCAAAGAACTCTCCACAAAACTTACAAAATTGCCATATTACCCATCCTATGGCGTACACATATGTGCCCTTGGTCCATGGACACGGGTGATTGCCATCTAGTAACTCAGGAGCTCGCCAAGGATGACGCTTTTCCCAGTTTTCATCGGTATTGTTGGTCTTTTGTGTCTCTAAGCCAACATGCAAAGCCAATCCCCAATCAATTATTCCAATATGGGGAGTGAGATCCTTGGTAAAATCCAACATGATGTTCCATGGATGGAGATCATTGTGGATCACTCCCTTGTCATGTGTGAATCGCAATGCCTTCACCAAGGCATGGATCAACGCGGGAGCATGATTGCACAGGCTCTTGATACGTGTTTTCTTGTCTTCAGAGGGCTGCTCCCATTTAAATTCTTCAGGGATATTTCCTTTCCCCTCTTGATGCGCTACAAGCGTCGTGAAAGAGCCATGTGGAAGGGGAACTGTCTCCATAAGATCACCTAAAGTTCCCCCATTGAAGTAGGGGAATATCAGAAACCATGGCAATGTTACTGAGTGGGCAATACTCCTCACAATCCCTCTATGGTTGAGATCTACCCCACTTTCTGATGCAAAGCTTTTCCACTGATGCTTGGCCTGTCCTTTGAACTCCTTGGCACAATAAGTATTCGTTTTGCAGGAAGGAAACTGATCCCTTTGATTTGAACTTGCCACCCTGTGCCAAAAGCCCCTGACCCAAGTTTCTTGATCTTCTTAATGGACTTATTTGGAATGCCCAGAGTCATACTACATTCAGAATTGTATATACTGCTCTCCAGGTGACTGGCAGAAGGAGTAGAACCCGATGTTCCCTCAATGGCAGCCTCCTCAATAAACGGTTCTCCAACTTGGATGCTCCCCATAACTCTGGTGATAGCCATTCGCATTTTCTTGCTTAGGCCAAACTGTGTGTCTAAGTGGGATGCTCGCCTTGACCTCTCCTTTTCAGCTCTCCATCTAGTGTTCCAATGCTCTATCTTACCCTTGTCTACTTCTTGAGGGCATTCCTCTTTCAAATCGGAGGCCACCTTGGGCAAATTGCCCACCCAACTACTCAGTAATGAGATTATTGATTCGGTTGTTTTGTCTGGATATAACAACAACATTTTGCGGGCAATCTCACTATATAATGATTGCAATCTAGACTCATCTGCAACAATCTGCGCTATATCGTCGGGATCTAGTGCACTGACGATCGTAATCAACAATTGTCTAATTTTCTTTTTGAACTCTATCATTGAAGTAGCAGAAGGATCCATTTTGCCTGCAATGGTATTATTGCAAACAACACATTGTGAAATATAACTATGTGCCACTGCATTTGGATCTTTTCTACGTGAAAGAAAAAGTGCAGTATAGACCATAGATCTCGTACGCTTTTGCAGTGACACACCTAATCGCAATTGCAACCATGTGCCAATGCCTCACCGTACGACAACTTACAAACAGATGCTCCTGTCATTCTAGCAGCAACACACCTAGTCGCAATTGCAACCATGTGCCGAAGCATGAATGACTGGGAGCAACATAAAACATAGTCACCCTACGCTTTTGCAATGACACACCTAGCCGCAATTGCAACCATGTGCCAGTGCATCCACGCACGGTGACTTCTTTCAAACAGATGCTCCTGTCATTCTAGCAGCAACACACCTAGTCGCAATTGCAACAATGTGCCGAAGCATGAATGACTGGGAGCAACATAAAACATAGTCACCCTACGCTTTTGCAATGACACACCTAGCCGCAATTGCAACCATGTGCCAGTGCATCCACGCACGGTGACTTCTTTCAAACAGATGCTCCTGTCATTCTAGCAGCAACACACCTAGTCACAATTGCAACCATGTGCCGAAGCATGAATGACTGGGAGCAACATAAAACATAGTCACCCTACGCTTTTGCAATGACACACCTAGCCGCAATTACAACCATGTGCCAGTGCATCCACGCACGGTGACTTCTTTCAAATAGATGCTCCTGTCATTTTAGCAGCAACACACCTAGTCGCAATTGCAACCATGTGCCGAAGCATGAATGACTGGGAGCAACATAAAACATAGTCATCCTATGCTTTTGCAATGACACACCTAGTCGCAATTGCAACCATGTGCCAGTGCATCCACGCACGATGTCTTCTTTCAAGATTCAAGCATATGAAGCATTATGAAATTATTTGAGCACACATTCATGCATTAGATGCTACCGTCAATCTAGCAGCAACACATCTAGTCACAATTGCAACCATGTGCCGAAGCATGAATGACGGGAAGCAACATAAAACATAGTCATCTTGCGTTTTTGCAATGACACACCTAGCCACAATTGCAACCATGTGCCAGTGCATCCAGGCACGGTCACTTCTTTCAAACAGATGCTCCTGTCATTCTAGCAGCAACACACCTAGTCGCAATTGCAACCATGTGCCGAAGCATGAATGACTGGGAGCAACATAAAACATAATCACCCTACGCTTTTGCAATGACACACCTAGCCGTAATTGCAACCATGTGCCAGTGCATTCATGCACGGTTACTTCTTTCAAACAAATGCTCCTGTCATTCTAGCAGCAACACATCTAGTCGCAATTGCAACCATGTGCCGAAGCATGAATGACTGGGAGCAATATAAAACATAATCATCATACACTTTTGCAATGACACACCTAGCCGCAATTGCAACCATGTGTCAGTGCATCCACGTACGATGATTTGATAAAATAAATTTTATACCTTTAAGTTTTAACGCAAAAAACTCAAAAAAACATCAATAAAATAAGGAAGGGTTTAAAAAATTATTGCTACACTGCTTTGAGAATGTGGAAAGTTGCCAGAAAGTTTGGTGAAGACTTTTCAATGTACCTCTTTTGTGAAAAAGACAAGCACCGGCGTCGCCTTTATATAGCCACGGCGGGCCCGGCGGGGAAATAGCTTTACCCGGCGGGCTACGAGCCGGTCTCCAGGTCTCCCTGGAGGTCAAAAAAGATGAATGTCAATTAACATAATATTTGTTATTTCGCATTTCTATTGTTATTAACCTGAAATTATAGTGTGATCACGTCATTTTGAAATCCCTGATTTGGGTTATGGCTAAGCATTTTCTTTGGGATCCATATATGTTTTATGCCCCTGGTTTGTGGTTGAACCATCTGCTTTGTTGGGATCCTTTTGTTGCATTGTTGTTTGTCTGCCATGTCATTTCTATCCTTCCGCATCCATACTTGTTTTCCTTGTTTTGGTAGCCTAGATTTTTACATTGTGTCCGTTGACTTCATGTGTCTGTAAGTAGTATGGTTGGATTTACCTGATTTTTGGTCTCGGGTATCATGTTGTTCTTTGATGGCATTTGTGCTTTTGGCTTTGTTTCCAGTGATTGCATGGCTTGCAGTTGAGCATGCTGGTATTGCTGAGCAAAATCTATCACTTGTTGTTCATGTTCATGCAGAATTTTGACTGCCTTTGCTTTCCAATCTATCTGCACATTGTACTCTTTTTGCCAAGGTTGCCCCAGCATCATTGGGTGTTGTGTGCTTTCTTCTGTCACCACATAGAATTTGTGTGGGTAAATATATTGATGTATCTGTACATGCAATATAGTCCATCCCAATGTTTTCAACGGGTGTGATGTGCTACTTTCCAGCACTTGAGGAGTAGGATGAAGTTGACTTGTGACTTTAAGCTTGTTGAGATGTCAAGCTCTACATCTTGAGTTGGCATCCACTACGGGTCTTGGCCGCTTACGGCATTTACTCACTGGCGCGTTAGGTGACCGACACGGAGGATCTCTGCCAGTGATTCTACAGCTGGACTACACTTATAGTGCCAGCCTAGTACGCTTCTAGCGTGTTCACACTTAGTGACCGCATGTACATATGTGCTATTTTTCAGCTTTAGCACTTAGTCATTTTGTACTCTCTTTTCTGTGAGAAGAAGAAGAAGCTTTCCATCTCTGTGTGGTGTGTGCTTGTCTTGTGTAGCTCTCTTGCATCCTCTTTCTTTACATGGTATCAGAGCCTGGTGCAGGCAAGAGAGGCTAAGAGAGCAAGAGCATCACAATCCTTTCGTTCGCAATCCACGTCCACAAGTTTCTGAACAGGTCTCCAAAGTGCAGTACAGAGAGATTTACTATACAAGTACAGTGGTTGTATGTACGCTTGATTGTGGACACTCGTTGAGTGTAGAAAGCGTTACAGGTACCACGATAGCAGGTTCAGCAGATTTGCAGGTTTTTGCAGATTGCAACTATTTTGTCTTAGTGCTTCAAGATGTCTGACGGTTTCAGTTAGATTGTCACTGAGAAGCTTGAGAAAAATAACTACCCTGCATGGAAGTTCAAAATAACAAATTTCCTAAAAGGAAAAGGTTATTGGGACTATGTCGAAGGAGACAATGAAATGGAACCAGAGATTCCCGAGGCAAATGCTACAGCAGAACAAAGGAAAGCTTTGAGGGACTGGCAACAAGGCCAGAGAAAAGTGATGTATTGGCTTTCTATGAGCATCACAGATGGCATGATGGGCTATCTACAGGATGTTGAAACCCCCGCCATTGCATGGAAAAACTTAGGCAGAGTGTTCGAGGTGAACACCAAGGCCAGGAAGCTTCAACTAAAGTCGGAGCTAAATCAGGTTAAGAGGAACAACCTCTCCATCAATGATTATGCCTTGAAGATCAAGAGTATCATTGAGGCTCTTGGATCTATTAAAGTCTCAGTGGAAGACGATGACATTGTCCGTGCATGCTTGGATGGTCTAGGAGATGAGTATGTACATTTCAGGTCTTCCATGAAAACAAGAGACGACATCCCCGTGTTCCAAGATTTGATTTCTATGCTTATTCTTGAGGAGGAGAACCTTGACACATCTTCTTCTCATGGCAGAAATAATTCTGAACAGGCCTTCTATTCTAACTCCAACAGAGGTAGAGGTAGAGGTCGTGGTCGAGGCCCAAGGGGTTGTAGGGGCCAATTTCAAAAAGGTCAATCAAATCAAAACAATACAGGTGGCAAGGGAAACCAATCTCAAGGTAGGGGGAGTCAAAGAGGTCGTGGTGCAGGATCAAGCAGGCAGCAACATACTGCAGATAGCAGAGAATGTTGGACTTGTGGTCAAAGAGGTCACATGTCACGTGACTGTCCAAAGGGAAAAGCAAGTGGAAAGAGAGAACAGGGCAACTATGCATCTACTAGCAGAGATGCAGATGACAGCAAAAACGAGCGCATGTTTGTTATGTAGCATGTAATGAATACAATGACTACAGAGAATTCCACCCAAGATGATGTTTGGTATGTGGATTCAAGTGCCTCTAATCACATGATGTCTCGTGGAGAGTGGTTTAGAGATATGCGCAAACCAGATGTGTCAGGCTATGTGCAGACAGGAGATGACACAGCTCACCCCATTGCTCATGTAGGGGACATACCTCTAAATACGAAGAGTGGGAAATCAAAGTACTTAGCAGATGTACTTCATGTCCCAAATATTACAAAGAATCTTGTTTCTATTGGACAAATGGTTGAGCAGGGTTTGCAGGTTCGCTTCAGTCCAAATGGCTGTTATGTAGAAGATTTCCAGAATGGCTGTAAGCTGATCACAGAGGGCAAATGTGTGGGCAGAATGTTTACGTTGAATGTAGACATGCCTGAGGTAAAAGCTGCATTATTTGCACAGGGCACAAGTGTTGTGGCTGATGTTGACATTTGGCACAAACGCATTAGCCATGACAATGAGCAAAGATTGTGCAGCATGCAATCAAAACAGATTGTAAAAGGTTTCCCAAATTCAAGGTCGATGGTATGCATAAAGTGTGTGTAGCATGCCAGTTTGGAAAACAGTCAAAGGGCTCATTTCCACATGAGCGCAATGTATGTAAAAAGCCACTTGAGGTGGTGCACACAGATGTTTGGGGTCCAACCGATACTGCAAGTATACATGGTTTCAGGTATTATGTCTCTTTCATTGATGACCATACAAGGAAAGTATGGGTCTACTTCATGCGTAACAAAAGTGAAGTGTTTGGTCACTTTCAAGACTTCAAAGTCATGATTGAGAAGGAGACAAATATGCAAATCAAGACATTGAGGTCAGATGGAGGGGGAGAATACTTCTCCAACGATTTTTCAGATTTTCTGCGAATGCATGGTATACGCAGGCAGTTTACATGCAGATATACTCCACAACAGAATGGGGTCGCAGAAAGGAAAAACAGGCACATTGCAGAGGTTGCACGTGCATTGATGAATGAGAAGAACATGCCTCATCATTTATGGGCTGAAGCTGTAAATACAGCTATGTACATTATGAACAGGACACCTACAGCTGCGGTGCATGATGTAACGCCTCAGGAAAAATTTACAGGTACAAAGCCTGATTTGGCACACTTGAAAGTGTTTGGCTGCATAGCTTACGTGCATGTACCAGATGAGTTGCGTAGGAAATTGGATCCTAAAGCAGAGAAATGTATTCTTGTGGGATATTCCCTTGAACAAAAGGGGTACAGGTGCTACAATCCTACTACACGAGAATTATGAGTGAGCAGAGATGTAGTCTTTGATGAGATGAGAAGCTCGTACAGTAATGCACATGGAACTATTGGGGCTGATGTAAAAGATGATGTGGTTGTACAAAATGTGAGGCCACAGTCACAGGTTTTGAGTGGACCACAATATTCCTCTTCTCGTGGCTCTGTTCAGAAGCCATGGAATGGTAGACTACGTACGCAGGTTACTCCACCAGCAGGTATAGGGAATGTATCACGAAAAAGAAAGGAAAAGGTAGATGAACCTCCCTTTATGGTTGATGCATCATCAGGGTTTTCACATGTAGACATGGATTCAGATGGTTCTGAACAAAGTCTTCATGAGGAATTTGGAATTCCGGCTGTCAGGACACCTGGTGTAAGGAAAGTACAAGAAGATGCTAGAGGGCAAAGGAGTGACCCAGGACTGCGCAGATCTGACAGAGTCAGAAATCTAGTTCAGAAATTGACTTATGATGGGTATCTAGCGTATCACCAAGCCTACATGGCTAAGGTGACACAGGATGTGGAGCCCACATGTTTTGAGGATGCAATTGGAAATGTGCATTGGGATGATGCAATGAATGAAGAGATGGCTGCATTGGAAGCAAACGACACATGGGAGTTGGTGCCATTGCCAAGTGGCAAGAAAGCTATTGGCTGTAAATGGGTGTATAAAACCAAGCATAAGGCTGATGGTAACATTGAGCATCACAAGGCAAGGCTGGTCGCAAAGGGTTATGCACAGACGTATGGCATAGACTATGAGGAGACCTTTGCTCCAGTGGCAAAGATGACAACTGTGAGAGCTGTCATAGTAGTGGCTGCATCTAGAGGATGGATTATGCATCAAATGGATGTAAAGAATGCCTTCTTGAATGGTGAGTTACAAGAGGAAGTGTATATGGATCAGCCACCTGGTTATGTCGATCCAGGTTACCCAGATTATGTATGTAGACTTCTCAAAGCTTTGTATGGTTTGAAGCAGGTCTCTAGAGCATGGTATGACAGGATTGCCAAGTATCTTGTCAGTATTGGTTTTAGGAGAGCTCATGCTGATCATTCACTTTATATACATGAGAGTGATGTGGGGATTGTGGTCATTACCATATATGTAGATGACCTTATTATTGTGGGTGACAATGCTATGGATATTGACCATGTGAAGGGTCTTCTTAAACAGGAGTTTGAAATGAAAGATTTGGGCGAGTTGTGCTACTTTCTTGGCATTGAGGTGATCAGGACTCCATAGGGTGTATGGCTGTCACAGAGACAGTATGCTTTGGACATGTTGTCAAAGTATGGTATGGCTGATTGTAAGCCAATTTCTATTCCCTTGGATGTGAATGCAAAGCTGAGTGCAGAGAAGGGTGATGTTGTTGAGGATGTCAAGATGTACAGGAAGATTGTGGGTAGTCTAATCTACTTGACTATCACGAGGCCAGACTTGAGCTACACAGTAGGCTTGGAGAGTCAGTTCATGCAACTTCCGAGGAAGCCACATTTGGATGGAGTACGACGCACACTTCGGTATGTACAAGGGACTCTTGACTATGCATTGTTCTATGCAGTAGATGCCCCATTAGCATTGTATGGGTATACAGATGCATATTGGGCAGGTAGCATTGTTGATAGGAGATCTACGAGTGGCTTCATGTTCTCTTTTGGGAGTGTTGCTATTACTTGGAGCAACAAAAAGAAGCCTACGGTTGCTTTATCCAGCACAGAGGCCGAGTACAGAGGTGCAGCAGTTGCGGCGTGCGAGGTAGCTTGGCTACGCACATTACTTGAGGACTTGGGAGTGCAGGTGGACCAGCAGATTGTCATCCATTGTGACAACCTCAGCAGCATGCAGTTAGCTAGGAACCCAGTGTTCCATGCCAGGACCAAGCAAATAGAGGTCCATTACCACTACGTTCGAGAGCGACGAGTGTTGGCGGGCGACATCGACTTTGGCTACGTTAGCACAGAGGAGCAGATAGCGGATATCTTTACCAAGGCCCTCGGAGCTGAGAAGCTTCGACGTTTCCTGACTATGCTTGGACTCTGCGAAATGCAGAGCTCGAGGGGGAGTGTTGAGATGTCGAGCTCTACATCTTGAGTTGGCATCCACTACGGGTCTTGGCCGCTTACGGCATTTACTCACTGGCGCGTTAGGTGACCGACACGGAGGATCTCTGCCAGTGATTCTACAGCTGGACTACACTTATAGTGCCAGCCTAGTACGCTTCTAGCGTGTTCACACTTAGTGACCGCATGTACATATGTGCTATTTTTCAGCTTTAGCACTTAGTCATTTTGTACTCTCTTTTCTATGAGAAGAAGAAGAAGCTTTCCATCTCTGTGTGGTGTGTGCTTGTCTTGTGTAGCTCTCTTGCATCCTCTTTCTTTACAGAGCTGTTGGTATAATCCGTAAGAGATCAAATTTGCTTGAGCACCCGAATCAAGCAAGGCTATTGATTCAACTTGATTGCTACCCACTTTGACCGCAATTATTGGCTCCAATGTTTCTTCCTCCAACTTCGTCAGTCGAATGGCATTGATTCGTAATGGTGGTCCACTTTGTTGTTGTTGTCGCAAAAGCCGTCTTTTTGCAATGTGTTCTTGTGCTTCGGCTTGAGCTTCCTCCCGTACTCTCTGTTTTTCCTTCATTCTTTGTTTTCCTTGATGAATTTTTTGGAGCATCTCCTGTGTGAGTGGTAGATGATACCTCCTCAGTCGACATCCACTAACCCAGTTTGGCATTTCTTCACCTGCTAATGTAGCAAGCTTGACAGCTCCACTTTGTGATAGATCACTAATCACAAATGGTCCCATCCCTCGCTTTTTAAGTTTCTTGGCATGTTGCTTCAAGGTATAAACAAGTACGTAATCACCTGTTTTGAACTCTTTGGTACGCACATGTTTATCAAAAAGTTCTTTTTGTCTTCTCTTTTTAGCATAGATTGAAGCGACAACTCGTAAGCGGAGTTCATCTAGCTTTTCAAGATCATCAATTCTTGAAGAGAGCTCATGCCCTGTCCATTCCAAGCTTTTTGCTACTCGTAGAGTTGGAATTAAAAATTATATGGGTAGTATATCATTTAGGCCAAACACCATGTTGTATGGTGTTGTTCCTATCGATGTTTTATAATCTACCCTGTATGCCCATAGTGTTGAGTGTAGCTGTTGATCCCAATCTGTTCTTGATTCTGACACTATTTTAGTGAGAACCGTGCATAGTGTTTTATGAGTGGCCTCAGCTTGCCCATTGGCCTGTGGATGGTATGGTGCGGATTTCCTATGTATGACCATGAATTCCTCTAGCAGATATTCAATGACTTCATTGATAAAATGTGTTCCACGGTCACTGACAATTTCTATCGGTAACCCGTAACGTACAAAAACATTCTCATACAAAAATTGTGCCGTGGTGTGTGCATCAGCTTTTTGTGTTGCTTTGGCTTCGACCCATTTTGTGAGATAGTCCGTAGCCACAATGATATATTGGGTATGTGTGCGATATGCAGGGGGTGATATAGGTCCGACGAAATCAATGCCCCATTTTGCAAATGCTCTTGCTCCCATCATTGGCCGTAATGGCATCTCATCTCTTTGTATTGGCACCTTGGTGCGTTGACATGCGTCACAACGCTTTACAAACTCTTCAGCATCCATGTGCAATGTAGACCACCAAATTCCTGCGGTTAAGACAATTTTTGTCGTCTTATCGCCCGAAAAATGGCCTCCACTTATTCCGCTATGTGCATGTTCTAGAATCAGCAGGTACTCTCTTTCACTTGCACAGATTCTAAGTTGATTGTCCTTACCTCGCTTATAGAGTTGGTTCCCAATTAACTGAAAGTCACGAGCTTCCACCTCTATAGCTTTTTCTCGTGCTCTTGTGATGTTCTCAGGGAACATCCTGGTGGTCAAGAAGTCAATGATATATTGACTCCATGCAGGTGCTATGTTTACCTGAAACAAAGTTGCATGATCCACTTGTCGTTTGGCACTACATATAGTACAATTGGTAACATAAGAATGCGTGTCCGCATACATAGTTGGCCAATAAACCCCTAACTGTTTCAGTCTCTGGTGTGTCTTCACTGTTGAACAATGAAATGCATAATCTTGGACATGTGCCTCTTCAAGGTAGCTCTCGAATTCTTCCGGATTTATACATAATGGTAATATTAGGTCCAATCCAAAACGATACAGCCGTCCTGCTACCAACTGGAAGTTTTTTGTTTGTCGAATTGTTTGATGTTTGGATCTGCATTCCGTATTATCAAACCCACTTCCAAAGGAAAGAACGCTAACAATTTCCTGAGACCATTTGGGTACCATTTCAATGTTGAAAAGATAAGCATCTGGTATGTCATCGTCTACTCCTTTAAGAGCTTCCCCGTTGTGTATCCATGAAAGATGATCCGCTCGTAGATGGGTCTTACCCTTTTTGACCAACACTGTGAAGTCAAATTCTAGCAATATAATAAACCAGCGTACGATTCTCCCTGTATTACAAGGTTTATTTACTAGGTGAACACAAATTTGTTTGCAAGCAAATAATGCCGAAATTTCTTTACAGCATAAATCATTCCTAACCCTTCCCGCTCGGTGGTTATGTAGTTCTTTTCCGCACTGTTTAACTATCGGCTCGCATAGCAAACCGGAAAATCCATTGTTCCGTCTCGAGGTTGAGCTAGAATACTTCCAATGGCATATGCTGAAGCATCAATGTGCACATGGAATATCTTTTCCCAATCTGGTGCCTTTAGTATAGGTGTTGATATAAGGTTTTCCTTTAGCTTTTGGAATGAAGTTTCACACTTCTCAATCCACTCAAAATTGACTAGCAAACGATACAGAGATTGTGCGATAACCGCATACATGTATATGAATCTTCGATAATATCCGTAGTGTCCCATGAAGGATTGCACTTGTTTTGCATTAGTAGGCCTAGGTAGGTCTACGATGACTTTGACTTTGTCTAGGTCTATGGTTATGCCATTTCTTGAGACAATGTGTCCTAAAATTCGGCCTTGCTTAACCATAAATACACACTTTTCCGGGATAAGACATATTCGATATGTCCTGCACTTTTCAAAGACCTTTTGCAAATGGTCAATATGTTCCTCTCGTAGAAGAGAGTGTACACACAGGTCATCCATGTAAATTTCTAAGAATATTCTTAGGTATTCCCTGAATGCGTGAGTCATTAACCTTTGGAAAGTGGCTGGTGCATTAGTTAAGCCAAATGGCATAACTCGATACGCATAAATCCCCCATTCTGTGGCAAACGTTATTTTGTGTTGATCCTTCCTTGCTATTGCCAGTTGGTTGTATCCTGAAAACCCATCCAGAAAGGAATAAGCCCGTTTTCCGGCCACTCGCTCAAGTACATGTTCTGTGATTGGCAAGGGATAATTATCCCTTATGGTTGCTGCATTCACCTTCTTGAGGTTTACACACACTCGCAGTTTTCCATTCTTTTTGGGAACTACCACTATGGGTGACACCCAATCTGTATGTTCAATCTCATAGATGAATTCAGCTTCCATCAGTTTATCGATCTCTTCTTTGATTCGTTTAACAAATGTGTCATTATATGTATAAGGATGTTGTTTGCTAGGTTTTGCATCCGATTTCAAAGGAATTGTATGTTGGCATATCAATGGATCAAATCCTTTGAGGTCTTTATAGGACCATGCGAACACATCTTTATACTTCTTGAGAAGTTGTGTTAGTTGTTCTTCCTCTTCAAGCTCTAAATCGTTAGCTATATAGACCGGCTGAGGCTTTTCACCTGGTTCTGCAGGTCTATCTTTCTTGCATTTTCAGGCCCATTGTAAGATTCTTGGTTGGTTCTTTCCCTGACTGGTGGTGTCATGATGATTTTTCTGTCCTTGATAGTAAATTTCCGATGGTGTGATGGTACGTTCATGTTCCCCTTTTCTGACTCCCCTTTACCATCACTATCTTCTTCAGTAGTCCATATCTCTCTCATAGAACGTTTCAGTTCTTGGTATTTCTGTTTACGCTCCAGTTTGGTCCACTCTTGGTCTTTTGTTGTTTCTTTTTTTTTTTTGAGATTTTTGTGATTTTGTTTCGGTTTTAGCTTTTCGTACCTGTTTTATTTCCTCTCGCGTTCTTTCTATTCGATTTTTTGAGAATCTTCCTGATATTTGATCTTTTACACAATCCTCTGCTTTTACAAGCATCAAATAGTGAGTTTTACCTTTTATCCTGGGCATCAGGTTCTCTCTAGCTTTGTTTCCTACTCGTTTCCTCTTATAGCGTTCTTGGCGTCTAGGGTGTTGATTAGCAAAATCATAAAACTTCATATTCTCGGTTTCATTTCCACGTTCACTTGAGGTGTCTGAACACTCATTATCTACATCATCATTTACTTCCAAATGTTCAGAGGAGTTGTAAAACTCTTCTTGTTCTGAGGGTTCTACCGTCTCTTTTTCTGGTATAACGCTTACCATGTAACAGGGTAACACATCATAGCCATCCTTATCACAAAATTTTGTTGTTGGACTGTCGGTAATGGTACAGACATCCAATGTTGCTAGTATGTGTTTCCATTCTAGAGGTTCCAAGGCATCTTCAGGGAAAGGTTCTGGAATATACTCCTTGTCCTCAATTGCTCTTTCTAAGACACATTCCTCTCTTTTTAAGCTTCCACAATGTGAAGCTCCGCACATCCATAGCTCTTTTGGTTTCCCTAACCATGCTGGTAGTTCTGATCCTGCTGCTGTAGCCGAATCAAACTCTTCCACAGGTGTTTGGTTCACATCTTTGTAACTATGGTCTTTCAGGTGTATTTTAGTTGTTGTCTCGCCATGTCTCCGGTATATGTGGTCATAACCCCAACCTTGGACCATCTTTAATTGTCGCATGAATGGCCGTCCCAAGATGATCTCATAATTGTTCTTTTTGTCGAAATCAACTATTGCAAATGTATGCTCATACTCGATTCCGCACAAAGTGACAATCACTTTTTCTAAGAGTCCTAGAGGCTTCTCCATGAACCCATCTGCCAATTGCAGTTTCATTCTGGAAGCCCTCAAAGCTGGTTTTTCCCATTTTTTCCAGATTTCCTTGGTGGCGATAGCAACTCCCGCTCCACTGTCAAGAATAGCTTTGGAAATTACTCCTTGGAATTCTACTGGTAGCGTGGTGTTTCCATCTTCTCCCTCGCAATATTCTCCAACCTTATTCAATGGTACTGGCCTAGTGTTTAGTTGAGGCATGTCCAACTCTCTGATTCCTTCTTGTAGCTTCAAGGTGGGGTCTTTCACTCCAAATTTTTCTAGGCATTTTCCTATTGTGGTCCACATGTTTGGCCTTAACCTTAGGAGTTCTGCTAACGTGATTGTGCATGCCACCGGGGTGGATAACAACTCAATCAATCCTTGCGAATCCATCACCTTGTTAGAAGAAAGTCTTTGAGATGGGATTTCTCTCACCTCCGACTTAGCTTCATACTCTCCTAGGTAAGAGGGTAAAGTTCTCAACGAGTCTGGTTGGCTGTGCCCCGAACTAATTGATCCTTGGTCTCCCCCTTGTGAATGTATCTCAAAGTTCATTTGCGACCTTGCCTCAAATTCTTCAATAGAAGGTAAGATCACATTCATTTTTTTTCTCGCGCTATTCATGTGGTTACTCATCCTGTTAGCCTCGTTGGACTCTTGGATTTGCTTCCACAGATCGTCTAGACCGTTACAGTCCTTACCCATTTCTGCCAATATTTTAGGCTGGAACCCGTCACTTGCCCCATCGGTGATATTTGGCACTATGATAGGCTCTCCTCTGGACTCATAGGCATTAGTGAGTCTTTCCTTTGTTTCCACATGTTTCTCTAAAGTTGGTTGGATAGGGGTTGGAGCTGGTTCTTCATGCCAATTTGCAGGTTTACCCAGCAAGTTTTCCATCAATGATTGAGCCGTCTCAATCATCTTTTTACACATATCCAACCTCTGTTTTTCTATTTCTGCATATGGATAAGTCATCCACCTTTGTTCCTGGGTTTGGTTCTTTTTAAGTCGAGCTTCATAAGCTTTTAGAAGCGCATCCAACTGCTCATTTACCTTGTCTGCCAGTACAGATCCTCCTGATCCTGCACTTTTGGGCTCTGCTATTTCCTTGGGTGCTATGGCTGCTGTGGTGTGTGAGCTTAAGCTAGCTAGATCCTATAACCGCTCCAATCTTTCCTTTGTATATTTCAACTCCTCGGATAGGGCTGTTTGCTCTCGTTCTTCCCTGGCTTTCCTACGCGCCTTTCTAGCTTTCCAAGTGCTTCTTTGATTTTTCGTTTCTGAACTTTGGGCATCGGTTTTTGGTTCTTCAACTATGGGTTCATTCGTCCTTCTCTAAGCTTGGGCTCGTGTTACCGCCTGAATAGGTATGATTGTTTTATTTTCCGATCTTTCACTGGACGGTACTGTTTCTAACATGTTCAAGGTGGTTTTTGCTCCTTTGCTCGGGTTTTTAGGGCAATCGGGAATCAAATGAGTAATTCCACATTCTAGGCAATATCCATTGACTCTAATGATTTCATCATGAGGACAGTCTCTCAGCCAATGGTCTCCACCACACTTGTAACAGGGTCCCTTGGGTTGTTGAGGTGCTCCTTGAGCTCCTCTTTGTTGGTAAGCATGTCTCTGTCCGCCCATGCCTCCATTGGCTATGAACAACAATGTTCGTTCATCTAAGCTATATCTTCTTTCTCCTGCTACCTGTGTAGCAGTTGGTGGTCATGTGTTTCCCATCATGCTCCACGGTTCTGGTGTCGAGGGTTCTTCCGGTGGATAATAGACAGGGTTTTCCGCATATCCATTTGGATCTTTATAATATGCATGCATAGGTACCAAAGCCTTATCCTTTGATTCAGTTATTGTTGGTGTGTATCTTATACCAACTGGTCGTAATCCTGGTAGGGGTGGTTGTTGCCCCAACACTGGTTGTGGTCTTTCTACACCTACAGGTCCTGGTAAGTTGCCTGCTTGATATCTAGGCATCGGTGGAACTTTAGGGGAAGCTACTGGAGCTTGGGGTCTCTCTCTCACATATCCCTTGTTATAATAACATTCCTCGGTCCCATGGTTTGTCCATTTTTGTTCAATAGCACACCACTTGGGCTGTTTATCCTGGGGTTTGGCGTACAAGTTGATCTTTTTTAGCACTTCATCTACGAGCTGCTCCTCGTTTACAGCTACTTCTCCTTTCAGTGTTGTCTTAGAAGACTTGCTTCCACTTTGCTGTGAAGACGAATCGTCATCAAGGTCCTTGAACTCCCCTTCTTTGTAGACCGCACAATTGTCCACAAGGTAAAGAGCCTCCTTGGTTAACTCATTCAATGTCGTGCTCCTCTTCATATGTAAGTCTTTCTGGAGATCTACATTCCTTAGTCCTTGGATGAATATCAGCATAAGTCTGGACTGAGTTGGCAGTTCTTCAACAGGACAGAACTTAACATATCTTTTTAGTCTTAGGGCTGCCTTTCGTACAGATTCTCCATCTTTCTGTTTGAATTTATGGATCTGTGAGACGGTATTATGAGATATTTCCCTTTGCGAGAATTCCTCGATAAACTCGTCAAACACTTCCTCCATAGACTCAAAGTCTCTACGCTCTACAGAGTCGAACCAAGTGGCAGCATCATCCTCTAGGGTTAGTCCAAACCCTGCAAATTGGGTAGGAAAATCTAACACCTCTTCAGCTCTAATTACACGCACAAAGGCTGCTACATGATCTCTTGGGTCTCTGCTTCCTGTGTATTTCTTGTTTATCCATTTTTGCACTTGAGAAGGTCTAATTCTTTGATGGTCTACAAACCTCATCATTGGATCCCCCCGTCCTAGTCGATATACCTCCTCAGGCCTTCTGTAATAGGTTGGTTCCTCTCCCAATGGTGCTCCTAAGCCATAATTTCTAACGGTTCTCGCTGGAGGTGGTTCTTCTCTTCGAACTCGTTCTAAGGGTGGTCCTCCAGGCTCTGTTGACCCTTGAGTCTTTGGCTTACTCTCTGCCTGATACCTTGAATAGAGTGGTGGTTCTTGCAAATCCCTGAGCCCTCATGCGGCTTGATAACCATCTCGGTTTCGATCTGATTCCATTGTTGCACTCTGTTGAAGACATGCCTGCAATGATGGTTGGTTTGCTGGTTGGTCTTGGTTGTTGAATGCTTACGGTCGGGTGGAATGTGAGGTTGCGTCATACTCATCTGAAAAAGGATTCATTGACTTGCTTGGGGTGTAGGTGGCTCTTGGCACTTCCTCAGGGACATATGCTGATGCTCCTGGACCTGTTGCCCTCTCTACCTCCTCTAGGAGAATACGTTGGTATTCTCACCCGTATCTATCAACAAAAACTATGCCCTTCCCCGTAGCAGTTTCGTAAGAGAATAAGTAAAGAACCTTGTCTTTGCTTAATTCGTTTATGTATGGTTCTTTGCTGCGAAAGTAAGAGACTATACCCTCACTCTCATGCTTGTAGATTCCCATGTTCTCGTTATAAGTTGGAACCCTCGTCGTTTTCTTATCATACATAAAAATAGCTCCGGGCCGATCAATGTTTGGTGGCGGTTCTTGAGCTTTTGAAACCATTTTCCCTTTCGCCACGTTATCTCCATATCTGTTGTAATCTTCAGGGTTACTAACTATTAAATAGTGGTTCCCCTTTTCGTCTCGGAATCTATCTCCATCATCATACACTCGGATTATCTCCAAGCTTTGAGCTGGCCTCTCTTCGATACAAATGCACTTGCGGCCTCGATAGTCAGAATAGACTAGGGCTCCTCTTGAATTTGTTCCCTCTAAGAAGATCACCGTGAGCTTGGAATCATTCAAAGGATTTTGGGAGGTGCTTCCTCCTCGCATAGGCCCATCATAGGTGAAACCTCCTGGCTGTTGACTACCCATCATGAAGAAAGATTTGTCTGACGAAGTGTCAGTATCACTACCTTCCTCAATAATCGGTGCTAGCGGATCTAGCCTTGCCTGAGTTACACTCTCTTCGGTGGACACTAAGCTACCTTGGTCACCTGCCACCTTCTGGTCTCTAACAATGTATTTTCCTTATCTTAAATTCATCAAACTTATCAATGCAATTTATCACAAATCCAACCACTCACCTGGCAAAGGGTCAGTTTCTGCACAACTTCTTGCTTTGTTGCTGAATATACCTGTACACAAGCGTTTTAATTTCGGCAATCGAATCAAAGCATTTATCTGCTAGAGGTTATCTTAGTAATGATTGGTATAACTGGAGAGTTCATCTCACCACTACTGTATTTTATACACTGCTGATGTTCTGGATTAGGTCTCCTAATCTGAAACAGTACTACCCTCAAATGTTGGTCAATTTACGCGAAAAAGTCTGAATTCAGTCTTTGCTTCGTCAAATGGGCAAACAAGGTCCAAATTCACTTCTGAAAGAAGTTCTGGAATCCCTAAGCCCAATAGAATCTCATTGTCTATGCCAGGTCAAATTTTCTTTGCAGTATGCCCCAATAGACATCCTACACGTAGGATGTCTCCTGCTGTGTTTTGCCTGGATTTTTGCACTGTGGTTTCCCCTTGTTGTGCTGAGCTTACAGCTGCTTTTACTTTTTGATTTGGACACCTATTAGCTGGTCAATGAGTCAGAAATCTGTTCCGACAGCCTGTTGCTGATATTGATCAGTCTAATCAACTCCAATTTGGACCAAAATTGACTAGGAGGCTTGCCTTAAGCTATAAAACACCTTACTATGCTCAAAGTCAAAGTCTGGCTTCAATTTCTTGCATTAGACATCCTACGCGTAGGATGTTTTTTTCATCAGAATGGCTTCAAACTCAAAGACCAGGCTCCCCTTGAGTTGCTGATCACTTTGGTATACTCAAAATTTAGTTTGGAGTCCAAAATCACTCAGAAGACATCCTACGCGTAGGATGTCTTTTTGGCATGTTTGACCCCATACTTGTCCCACAGCTTCCCCTTGATGTTAATAACCCAGTGGTATGCTTAGATTTTGGTTTGGATTTCAAAAGTCCCAAATTTCAGCTGTTCTTACCTTTTTCAGTCAAAAGTGCTAAAGTCTGCTTTGAATCCAATTTTCTCACCCAAATGAGGTGAAACCCCTTTCAGTCACTCAATATATCATGCAAGACATGCTCATGTAGCCATCTTATGGTTTTGGTCTCAAAATAATGTTTTGGCACTATTTGGGTAGAATGTCTGGCAATTTCAGTCTATCTGGTCTTATCCTGTCAAGATATGGCCAAATTTCCACTTTTCAGTTGAAATTAGGATAAACCCTACCTTCTGAACACACTGGTCAACTCAAAATCCCAAAATTCCTCCCAGATTAGCCTGTAGACATCCTACGCGTAGGATGTCTCCTGGCTTAAAATTTATAAAAAATTCTGACAGGAATGCTCTTGATGCTCTGTAGATCTATCAAAAACACTCACAGTAACTTTTGGACTTCCATTAGGCTTCCAAACACACTTTTGCGTCTTTTTGTGTCTTTTACAAACTTGTAATGACTTTACGAAGCAAGTGTTCATGCATGAAATGCTCTAGATCCTGAATCATGATGTCCTACTTACTCTACTCCTACCTGTCATGTGAAATGGTGATAATGGCGTTTTTGGTTGCTTTTTGGCCTCTCCGGACTCTCAAGCTCTCCCCTCACCGCTTCTACCACTCCAACTCTTACCCTAGAACTCGACTACCACCTAAAACTACCTAAGTCTACCTCATCTACCTAAGTCGAAGGATGTAAGCCAGACACACACTTCCTAAACTCCCTCTAAGACCTAGAGAGTCCTCCACCCTCTGATCCTATCTAAATGTAAAGCGAGGCTCTTGGCAAGCCAAAAATCCCAATCCTCAAGGATTAGTCTTGGTCACCTACCTAAGTTTTCATCCCCGGCAACGGCGCCAATGTTGGACGAATACACCGCGACGGACGTCAGCACAGCGAGAACTCACCTAACATGTAATGTCAGCTAAGGACGAAGCTCGACCCGCAGGCGCGTGGAAGCAAGCATAAGGTGTCAACCTACACTCGACCGACTCCTAACTAGTTCCTAAAGAGGTCTCTACCAATTGTCTAAGTCACATCCTTCAAGAGTGCATAAGAGGAAACTTCCTACAACGCTTTCTAGAGCCGAACACCCATCAAACAATCTCGAAACACCATAGAACTTGAAGGAGACCCTACTAATACCAATAGGCCGCTCTCCCTAAGATCTATGAACCAAAATCCCGACCCAAAACACCTGGTGCAAAAACACGTAGGATGTCTGGCCAAAATCTGCAGGTCTTCGTTTCCAAAATCTAAAGTGCCTAATGTGTAGTTCTACTCAATGTGAACGCGTGGATATGCTGCAATGCAAAATCGGACAACGTATGCTCACCCAAACACCCGATGAAGCTCGTAGAAGGAGCTCGCAAAACCGGACCGTACGCGCGCAATGTAGGTATCGGTGCGTAGCTCTCGTCGGGGGCAACACGCTGCACTTCTCCGCACTCGATTCCGACCACCGGAGCACATGTAGCGTCAAGATGAAGCTCACACCCTCTCTCTCGTACACAGTACGCTCACTCACAGACTTCAAACTTGTTTTTTAAAAATGACAAAAGGGTTTTTCATTAAGGTCAAAAAGTGGTATATATACCTTACAATTTCTCAAACCCTAAAGTTTCAAAATCAACCATCTACTCAATCTAACTATCAAAACTGGGATACAATCTGGAAACTTCTATAAGTCCCAATAATTACAAGGTGAAAAATCACGTTTTCCTCAATGAATGAATAATTACAAAAAATAATAATCCTCCGAGTAGTTACTGTCGTGGGGTGTGTCCAGCTTCTAACAAGTTGCCGCATCTACTCCAATTTCTACTTCAAACAAATTCATGCATATCCGGAAATTCATCCTTGACATCAATTGGTGCTTCCCTTGAATCCAACCAGGATTGATAATCGCCAACCACATGGCGTGCACTCGGACGATGTACTACCTTAAACTTGAATTTCTGAAGTAGAATCATTCATCAAGCTAGTCTATCCACTGAACTCTGTTGCCAGACCAAGAATAATAATGCCGAGTGATACACATGAAGTTGAATAACTTTCCAGGAAAATAATGGTGAAAGTTCTTCACTGAATACACCATCCCTAGGCATTCTCTTTTAGTCATCGAGTAATTTTTCTCAAAGCTACAAAAAGCCTTCTACTAGCATAGTAGACCAATCAAAACCATCCATCAATTGTTTTTTGTATCAATAAATTGCCAATGGCAATGTCAGAAGCATCAACAAAGACATGGAAATCCTTTCCCTAATCCAGAGGTAACAGAACCACTGCTCTAGTTAGTATCATTTTCACACAGTAGTAGACCAAGTCGCATTCCAAAGTCTGCTTAAAATCATTATTATTCACATGTGCTAATGCATTCAATGGCACCGCAATATAGGCAAGAAATCACAAGTACCGACCATGCCATCACACATGTGCAAGGAATCTTAAGGTTGCCTTTGGTGAATCAGA
This sequence comes from Adiantum capillus-veneris, assembly GCF_014529385.1. Taxonomy (NCBI): domain Eukaryota; kingdom Viridiplantae; phylum Streptophyta; class Polypodiopsida; order Polypodiales; family Pteridaceae; genus Adiantum; species Adiantum capillus-veneris. The sequence goes on from NC_140943.1 coordinate 30,896,402, forward strand.
TGGTGGTGCTTACATGATAGCCACAATTTCGATGGGATCTATCGCATTTCCTTCTTTGAAAATGATGTGTCCTAATAACATCCCAGTTTCCACAACAAATAGACACTTCATCGGGTTAAGACTTAACATGGTTTCCCGACACTTTTTGAAACAAAGCCAAAGGTGATGCAAGTGCTTCGACTTTTCTCCAAAAATAGAGAAATCATCCAAGAAAATTTTCATAGAATCTATCAAATACGGGCCAAATACATGTTGCATATCCCTTTGGAAGGTATTTGCTGCATTTTGCAATCCGAACGACATTATTGTACAAGTAAACACTCCCCATGTAGTTATGAATGCCATCTTTAGGTGATCTATGACTGCCATCAACAGTTGATTGTAACCATTGTAAGCATCCACAAAAGATTACATCTACTATTCTGTAACTTCATTCAAGGTGGAAATTAAAAATGGAAACAAAAAGGGATCTGGTACTGTATCCATGTTCATCTTGAGGAATCCCAATCCTCGAGCGAGTACTTCCGAGCGGACAAGAAACCGATCGAGCATAAGCAATGAAAAAGATTAGATCAAGATCTCAATAGTTACTCTATAGAGTATAGTGTAGCAAAATAACCATGTTGCATCTCAAATATTCTCAAACAAAAGAGCCATACTCTTCCTTGAATGTGTTCACACACATTAAAATAGTCTCAAACAAAAGAGCCATACTCTTCCTTTAATGTGTTCACACACATTAAAATAGTCTCAAACAAAAGATCCATACTCTTCCTTTAATGTGTTCACAAACACATTGATACACAGTCATATACTTGCTTCTGAACCATCTTCCATAGCATATTCCAAAACCATTTTGTGCAAACTTATTCTCCATGGTAAATTCACATGTTGCAATTGTCATAATTTCGTGCATCAAAAGATGGTAACTCAAATTCCACATGTCCATCATAATGCATAGGTATCTCTTGAACCTGAATGATATCCTTTGCTTGCTTGAGTTCCATGTGTAGGCTGCTTTGTGAAGGCATTGCATGTAGTATACCAATTACTCTGGAGGGACCATCAGACTATTACTAGTGTGGCCACATTGTCATCCATAAATGGTTATGTGCCTAGCCATGTTTGGCTGCAGGATGAGGAATTCCAAACCCCAAGCAAACCTTTCTGAGCAATCATAAAAGAGAGGAAAATCCCACAAGATACATAGACCTTAAATCATAACAGAAACAATTAGCATCAAATTACATATTACAATCTATCTATGATTGTCTCTAAACGTCTAGAGAATTCTGAATAAAGACTAAGCCAGTATGCATCATCCAAGTTGATGTAATTAGACAACTTTGGAGCGTGGTGGTGCTCAGCTTTGCTCGACTTCCAAGCAATTTGGGCTCCAACAGAAAAAGACACTGAGCAAGACAAACCAAAGGAGTGCTAGCTGCAGATTTGATATCTTCATCCACCCTTATATTAACTCCTTGATTATCCAAGGTTATGCTCACTCCTCCAATCACGGCTTGTGGTTATTAATATTCAAACCGTGGTAGATACTTGGACAAGTAAAAGTGTGTGTGTGTATGTGTGCGTGCGTGCAATGTTGTGGAGGAGGAGGAGGGTTTCTCAATACATAATACTATGGCAAGTGCTTGTAGGGAATTTATAGAAGAAGTAGATTTGGTAGATCGTATTGGTAGGTTGGAGCCAATATGAACAACGTGTATTTGCAATCTTTGGTGCTAGATTGTACCTTATTGAAATTGGGGAGAAATGTTTTTGGGTGAGTGACTCCATTTTCTCTAGCTCACAAAAAAGATCTTCAACGTATAATCGTGACACTTGACAAACGAAGAGGAGAAGGAAAATATCATTCACATCACATACTTGAAAAAAATAGTTTTCATGCATGGACTACGGAGTGTTTTAGAGTTTTCATGGTGAGTTGCAAAAGAGGAGGCCCCAATCACGAGGACTTTGTGACCAAAGGTGGGAGAGGTAATAAAGATCATAAGGTATTGTCGACATGAACGATAATCACCACTTGCATGCAACAGCTTGGCATTAATCACCTCTTATGCAATGCCTTCACAATCACCTCGACCCATCTTTCGATGAGAACAAAGATGAAGAGTTTGGGTGTGTGTGTAATTCATGAGCCTTCTTCCTCTCCTGACTTATGCACTAACTAGACACCTCTCTACTTTCTAGCAGCAGGAACATTGGTATGCTGATCCTGGTTCTCCATATCCTCCTTGTGTCTAAACCTTTGTGGTGGCTCTCGAACATAACTCTTCTTGTTGTGCGGGATCTCACACGGACAACTTGAGAGTGATTTGCACATGAAACACAATACTGCATTTTGACGTAAATCTTGGGAAGTGTGTACCCATCATAAACGCAAGCATCCTGCACATCTTGCACAGCAACTTATTCAACAATGTTCCCTACAGCAAACCGCTTGACAACCTTGCACACGTCGCCCACAATTGGAGCACATGATGGGGTTGGTGTGGTCTCTTTCATGCTTGTTACATCCACCGTTGCGGCACTTACCGTCATGATTGCTTATGCCGCAACTGCTTCTGCTTCCTCTTCCTCGTGGATCTCTCTCTCTCTCTCTCTCTCTCTCTCTCTCTCTCTCTCTCTCTCTCTCTCTCTCTCTCTCTCTCTCTCTCTCTTCTTTTTATTTTAATAAAGGGAAATTTGGCTACATTCAATCATCGCTAATACATCAAAATCCATCTCTGCAAGTCCTCATACAAAAATCATTTATTGAGAAGCAAAAAAAACCTCGTCATCCGCCTACACGTTAATAGAAGGGAAGATCTGACCTCAAGCATTGAGAAGGACGGCACCACCAAACTCTTTGAACTTCTTCTCTGCAAGCTTAGAGAAGAATTTGGCTTTAACAACCAGAGGAGTGGGGGGAGCATCGCCCTTAATTACCTAGCACCTTGAAGTACCCGAACTGTGTGACTTCCAGCAAGGGCCCCTTTCCTTCCAGAGCAGACAATCCACATTCACATTAATGGGACAGTGGCACTTGTTCATTGTCTTGTGGAAGTAGCCCGAAGTACCCAGGGTAATATTTGTCAAACAGAATGCGATGGTGGTGCATACCTCCTGCATTACCATGACCTCCGGCATGCTTTTTGTGCAGCTTGCCAATTCTTCCATGGCCTGCACTAACATGACCCCTCTTCTTCCTGTTCTTCTTCAACCAAGTCGTCATGGCGGCCTCCGGCCTAGTCTCGAACCAGGAAGTCTCTCTCTCTCTCTCTTTTTTTTTGATACAATAACGTCTTTCACCACATCAAATTGATATCTAGTAAGATATAAGGGTAAATGAATTTGCAGAGCAGTCCGAAAAAATAACACAAGGTTCAAAGCTTGAAACTTGGAGCCCAATGCTGCAAAACCCCAAGCTGATGACTTAATACAAGTGAATCCTACTGCAGTACTCGATTGAAAAGACAGAATAGATCTATACAAAGATACATCAGAAAATCACGTGGCATGAAGACCCCTGTGAAAAATTGCAAAGACCTCAATAAGCCCAGTCCTTGATGTTGCCTATTTCAATCTCGGTTGCATCAGTAGCCTGGATTTTGTAAGTCAGATCCAGCTCCCGCTTAAAGCGATCCTTGGAGCTGGCATAGAGCATCCTAGTCCTCACACGAGAGACATCAGGAGACCATGCAACAAAGAAAATCTTGCTCTTCTGACAGTTGTCCTCTGTTACAAAGTCATAGTCATAAATGGCATATCTGCAATCTTTCTCAAGAAGAGATGCAATGAATTGATTGTAACTCTCATCAGGTCCCGCCAGTTTCTTTACCACAATCTTGTTCACCTTGTCATCAATCTTGTAAACAATATAGCGGTGCGTTCTTTTACTTTTCAGCTCCATAAACTTAAGCTTGCATTCATCATCAACAGCGATACCAGAGGCAGCATTAGCCATGGCAAACGAGACGCTCGAAGGACAGAGCTCGACCGAGTTGTTGTGGCTATGGCGATAGCGATGGCGATCACAAGCTTCGGCAGAAGAAAGAGAGGCCCTCTCTCTCTCTCTCTCTCTCTCTCTCTCTCTCTCTCTCTCTCTCTCTCTCTCTCTCTCTCTCTCTCTCTCTCTCTCTCTCTCTCTCTCTCTCTCTCTCTCTCTCTCTCTCTCTCTCTCTCTCTCTCTCTCTCTCTCTCTCTCTCTCTCTCTCTCTCTCAAAACACAACTTTCTCAAAGAGCGCGCGCCGACGCGCGCTTTTTGCAGGAGTTGAGTTTTTAGAGAGAGAGAGAGAGAGAGAGAGAGAGATCGACGCGCGCTTTTTGCAGGAGTTGAGTTTTTAGAGAGAGAGAGAGAGAGAGAGAGACGAATGAGTGACGGCCGTCGTTGTCAAGGTCAACTGTTGCCTCTGTCAACCTACGTAGCCGCCCTTTGCCTATTGCCCACACCTGCTCCAACCCTTTGCTTAGTTCCGCCATAATAATGCTCGAATAAGTTCGCTCCAACCCTCTACTTAGTCTCGCCATAATATTGTGTGTGTGTGTGTGTGTGTGTGTGTGTGTGTGTGTGTGTGTGTGTGTGTGTGTGTGTGTGTGTGTGTGTGTGTGTGTGTGTGTGTGTGTGTGTGTGTGTGTGTGTGTGTGTGTGTGTGTGTGAGAGAGAGAGAGAGAGAGGAGAGACACATAATAGTGTGTGTGAGAGAGACTCCACTTCAAAAATGAGTAATCTTTTGCAGCATCTATGTTGGATATCGGAGAAGGAGGCAAGTCTCCGGAATTCAGATCATTCGAGCTGAAGTAATTTTCATCTTATTCATCTGCAGGCAAATTTGCATCAGGAACGGAGCAGCGCCTACATGTATTCATTCCATCTGAATTAGCTGCAGCAATTTGGGCTTGGTCAAGCATGAGACATTGCCAAGAGAGGGCCATTGGAGAGGGTAAAAATGCGACATCTGATCCAACATTTATAGATTTGGACGGAAATTCAGCCTCGTCCATATCCTTATCAACGTCCATCAATGACCTGGCTATCACCAAATCTATGGCAGGCATTGATTGCAAGATGGCATCAGAGAAAACATCAACATTGGCAGGAGCTACTAGAGCATGGTTGCAGGGATTTGCATGGTCTGTCACAACTGCGGCAAGGTTTTTCAAGGTGGTTGCACTGTCATCATCATCTGTTACAGTTTCTCAGGTCAGGATGTTGAAGATATCAATTGCTCCTACGTCATGCTCATCAAGAGTGTCCAAGAAGGTTTTGATAGTAGCAACCTCATCATAGGTTGCAGCAATGAATGCTTCGTCTGGACTATTGGCATCACCATCGGCGAGAATAGCGGCATCTGTGGTTCATGTAGGACAACAGGTTTTGTAGGAGCAAATGCAGAAGCCCAAGGCAGCATTCTTCGCTTCAAAAGCTCTTAATTTGAGGGATATGGCGACAGTATTGGTTGCAGCAGTCTTGTCTACATATGGTGCGGCTGCAAATTGATCTGTCTGCAGCAGGGTTGATGACGTCTTTCTTGGCCGCAGGGGTTGCCTCAGTCACATCAGTATTAATGGCAGCAGCATTAGCGTCTACATTGGTTTTGCAGCATAATTAGCGAGGGTTGAGGGAGTTGCATCCGCCAAGCAAATGGTCACGTATCCAAAGTGCAAGGCGTTGCAAAATGGTGAGAATCGTCCATCCTCGGTTGCATTTAAGCGGGACACCACATTGGCTACATGATTGCATGCACAGCAGCAAGACAGAGGCTCAACGCCAATTAGAGAGTTGGATGTGGTTGATGTGATTGCTGCAGCAAAACAGACAGGTTCGGCATCACGTCCATGGGTGTGCTTGTCGGTATGGTAAGAGGGGCCCAACTGCTCTTCGTCCGGAGCATAAAATATTTCGAGCATGGCAAGGATTCTACCAGGAGAATGATGCGCAGTGGTTGCAGGTGGGCATCCGGCCCAGACCGCTTGAGAATTACAGCCAGAATGAGCTGCATTACAGGATTTCTCATGGACACGCTTTGCAGCACCGCAGAGGGCATGGCTAGAGGATGTAACGTCATTGCCACGAGAGGGCAATAATTGTAGGGCTCTCTCATTGCATGCAAACTACAGGTGCAGCATGTCGATTGTTGAAGCCTTGTGCATGGTGCCATGCAGGGTATCTTCAACAGACGTAGGTTGCAGGTCCCAGACCCGTACTTGGAGATTGATACCATGTGGGAGTGAAAGGCCAGGAGGCCTCCCACTATTAGAGGCACAGAGACTGTGCATTATATGAGAGATTCCATTAGTGTGTGTGTGTGTGTGTGTGTGTGTGTGTGTGTGTATTTTACACAGAGAAGAAGAAGAAGAGAGAAGGTAGAGAGAGAGAGAGACAATACACACAGATAGGTGGTTAGGCGTGATTGGATTGCCATGCTATGTGTGGATACATAGGATAGTTAAATAGGATGATGATGAGTGATTTGAACGGATGCTCGTATCCTTTGGGTTCTGGAGGCATGATAGCTGGCATATTTTTATTTTATTCCAACAGTATCTAGCACCAAACGGGGGTCCAATCCTCTTGTCTTGATCCTCGAGAGTCAACATGCAACTCACCCTCTTCACGTATTATGAGCGCCACTGTTTTGGAAAAATGTGTCTCAGCTTAATATGGTGTCATTTTCCATTTCAAAATTGTCAATTGGGAAAAGGGAAAAATCCTCCCGAAAATAGAAAAAAATAGTATAAAAAATCGAATAAATAACCCATTTTTTTCAAATCTCCTCTTACCCGTGTTGAGCTATATATAGTATCTCTATATATAGGTCAATATTAGCAAATTCAAGGAAATGAATTTTGTATGTTTAAGAAAATGATTTTTCCCTATCATTGATGAGCGTGTTCGCACACAAGCCGCGAAAATGTGTTGATGAACGAGAGAGTTTTTTGGCTGCTTCTATGAAATGAAGCTCTTGCCAGTGTTTGCAAAAAATGTTTTTAGCAACCAATGGGAAAAGGAAGAGCATTGAGCATTGGTAATCTCCCAGTTAGTGATGGTTTTAGTGCTTTTACCAGTTTTTACACCAAAATCCTAGTCAATTTCCATCAAGTTGATCCTCCTGCCTAGCCATCAATTTTTAGCTTTTTTCCTTTAAAAAAACATTAAAGGTCAATTTTCTATGAACGTTGGCTCTTACAAGCTAACTCTATAAAAAACAACAAAGTTAGTTGGAGCAAGGCTTCGTTTAGCGAGAAAAAGTCATTATTTTCCCATGCTCAGTTTATTCAAGGGCAAGCAAAGAATGCAGCTATGCTCAGTTTATTCAAGGGCAAGGAAAGAATGCAGCTCATGTCTGCTTTACCCCAGCCAATCATGCATGTGAATCTCCTCTGTGTTGAATCTAAAATATCCCACATTAGTGCAGTAATGTATAGAGCAGTGAACGAGGTGTGTTCGTTCCACTTCTCCCATCGATCGTCGTTCTCAATAGGACAACACAAAATAAGGATGCATATAAATACCATGCTTATAATATGTCTTCTCTGCAACCACTCCATTCCAAGCACTTGTCAGAGGGCCCGCATCTAGCTTGGAAAGGTCGTAAGGCTCATTCTTGAAGAGAGACCATAGCCCTTTGAAAATTTTGATTTACCCTTCCTAATTATATATTTTAGAGTAAGTTAGAATGGCGACTTGTAGATTTTATTTATCTAGTGCTTCTTTTGAAGGGGTAACATTTTGTCGTACTATTCTCTTTTCTCTTTGTAGTGCAATGATGCAATATTGTTCTTCATTCACTGGTATGGCCCGAACCACCATTGCTTTACATCACTAAAAGTACACCATTTTTTTCTGCACATGTCATTTTCTATGTTTACGTTTTTGACACACGCACATACACACACATGGGTTTCGCTCGGTTTTTTGGTTTGCTCGGTAAAGTTTGCTCGGTGTATGGTAATACTCGTTCATCTTGTGGTAATCGACACAGATTCGCAACTTCACATTCTTTTTGGGGACCACAACAATTGGCAAAATCCACTCCACAATGAATCCCACCTTCAACAATCTATTCAGGTCCTCTTTTACTTGTTTAGCATAATTTATATTCATACGATACATGGCTTGCTTGGTAGATATCGTATCCTTCTTTAAAGTGATACAATGTTGGTAGAATTTGAGATCCAGACCCTTCATTTTCGAATAATCCCAAGCAAACACACCCATGAATTTTGTCAATAGCTTTTCATCTTCCTTTAATTGAGAGACTTTGTTCATCTGCTTCTCAAAATCATGTTTTTGGTATAACAACTTCTTCAACTCCATTTTCTTTGGGTCAATTTTGCCCTCTTCACCTAGCTACTCAATGTCCTTATTGATACTCAATTTGGTTGTCATCCACCATCGCTTGGTTGGGACATCATCCGTATAGCAGTTTTGAATCGTTTCCACATCCACCGTACAGATGAACATCAAATCCTGATTCTCCTTCAAAATTCAACTTCTTCTTCATTCCTCAATCCTTCCATCATATTCACTAGCTTGATAGCAATAGTTGGGTCTTGTCTCAAACATGATTGACTTGTTGGTATGGGGTATGCACCTTCCTTGATCCTCTTTGTATGACTAAAAGTATACTTTGTGCAATTCTACTTAACTTTAGCTTGCTGAAGCCATGGTCAACCCAACAACATCTGATAATCTTCTTTTATTCTCTGTAGATCCACCACTCACCCCACAATATACCTCAAGGTTGCACCATTAATTGAATTTTCATTTAGACAAAAAATAGAACTGGTTCCAGTTCGTGCCATCCATATTTCTTACATATCTCCCATGTAATAATATCCATTCCAGATCCTCCATCTATAAGCACATTTTTTATGTTACTTCCTCGATGCTACATTGTGATGAGTGGAGCCCGATCATCTGCCAGAGGAGCAAAATCCTCAGATGTGACTTTGTTTGTTCTTGGTGGTTCCTGCTGTGACATAGCTTTTTTTGGAAGTCGATACGAGTCATAGTATATCCCCCAACATTTGTTTCCAAATATCTAAATGAAATAATCCATTCGCAAGCTTCCTTCTCCAAAACAGCTTTGATCGGCTCTTCATCCGGCACCTCGTGGGTTACTCCAGTATCCCCTTTTTTAACTTACTTGCAATGGACATTTTTTCACCGGTTTGTGCTACTTTAATTATACTACTTCTTCCACAATCTCTCTTGTTTTGAAATCCCTTGGAGTATCTACAACAGTTTTTTTGAAAAGTTGTGACTGGTTCAAGACAACCCTTGTATCTTTCATGGGAAGAATATGTGGCATCAATATCGGCTCTTTCTCCATCCATCTCACTCCTTCTTTTAGAAATGTTATTTAATTAACAATGGTTAGTCAAACCGCCTTCCGACTTGGGTGAACTTCCTTCTCTGAGAGGGTAATTGCTTGTACTTACGGATTGATAGTTTTACCTTCTTCGTCTGTTTCTCTTCCTCTATGGTCATCATTCCAATGAATACCATGTTTGTACTGGGTCCTTTCCTCTTTTGAGCTTTCTTTCAATTATGATTGATATTCCGCAATTTTCTTACACTCACTTCGTCAATGATCATAGTCCAAACAAAAGGAGCAATGCGCTTTGGTTTGGGTGGGTAAAAATTGAATCGGCCTGCACCTCAATTGTATCCGGCTCGGCCACCAAATTGGCCTCCTTGATTCAAAGAGGTTGCATAATTTTATTGAGCCTCCTTCTGTTGGGATTAGTGTGGAACTTGCACCGCATGGGATGGCTAACTCGTCTATTGATTTTGTTGAGTTTGCCAATTTTCCATATTCCTCAAATTATATGGGCATTGGCTGGCGTTGTGATTCTTCATCTAACAAATGTCGCACCAAAGTTAGTTTGATGCACAGTCTGATTGCATGACCCTAAATTTGACATTTGGTGCAATGTAATCTTCAGGTGTTCGCTTCCAAGTTCTTCCCCTGTCCTGTCATCGCCAGGGCCTTCTTTTTGGCTTCCTTGGTCTTTGCTAATCGTGCAAGAGGATCTTCATCCTCATCCAAGCTATCATTCTCTTCTAATTCATTGTTCGTGTCTTCTTTAGAGTCAGTGTGTGCTGACTATTTCTTGGACTTCTTTAACCAAGGTACACCTAATGATCTTTCAACCACCTACACTTCTAACATGACCTTCTCCGATGACACCGTTTCCAGTGCAGTGCGAAGGCTCTTCAACAATCGTCAAACATAGTAGGAATTGAGTATTCATATAACGATCGTGTTGTTTCACTCTTTGGAGTAACATGTGAAACTTTGTCGTGTGGGTTTCCACATCCAATTTCCTCTGTTTGCAGAGCCGCAAGCACTCCAGCATATGTGGGGTCTTCTTCTCATATGGAATTGTTTTAAGAATGCTGCAACAATTTCTAAAAATGTTTTAGATAATCGACTGGGTATTCTGCAAGCCACTTTGAAGCTTTTGTGCTTAAGATGGTTTCAAAAACCGCTCATTTATACACTATATCACTACTTGTTACCATATACATGTCGTAGTGATGAGTGTGAACACACTTAGGACCACCAGGGCAGCTCCCTCACTAGGAGGCTTTTTGCCCAGTGCATTGTATATACACCCATCACTCTAGGGCTATCTTATCTTTCCATTGCACACTAAGTAATACACTCTCTGTTGTGTGCCTTGAGCTTCCTTTGTCTTCTCCAAGATGTGTGTGTTTTCCTGCAACCCTAATTCCAACAATTGATATCAGAGTAGGTTGCATCCTCCCGAGCTTAGTCACCAACAGCTCTGATAGCGGGAAAAAGAGCAGTGCAATCGGGTGGCCTCTGTACTCGTGCACACTCCACAAACCACGCCTCATGCAAACAAGCAAAGAACAAAACAAAGGGAGCACCACCCTAAATTAAGAGGTTTAGGGACCTCACACATAGTGCACATAGGCAAGTGAGACTTCTGGCATTATGATGGCATCAAAACATATGGCAAAACACATAGAAACGAAGCTTAGGGACCTTATGTAGCACATATATACACAAGACATCAGCTTAACAATACAACGGCATCTGATCATACATAACAAGGATATAGAGAAGCAAGCCAAGGATGGCATAATCCCTTGTAAAAAACAATCAACCCAGCAAGTAGGTATGATCCTACTAGCAACACATCAATACCTTAGAGAATGATGGCGAGGATGGTGGCCATGGAGCATGAGAGAAGACTCCTTATTTAGGTTTTAGGGCTAGTAATGTAGCATACTAGAGGGAGAGAGAGAGAGGGAGAGAGAGTAGAGCTCCATCCATAGCTCTTCGTTGTGAGCAATGTCGTCATAGCTTCGTTGCTTGGTGAAGTGGGTGAAGTGTTGGTTTTGAGTGAGAGAAGGCCTCCTTATATAGGTTTCTGAGAGGGTTTAGGATTAGGGATAAACATGCTTAAATCCGCTGATTGGGGTTACTTTTTGCTTAGGGTGGTCAACAGATTGAGGTCACCTGATATGTCACCATCAAGATATTCTCTAGAGTGATGTGAGAGGGGAGGGTAAATGCTGATTTTTCTAATTGTGACACATGGGGATAAGGCCTTGACCAGCATTTAAGAGCAGGTAAGGTGGCTGTTGAAACTGGAGGTTCTGCACATGTCAAGGGGGGACCTGCTGGGTCCTCCTGAATATCAAATTCTCAAAAAATCCTCAACCATGGCTTCTTTTGACATGTGTTCTTTGAAAAAAACAGCATGTCTCTTTTCAACTCAAAAGTCTTTATCCCTGTTGACTCACCTTTACCATAAGATTTTCCCCTTTTCTCCTCCTGTAACTGCATTGTTGATGCCCAATCATTGCTTCTAGTAACAGTGAACTATTACCTACCAAATACTTATGGTGCATTAAAAAATATTTACCATGGGTAAAAAAAGTTATTGTAGGTAAAAAGTGATTTGTATTTACCATGTAGATGAAAAATATTTAGTGTAGGTAAAAAATATTTACTGTCGGTAAAAAAGTGAAAACGGAGTATGCTGTGTTGTGAGTCCACACGAACATCCTCGTGTAAATTTCACTAGAAATTCACACCTAGAATGGGCTATTCTGTAAGATATAGGTTGTAGGCATGCATAAGAGCTCGTTCCCACGTCTCTTCTGTCCATGGCACTTTTTACTCTTTGGTGCTTGTGAAGTAGATTTTTCTTCTCTTTCGAGATCCCTTGGACTAGAGTATCCTCATCTCCCCAACAACTGACTGTGTCTTTATTGCATCTTCAGAAGGGGTCCTAAAAACCATGCATCATATAGCCCTCCCCCTTAAGCTAGAGGTATTTGATGCCTCTAGCTGTAGGTTGTGCTACAATAGGGTTCTCTTGAATACTTACCCACCTGGTACCAATTGAATTTGCCATGTTACTGCTTTCTTGGCTGATGCACCCTGTTTAGTCCTTTCTGATGAATAATTGTATCCATCCATGACTAACAACTGGTCTCCTAGACCCTTGAAAGCCATACCCCATCCATTGTCAATATCTGCTTTCACTGGTAGCATTCTCTTTTTTTCTTTTTTTCTTCTCTTTTTTTCCCTTTTTTTTTTTTTTTTTTTGAAACGACTATGTACATGATTGTTACCTTAGTTGGAGCTTGAATATGATGAGCTCTCCTCTGAACCATCCTTAGCATTGATTTCACCAGCATATGGCTGTGAAAGACGACATTGGTAGGCCTTCAATCGCCAACCATTTACCTGGGTCTGATGTACCTTACCATCTAGGTCACCTAGTTGGTAACTACCATTTGAGAACCTCTGTATCACTACAAAAGGGCCTTCCCACGTAAGCAAGAACTTACCGTCCTTCCTGCGATCAAAACGATTGTCGTATCTGAGCACTAAAGAACCTTCCTTGATACCTTTCTTGACAAGGTTGCGATTGAACTTCTTTCGTTTCTTCTCTGCCTGGGCTGCATAGTACTTCAATGCTGACTCTCGATCTAGCCCTAACCTCTCCAAATCGATGATTCTTCCTTCCACCTGCTTCTCTTGACTATCCTGCTGATGTGCTTTTAGAACTCGGAGGCTCGCTAGCTCCACTTCTATAGGCAATAGTGCCTCTTGCCCGTAAACCAAGTGAAAAGGTGTATATCCCAAGGATGTTTTAAAGGATGTTCTGTAGGCCCAAAGTGCTGCATCTAGGTGTTTGTCCCATGCCTTAGGATGTAAATGCACTTGCTTAGTGATGATTTTACATATAAGACCATTTACCTTTTCCACAAGACCATTGCACTGAGGGTAGTATGGTGTAGAGTGCTTGCGCTTGATTTTTAACTTGCTCATCAATTGCCCGACTAAATCAGCTCGAAATCCCGGTCCCCTATCCGAGAGAATCTCCAAAGGTGTGCCAAAACGGCAACAAAGGCATTCAAAAATGAAATCACTAACGTCCTTGGCTGTGATACGCTTTGTGGGACGAGCTTCTGCCCATCTGGTCATGTACTCCACCCCCATAATGATGTATTCCTTCCCTAATTGAGTGCAAGGTAGTGGCCCTATTGCATCTATCCCCCATTTTTCAAATGGCCCATAGGTTTTGATTGGATGCTGATTTTCATGGGTAAGACGCCTTGGTCCAGCTTTTTGGCAAACCTCACATGTGTGGCACCAATGTTGTACATCTCGATGGAGGCTTGGCCACGTGAACCCTACTTGTAAAATCTTTCTGCTAGTAATCTCTTGTGCAAAGTGGCCACCACACACACCTTCATGACAACTAAACAAAATATCCTTTATCTCTTGGGATGCAGGAACTCTCCTTAAGACAGCATCTTTCCCTCTACAATACAAGTCCTCATTCACTAAGCTATAGCTGGTAGCCTTTTTTGCCAACCACCTACGTTCACTTTTACTCATACCAGAGGGTGCTTCACAATGCTCAAGAAAGTAAAGTAAATCATGCAGCTCCTCCTTTCCCTGGTATAAAGGACTTTTCACAAGGATAGCATCTACTATGAGAGTTTGTAGTTCTTCACCTGCTAAGGCATCTGCTTCTCGATTTTGATCTCTAGGTACAAAGTGCACTCGAACTTCTTTAAAACCCTTCAACAAGACCTTTGCTTCCCTCATCTTAACAGACAATTTGTCATTTTTACAGGCCCATACACCAACCATTTGCTTAACAATCAACATGGAGTCACCAAAAACATTTAATTTTGTGATGCCCTGAGAAAGACAACATTGCAACCCTAAAACAAGGGCATGGTACTCTGCCTCATTGTTAGAATGAACCTCTTTTCGATGAAACCCTTTTGCAAAGATCTTCTCCTTCTCTGGACCTAATATTACTATGCCTGCTGATGCCTTGTCTTTGGTCCTCTTGTAAGCCCCATCAAAATACAGACTGTGTGCTCCCAGTAGAACTTCAGGCTTCGGGATAGGCGGTACCTTACTAGGTGCCTCTTTCTTGGCCTTCTCATAACACCTTTGTGTGAGGACATCTGCCAAACAAGCACGGGTGGAATCCTCTACTTGTAGTGTGTAGTCAAACTCTTGAAGCTGCACCACCCACTTTGCTATTCTTTGAGACAATTCCATGTGTTGTAGGGCATATGGAAAAACCTCCTCATTTGTGATCACCACAAATTGTCTCGGAAGTAAGTAGGCCCGAAACTTCTCCACTGCAAACTTAAGAGCTAGCACCAATTGCTCAGTTGCGCTGAAACCCTTTTCAGCAGCTGTCATCACTCTACTAGAGAATTAGACTGGTCTCATGAGAGATGTCTTTGGGTCTTTTTGCATCAAGACAGCTCCTAGAGCTTCTGGACCTACACTAGGATTTACATAGAATAATTCACCCCATGTGGGTTGTAGGACGACAGGCAATGAGCTCAAAATGGTTTTAACTTCTTGAAAGCACCTTTCACCCTCCTCACTCCATGTCAATGTAGTGTGTTTAGTGAGCTGCTGCAAAGGATAGATTGCCTGAGAAAGGAGATGTATGAATCGTCCCATGTAGCGAACCTTTTGAATGAAGGAGACTAGTTGCTTCACGTTTGAAGGAGTAGGTAAAGCTAACAATGTTTTTACCTTTTCAGGGTCAGCCTCAATACCATCTTGAGACACAACATGGCCTAGTAGAGTGACCTTGCTCTCACCTATGTGGCACTTGTCTTTATTCAATTGCCCACCCAATTGGGCCAGACGGGCGAAACCTTCATCAACCTTGGACAGATGTACTTCCCTAGAGCTGTAAATGCAAAAATCATCAATGAAGACTCGTATGGACTTACCAAAGTAAGGTTGAAACACCAAGTTCATAAACCTCTGGAAAGTAGCTGGGGCATTAGTTAAACCAAAAGGCATAACTCTATAAGCAAAACACCCCCAAGGTGTTATGAAGGTAGTCTTTCTTTGGTCTTCATCTGCAATTCTGATTTGGAAGTAGCCTGAGTACCCATCACACACTGTGTACCTTTCATGACCAGCCACTTCATTTAGTATTTCATCTTGAAAAGACAAAGGAAAATGGTCCCTTTTTGTGGCTGCGTTTAGAGGTTTGTAATCCACACATACCCTCCACTTCCCATTTTTCTTTGGTGCTACCACAACTGGAGACACCCACTCAGAATCTTCCATTGGGTAGATAAATCCTGCCTTGAGTAATCTTTTTACTTCTTTTAAGAGTGCATCTTGTTGCACTAGCCCTAATCTCCTTAGCCTTTGCACCACTGGTTTGGCACCTTCCTTTAATTGGATATGGTGTTGGGTTACCGTCACTCCTTTAATGTGCTCGTAATCAGTTATAAAGAGGCCAACATGCTTCTTTAGTACCTGCAAATAGGGTTCTCTCTCTTCTTCTAGTAGGTCCTTAGCTAGCATCTCCTCTAAGCCTGTGGCTTCTTCCTTGTTTAGAGAGTCTTGACCACCTTCTCCTTCTGGGTTTCGCAGTATTATACCCATGACTTCCAAAGAGCTAGCATCCTCCTCAGATGAAGAGCAGCTGCTTGTGCTCCATCCATCCATAGAAGTCTCCATCTCTAGGTCTTGTTGTCTACCTTGCTTCATGTCATACACATTTTTTTGTTGCTTGCCACCTACCTTATGATTTGGTCGTAACTCAAGGGAACCTGTCTCCCAATCTTGCCTAGCTTTCATAGCCATAAGCCAAGGTCCTCCAAGGATTAGCGGATAGCCCTCCCCCTTAGTTGGGATCACATAAGCATCAATTGAGATTGCCACACCAAAAGCTGAAACCTTCACTCCATTAACCTTTCCCACACAAGCCACCCTTACATTATTTTCCATCTTAGCTTGTAAGGAAGGTTGCTCGTTTACTTCCAAACCCAACCTGTGCATTAATTTCTCTATCATAACACAAATCTCGGCTCCACCATCTACGTACACATTGGAGACTCGCTGACTCTTAATCTCTGCATCAATGACTGGCACGATATCCTTCATGCCTCTTGCACTAATAGACCCAACTGACTTTGCCTTAGCCCTCCTGGTGCTGACCATCTTAGACCAGGTTCTACGCATCTTTGGGGAAAGGTGGAGGAGTTGCTGCCATGAAATCTTTGGTCCTTGCTTACTCACATCTACTACCAGGTCGTAAGGTATGGATCCTACCCCAAGTGGAAAGTCTTCTACTCCTATGTGCCTCCTTGACCTACTCTTCCTTTTCTTGTCTCCTATCACTTGGGAGGAACCCTCATTCCCTTTATCCGGCTCTGAAGCTTCCATTTCATCAGTTCTTTGTCTCTTAACTCTCTTTATTGGCATGGCAATAGCTTCCTCCATTTTTTCTTTCCCTTTATCCTTACCATTGTCAAGACTTATGATAGAGACAGCCCTGTCCTCCCCTCCCGATGGTAGTGGAGGGATCTCTGCTGGTGCTTGTGGTGGTGGAGGAGGGGGTCTCAATATTTGGATTGGTGGAGCCACGTGTGCATTTTGTCCATTTAGTGGCCTAGCTCGAGGAGGAGTGACTTGCTGGCGAGGAGGCCGTCTTTGATTACCATTTCCTTGATAGCGTCGTGGATGGGGGCAATAATACATGCCGTGACCTACCTCTCCACATTTGTAGCAAATGTACTCACGTGCTTGCCTTTGTCCTTCTTGTCTATTTCGTTCCTTTCCTGGCTGGGGAGCCCTTACACCTTGAACCAGATTGATGGACAGGCTCTCTAGTTGATTGGTGATTTGTTGAAGTAATTCTTGTTGAGAGGACTCTTGGTCTGTTGCTCCTGTCCCTGCTACTACCCTTGTCGTAGGTTGAGCTAGCGGTGGAGGCTCCATTCCCCCTTGTAGTTGAGCTTGGAATTTTAACTTCCTATCCTTCTCCCTTGCATAAGTCATAGCTTTATCAAAGGTATCTGGGAATTTACCTTTTACCTTTTCTCGAAGAATGGGGTAAAGCCCTGCCAGGAAACAGTCCTTCTTTAGGCATTTTGGCGCCCTTTCTCCTTCACCTAGTGATGCACACCATTTCTCCCACAGGTTGGAAAACTTTCCTTCATAGCTTCTATAGTCATTGGGTGATGTTTGGCGTAGCTCTAAGAGCTGTCTCCATATCTCCTCTGGAGGCTCATGGCGGTGAAATTCTTCGATGAAGGCCATCTTTAAGGACTCCAGTCTCTTCTTTCTTCAGGTGCCAAAGTTTGATACCATAATTTTGCACCTTCCCTCAAGACCAAAGGAAAGGCCCTTAACTTAGTAGCTTCGTCATCCCTTCCCGATACCAGAAAGGCCATTTCCAAATTATCCAAAAAGTCTGGAGCAACCTCCCCAGGCTTACCATAAAAATTAGGGAAGGCCATAAGTGAGAGAGTAAACAGCTCCAATTTATTTTAAAATAGAGTATGGTAATTACAATTTGGAGATTTAGCATAACTTAGCTCAAAATAGGATGAAGATCGACACATCAAAGGAATGGTAATAGTCTAGTAAGGGTAGAATGACAGGATGAGGAGAGCGCAAGATTTCCCCAAGTCTCTCGGCTCCAAACAACAGGGCTATTCTTTGCTGATAAAATATTTTTCCATCAATACAAATATTCACACGGATATGACGCACAAAATGGAAAGGAAACATGCGGGGATCATCATTCTCATTATTGGCATCCATACTTACACACAAGAGCCTAGCTTAGTTGCACCACCTTGGGACCAATGAGCCTGATCAGCCACAGAAGGTCAGCACCTCGGATCACTTCGACTCTTCCTGATGCATCTGTAAAGACGTAAGGCGTGATGGCAACACTTTGTACAATGCTGAGCCTTTTAGCAAGCAACAATTGGATGCTATTACCATAATCAGCATGACGAATGAAAGAGACACCATTAATGTGCAGCACATCATCAACTAAGATAGTTTCCTTATATTGAGATAACTTCTTGAAAATTAGCAGCAAAGGTAGGGCAGGGAGGCTTTTCACCCGGTCTCCAAAGCACTTTGGACAATATCCAAAGTGATCTTCACACGGACAGGAGGTTGGCTTGGGATTGGTGGTGTCCGGATTCACAAAGTGCACTGGGAGCACTCGCAGACGGGCGGCAATCTTGTAGGCAAGCCTTCGCCTCTTTGCTTCAGGAGGATTTATGGGTGAGAGTCGTGGTTGCAAGTTGGAGGTTGAAGTTGGTTGCTCACTAGCCTTTTTCTTGCCTGTAGTGGTCATGTAATCCCTTATTAATGAGATTAAGCCAAATGTTACCTTACGCTTGAGCCCGCGCTGCGGCCTTGGGCCACTTAGGTGTAGAGGTGATCTTCCTCCTCTTAGTCGGCTCCTTAGGAAAGAGAGGTCTGGTGATGCTTTCTCTTCCCTTAATGTGTGTCACAGTACCTTCGTGTATGTTGATGTAGAATATTTCAAGCTCGTGTGCGTTGGAGGTTTCTGGAGCACTCATAGGTTGAGAGGAGAGGTATATCAAGCTCTTCTTCTTACTCTCCTTCGTTGGCGACGATCACGAACAAGGCATGTAGAAGAACTTACTTCTTGAATTTCAATGACACTGCAACCTGGTAACAAGACCTCGATGAAATCTTTTAAGGCCTCTAAAGCCTCCTCCTCTTCTGTTCTCCAATTTGCAAACTCCTCACGCCATTCGTCCATGTTGTAGATTGCACATCTTCATTGCTTGTGGACTGAAGGTATGTGTAGCCCTCCTCAGTGGGGGCACCAAAATGATAGCGGAAAAAAGAGCAGTGCAATCGGGTGGCCTCTGTACTCGTGCACACTCCACAAACCACGCCTCATGCAAACAAGCAAAGAACAAAACAAAGGGGGCACCACCCTAAATTAAGAGGTTTAGGGGCCTCACACATAGTGCACATAGGCAAGTGAGACTTCTGGCATTATGATGGCATCAAAACATATGGCAAAACACATAGAAACGAAGCTTAGGGACCTTATGTAGCATATATATACACAAAACATCAGCTTAACAATACAACGGCATCTGATCATACATAACTAGGATATAGAGAAGCAAGCCAAGGATGGCATAATCCCTTGTAAAAAACAATCAACCCAGCAAGTAGGTATGATCCTACTAGCAACACATCAATACCTTAGAGAATGATGGCGAGGATGGTGGCCATGGAGCATGAGAGAAGACTCCTTATTTAGGTTTTAGGGCTAGTAATGTAGCATACTAGAGGGAGAGAGAGAGAGGGAGAGAGAGTAGAGCTCCATCCATAGCTCTTCGTTGTGAGCAATGTCGTCATAGCTTCGTTGCTTGGTGAAGTGGGTGAAGTGTTGGTTTTGAGTGAGAGAAGGCCTCCTTATATAGGTTTCTGAGAGGGTTTAGGATTAGGGATAAACATGCTTAAATCCGCTGATTAGGGTTACTTTTTGCTTAGGGTGGTCAACAGATTGAGGTCACCTGATATGTCACCATCAAGATATTCTCTGGGGTGATGTGAGAGGGGAGGGTAAATGCTGATTTTTCTAATTGTGACACATGGGGATAAGGCCTTGACCAGCATTTAAGAGCAGGTAAGGTGGCTGTTGAAACTGGAGGTTCTGTACATGTCAGGGGGGCACCTGCTAGGTCCTCCTGAATATCAAATTCTCAAAAAATCCTCAACCATGGCTTCTTTTGACATGTGTTCTTTGAAAAAAACAGCATGTCTCTTTTCAACTCAAAAGTCTTTATCCCTGTTGACTCACCTTTACCATAAGATTTTCCCCTTTTCTCCTCCTGTAACTGCATTGTTGATGCCCAATCACTGCTTCTAGTAACAGTGAACTGTTACCTACCAAATACTTATGGTGCATTAAAAAATATTTACCATGGGTAAAAAAAGTTACTGTAGGTAAAAAGTGATTTGTATTTACCATGTAGGTGAAAAATATTTACTGTAGGTAAAAAATATTTACTGTGGTAAAAAATATTTACTGTCGGTAAAAAAGTGAAAACGGAGTATGCTGTGCTGTGAGTCCACACGAACATCCTCGTGTAAATTTCACTAGAAATTCACACCTAGAATGGGCTATTCTATAAGATATAGGTTGTAGGCATGCATAAGAGCTCGTTCCCACGTATCTTCTGTCCATGGCACTTTTTACTCTTTGGTGCTTGTGAAGTAGATTTTTCTTCTCTTTCGAGATCCCTTGGACTAGAGTATCCTCATCTCCCCAACAACTGACTGTGTCTTTATTGCATATTCAGAAGGGGTCCTAAAAACCATGCATCAAGCTCCAACATACGCCTGCTCACTTTCTCCGATTTTTGTGAGCTTTAACGAGCCTCAGCAAGTCGACAAATACTTCGGGAGGGCTCATAGAGCTGGCTCTGCTCAAATTTTCAATTTGAGCTCATTTCGGCCTAAGTTTCCACTGCAAATAGTGTTGCGCATGCAATTTTGTCATTTTGTGCAGAATTTATGTCAGTGCCATTTTTTGTAAACAACATGTCCTTATAGTCTTCTACGGTTTGTGCTATATAGCACGTGTTCCCGCTTTGTTTCTCCTCTTTTCGAACATTTTTTACATCAGGTGCAGCATTTGCCATGGCTAGCAACAACACAGTTGTGTTTAAGATGTTTGCTGTGAGGATAGATTGGATGGGGACAATTACGTTGTGTGGGCTTACATGATGCAACATATCCTTGTGTCAAAGGGTGTCTGCAAGGCATATATGTATGTCTTGGTTCTGAGGATGTAGGCGATGTTGAGGATGTTGCAGGTTTTGGTGGCAAGGTTGTTGCTCCCATAGCTATTTTGCCTACGGCTGAGCAAGCTCGTTGGGATGTAAAAGATGTGCAAACTCATGCATTGATTGTGTTGTCTGTGAAGCGCACTATTACTCCTCATATTCGTTCAACAAAATCTGCAAAATTGCCTTGGTCGCAATGAGGATTTAATTGCATTGCTACGTAAAGAGCTGGACTCAAAGATCATGCATGAGAAAGATGAGATGGACACTTTCCTTGCTAGTGTCAAGGATATCAATGAGCAACTTATTTATGACGACGAAGTAATTTCTGCTGACACTTCCCTTGTGCAGAGTGTTCTTGATTTGAATGCTACTTCCAAGATGAAATATTTGGGGTTGTTGCATCATTACTTGGAAAAACAGTTTAAGCAGTGTGATGGTGGCATTGCCTTGTGTCAGACAAGTTACATTGCTATGTAAGTTTGGACTTGAGGATTGCAAACCTACTGCCACTCCCATGGAAACAGGTTTCAAATTGATTCTTCATGATGCTGGTGATCATGGTAGGTTACATGGCAGACTGGTTGTTCCTACAACATACTCTCTCTCTCTCTCTCTCTCTCTCTCTCTCTCTCACACACACACACACACACACACACACACACACACACACACACACATTCATATGGGACGAGACATGCGTCCAACAAATGCAAAGGGAAGGCTTTTTTGTATATGTTGCATTTGCTAGTAGCTTGAAGGTTTTCAATGTCACTCTTTACCAAACTATTGTTGGTTGCCTTATTTATGTATGTAACATGAGGCCGGATATTCAATTTCCAATCTCACATGTCAGCAGATTTATGCATAGCCTAGTGTCTAAGCATTGGTAGGCTGTCAAGAGGATTTTTGGCTACTTGAGTGGCACTTTACATCTTAAGCTTGTTTTATCCCAACAGGGGATCATTGCCACCAGATTTACATGCTTTTTCGGACTCAAATTGGGCTAGTTGTTTTGACATGCAAGTGTCCACGAGTGGTTTTCGTTTCATGCTCGGCAGTTCATGCATATCATGGTTAAGCAATAAGCAACCTACTGTGGTCACTTCCAATTGTGGGATGAGTACAAGTCAATCTTCACAACTGCGGTTGAGTGTGTATGGCTCAGACATCTTATGGTTCATTTGGGTGTTGGACAAGACACTGCCAACACTATCTACACTGATAGTTAGAGCACATTGGCAGTTGCAAGGAACCCAATTTTTCATGCTCGCACAAAGCACATTGAGGTGCATTACCACTATGTTAGGGAGAGGCTCTCAGCAGGAGAGATCAGTTTGGCTTCTGTGCCAACACATGACAACCTTGCAAATCTTTTCACGAAGGCATTGTCTTGTAAGAAGTTTGAAGCTTTCTGCAAAGCTTTGGGCTTACTCCCCTTTGTGGATTGATAATGTCCTCATGGCATAGCACTTCCCTATACTCTATGTGCTAGCTCTCGTTCACCGCATCACTCTCAGGGGGGATTTGTTACCATATACATGTGGTAGTGATGTGTGTGAACACACTTAGGACCACCGGGGCATTTTTTCCCTCACTCGGATGTCTTTCCCCCATGCATTGTATATGTGTCCATCACTCTAGAGCTATCTTATCTTTCCATTGCACACTAAGTAATACACTCTCTGTTATGTGCCTTGAGCTTCCTTCATCTTCTCCAAGTTGTGTGTGTTTTCTTGCAACCCTAATTCCAACACTACTTTCATCGAGTTGTCATCCAATAGTGTATACCGCTTCACAAATGATCGTACATGAGAATCCGACGATTTTCCCACAAATTTGTTTTACTTGAGCCCATGGTGCTTGTTGACCGATCTTGCCATGCTGGAAACCCCCAAAATTGCCTATCCAATTAGGACAAGTGATGTTGTGGCGATAGGGGTTCTGAATGGGAGTCTCAGAGACCCACTGGGTCCTCGCGTTGGTTT
The DNA here is from genome assembly GCF_014529385.1 of Adiantum capillus-veneris. NCBI lineage: Eukaryota > Viridiplantae > Streptophyta > Polypodiopsida > Polypodiales > Pteridaceae > Adiantum > Adiantum capillus-veneris. The sequence goes on from NC_140943.1 coordinate 30,919,533, forward strand.
GACTGGATCTAGAATCAAAGGCCGAATGTAGAACCAAGACCCGTAGTTACATTGGGTATGGTTCCCGAAGTTGTGGTAGCATTCCCTTTAAGACTCAATCCGACCAAGGCAGGAGTAGGGGTTCGAACTCACCCATACCCTCCACATCATATATGTGGCCTAGGGAAGGAGGGGCTATTTGTAAGAATTCCGGCGTTGATTCCGACCCTCTCAACGGGTGGCTATAGTGCAAACCAGTTCTATCGGGTCCACTTGTTTGTAACTTCCACCGTTTCTTCTTCAAATACCCGTTCCCCCCATGGATCTTCCGGTTGTGCAAGAGTGGCATCTCGGGTTACATGGGATTGCCACCAATATCCTCTTTGTCTCGGTGGAGTAGAAATCGGGGATGGCGAACCATGGGATCTTGTCCGCTTAAACATATTGGTCATCGTTTTGCAGTCACCAGCATCATGGACCCTGGCTCCATAGGTTTCTCTGATTCATTGGTTAATCGTGGTCGCCAGTGTCACTTGGATGTAATGTCGGAACATCAAGGACAGAAATTGACAACATCACACATAGAGTAAGGTAAAGAAGACCAAAAAGACATCCCACAAACACAAGAGAAAGATAGAAGATATAACCTCATACCCATTGCCTTACCACATAAGGAAATTTCCCTTTCCCCCTAGAGAACGTGGATATGACTTTACCTGTTTCAGTGTCTTCGTCATCAACCGTGTCTGCGCCAGCAGGAGCTGGACCACGAAAAACCGTGGGAGCTCGTAGGAGAAGGGTTGGAGGAAGCGGTGCAGGCAGCACGTCCCTTGGCAATAGAAGCGCCGGCGGCAGCAACATGCTGATGCAGATCCTTACAACCTTACAAAATTATGACTAAAACCAAGAAAAGAGGCCTTAATAGCTAAGCAGAAGATCTAGAAGCAAAATTGACTGCCTACAAGTCTGTTGTAAAATCTCTTGAGCAATTTTGCATTGGATACATCTGATTCATCACGAGACGTCATCGTTTTTTACAAGTTTGGATATGGCTGGATGCTTGTGAATCTTTGTGCATACAACAACGTGTATGTATGCAAGTTCCAAAGTATGTATGTGTGTTGCTTTTCTGAGATTTAATGTTGGTCTCTGTTGCTCAAATGTGGAAAGTTAAGTCACACCACTTCACTTATGCTCGTGGGTGACTCTGATCGGCCTTAACATGAACTCCTAGTGTGCTACTGTGTATTTGCGAGATCGATTTTCTCAGCAGCTATGGGTAATTTGTTTGTCTGATGATACGATGCAGACAGAAGGGAATCGCCTCTTTTTTGAGTGCACGTGGCTCTGCAAATATGGTGCTTGAATGTCAAAACCTGAGGATTTCCCCTCAGTGAGAACTCAGCATGTCCACTGTACTCGTCGCTCATGATGTGATTATGATGCAAATATGGAGTGATGGCAGAAGAGTTGCAAATCTTGCAGGAAGCAGATCTTCCAAGTCTTGTGCTCTCCAGACATTGTCGATGGCGATGCATACAAATGCTCCTGATGTTTGTAGAGTTTCCATCCTTTCTTTCAATTTTCCTTTCCCCGCCAGCACACTTTGGAAGTTTGTGGCTTGACCTCCTAATTGCCACAGCAGGGATGATTGCGTCTCTCTGATCCCCATACTATCACTGCTTTCATTCACAAATTCCACATGTGCCACATGATTGAATGCACATTGCGATTGTTGCAGCTCTTCTAAAATGTGAGCCAAGAGCGTCTCTTTGCCGAGCCCACCTTGGCCCACTATACCCACTAGACAGAGCCGTGGTGCCCTAAAACTGGCTGATCCTGTGATAAATTGCAAAACCTCGCTAGCTCGCTCCAAGCCTATTTTGGTGATGGGAGCTTCATCAGTGAATGTAACATTAGAGGGGAGCTTGGCAAGGGAGGCAAAAATAAGTGTGATACGATTTACAAGAGAGTTTAGCTCGGCGACTGCAGCGTCGAGCTCATTATTAAGATTGTGACTGTGTAGAAGGCCATAGAAAGGTAATGAGAGTTTGCTTCACAGCTTGCAGACTTATGGCAATACCTGCTGCCTCTTCACCGAGGCGTGTGCATTTTGGAGTTTTCCGTCTATCAGTTTTTGCACCCCGCACCCAGTTTGCATAGTGCCATACTTTCTCAAGCTTCTGTGATAGCTAAGAGCCGTTCATGGTTCTGCGGTAAGCACACTGGAGAGCTAGATTTGGTTTTGTAAGCAATGTCAAGATGCTCAAAAGCCGGTAAGGGGATTGGAATGACAAAGAGGCTCTATAAATCAAGGTGTCACAGAGCTAGTCCGGGCCTGAAATAAAACACACATCTCATCAAGGTGCCACAGAGTTAGATTTCGTTTCATAAACAATGTCAATATGCTCAAAAGCCGGTAAGGGGATTGGGATGACAAAGAGGCTCTACAAATCAAGGTGTCACAGAGCTAGTACAGGCCTGCAACTCGACAAAGAGCAATACTCTTGAAATCTACTTCTTGCGTTCTTGAGTTCGGGCCTGCAACTCGACAAAGAGCAATACTCTCGAAATCTACTTCTTGCGCTCCTGTTCTAGAGTAGCCGTGAACATGCAAGTGTAGGTGATTATCGTTGTTGGTTTTTCCAATCAGATCTTGGGCAATTTGTTGTCCCCCTTTGCACTATTCATCTCTCTAAAATTCAATGCTCCAGGGTTTGTGGCGATGATGCAGGGTGTGGTAGTAGCGTTGGTGCAATACGATCTACTGCATGTTGTCGGTAGGAGTAGTTGGAGGACCTTGAGGGCCATGGAGTACACAGATGGCGTTAGCAGACCAAGGCTAGTCACAGCGCACAACACTACTAGCAAATCCCTCTTATCAGGTCTAATTGTTTGCTTGGTGATTCCTCGTTTCACAATGCTGCCAATTGTCCTGTAGATCTTCATTACTTGCTAGTGCATCTTGCATGGATAACTAATTTGATGTTTTGAGACCATGTCCACCTTGTGCAACGTCTAGGAGGGGAGAGTTATTATGCACAGGTAGGGGGTGTCCATGCTGAGGATAAAGGGGTCTCACTAGCAATTATAGCAGCTATGTGTGTATGTCCACCTTCAACTACCTTACTCAGCTCGTTTTTGCAGGCGCAACTACTTATGGCCTAACTCTACCGTGTTTCATTGCAGACAGATCAAGAGAAACTTGGACACAACTCCTCTACATTTGCAACAGCGACATATTCCAACGTGCGGTGAGTACAAAGTGCCACATTTTAATCTTGAACGCTGAGGACACAGTAAAAAGGAACACACCGAAAATTGCATGCTGCCGTGGGAATGGCTCTTCCCTCGTATTATAAAAATTGGGGAGTGTGCAAACTCCCCCGTGCAGGCACACCAGCACGTTTTCTTTTTTTTCTATAACATAAGAGAAAAAGAACACATACAAATAATGAGATTACTCTCAGAACCTTAAACATTGTGCTATTACTTTTCTAACGCTTCGTACTTATTCTTTGCAAGGGACATTCAAGAAATCAGCTACCGCTTGCCTCTTCTCAGTCCGAAACCCCACAACAGCGCAATTCAGCACCAGGTACATAGTTGTTTCAAACGCTTGAACTGTCCGTTGCTTAGCCGTGACTAGTAACTAAATGTCACAAGGTTCTAATCGCATTGAACCATTAAGATTGAGTCCGACTCAAGCCTTCAATGGACCATCACCGAAAGCGTAGGATACACCTCAGTAGATCGAAAGCGAGACAGCGCACTTCAATCAAGAAGAAGGCTAGATTTCTACCATGCTCACAATCATGGATTGATATCGTCAATTTAGTACACCGATGGAGTTCAGAAATAGCAACGACATTCAGACCTTTAAGCATATGCTTTGTTTGTGGTGTAGTTTTCATCCAAAGAAGTGCCTCTTTTCATTGTACTCGAGCCCCAGAGGAGACATCGGTTGCAATGTTTGCTAGCAGTCTACTGGTATCCAGCTTAGAGGCTACACAAATAGAAACACAATGGGTGCAGTGCTCCGCTTGTGAGAACTCAAGTGCATGTCGCAGATATTGTGTGCCGTTACTTCCAGACTACACAAGAAGAATACTGAACGGAAATCAGCTTCGCATACAGCTACTGAGCGTCATTGACATATCTATCAACGCCATCTCAACAGTGACAACAATTGCACATGGTACACTAGACAGACGTTCAATATTAGATAACCCTCTGCTATCATGGAGTAAAGAGCATAGAACAACCTTCACAGAGCAAGACCTAGCTACATCACAAGTGGCAGACATACTTGCATTCAATCTTGAGAACAACTTCGTACTACATAAGTACATGTCGATGGCTGAACGACCGAATAAGAAGCTTGGCCTCTGCATACTAAGTCAAGATAGTGTGAGCAAGATCATTCAGCACCAACAAGACAACGCACCGTTTGCACTGATGGCGCAGCTTGACACGAGTTTGATGTTTGGTATCATCGAAAACATCGTTGAACCAGCCAGGAGAAGAGCATTCACCGCTAGCGATACTTACGAATTTGCTTCTCTGCACCTCCGTGGCCGTCAACAATTGCTTGAGAGAACAGTTACTTTCAAGCCCAACGGCATGCCTGCCGCATCAAGCTCCGTGAACGACATCACAATAGAGACGGCAGCGTTTCCTTTCCTGTTCCCTTTCGGGAAAGGCCAATATGATGGTAAAATCAACTTCAGTATATATGTAAAGATACGTCCATCGACTCTGTTCTCCGTTTACACCCTGTACAAGCCATACCTGCTCATAATGTACCAACTAAAGCAGGCTCTTATGTTGGCTAACAATACACACACGAGCTTGTTGCAAAGGGACATTGACAACTACAAGAAGGCCAATCGTACAGCAACTGACGAGGATACTGTGAGACATGTGCTTTGGTACAGCACCCCTTCCAGCATGCCAAGCTCCTGCTCGTGGCATCGCAAGAACCTAAAGGACTTGATAGCAATGGTGGACGAATGGGGAATGCCTGATTTCTTCTTGACTTTCACTGCCGATGAGGTCACAGACACAAGATGGCCTGAGGTTGACACGATCGAGCTAATTGCAAGTCATTTGAACGCCTCCTTCACTTGAACAGACTGCCCAGTCGAATGCGCCCTCACCTTCCACACTAAATTCCAAATGCTTATGTCCAAATATATACTTGCGAAAGGTGTGTTGGGCCGTGTGCACCACCACTTGGTTAGATATGAGGTCCAAAATAGAGGATCACTGCATGCTCATGTCATACTGTGGATGCATGAAGAAGACAAAGAGCAACTATTTGCTGAGATAACTGCATACATCCCGCCAGAAACTAGCATTGTGGTTTTGCCAGAAGTGAGCCGCCTCCGACAACTCGTGCTCGGGAAACAACTTCACAAGTGCCGTACAAGTTGTTACCACGGTCAAAGAGATGGAGTATGTAAACACGGTTTTCAATTTCATGCGCAGCCAAATCCAAACCCAGTCTTCAACGAACAAAATCACAAATGGCAATACTTCAGGCCCCGGCATGAAGACAGAAATGTCGTACCGTACCACCCTACACTGCTTCTACTATGGGGTGCACATATGAATATATAGCGGGTCACCAATTCATCGTTGTTATTACCTCCTGAAGTATGCACTCAAAACTCAACCAATGGGCCATCTCAACATCCGCTCAAAAGATGCAGAGCGCTTAGGCCTAGGTGGCCTTGACACTGTGAAATTGAAGATGATCTCAGCCTCTTTACTGTCGAAGCCTATCTCAGCAACAGAAGTGGCATTAAATTTTTTGCAAATCCCAATCATTTCAAAGAGTGACACCGTCCAATACGTCGACTCATCACCCCCGGCACTACGACAACGAATCATTTCTCACAACAATGATGTCGTGCTGCACCCTGTCGATCTGTACTACGCACGACCACAAAGTCTGGAGAATCTTATGTTCTACGACTTCCACAAGAATTGCATAGTGACGAAGGGAGAAAAAGGGAAAAAAAGTATTTCAGAGGCGAACACCTACAGCCAATCGCTGGAGGGGCAACACCGACTGGTCCGTTTCACAAACTTCCACCCAGGGCATCATCCGGAGGCTTTCTTTTACAACGTGCTGCTAAAGAGCATCACCTTCAGAAACGAATCCCAGCTGCTCTCACCGGAGAACACGTCCAGTTCATACTATCTTGAGTGCAAACTTAGAAATTTGATACTGACAGATGAGGACCTTGAGATGTACATCACAGAGTATACACAACGAAATATGCTCATGACAAATCAAACAGACCAATTTCACAACATGATACTACAGAAGACATCGTCAACAAAGGCTACCTCATTTCAATCTCCAGATATGCAAACAGACTACGAGCAACGGGACACAACTTCTCGTATCTCTGGCCTTCTAAACGAGCTTCAAAACGTCCAGAACGCGTCACTGACATCTGAACAAGCAGAGATCTACAAGAAGCTCAGAGCAGCAAAGGGTGGTCTGCATGTGATCACAGGCACTCCTGGAAGTGGAAAAAGCTTCCTCATAAGATATATCACAAGCCAACTCATAATGCAAGGGAAAACTGTCACACTCGCTGCTTCGATTGGTGCAGCGGCCACGAGGTTAAGCAGCATCGCAACAACTGTCCATTACCAATTCAAGATACCAGTGCGCACACAACAGTATCCCCTGTCAATCTCCGAAACTGATGACAGATACATCAGTATCAAAGAAGCAGACACGATTATCATAGACGAGATTTCTATGTTGACAAAGCAAACTTTTGATCTCATAGTACGACAAATTGTGAATGTCACCAACGGCACACTGCTAGACCCATTCAAAGATAAAAAGCTCTTCTTGTTCGGTGATTTGGCACAATTGCCGCCGGTATGCAGGCATCAAAGTGATCATTGCTACTCATGCAACATCACAAGCTCCACTTATTTGTCCACTTCTACTACGTACATTATGTCTTGCTCAGTGCGCCATGCAAAAGATATCTCTTTCATAGAGTTCCTCAATACAATAAGAGTCAAGCTCCCCACAAAGAAAGAGATCCATGATGCGCTCGGTGACCGCATCATAACGCATGATCAAATAGAGCAACACATGGATAGGAATATGACAATCATTTGCACACACAAGAGTGACGCTCGATATTATAATAACCTTCTCTTGGAACGCTTCCATCGGCATAGTCACATCATCCAAATCGGCCTCAAGACAAATGCACACAACGTCCCTGAGCTCCAAGCATGGCTTGAAGATCCCGACTTCCACGCAATTGACAGAATAGCAGAAGGAGCCAAGGCGCTGATAACAGAGAACATAGACTTAACAATTGGAGCAGCCAATGGATCACTATGTCACATAGACGAAATCCACCAAGATGAAGAAGGAGGCGTCAAAGCAATCAAAGTCACACTCGACACATCCAAATAGGAACTTACACTTCGATGGTCAAAGCATAGCAGACGGACATTCAATGGGCACCGGTACCATAAATCCACATTCCCACTAGCTCTCGCCTATGCTATGACTGGACACAAGTCCCAAGGCACAACAATCAACTCCAACGTCTTGCTCATTGTAAAATAATTTTTCGCCCCTGGCCTTCTATATGTGATGCTATCACGCGTCACTGAGCGAACCCGGCTACATTTACTAGAGCTACCTGCGCCAGAGATGTTCACACCATCTAGATTTTTGAACTTCTAGCCAGGAATGTTTCCTACGTCCTCTTCAGTATCAATTCCTCTTTCTATTAAACAGATGAAATCGCCTTGTAACTGCCTTCTATATAAAGCAAGAATTTTTGTTTAATTGCTTGTCTTCTCTTCTGTGGACTTCTCATGTTCAATATGTTGCACATCTAAGACACATTCCCTATCACCCCTGCTCACTCTGATCCACCTTTTGTAAATTTACTGCGCTTCCCTTTTTCACTTCATTCATTTGTGTTTAAACGTTTGTCGGATCTTATGCTTCAGAAATACTGCAAGAGGTCATCAAAATAAATTTTTTTACGTGCACGAAAGTGAATCAAACAATGGATCACAACACGGTACATTTTGCACGCTTCTCTGATCTTGCATCTACTTGTGTATGGGTGAAAGCATGTTAACGTGTCATACTTTTTCATGTCCCGGACAATGCTAACTAGCACAATTTTGCATATGCTAACTAGTACAATAACATGAGCTACATCTCCAAGGTCTATGACGTATGATATATCAGTAGAAAGCTCTTGAAACAAGGAATCGAAATGTACAACTTCCGACAAATTTTGATATTATTTGTAAAAGTTTTACCGGTTGCCCAACTTTTCTAAGATGTGCTAACTTGAAAATGCTAACTAGCATAAAAAGCGCGACAGGTTAACATGCTTTCACCCGTATACACATGCAAATCAATCACTCATCTTACTGTGCAGCTCTTCAAGCAATACACGAACAACGCAAAGGAAACGCAACCAGCGATACAACCTAAGAGATTTTACCTCACAACTACGCAGATGAGATTGGCAAACTCAGCAAGCAAGAAACCCCATGCGTATATTGAGGGGTTCCATACTTTTCAAGAGCGTCGAAACTTCATGAATAAGTGTGACGCAAGATATAAAGCTCTAGACCAAACGATGGCCACACCAAGCACAGACAAAATGACAACAGGTACTATTAAAAAAGAAAAATATAATGCCTTCTATCTGTCGTGCTAACCAACTTGCTCCTACATCCTGTAGGTCTCATGAAGCAAATACTTGAAGAGCTTGACATCCAATACGAGGATGATGAAAGTATGTTGCGTAATGTTGAAGCACAACAACTCCTCGACACAAAAACTGAAGGAGTTACACTGTACACGATGGAGCAGCTGCGGTTTGGTTACAACATTGATTTGGGTGAACTTTCAAAAGCTACTCAAGAAAACTGTGCCGCTATCTTGACAAATTTCATGACTTCAGCAAACCACACGCACGATGCAACTAACCCACCTATCACAATCCAGAAGGTAGCATGGCACTACAGTAAACACAAGGCAGTAAATTACGGACAACCAGCCTTCCCATACGAGCCAATTGCGACAGACATAGGCAAGTATGGATAACAAGTATCACTAGCTTCCATTCATTTCTCCGTAGCACCGTCATTTTTTTATTTACCTAACCAATCTGCATGGACTGCAGATTTAGACACTCAACAACCAGAGACAAGCATCGGCCTTCCACCCCAGAAAAAGCTGCGTCGCGGCAAGAATACATAGTCTACATTATACGCTGCACGAAAAACAATAGGAGATATATCGGAGTTACAAATAACGTCCATAAACGCGTTGGCCAGCACAAGCACAATCCTCCGAGGAGAATGCAAGCAGACATGCAAGCACATAGTCCTTTCGAGGACAATTTTGAAATTACCACTTTAGAAACCAGTACCAATATACATAAAGCTAGAAACTTAGAACATTTCTATAGTAAACAACACAAGACAACAACTGCATCAGGTTATAACGTTTGTTCTGGACGTCCACCAAGGTTCATAAAATATTATTTTTTGAAAAAAAACAAAAAGGTATAGCTGTGAACTTCTGCCATCTTCATTTCATTGTTTTGTCCACTGTCTTTGTCACAAAACGTTGGTCATTGGCTACAACAATGTTTTTTTTTCATTCAAACTATGGCAGACATGACAACTTATCAACTTCTTTGATTGAAATGCTTTTTCTATTCAGTTTAGAATGGGTAGGCCGATTCCAGTTGATCTGATTGAGCAACGGTCAGAATTTCAGACTGCAATGTACATATTGCAATACTGTCTCTACCCACATTTGCAGGAGCGGGTGCTCAGACACTACATGCACAAATGGAGTGAGTTCATTCCATGGCCAGTTCAACCACCTACCCCATGGCATCCACATTACATCACTTCGAATACACTCGATCGACAAATCACCATCATCATCGTCGTGCTAGCTGTTTGCTCCACAAAACACCATTGTATGTTATTCGTTCAGATTGCGGACGTGCTCGGCCTACTCGAGACTATAGAATTAAATTACTCTAATGTGATCCCCAACCACCTTCAGTCAGCTAAACAATTCGTTTCGCGCTATTTTTCTGTCAACCAGTTTCCCACACGCGCAACTCTGAAGAGCATCTTACCGATATAGTCCTCTTCTCCACAGAAGATTTGTCCATTTCATTGTAAAGAAATCATTGCATGATACATTCAAAGTTCCGTTCTTAATTCCTCAACTTTTTAGCATACTATTTTCACCAAATCGTTTGAGTCACTTACAATCACTTGGCGTAAGAAGATTTATGCAAAACAATTAATAAGTGCTCTCTCTCTCTCTCTCTCTCTCTCTCTCTCTCTCACCTTTCATTTCAACAATCTTCTTTACGGATCTATACTCTTGTTCAGTGCTTGCTCTCTCTAATTGCAATCGCCTTGAAGGCTTGTACCTGTATACCAGTTTGTTATCCACTTCCGGTTATACAGGCTGACGAAGCACTCTAGTTTAACTGACCCGAAGCTAAAGACAGAATTACTTATACCTCCCTGCTATTATCCCTCTCGTCCCCTTTTGACACAGCCATTTCTTCCTCTTCCTTTCTATTTTTGTGTGTGGGTATGCAAAACAAGGGCCGATGGTGCTACAATGGCACTCAAAATCTTCAATAAGATTACCCAAGAGATCATTGCTGTGTTACTTACATCCTGTCTGATTCAATGTGGTCTAAATGCTATAACACAAGTTTTTTGAATCATGCTTGGTAATCCATGAAACGTATTGGCAACAAGCAACCTATAGCGGTCACTTCAACCATGTGGCTGAGCACAAGGGACTCTTCACAACCATGCTTAACACGCCTTGAGGTCTCTACCATCTCTATGCCACAGCACATCGATGGTTGTAACGAATAGAGGATTCTATGCTCATGACAAGGACATTGAAGTATGGACTACAGCAACACACATGTACCATAGTTTTTGTTTCTTGCTAGAGCATCCCACGACTGTCACTTCCAATCATGAAATTGGGAAAAGGCTTTGCTCACAATTATGCCTATATTTTAGCTTCAACACCTTGTGGCTGATTTAGGTGACTTAAAACTCTCTGCTACCACCAATCTCTTCATCGACAATTTTTCGATCACAAGCAAGCAAGATATCCTACTCTTGAGCCCTAAATGAAGATTTGTGAGCATGCACTGGCAGAGATGCTCGTGAATACACTTAAGGCCATACAACAAGGTTTTTGTCTTCGAACCATGCAATACATCAATCACTTCAACAAACAGACCTTTGTCGAAGCACACAATGCAAACATATCTTCTTGGATATGTGTTCTTGAGCTTTCTCCCCCTCTTAGCAAGTGCACTCCTATACTGCCGAACCCAACAAATCACACCAAAACACATGAATTGCTACATGCACAAGTTAAATTACACATGTTGACAATTGTGTACTACCTACTACACTGCATGGTATCATGAAAAAACGAATCTCAGTACTTCTACATCAAAAGTAACTGCTATTAAGGCCACTATTACAGCTTACCCGTTTGTTCGTATAGAAAAACATTCTTTCAATATCCCAATCAGCTTTAACACCGAACTGTTTCTGTACGCATAAGAAAGTCTGTAATGACAAACGCCTAACATCAACATCTGGCATGTGGATCCCTCAGATCCCCGCTATGCTCTTTGGGCAACCAAATGGTTCCTAAACTAAAACATAATGGTAAAAAATCATTGCAAGTTTCAAGACAAAATGAGGAGAGAGTTTCATATGAAAGCCAGGTCTCAAAGGTCAGGGCACACATACCACAGTATGATCTAAAAAGCACCCTCTAGGTCTTCGAAAAACATTTGGACATAAAGGATGTATATATAGTTAGTCTGGCAACAGTTTATGGGCCTTAAATATGCATATACTCTTGAAGCCAAAAAAAGTCGCTCTTAACTTGAGAGGGAAAACATGATTTGGGTAACTAAACGTGCATGTCATAGGAGCTCATTGATAACGTCTTCTTCAGTTCCACTTGAGAGCATTATACAGATATAGATAATGAGGTTCTGAGTTTTGAAAAGTGCCTCAAGCTGCCATGTAGGTTTGAATGTCTGAAGAGACAGGTTACAACAGGAAATTGTACACAAGCAAGCACACAAATACCACCTTGAAAGTGACAAACACTTAAAGATGATACAGACACTTGACTTCGTATTTTAAGAGTATCGATCTTTCAGACACCACCTTTTGAGATGCTTTTGAACAAGATGCAAAAAAATCTACAAGGTGCGACCAGAATCTTCTATCGATGTGCATCCTTAACATGCTTCTCTCGCTTTTTTTAGTACAACTATGGGACAAAATTGCTATACATGATCTGGTACGCATGTCGCCTTCTTTTTATAAAATCTTTCTCATTAGTGTCAATAAAATATGATTTACCTGAAAACTCAATACTTTTTACATTTTCTCTCGGACAGTACTCTTATCCCTGAACCGAGTACAAACACTAAAACGGGCTGAAGTGTTCCAAGTCAGGATTTGGCCCTCCACCGGGAGGATGCCTGCCCCTGCAAAGCAATTATTTACATTAATATCTACAAGCTTGAAGGCTAAGACTACTTCAAAATAAGAACCTTTGAGTACCTTGTAAAGCGCCCAGGTTCAAACCCGGGAAAGCCCGGAGGTCCAACCGGATCATATCGTGCTCCCGGTGGCAAAATTCCTCTGCAAGTAGGCTCAAGTCAGAATGACATCATCAATCAAATCACGTATCTTACATAAAGAACAAAATCTTCACAACAAAAACATCATGCCTGTCAGTATCAGGCAGAGTAGGCATCTCTCCATAGCCCATGCTACCCCATCGTGGGTCATTAGGCCCTAAAAACAAGTTCTCCGATCATCAAACAGACTCAACATTCTCTCTCAAAGATGTGAAGCTCAGAAACTTACCGACAAGCATTCCACCAACTCCTGGATCAAAACTACATGAAGAACAAGCCAACACACAGATTAATGAGCTTTCACATGACTTTAAAGTTGGCACACGAGAGAAAGAATACTAGCCATACCTGCTTGGAAATACCCCTGCTCCAGCTCCTGGCAGCAAGTCGCTACTTCCATACCCAGGAACAGGAGGATATCTTAATCTGTAAAAGACAACATTACAGTCCCAATGTCATTGCAAGCAACAGAAATTAAAGTGCAAGATTTCAAGTCTGAACTCTCACACCAGCCTCACAGAACAGGTGACATAGAAATCAAGGGTTAGTAGATACTGAGTTAAAATTTTAATACTCGCTTGAAGAACGTAAAACCATGCCAAGTACAAGGAGACAAACACATTAAATCCAAATACAAAACTGAAGCAAGCGAAGCCATGTAATAAGCGGACCCGCTGACCCGTCCCTCAAAACTTTTCTTTATTTTGAATTTTGTACATAGTATTACGAGCATTACGGGACTAGACTCCAAATCAGTGCAAGTGAAATCAGCATTGCAAACATTTGAATGTCAATGACAATTCTCCAAGCTCTTTGCTTCTCTCTCTCCTCTTCTCCAAGTGTCCACTGTCTCTTTATCTGCTCCCAAATTGTCTCCAAACAAGCAAGATACAATCTTCGCAAAAACATACGAGACAAAAAAAATGCTACAGAGAGTCGATTGTAGGGAGTCTTTGCAATAAAAATTTATTAAATGGTGGATATCTCCAAGCAAGCTTTTGCAACGGACGTCTTCAATTGCAGACATGGGCGGGTGAGAGAGCATCCCCAGGATCTGAGATAAAGAGGGACGGCTGAAATTGAGAGACACAAAATTGAACAAGCTAATAAATTGGTTTGAAGGAAAAACACCCATGCAGATACAAAAATAATGGCATAGGATGATGAAAAGTGGCTTTTCCAAGCCATGGCAAGCTTCAAAAAGAGAGAGACTAAAGTCAGTAACAAAAATCATGAATTTTTCTCACCTTGCAAACCAGCCATACTCTAAAGAGTAAATAATCAAAGACCTTTAAGCCATATGCCTGCTTAGGAGAGATCTAATATGTCTCCCAAGTGGAAACTCTTAATCACACCCTCGAATAATATGGCATTCAAGAGGCACAACTCGAGCAACTATGTAATCCCCCAACCCCCCCCCCCCCCCAAAAAAGAAAAAAAAAGTGATGACCATCACCAGAACCAAGCTATTAACATGTACCCTCATCAACACCTACTGCGAGCCCCTATTCTCTCACACAAGCAACACCTGTAGCTTTCTATGCATTGATGTTTTAGGCTGAGCACAATCCCACAACCCCGTATTTACTCTCGCCAGATTGATAAACAGTCTCCTATCTGATTTTAGGTCTGCTCCTACTTTCTTGGTTGGTTGTACATTAGAATGAGATGGATGTACCCATTGTTAAGAGGCAACATATCTTTCTTTCCTTTCTTTCTCAGCAGACAGTATGAAACAAGGTTCTTGCCTTTACAAACGCTACATGCATTTCGAAATTTTCACCTCATAAATTAAGGGACAACAGAGCTTATTCAGACTCAAACATCCGGAGGTTTGTTGTTGTTCTCCTGAATAAATATTCTTTCTTTTTTTGTTAATCAATGTGCGATCAAACAGTTTGTTAGTAGTTTCTTACCCACGCACAGATGGAGCTGGTTCATCAACCAAAATGCTTGGCTGCCTCACCTCTTCCTCAATACTAACTTCTTTGGTATCCCTCATTTTGCTGCAAAACATGCCACAAAACTAAGAAATTAGAGGGAGAATTTTCAGCTGACCAAGGTCATAACATGAAAGATCAATCAGAAAGCAACATGCAGTTCGAAAATCTCGACATCAGCTGGCTTAATTTTTAATCCATTAGCTTCAAACAAGTAGCATGAGTCCAATATATAGCTCTACCTACCTAGGTATACAAGGTATAGCACAATTGAAACACACAAGATACTCGATGACTAGGTGTGAAAATATTTTTGGTCACAGCAGCAACTTGCAGTGTGTGAATAGGATTGTTGTGTTTCCTCAAGATGATAATGTAACAAACAGAAGAAGTGGTGCGCCTCCTGGCATGCAGTGTTATACCAATGCTGACGTGACAGCATCACGCCATGATGATGTGGAAGATTCACTGACACAGCAGCTCATCTCAGTTGCACCAGCTTTTTCATTGCAGATTCTTTCTAGCATCTTGCTATTGCATACAACATTGTTTGAGTCTGCGTCTCAAACCCTTAGCAAAAAGTCTTTCCAAGTATGTCTTTAAGAGGAATCCCCGTGTCGAGGACTATGAGAGTTTTCTAACTTTGCATTTCTAATGGACAACCGTGGGTAGTCAAAACCAAGAAAAGCATAAGGGTCTCCACTGTGATATGACTTAGGACTTCAATTTTGTTGCTACAAAATGGAGCCCTCTTTTGTAGTTCTTATGTTGCGAGAAAGCAATACTTCAAAAGGATCTAGAATTACAAATAAGGAATAACTTGCGACAGTTTATTTCTTTTTTTAAAAAAAAATTAACTCTTGATTGTCAAATTTGACCTTTCAAGTGTCTTTCAATAGCCACAATGTGCAGATTACAGTTTCCATTTACTTCCTTAGTGGCCACATGCCTAAATGTTTACTATGGATCTCTATCCCTAAGGTAGTTTGGTTTCTTGTAATGTAATGGTCCTTTTCATTGTAGTGGTGGATAGGAACCTTTTTAAACCATGTTCTTTAATTTTTTTGCATACCATTGTTTTCCTACCTAGCTATCTTGAAATGGCGTAAAGCCTAAAAACATAGCTGGGATACAACATCAAATCGTAGAGATACCAAATTTCTTTGTGCTTTGAGACTTGAGAGGTTCTCCGGAGATGGTGACTTTCACCCTCAAGTGCTTACGACACTTTTGTGTTCCACATAAACAGAGAAAACCCACTTCTATAATGCTCCCTTATGTCACTGCCTTGACTAGGCTCAACACCATCCTGAGGAAGAAATGGTTTCCATCTATGTGAATTTTTCCAGACTGTACATGGAAATTACCAATATTCGCCATCAGAGCATTCCACTGTAGACTGTTTTTTTTTGGGCTAAATATCGCTAATTTGGCTAAAAGCACAATTTGAACCCAAGGTTTTGGCTATAACTAGGAGTAAAATTTTGATATATTACCGCCAAAAATATGAGCATTAGGTAAGATGTATAAACTTTTATAGCCAATTTGTAATGTTTTATCTAGAGAACATATTGTAAATTAGAAACAATTTGCTAAGATTTAGAAAATTACCTCTTATAAATGAAAATCATACCACAACGTATTAATCATTTTGACTTAAATAGTGTTTGAGAAGCTAATTTTGTTTCTACTGCTATTATAAGCCTTCAAAAAAAATTGACAATTTTTCTCCAAAACTTATAATTTATCACCAAACAGTTGAGCAAAAATCTTAGGGTCTGCCCCAAAAAAAATACACTGAAGTCTGTAGACTGTAGAACATTGCATTGTGGACTGCTGTATGGAGCTTAAACCGCCATGATGAGCCCTCTAAGCCAGTTGGATAGCGTAAATTAACATAAGCATTAATACCTACACTTTCAATTTTCTGACGTCCTAACCAAGATACGAAATAAAATTAAAACGGCACGACGACAGAAATTTAGTACCTGAAAATTCTAGGTTTGTCTTTAGGGCACGATAGTTTCGATAGCAAAGAAGAGTTGACTTGCTCAACTAACTCATTCAATCTCTTATAGAGCTGCCCATAGTTTGTCCCCTCTGAGGGAGTGACGTAATCTGTAACTCTGTTTTAGATCCAGACAAGACAACATTTGACAATAAGAAAAAAATAGCTTCAAGGATGGGTTAGCAGGTGCAGAAACTTTTCAACAGTAATCAAGAGGAAAAACTCCATAGGTGTGCATGTGTGCCTGAACATACACGCATGCATGTGCATACGTGCACAAACATGTGCTCAGAAAGAGGACAGGAAAGGCAGCAACTTAAAACTTTCATCTGCCAAGAATACCGCAGGACATACTACAGCACGACTGCAAAAAGTACCTGATTTCAAGCTGAAGAGCTTCTTTATCATTCTCATTGGTCACAGCCACAATAAGCTTGTCGTCCACAGTCACGCATTTCACTAAAACAAATTTACATAGGCCCTCTTGCCCGGCACCCGAATAAAGGAAAGCATAGGCACCATCCATATCATTCCAACCATCAATGCCAACTTCCTCAACTTCCTCATCACCAGCTGCATTCACATGATAGTCTTAGTCATTCAGTATATCTTGATAAAAGTGAATAATCTCTCTCTCTCTCTCTCTCTCTCTCTCTCTCTCTCTCTCTCTCTCTCTCTCTCTCTCTCTCTCTCTCTCTCTCTCTCTCTCTCCATTAGTACAGGATGGAGCTAGATAGCTTGATGCATTCTCATGATTGTACTACCTTGAGCATATAGACATGCATATACCCCTAGAGATAGAGCTCCATCCCTCCTCAGATACTCCACTACCTACATTCAGTTCAGTTTTGTTTCATTTGTCTTTCCGATAGACGGATGACATACACACCATGTACATTTGATTTGTCTCATAGGCCGATTTCGGCCTGACACAGACGTTAAAAATCTTTCTTTCTTTCTTTCTTTTCTCTCTCTCTCTCTCTCTCTCTCTCTCTCTCTCTCTCTCTCTCTCTCTCTCTCTCTCTCTCTCTCTCTCTGTGCTATGCCCGCTCTGCTTGCTCTCGCGCTGCTGCTGGGACAGCGCGCACAAACTCCCCCCACCTCCCGCCCATTTGCTGCTGTGACAGCGCGCCCGTAGATTTTCAGCCCGCCATCTGCTGCTGTGACAGCGAGCCCGTAGATTTTCAGCCCGCAGGTACATACGGCAAAATTGCAAAAGTTCAAAACACAGGAGGAATTCCCACAGGAACTTTCAATCTCGGCCTTTCTGGATTTTACGAATTTTCGCATTCTCAAAATCCTGTACTTTCAGACCTGCAGGGATTTATTTGCAAGGAATTTGGAAACTGCAGAGCTCACAGAAATTGCAAATTGACACATACAGAAAGCAAACACATGCCATGTAGGCTGAATGGGGAAACATATGTATGCATAATGCGGTGCGTATAGGTTGCTCTCTCCTCTCTCTCAGAAAGTGAAACAAATAAGGCAAGACAAATGGCGGCGCACTACATGGTCACAAGCAAGAGGATGACAGCCATTGAAAAGGAGTTGAAAGAATGCAAAGCCCACATGGATGAGTGGAAGAAAGAGAAGTATTTAATTCTCGAATGGAAAAAGAGGGAGGAACAGGCGAGGGAACTAGAACGCAAGGAGTTCCGGGATGAAATTCAAGCTTTAAAAAGTAGCATCTCAGCCCTTCGGGAGGAACTCGACGAAACCAAAGAGGGAAGACGCCTTGAAGATGGGGAAATTCAGCCATCAATGATTGACGAGCTGAATAGTATACGAGCACAAGTCAAAGAATAAAGGAGGAAGGAGAAATGAAGACCTCATGGGTGGAGGTTCTCTCCAAAACGCAAAAGAAAATGGACGAGGCTGAAAAATGGATTGAAGTTGTCAAGAAGGGAAAGGGCAAGGAAATTCCGACTACACCCGACATCATCAACAAAACACTAGAAGAGGAACAACGAAGAAGGGTACGCGCTCTACACGTGAGAGTGACCGGCCTAAAAGATTCAGATATGGTGGACCAAGAGGTGAAGAGCCTCATGTCCATGATGGGGGTGGAGAAGCCCTCGCACACACAAGCTTGGAGAGTGGGCAAGAAGAGTGAAGGTAATGGGGAGAGTTCAAAAGGACGGGCTCTCATTTTGCGCTTTCCCTCCATGGAAGAAAAGAAAGACTTTTTAAAGAAGAGGCCAACCCTCAAGAAAACAGGTATCTTTTTAGGAGATGATCTTACGCTCTCACAGCTTGCACATATGAGAGAGGTCATGCCAGAGATTATAGCAGCAAGGGAGAAGGGGAAGTTAGCTTTCTACAGAAATGGACGAGTAGTGATTACAGAGCACCGCTCTACATGACGGTGCGAGACCTATGGGACCACTCTCAGGATGGCAGTTTGGAACTGTAATGGTTCGTATAGACTTGATGTGGGGGCCTTTGAGGATAGCTTCAGAGACAGAGACATTGTTTTCTACTCAGAGACTCATCAGGCTCCAGGACAGTTGATGCCGCACATATCAGGATACAGATGGGAGACAGCTTGTAGGACATGCACCAGAACTACGCATGGGACTAGAGGATCAGGAGGTGTAGCAGTTCTTTTCAGAGAGGAGCTCCAACCACTATTGCACATAGTTCGGAGAGATGATCAGGCCAGATACTTGTGGGTGAGGCTGAGGGCAGAGACTGGACGTTTCTTGTACATCGCCATATGCTATTTTCCTCCCAGCACTTCAGTATATGCTTCACCCAAAGGACAGTCTCCTTACTCTGTACTTGATGATGATATCTGGGAGTTCTCCAGAGATGGAGACATCATACTCCTGGGGGATTTCAATGCCCGTACAGGCAGCTCTCAGACAGTCTTCTATGACACATCAGAGGAGATGCTTAGAGAGCTAGAGCCAGAGGAGTTGGGACTTGAGAGATGCTCACACGACAGAGAGCATACAGAGTATGGGAGATACCTGAGAGAGATGACGACTACTCACAGTTTAGCCATACTGAATGGCTTAACGACTTTCCCATTGTCCACAGGTTTTACTTGTTTTCCACATAGACATGGGTCCAGCACTGTAGACTATGTTCTGACACATCCGAGCTTTATCTCTCACATTCAGGATTTCACAGTGGGGCCCAGACCAGTTGGGATAGCAGTAGATCATGCACTTTTAACATTATCAGTCTCCTTTGAGTACAATACATCTCAGGCCTCACGGGGTGGTGGACATACACGCTATACTTTTACACCAGAGACTGACTCAGTCTATGTAGAGGAGATACGTAGGCTTTTATGCACATCAGAGCCAGTATACACAGTGGAGGAGATCACATCTATGCTGACAGTGACATTACATGGGGCAGCGACAGAGGCATATCCACACACTCAGCCTGGGCAGAGATGTCGTTCTGGGCACATGCCTCAGAACAACTGGTATGATGAGGAGTGTCGACAGAGGAGAGCTCAGATACAGCGGGACCTGACATTGGGAGTGATCACCTATAGACAGTCTCGCATTGCTACACGACGACTAGTGCGGCGGAAGAAGCGAGCTTTCTTGGTCCAGATGGAGCAAGATTTATATCATCTCTTCCTTAGTAGAGATTCAGGAGAGGCTTGGCGTCTATTCCATGAGAAGTCTCCCCCACCAGTGATTACTTCTACAGAGATATGGGGGCAGTATGCAACATCTTTATACACTGTACCTGGACAACCACCATTACCAGACCCACCACAGCCATGTCCGGCTACGAGCACCTTCTTTACCACTAAGATGGTACAGGAGGCCATTGACAGGATGAAGACCAGACGGGCACAGGATCATGAGGGTTTGGTAGCAGAGCACATTATACATGCTGGGGATTTGTTGGCAGAGATGCTTGCACGGCTATTCAACCGTGTCATGTGTGAGGGTCTCCCTGAGTCTTGGAGATTATCTACTATTGTACCTATCTTCAAGACAGGTGACCCCACAGTGCCGGGGAATTACCGTACTATCATGGTAGGACACACATTGGCACGGTTATATGCATCCATCCTCGAGCATAGGCTGAGCAGTTGGGCAGAGATTATGGGCATACGAGCACCTGGGCAGGCTGGTTTCAGAAGGGGTCTCTCCACACTAGATCATGTCTTTACACTCAGAGCTATCATTGAGGAGGGTCAAGCACATGGTAGACGGATATACTGCAGCTTTGTGGATTTTCGCAAAGCCTTTGACATAGTGCCGAGGGCCAGATTGATGCACCGGCTTATGGAATTGGGAGTACCCACAGAGCAGATGTGGGGGATCATGGCATTGTACAGTTCAGTGATGGGTCATGTACGCACATCAGAGGGGATATCCAACATAGTTCACTCCACCATCAGAGTGAAACAGGGATGCCCACTGTCCTCTACTTTATTTGGTATGTATGTTGATGGGGTCTCTGATTATATTGACAGAGGAGGAGATAGAGGTGCTCAGCTTGCAGGGACATGGATCCCTCTTTTATTGTATGCTGACGATATCGTGTTGATATCAGAATCGCCAGAGGGTATGCAGAGACATTTGGACGCATTGCATAGTTTTGCAGAGGATAGTGGATTGTCTGTCAACCTTGGTAAAACCAAGGTCATGGTATTTAATACCACGCCACAGTGGGTTAGGAGATCAGCACCTACTTTCACATATGGAAAGGACAGTATGGAGTACACTGATGCATACACATATCTTGGGGTGGTCTTTAGTGGACCGAGGTTCACACTGAAAGTGGCAGCAGACACTAGATTGACTCGTGCCTATGCAGCCCTAGGTGGTTTAGAGAGGATTTGTTCGCAAGTTCAGTTCTAGGAACCTCGAACAAAGCTCTGGCTTTTCGATACTTTGGTCGCTTCAGTTATGCACTACGCGGTTCAGGTTTGGAGACCGTCTATTGACAGTGCTGGATGGACTAATATGGAGAGACCCCTGATATCTATGATTTCTAGGCTGATTAGAGCCAAGGCCTCAGTCCCACATGACATCATACGAGCGGAGCTGGCTGCCCCACCTATGGAGGTTGAGGCACTCACCAGGTCAGTATCATTTGTACACAGCTTATGGGACACCACCAAGGACAGGTATGCCAGGCTTGCTCTCGAGTCATCCAGACAGCTGGCATTACAGGGAGATACATCATGTTGGTATGCACAGATGAGCACATGGTTTCAAAGGCATGGTTTCAGCATGGACAGGCTGCCCCCTTTCCAGTATTCTCTTGATGCACCATCCTTGGCTCTTACACGGATGGAGACTACTAGACTCATTCGGCAGGATCTTATCCAGCTTGATAGCAAGAGGACATGGATAGAACCATCACGGGAGTTGGGTACGAAGAGGGTTTTCTATAGAGAACATCTTCTTCAACTCACGACAGACGGATTTGTCACACGGCCCAGTTACATGGACACACATCTATCTCATAGGTTACGATGTGCTATTGGCCAGATTCGCACATCTTCACACCAGCTTGGGATTGAGACAGGTAGATTCAGAGGCATACCAGCAGACAGTAGGATATGTCAGTTATGCCATGCAGAGCCAGAGACAGAGTTTCACTACATATGTCGATACACAGTCTACTATGAGATACGGGGACGCTTTCATTGTCTATTCAGAGATGGTTTTGACTCGTTAGACAGAGTCATGAGATACCAGGATCAAAGATGTCTCGGATTATTCCTACTTGAGATTCAGAGACATAGAGACGCTCTATTGAATGGGCAAAGACAGAGACAGTCCCAGAGACGCATCTCAGATTTCTTCAGTCTGAGTACCACAGAGTCAGAGGGGACACCACCACCAGAGAGCTCGGTTCCCACCCATACACACATCAGCGGTACTCTCATTGATCGAGCTATAGAGTTAGGGAGATCGAGACGACCGCGACTAAGGAGGGGAGCCACGCAGCACCGGCGGAGATTGCGGCAGAGGATCCACAGGATTCTAGCACGACACCCAGAATGTCGATCGGGATAGGCTTCATGCTACTGCTATATTGTATCATGGTGACACTGATCCCCACTTTGTACCTTTATGGCATGATACCATTGCTCAGCCTACCAGCCACCCATAGGAGTCGGTAGCACTCCTATCAGTTCTTTGTTTGTAGTTTTCTTGTTTGTACCCAGACTTGGTACTAGACTCATCATTGTAATCAGTTGGTCTCATAGGTCATTTTGGCCTCTTGTAGACGTTAATATATCATTTCATTTCATTTTCATTTCTCTCTCTGTCGCGCGCGTAACCTGCAGCCCACCCCTCGCATAACCTGCAGCGCACCCCCCCTGTTTTCGCGTGCGTAACCTGCAGCTCTTTTCCCACAGTACGCAACCCGCAACGCGCCTCCCCCCCCCCCCCCCCCGAGCAAGTGCAAGTTTTTTCCAAACAAGTTTATTTCCAAACAAGTTTCAAACGGCTTTCTCAGCCCTGCAGAAAAACAGTAATTGCAAGCAAAATCCAAAAATTTACAGAATTTACAAAAATTGCAGAATTGACAGTTGCAGAAAGCGGGAAGTTGTTTTGATTTGCAAAAATTGCAAGAAAGGCAAAATGTATGCCATGTATGCTTAAAGTGGGGAGAACATATATGCATAGTGTGGTGCGTGTAGTGCGGTCTCCTACTACCATCGCAAATTTCCCTCTCGTTTTTTGCGGCGACCAAGCATGAGGAAACAAAATGATAAGCTCGACCCTTTAGAGGATGCAGTTCCAAAGTGCAAAGAAGAAATGACCGAAACAATTAACAAGATCAACTGCAACTTATTGGGCACAATAAAAATGCTCGACGAACGCGTGTTGGCCCAAGAAAGCAAGATAGCTACACTGAGAGATCGTGTGACGGCCCAAGACGAAGAGATTGTGTCACTCAAGAGGGAGCTCGCAGAGGCACGATCACGAAATACACTTGAAGAGGGAGAATTGCAACCTTCAGTAATAAAAGAGCTAAACAAGATCAAAGAGCAAGTGCAAGCCATCAAAGAGGGGGAAGAGCGGCACAAAGAAATGACGACCTCTTGGGTGGACGGCAGATGAGGCCAAGGAATGGATTGAGGTTGCCAAGAAAGGGAAAAGCAAGGAAACAACTACATCCACACCCACCATAATTAACCTGACACTAAAAGAGGAGCAAAGAAGGCGTGTGCGCTCTCTACATGTGAGGATTTGCGGCCTTAAAGACAAAGATAATGTGGACGAAGAGGTAAAAGAACTCATGGCTTTGATGGGGATTCATGAGCCAATGCACTCAAGAGCTTGGAGAGTGGGCAACAAGAAAAATGGGAGCAAGGGGGAAACCTCGAAAGAAAGGGCACTCATCCTTCGTTTTCCCTCCATGGAAGCGAAGGACTTTTTGAAGAAGAGACCAACTCTTAAGAAAACGGGCATCTTTCTCGGGGATGACCTTACCCTCTCACAGATAGCTCATATGCAGGAGTTAATGCTAGAGATTAGAGCGGCAAGGGAAAAAGGTAAGATTGCTTTTTACCGAGATGGAAGAGTGGTGATATTGGAGCCACGCTCCAGATGACGGTGTGAGACCTATGGGACCACACTAAAAGTTGCTACCTGGAATTGTAATGGATCTATGCGTTTTGATGTGGGTGCTTTTGAGGAAAGTTTTAGTGGGAGAGATATCATCTTCTACTCTGAGACACATCAGGCCCCTGGGCAGTCTACGCCTCACATTAGTGGATACAGATGAGAGACCGCATGTAGACAGGAGACACGATCAAAGCACAGAGTGCGAGGCTCGGGACGAGTGGCAGTGTTATTCAGGGAGGAGTTGCAACGATTGATACATATAGCTCGCAGGGATGAGCAAGCTAGGTACATGTGGGTGAGATTGAGAGCAGAGACAGGCAGATATCTTTACATTGTTATTTGCTACTTTCCCCCGAGTATGTCAGTGTATGCACCACCCAGAGGACAGTCCCCCTTTTCTATTTTGGATGATGACATCTGGGAGTTCTCTAGAGATAGTGACATCATCAATGCTAGGACTACCCATCATCAGACAGTTTTTTATGATACTTCATAGGAGATGCTCAAAGAGCTGGATGTTGCAGAGACGGGCCTATCCAGACTATCACAGAATGGGGAGCATAATGAGTATGGACGACACTTGATAGACATGGGGAGTGCACATGGATTGGTCATCTTGAATGGCCTACAAAGATTTCCCACTGCGGGAGGGTTTTATGTCACCAGCGTGTGACTACTATCTATCCTTTTTGTTGATTTCTTTCTTATTATCTATTTACTTTCACTTTTTGGAAACACCCCTCGGGAAATCTAACTGCCCTGCATTGCATAGCTAGTGTGGAGCTGTCCAGAGGGAGTCCAGGCCTGAGGGCAAGAGAGCACTAAGGTTGGACAAGGACTATGGTTAGCCAAGTGGGGTCATTGACTAGCCAAAGTGGAATCCTTTGCTGCAGAGGCTACATTTCAATTCTGGATGTGGCCGCAGTGTACAAAGAGGGTCGGATGACCTAGAAAGATACAATGGCAGCATCTCCTAAAATTTAGGGAACTGCTATTTTGGGACCTGAAAATGTGTTGGCGTCATTACCTCCGGAATCACAAGGGGAACATTTTCTTACTCTGCCGTGAAGTCAACTGGGCAACCGGTTGGGATATTTTTAGACGGCAACCCCGAAACGGGAAAATGCTTATAAATGTGCCAAGTGGCACTTTCTGGTGCACTTGCCTCATGCAACAAGAAGTGGCGCTGAATTTAGGAGAGGGAGAGCCTCATTTTCAGATTTGTCATAGGTTAAGAGCTATGGAGTGCTTGCTTTCCCTCTTATGCACAGTGCGGTGCCAGGAGTGATGCCTGCACGCTACGCACTGCCCTCTCTCTCCCCTTTGGCAGTATGTTATGCCCCTCTAGTGGGCTCTTCATTTGACCAATGTACAGTTGTGTGGGTTCATGCGCGATTGCCGAGGCAAGAGCCTCTTGCACAGGTACTGGATTAGCTAGCGGCTAATCCCCCCGCAGGTACAGGTGAATTCGGAGAGGTTTCACGCCAGAAAGCTCGTCCGATTCAAAGGGCAAGTAGCCCTACAGGTGCGGGAGCTCGAGGACTTGCTACGGATGCGACCGGCACGCGAAACGGAGCCCGAAACAGTAAATTACAGCCTGCTGTGTATTTTTGCAGGTTTAGGGTTTTGGCCCTAAACGGACCCTAATACCCCCAGGAGGTTCGGGGACGCAAGGGGACCGCTGTACAGGTGATCTAGCGCATTTTCAAGGCTGAAAACAGAGAATTCAGCGTGCTGCAGATTCTCGCCAGGTTTTGCAAAGTGCCCGTATGCGTCAGGAAAGTCAGCCAATGCGTGGGAATATTGACCGTGAAGGGTTCTAGTACAATTATGCTGCCGAAATCGGGCTGGAACAGTGGAAATTCAGCCGAGTTTGTGCGGGGCAGCTTGTAGGGAACCTCAGCGTTTATTCCCTCTTTTGAACAATAAAAAAATACCGAAAGGGGTGCCTAAGTTAGGGGCCAATCTGGTGTCCGTCTACTCATACAGGTGCAATCTAGCAACCTGTATCCCTCTCCCCTTTGTTGTGTCTTGAAAGTACAGGTAAAATAGACGACTAATAATGGGTGAAAGCTAAATCAAGGTTTAAAGTAAAGTCTACCGCCCTTTTTGGATTGAACAGGCCGGTTTCATGGTTCCATCGATGGGATTAAATCACTTTTTCCCATAGAAGTGAGCCTTGGTCAGTTTTGGGTTTGAAGACACAGGGGATCATAGACCAGACACAGGGAATTGCAATTATGGCTGACAGACCAGATGATGTGACTGAAGAGGTTTCCTCTTCACAGGGTCAACAGACACATGAAGTGGGTGAGTCCTCAAGACCACCACAGACAGATGATGATATATTCAGGACCCAGTTGGCTACTGCTGTGGCTATGTTCACACAAGTAATGCAAAATCCGAGGTTTTTAGCCTTTCTGCAACCTCCTGTTCCGTCTCAGTAAGTTGGGTCACTGGATCATATTCAAAAGCCTGTTAAGGCTCGAGCATAGGTGATTCATACCGCACAGTCAATGGAAACACCTGTACACTTGACGGAGAACATGCAGTCTCCACAACCTATGCCTAAGGTGCAAGAACAGGTGGCTGAGATGCCAGTCTTTCAGGCTGTACCAGTTCAGCCCGCCACCTTTCAGCAGCCTATAGCTGGTTCTAATGTGCAGGGAAGCAACCTACAGGCTATGCAACAGGTCTTCCCACCACCTTCAGTACACCCTGGCTATTTTGGAGGTGGATCGGTATTCCAGAGCATGGCTGGTCATGCACCTGGAAATCAGTTTTATACGCCAGGAACAATGTTTGGGGGTGCTCAAACGATGATGCCTAACCCCATGTACAGTGTCATGGGTATGCAACCAGGGTTTCAGAGCACTCAGGGCCAATTTGGGATGCCACAGGCAAATTTTGGTATGACTGGAATTACAAATCAGCAGCCAAATATGGCATTTCCAAGTCAAGTTAATAGCGGCCAAGGAACACAGATGAACCCTAATAGTGTTCCCATGTTTCAGTCACTTCCATATGACAATTTAACGCCGCTGGAGAGGCCAACTCCGTACAAAGAAGGTGGCAAAGGTGTGTCATTCACGACCTTTACAGGGTTTGATGACAGGAAGAAGGCTCTCTCATTCCTCCAGCAGTTTGACAAGGCCTATGCAGGGGGAAATTTTGCAGAGGCTTCAAAGGTCCGCAAGGCAGCCACTTTCTTGACAGGGAATGCGGGACAATGGTGGACAACTTTATTGCTTCAAGGGCAAGCTCCATCCACATGGATTTACTTCAAGCAGATTTTTGCAGCAGCATGGTTATCTGATGACTTTGAAGCAGATGTCATGACAGAATGGCACCAGCTAAATGCTGCCACTTGCAGAAATCTGGATGATTACAATCGGAAGTTTTGAAAAGCTCTACTTCCAGTAACTTCCTATAGGTTTGTGCCATTGACAGAACAGATTGAAAAATACTGTTGTGGCCTACCCAAAGGATTGAGAAAGTACTGTACGAAGACAAAAGTCACTACTTTGACGCAGCTCATCGAGGTAGCAAACACTGGCAATGGTTTGCTCAAGGGAGAAGATTGTGAATTTAACACTCGCGTCAAGGCAGGATCAGGCAAGAAAAATTCAGCCAAGAAGCATGTTCCCAATGAGGCTCCTAAAGGGACTCAGGAGTCAGCCAACGCAAGGAAAGACAAAGCTATGGCTGAATCAGAAAAAGGACCAGCAAAGAAATGGAAAAGACGTTTTCCTCGCAAGTCAAAAGAGCAAAAGAAGGTCCTTAGGACAGAGAACAAATGCTTTATATGTGAGCAGCCTGGCCACATTGCCTACAACTGTCCTACAAAGAAAAGGCCAGCTGATTCTGATGACAACGAAGACAAGAAAGGAAAGAAGCCCATGGCTAGTCTAGTGCCAGATATGGTGGGCGACAAGCCAAATTCAGATGCAAGTGAGCTTTGCAGAGCATGGGGAAAGGTCAGGGATCAAACAATGCTTATCTTCTTTGATCCAGGTGCCAAAGCCAACTTCATTTCCCCAGAATTGGATTCAAAGTTGGGAATCAGACGTGAAGAGATGGGGTATACAGCAGAGGCAGGTTTGGCATGTCCTGGCCATACAGAGGCTGTGACACCCATCATTGGAAAGTTGCGTCTACATATCCAGTCCTATGTAGATGCTGAAGAATTTTACATCATGCCACTGGATGGATGTGATGTGTTGTTAGGTATTCCTTGGTTGTTTCGTGTACAGGGAATCCTGGATGCCTACAACAAAAAGATCACTGTACAGAGCAGGGGAAAGACTCACATTCTGGATGTAAAGCTTAAAGGGGAGTCTATTCCTACTGTATCAGCTTCTGCTATTACTTCTGTAATGAAAAAGCATCTTTCTGCGTACTTGGTTTTTGCACGTGAAGTGTCAGATTGTGATGAATCAAATTTATCTGTGTTAGATAAAGAAAGGTCAATGTTTTTACAACAGTATAGTGACTGTTTTTCCGATTCATTACCGTCTCAATTACCGCCAGAGAGACCCGAGGACCATGTGATAGATTTGGTGCCAGGCAGTAGCCCACCAAATAAGCCTCCATACAGGGTTAGTGCGGCTCAGCAGAAAGAGATAATGGGCCAAGTACAGAAGTTGTTAGAAAAGGGGCTGATTCAGCCCAGTTCATCTCCATTCTGTTCTCCAGTGTTGTTGGTGCAGAAAAAGGATGGCTCATGGCGTATGTGCATCGACTACCGTGCACTGAACAAGAATACCATCAAGAATAGGTTCCCTATACCTAGAATTGATGATATTATGGACAAATTAGAAGGAGCAGCTATGTTTAGCAGGATAGATCTAAAGAGTGGGTACCATCAGATCCGCATTAGATCAGAGGATGTGCACAAGACTGCTTTTAGAACAACGTTTGGCCTTTACGAATTTTTAGTGATGCCCTTTGGTCTCACAAATGCTCCTGCTACGTTCAATAGGATGATGTACAGAATTTTCCGTCCACACCAGCAGTTTGTTGGTACATTCTTTGATGACATGATAGTCTATTCAAAGAATGAAGAGGAGCATAGGCATCACTTGGCCATTGTGTTCAAAGAGCTACGCAGTCATAGGTTGCTCATCAATGCAAAGAAAAGTGAGTTTTTTCTGGAAGAGATTCACTTTCTGGGACACATTGTCTCAAAGGATGGTGTCAGAATGGATCCTGCAAAAGTTGAAGCGATCAAGTCATGGCCAAATTTGAAGACGGTGCATGATGTCCGAAGCTTTTTGGGACTATGCTCCTATTACAGAAGGTTTATCCGAAATTTCGCTGAGATTGCTTCACCTTTACATGCTCTTCAAAAGAAGGCAGTCACTTTTAGATGGACACAGAAAGAGATTTCAGCTTCTAATCTCTTAAAGGAAAAGATGACTTCAGATCCAGTCATTGTGTTGCCAGATCTTAGGAAGTCATTTGTGGTCCAGTGTGATGCCTGCGGTAGTAGCATTGGTGCAGTGCTAATGCAAGATGGCAGGGTAGTAGCCTATGAGAGCAGAATTTTGCAAGGGCCAGAGATGACCATACAGGTCTATGAGAAAGAGTTACTGGCTGTGATTCATGCGCTCTTAAGTTGGAAACACTACCTGCTAGGTGCAGATTTCGTTGTCCAAACGGACCATCAGACCTTGCGATACTTCTTGACACAAACAAAGTTATCTGAGAAGCATATGCGATGGGCAAATATCTTGTCCATGTTCCATTTTCAGATTGTGCATGTGGAAGGCAAGAAGAACGTTGTGGCTGATGCCTTGTCAAGGAAGCCACAAATTTCAACTGTGTCGATTCCTTATCATCATGAACTTGATGATATGAGAGAACAGTATGCAAATGATGAAGATTTTGCAAGGGTCTTCGAGCAACTAATGGATGGACAACGTCATGAACACTATCTTCTTAAAGACGGGTTCATGATGATGCATGGCAGATTGTGTGTCACAAAGCCATTGCGACTCAAAGTTATGGAAGAGAGTCATGTCCCACCGTATGCAGGGCATCGTGGTATCGATGCTACAGTTAAAGCGGTTGAGACATTCTTCTATTGGCCTACATTGAGAAGGGATGTGGATGCCTTTGTGCGAGAATGCCTAATATGCCAAAAGGTCAAGTTTGATAGGCAAAAGGCACCAAGGTTATTGCAACCACTACCTATTCCAGATAAACCATGGGAAAGTATTGCTATGGATTTTATCTTTGATCTTCCGAGAACGCAGACAGGAAACGATGGTATTTGGACCATTATTTGCAGATTCAGCAAACAGGCTCATTTTATTCCTGTCAGGAAGAAGATAAAGCCAGATCAGATGGCACGCTTGTTTATGAGCAATATTTTCAAGTATCATGGCATGCCACAGTCGATTGTTAGAGACCGTGATCCACGCATGACAAGTTTGTTCTGGAGAGGCTTGTTTGAGAATATGGGCACAACGCTCAAATTCTCTTCGTCATTTCATCCTCAAACAGATGGGCAGTCAGAAGAGGCAAATTCTACTGTCCTAGATCTGCTGAAGTGCCATGTGTCAGAGCATAAAGGAAAGTGGGAGCAGTATTTGCCATTGGTGGAGTATGCATACAATAATACAGTGCATTCATCAATTGGCAAGGCACCCTTTGAGATAGTTGAAGGTGGCAAGAAAGTTCCTCCCATACTGCATACAAAGGACAAGATATTTGAAGCAGATAAGTATGTTCAGAAATGGATGAAATGTACAAGAAGGTCAAAGTGGCCTTAGAAAGGACTCAGGCAAAACAAAAGAAAGCAGCTGATCGTCACCGTCGTGAAGTGGTATATTCACTTGGTGATTGGGTGCTTTTACGCTTTGAAAAGGCAAGGTTAAAGAAGATGAAGGGCAAGGAAAGACTGTTTCCAAAGCTCAGCATGCGTTACTATGGGCCTTTTCAAGTATGCGACATAATCAGTGATGTTGCATATAGGCTGAAATTGCCTGACAGTTGGAAGATTCACAATGCGTTTCATGTGAGTCTTCTCAGACCCTATGTGGGTGATGTGCCAGAAGATATGCCAGCTGAAGATCAGCCGGAAGTCGAGGAACTTGACGAGATCTTGGTCCCGGAACAGATTTTGGCACACAAAGAAAGGAAAGTGAAAGGCAAGGTTGCTAGGCATTACTTGGTAAAGTTCAGAAACTATCCACCAATGGATGCTAAGTGGATGGAAGAAGATGACTTGCAGAGTCACCAGCTGTGTTATCACTTTACCTGGAAGCCTTCGATTTGCAACCTACCTTGACCCCTTGAGTTTCAAAGCTAAATGGATTGTCAGTGTGACAATGGCTTCTGAAACAAATGATGTACATGGTATTTAAAGTGAGCTCAAATGAAATACATGTTACATGAATGTTAGAGCTGTACAGATTGTCAGTTTGGCAATTGCTCTTATGGAATGTCCAAAAGTTTGGTTAGTGCTATAGAAGTGAGTATTTCTTGTCAGTTTGTCAAGAATACAGTGATTGCTTCTATTGAAGAGTACATGTGTAACTGCATTCTTAAACTGTCGGTTTGGGTATGCTCGAAAGTGTTACGGGATCCAACGTGTACTATAAGACAGTGGCAAAATGTGCAGCTACCATTTTGTCATTAGAAAGTTAGTGACTCAAAGCAATGGCAGAGTGCGAAGCTACCACTATGTCATTGGGACAGGGTTCACACGCAAGCAATACATGAGTCGACGAGGTGTTGAATACACCAGGGTTGACAATGAGCATGTATGTGTCGAACATGTGTCGACAGGTGTTGAATACATCAGTGTTGACTAGGAGCATGAACGACATAGATGCAAACGAGGATGTTTGAGATTTCAAGAGGGGGGTATGTCACCAGCGTGTGACTACTATCTATCCTTTTTGTTGATTTCTTTCTTATTATCTATTTACTTTCACTTTTTGGAAACACCCCTCGGGAAATCTAACTGCCCTGCATTGCATAGCTAGTGTGGAACTGTCCAGAGGGAGTCCAGGCCTGAGGGCAAGAGAGCACTAAGGTTGGACAAGGACTATGGTTAGCCAAGTGGGGTCATTGACTAGCCAAAGTGGAATCCTTTGCTACAGAGGCTACATTTCAGTTCTGGATGTGGCCGCAGTGTACAAAGAGGGTCGGATGACCTAGAAAGATACAATGGCAGCATCTCCTAAAATTTAGGGAACTGCTATTTTGGGACCTGAAAATGTGTTGGCGTCATTACCTCCGGAATCACAAGGGGAACATTTTCTTACTCTGCCGTGAAGTCAACTGGGCAACCGGTTGGGATATTTTTAGATGGCAATCCCGAAACGAGAAAATGCTTATAAATGTGCCAAGTGGCACCTTCTGGTGCACTTGCCTCATGCAACAAGAAGTGGCGCTGAATTTAGGAGGGGGTAGAGCCTCATTTTCAGATTTGTCACAGGTTAAGAGCTATGGAGTGCTTGCTTTCCCGCTTATGCACAGTGCGGTGCCAGGAGTGATGCCCTGCACGCTACGCACTGCCCTCTCTCTCCCCTTTGGCAGTATGTTATGCCCCTCTAGTGGGCTCTTCATTTGACCAATGTACAGTTGTGTGGGTTCATGCGCGATTGCCGAGGCAAGAGCCTCTTGCACAGGTACTGGATTAGCTAGCGGCTAATCCCCCCGCAGGTACAGGTGAATTCGGAGAGGTTTCACGCCAGAAAGCTCGTCCGATTCAAAGGGCAAGTAGCCCTACAGGTGCGGGAGCTCGAGGACTTGCTACGGATGCGACCGGCACGCGAAACGGAGCCCGAAACAGTAAATTACAGCCTGCTGTGTATTTTTGTAGGTTTAGGGTTTTGGCCCTAAACGGACCCTAATACCCCCAGGAGGTTCGGGGACGCAAGGGGACCGCTGTACAGGTGATCTGGCGCATTTTCAGAGCTGAAAACAGAGAATTCAGCGTGCTGCAGATTCTCGCCAGGTTTTGCAAAGTGCCCGTATGCGTCGGGAAAGTCAGCCAATGCGTGGGAATATTGACCGTGAAGGGTTCTAGTACAATTATGCTGCCGAAATCGGGCTGGAACAGTGGAAATTCAGCCGAGTTTGTGCGGGGCAGCTTGTAGGGAACCTCAGCGTTTATTCCCTCTTTTGAACAATAAAAAAATACCGAAAGGGGCGCCTAAGTTAGGGGCCAATCTGGTGTCCGTCTACTCATACAGGTGCAATCTAGCAGCCTGTATCCCTCTCCCCTTTGTTGTGTCTTGAAAGTACAGGTAAAATAGACGACTAATAATGGGTGAAAGCTAAATCAAGGTTTAAAGTAAAGTCTACCGCCCTTTTTGGATTGAACAGGCCGGTTTCATTTTACATACTTTCCACACAGACATGGAGCTAGCACAGTGGATTATGTCATGGCACAGCCGAGTCTCATCTCTAGTATCCAGGACCTCATGGTTGGACCCAGACCTGTTGGTGTGGCAGTGGATCATGCTCTTGTGTCGCTAACCATCTCTTTCCAGTTTAGTGTAGCACAAGCCACAGCAGCCCCTACTCGCTACACCTTCACGCGGGAGACGGACTCTGTATACATAGATGGGATCTACAGACGCTTGTGTACAGAAGAGCCAGGGCGACCTTTGGAGGAGCTTACTACTATACTGACACAGACGTTACATGATGCAGCAGCAGAGGCATACCCACACACACAACCTGAGCAGAGACGCCGTTCTGGGAGCATATCCCAGAACAGCTGGTATGATGAGGAATGCCGCGAGACCAGAGCTAGACTTCAAAAGGGAGGTGCTTTCGGGGAACATCACTCACAAACAGTCACAGATTGACTTCCGACGCCTAGTGCGGCGAAAGAAGAGGGCATTTTTGGCTCGCCTAGAGCAAGATCTATACCAGTTATTCTTGAGTCAGGACTCACGTGAGGCATGGTGGCTCCTTCATGAGCACCCCCCCCCCCCCCCCCCCCCGTCATTACCTCTACAGAGGCTTGGGGCCAGTACGCGTCATCTCTGTACACAGTTCCTCGACAACCGCCCCTTCCCGACCCTCCCGATCCATGCCGCTACGTGTGCTTTTTTCACCGTTGAGATGGTGAGGAAGGCCATTGATAGGATGAGGACTGGGAGAGCATATGATCATGATGGCTTTGTGGCTGAGGACTTCATGCATGCCAGAGCTCTACTAGCAGAGCTCCTAGCAGTTATGTTTAACCGTGCCAAGTGTGAGGGCTTGCCTGATACTTGGAGCCTATCTATGTAAGGTGCAGCGGATGTGAATGATGAACTTTGCTCAAAATGAGTGCTCCAAACTGTGCTCAAGGGTTCCTTTTACTTACGGAAGGGAGAGCCTTCCGTTCCTTTAGTGAGAGAGTGCAATGAACACAAACAAAGTGGTGAACATTGTGAATGAAGGTGCTCAGACTAAGAGATAGAGAGAGAAGAATACGACACCAGAATGTTGTCAAAACCCTCCTCCGAAAGCCCCACTCTCTATGGCAAGAGCGGTCTACTATTGATTTGCACAAATCTCTACAATGCTTGGACTTGCTGACGATGAGGACGATGACGAGACGGACTGAAATCTGAAAACGCTAATGGCTGAAATCTGCAAATCTTTATCTGCTGAATTCTGACTCTATGTCGGTGACGACGGTGACGACGACGAGGAGGACAACGACGCGCTGAAAACGCAGATGCTAAAATCTGCATTTTCCGGCCTGGAACTGCAACCTTCGATGGATCTGACCGTGCGGCAAGGATCTGCTACGGGAAGGTGAGATCTGCGAGGTTTGGGACTTGCGGTGCGGAGTCTAGATGCTGAAAACTGAAGACGCTGATGCAAACGATAACTTCACGCCGGAATTCTACAAAAAGGCTAGGCTGAGAATTTGAGGCAAAAACACTAGACTGAATTTGAGTTCTGCAACAAAACGCTAGGCTTCTGCTATATCCTGTTGTTGCCGTGTTGGATCTGCAATGCAAACGCTGGTTGATCTGTGTCACGTGACACATCCAACCCTATGTGTCCGTAGACAAGCTACAGCATGACCACGGTTCAGTTCAGTCAAGTCAGCCTAGAATAGGAAGTGATATGGCACTTTTGTGAGTCTGTTCGCAGATCGTGCATGTCCAGGCACTTAGAGTAGATGCATATCCTCTGGTTGCACACAGCATGATCATCAGCATTACCATCAGAATCCATCAAGAGCATTTTCCAGTGCACACAACCTATTTTCCCTATTTTTGACATTTTTCACTTATTATTTTTAAGTGACTTTTGTTGGAAAGTAGGTAGGGCAATTTTGCTAAGTTGTATAAATAGAAACCTAGCGCTAGCACTTTCTGGCAGAAGAGGCAACAGGAGCACCTTGCTCAAACAATAGGTAACTTCTCAGCAAGACCAACACCCGCAATAGACCTAGCATTTTCAGCCATCTGAGAACCTAGCGTTTTTGCATCAGATCAGCCAGCGTTTTTGAAAGTGTAGTTTCCTGGCGACAGCAGTAACCAGATCAGCCCTTGCGTTTTTGCATTGCAGAGCAGCCCGGCAACAGCAGGACACCAGATCCCTAGCGTTTTTGCAACAAGGACAAGAATTCAGCCCCTAGCATTTTTGATTTGCAGATCAACCTCAATGTTTTTGCAAATCTTCGCGACAGAATCAGCCCTAGACTCAGCGTTTTCAGTTTTCAGCAGTCAGTTTCCACAGTAGAACCCCCAAACCTCGCAGATCTCACCTTCCCGCAGCAGATCCTCGCCGCACGATCAGATCCAGTGTAGTTTGCAGATTCAGCCCGGAAAATGTAAATTTCAGCATCTGCGTTTTCAGCGCGTCGTCGTCGCATCGTCGTCATCGACATCATCACCAGCATAGAGTCAAAATTCAGCAAATAAAGATTTGCAAATTTCAGCCCTTAGCATTTTCAGATTTCAGCCCGTCTCGTCGTCATCCTCATCGTCGACAAGTCCAAGCATTGTAGAGATTTGTGCAATCAATAGTAGACCGCTCTCGCCATAGAGAGTGGGGCCTTCGGAGGAGGGTTTGACAACATTCTGGTGTCGTATTCTTCTCTCTCTATCTCTATGTACATTCACAGTGTTCATCACTTTGTTTGTGTCCATTGCACTCAGGAACGGAAGGCTCTCCCTTCCATAAGTAAAAGGAACCTTGAAAACAGTTCGGAGCACTCATCTTGAGCAAAGTTCAACATTCACTTCCGCCGCACCTTACATTGGTATCAGAGCTTTTGACAGTGTTCTGTATCACTCAAGGAAAGAACTACAGAAAATATTTTTGCTTGTTGCAGTCACACGTAACCCAAGTCCACTTGGGAGTCTCAATTCCTAATCGTGTTTTTGAAGAGTGACAAAAAACCCAAGAAAGAAGGGCTTGCCCAACCTCCCCTTGTGCCTCTTTTCACTCATTGAGAGCGAACAGTGCACTTAGCGGCCGGCCAATCCACGTGAGGTGGGAAAAAACAACCTTGGTGTGAGCGCAAGGCCGCTAAGGGGTGCGCTCGCAGGGAAGAGTATAGCTCGGGTGAAGAGAAGATCCTTCTCTAACTGTCACGTACACATCTAACCCTATGTGTACGTGGACAAGCTACTTCATGGCAAGGGTTCAGTTCAGTTCACTCAACCTAGATTAGAAAGTGCTATGGCACCCTTGCGAGTCTATTCGCAGACCGTGCATGTCCAGACACTTAGAGTAGATGCATATCCTTTGGTTGCACGTAGCATAATCATCAGATTTCCATCAGAAGCATTTTCACAGTGCATAGATCCATTTTCCCTATTTTAGCCATTTTTCACTTATGATTTTTAAGTGACTTTTGTTGGGAACTAGTAGGTCAAATTTACCAAGCAAGTATTTAAAGAAACCTAGCGCTAGCAATTCTGGCAGAAGAGGCAGCAGGAACAACTTGTTCAACAGACATCTTCTCAACAAGACCCCCCACCGGCAGTAAACCTAGCGCTTTCAGCCAAGGACCAAAGATCAGCCATCGTTTTCACTTGCAGCAGAACCTCCAGCGTTTTTGCATTGCAGATCCAAACCGACAGCAGGATACAGCAGATTAGCCTTAGCGTTCACAGATTACCCACAGCAGATAGAATTCATCCTAGCGTTTTTGGTTTGCAGATCAGCCTCGGCGTTTTGCAATTCTATCGCAACAGATTCATCACAAGCACCAGCGTTTTCAGTTTTCAGCAATCAGACATCGCAGAAGAACCTGCAAACCTCGCAGACCTCACCTTCCTGCATTAGATCCTCGCCGCACGGTCAGATCCCACGTAGTTTGCAGTTTCAGCCCGAAAAACGCAGATTTCAGCATCTGCATTTTCAGAGCGTCGTCGTCGCATCCTCGCCATCGACATCGTCACCGACATAGAGTCAGAATTCAGCAGATAAAGATTTGCAGATTTCAGCCATTAGAGTTTTCAGATTTCAGCCTGTCTCGTCGTCCTCCTCATCGTCATCGACATCGTCGGCAAGTTTCAAGCATTGTAGAGATTTGTGCAATCAATAGTAGACTGCTCTCGCCATAGAGAGTGGGGCCTTCGGAGGAGGGTTTGACAACATTCTGGTGTCGTATTCTTCTCTCTCTATCTCTCAGTCTCAGTACCTTCATTCACATTGTTCACCACTTTGTTTGTGTCCATTGCACTCTCTCACTAAAGGAATGGAAGGCTCTACCTTCCCTAAGTAAAAGGAACCCTTGAGCACAATTCGGAGCACTCATCTTGAGCAAAGTTCAACATTCACTTCCGCTGCACCTTACATTGGTATCAGAGCTTTGGCAGTGTTCTGTATCACTCAAGGAAAGAACCACATAATTTTTTTTGCTTGTTGCGATCGCACATAACCCAAGTCCTCTTGGGCGTGTCAATTCCTAATCGTGTTTTTAAAGAGTGACAAGAAACCCAAGAAAGAAGGGCTTGTTCAACCTCCCCTTGTGCCTCTTTTCACTCATTGAGAGCGGACCGTGCACTTAGCGGCCGCCAATCGACATGAGGTGGGAAAAAGCTACCTTGGTGTGAGCGCAGGGCGCCAAGGGGTGCGCCCGCAAGAAAGAGAAGAACTCGGGTGAAGAGAAGATCCTTCTCTAACACAGATTGTAAGTGAAAGAAGAACCTCAAGACCCTCAAGAACTCAAGAACCTCAAGAACCCAAGAACCCGAGACCCACAAGAACCCAAGTTCCTCCTGAACTTAAGAACCCAAGACTTCAGTGGATGGTCATCACCCAAAGCGGAATGGATACTTTGCATGAAGGTGATGAGCATGAAGAAGGTGAAGAAGAATTTTCCCCACCAAACAGTTTTTATGACTCTCCTCCTTCCCCATCTACGTAAAGGATTGCACTAACTCCTATAGAGGTTTTCAATAAGATGACGATGGACAAGAAGCTAGAAAGCGACGAAAGAATGGCAGCCATAGAGCGTCAATACGACGAACGAATGGCAGCCATAGCACGTGAATGCGAAGAGAGATTGGTAGCCATATCACGTAAGCATGAGCAAGCACACTTGGAAGGCAAAGTAAGACAAGCCAAATTGGATCGTGAGCGGGAAGAAAGACAATCACAATTGGATCGCGAGAACAAAGAAAGAGAAGCAGAATTTAATCGTGAGAACAAAGCAAGAAAAGAGAAGAGCGATCAACACATGAAAGAGTTCTTATGACTCTTTTCTTTTGTGCAGGCACAGTTTGAACAAGATCAGGAGAAGGAGACTCTCTCTGTCTCATCTTCTTCAAAGCATGACACACATGATTTGCATGATAATGATAAGCATGATGATTTGCATCAAGATGTGATTTCTCACGAGCATGATGATTTGTATGATCACGATGTGATTGTTCACAACGATGATGATTTAGTTGATGCTTTTTCTAGCGAAGCTAACCTCATTGCAAATTCAATCAATCATGAAGAACCGATCTTGGCTTTCGAGTCGAGGTCCACAGAACCCACACAGAAAGATTCGATCAATCACGAAAAACCGATCTTGGCTCTCGAGTCGAGGTCCAAAGAACCCACACAGGAAATATTCTGTGTTCGAATGATTAGTCAGCACGCATTGTTCGAGTGTTTCATTCGTAATGCTTTCTTGTATTTTAATCACCGTCCTTATGTGATCCCTTTTCTTAGGCATGACATATTGCACGATGAACACGATTCACTCATGAATGAGAACGGATGTATACGGATTACTCATGAAACGATGACATGTTTTCATTCAAGGAATTCACCTTCCATGTCTCTTCCTTGGCATGACACAGTATCTGAAAGAGCACAAGAGGGATTGAGCATCAAGCATAGGCATTTCCATTGTGATTTGCCACAGTTGATTGATTTAGATCAAAAAGACAAGTTTCGATTCCATTGTTTGCGTGTGTTTGATGAAAGGTTTGACACTCCGTCACTTTGTTTATTTGCATTGCATGCACAGTTTTTTCAAAGGAATAGTATTTTTCTAGTCACTTTACATGGAATGGGTATGTTCATGTTTTTGTGTTAGAAGTGGTTTCGGGAATTTTCATCCTCGGAGATCCTTGAAGAAGGTAGACGCATGACTATAAACGAAGTTGAAGCATTGAAGGAGCCACAGATAACTTTGTGTCGCTTTCGGCGAGGCCCAAAGAAGCAAGCATTGCAGACCTTTATGAAGTTCAAGTATCGCATGACCCACGCATCAGAGTGGGCCGGCGAAGAAGCCTTCCCAGGATTCCAGACCTTGTTGGCGATCTCCCTCGACGCCGTACAGTTTGGTACCAATACCTCACTTTGAAAAGGAGGGGATGTCACGTGCACATACCCTATGTGTACGTGGACAAGCTACTTCATAGCAAGGGTTCAGTTCAGTTCAATCAGCCTAGATTAGGAAGTGATGTCACGTGACACATCCAACCCTGTGTATCCGTGGACAAGCTACAGCACGACAAGGGTTCAATCAGTCCAGTCCGTCTAGATTTAGAAGTTATCTGGCACTTTTGTGAGTCTGTTCGCAGACCGTGCATGTCCAGACACTTAGTGTAGATGCATATCCTTTGGTTACACACAGCATGATCATAAGCATTCCCATCAGAATCCTTCAAGGGAATTTTCCAGTGCATTTAGCCTATTTTACCCATTTTTTGACATTTTTCACTTATAATTTTTAAGTGACTTTTGTTGAAAAGTAGGTAGGGCAAATTGAGTAAGTTTGTATATAAGCAAACCTAGACTAGCACTAATTGGCAGAAGAGGCAACAGGAGCACTCGCTCAACTGGCAACTTCTCAGCAGAACCCCAGATGCCCTAGAGTTTTTGCTTCACAGCATAAAGCTAGCGTTTTTGGACCAGATCAACCAGCGTTTTTGCTCTTGCAGGTCCCTAGCTACAGAAGACCAAACAGAAGCCCAAGCGTTAGCAGATTCTCCGCAACAAGACCATCTTCAGCCCTAGCGTTTTTGCATCAGCATCACACTTTAGTGTTTTGCAGATTCACTGTGACGGAACATCAAGGAACATCAGTGTTTTCAGTTTTCAGCAATCAGTACCCGCAATAGAACCCCCGAACCTCGCAGATCTCACCTTCCCGCAGCTGTTCCTCGCCGCACGGTCAAATTCCGCGAAGTTTGCAATTTCAGCCCGGAAAACGCAGATTTCAGCATCTGCGTTTTCAGCGCGTCGTCGTTGCATCGTCATCATCGACATCGTCACCGACATAGAGTCAAAATTCAGCAAATAAAGATTCGCAGATTTCGGCCATTAGCATTTAAGATTTCAACCGTCTCGTCGTCGTCGTCGTCCTCATCGTCGTCGACATCGTCGGCAAGTCCAAGCATTGTAGAGATTTGTGCAATCATAGCTCTCACCATAGAGAGTGGGGCCTTCGGAGGAGGGTTTTACAACGTCTCCGGTGTCGTATTCTCTTCTCTATCTCTTAGTCTCATGCACTTCCATTCACTTTGTTTGTGTCCATTGCACTCTCTCACTAAAGGAGCGGAAGGCTCTCCCTTCCGTAAGTAAAAGGAACCTTGAGCACAGTTCGGAGCACTCATCTTGAGCAAAGTTCAAACATTCATTGCGTTGCACCTAACATTGGTATCAAAGCTTTGCAGAGTTCTGTATCACTCAAGGAAAGAACCACAAGAACCACATAATTATTTTTTTTTGCTTGTTGAGGTCACACATAACCCAAGTCCTCTTGGGCGTGTCGATTCCTAATCGTGTTTTTGAAAAGTGACAGGAAACCCAAGAAAGAAGAGCTTGTCCAGCCTCCCCTTGTGTCTCTTTTCACTCATTGAGAGCGGACCGTGCACTTAGCGGCCGGCCAATCGACGTGAGAGGGGAAAAAGCAACCTTGGTGTGAGCGCAAGGCCGCCAAGGAGTGCGCCCGCAGAAAAGAGCAGAACTCGGGTGAAGAGAAGATCCTTCTCTAACACAGATTGCAAGCGAAAGAAGAACCTCAAGACCCTCAAGACCCGCAAGAATCTCAAGAACCAAGACCCCCAAGCACCCAAGTTCCTCGTGAACTTAAGAACCCAAGACCACAAGAACCCACAAGAACCCACGACTTCAATCGATAGTCATCACTCGAAGCGATTGGAGGTGATGAGCATGAGAGAGGCGAAGAAGAATTTTTCCCACCAAGAGGTTTTTCCGACCCTCCCCCTTCCCCATCTACGCCAAGGATTGCACTAACTCCTATGAAGGAGTTGCCGCAGTTGTTTATGGACAGGAAGTTAGAACACGAAGAAAGAAGGGCAGCCATAGATCGTGACTACGAAGAAAGAAGGGCAGCAATAGATCGTGACTACGAAGAAAGAAGGGCAGCCATAGATCGTGAATACGACGCAAGAATGGAAGCCATAGAGCGTAAGTACGACTTGGAAGCCAAAGAAAGACAAGCCAAATCTGATCGCAAGAACAACGCAAGACAAGCAGAATTTGATCGCAAGAACAAAGCAAGAAAGAAAAGAGCGACCAACACATGAAAGAGTTCTTGCGACTCTTTTCTATTGTGCAAGCGCAGTTTGAACATAATCAGGAGAAAGAGACTCTCTCTCCGTCTCTTCTTCTCCAAAGCATGACACACAGGATTTGCATGATGATAAGCATGAAGAATTGCATCACAATGACAAGCATGATGATTTGGATGACAATGACAAGCATGATGATTTGCATGATCAAGATGTGATTTCTCATGAGCATGATGATTTGTATGATCAAGACGTGATTGTTCACAAGGATGATGGTTTAGTTGATGCTTTTCTAGCGAAGCTAATCTCGTTGCAGATTCGATCAATCACGAAGAATCAATCTGGGCTTTCGAGTCGAGGTCCAAAGAGCCCCCTCAGGAAGAACCGATCTTGGCTCTCGAGCCTAGGTCCAAAGCACCCTCACAGGAAGTACTATGTGTTCGAATGATTCGTCAGTACGCATTGTTCCAGCGTTTTATTCGTGATCATTTCCTGTATTTTAGTCAACGTCTTTATGTGATCCCTTTTCCTAGGCATGACATATTGTACGTTGAGCACGTTTCACTCATGAATGAGCACGGATATATGCAGATTTCTC
This sequence comes from Adiantum capillus-veneris, assembly GCF_014529385.1. Taxonomy (NCBI): domain Eukaryota; kingdom Viridiplantae; phylum Streptophyta; class Polypodiopsida; order Polypodiales; family Pteridaceae; genus Adiantum; species Adiantum capillus-veneris. The sequence goes on from NC_140943.1 coordinate 30,962,356, forward strand.
GTGAAAAGCTGAAAAGTATGCATTCAAGGAAGTCACATTCCATGTCTCTTCCTTGGCACGACACATCGTAGAAAGAGCACATGAAAGTATGAGCACCAAGCATGGGCATTTCCGTTGTGATTTGCCACAGTTGATTGCTTTATAGATCAAAAGAGAAAGATTCGATCTCATTGTTTCCGTGTGTGTGGTGAACGGTTTAGCACTCCGTCTCTTTGTTCATCTACATTGCATGCACACTCTTTGAGGAAGACAAGATTTTTTCCACTCACTTTACATGGAATGGGTATGTTCATGTTTTTGTGTTGGAAGTGGTTTCAGGAATTTTCAACCAGGGAGATTCTTGAAGAAGGAAGAAGCAGGACTCTAGACGAAGTTGAAGCATCGAAGGAGCCACAAAAGACTTTGTGTAACTTTCGACGCGGCCCAAAGAAGCAAGCGTTGCAGACCTTTATTAAGTTCAAGTACCGCACGACCCACACATCAGAGTGGGCCGGTGAAGAGTCCCTTCCAGGATTGCGGATGTTATTGGCGATCTCCCTCGACGCCATACAATTCGATACCAGTACCTCACTTTGAAAAGGAGGGGATGTCACGAAACACATCCAACCCTATGTGTCCGTGGACGAGCTACAGGACGACAAGGGTTCAGTCAGTCCAGTAAGTCTAGATTTAGAAGTGATCTGGCACTTTTGTGAGTCTGTTCGCAAACCGTGCATGTCCAGACACTTAGTGTAGATGCATATCTTCTGGTTGCACACAGCATAATCATAAGCATTCCCATCAGAATCCTTCAGGGGAATTTTCCAGTGCATTTAGCCTATTTTACCTATTTTACCTATTTTTCACATTTTTCACTTATTATTTTTTAATGACTTTTGTTGAAAAGTAGGTAGGGCAAATTGAGTAAGCTTGTATATAAGCAAACCTAGACTAGCACTAATTGGCAGAAGAGGCAGCACGAGCACGAGCACTCGCTCAACAGGCAACTTCTCAGCAGAACCCCGAATGCCCTAGCGTTTTTGCTTCACAGCATAAAGCTAGCATTTTTGGACCGGATCAACCAGCGTTTTTGCTCTTGCAGATCCCTGGCGACAGAAGCCCAAGCGTTAGCAGATTCTCCACAGCAAGACCATTTTCAGCCCTAACGTTTTTGCATCAGCATCACACTTCAGTGTTTTGCAGATTCACCGTGACCGAACATCAAGGAACATCAGCGTTTTCAGTTTTCAGCAATCAGTACCCGCAGTACAACCCCCGAACCTTGCAGATCTCACCTTCTCGCAGCAGTTCCTCACTGCACGGTCAGATTCCACGAAGTTTGCAGTTTCAGCCCGAAAAACGCAGATTCCAACATCTGCGTTTTCAACACGTCGTCGTTGCATCGTCATCATCAACATCGTCACCGAGATAGAGTCAAAATTCAGCAGATAAGCAGAGTTCAGCCATTAGCATTTTCAGATTTCAGCCGTCTTGTCGTCGTCCTCCTCCTCATCGTCGGCAAGTCCAAGCATTGTAGAGATTTGTACAATCATAAGTAGACCGCTCTCGCCATAGAGAGTGGGGCCTTCGGAGGAGGGTTTTACAACGTCTCTAATGTCGTATTCTCTTCTCTATCTCTCAATCTCATGCACTTCCATTCACTGTGTCCATTTACTTTGTTTGTGTCCATTGCACTCTCTCACTAAAGGAACGGAAGGCTCTCCCTTTCGTAAGTAAAAGGAACCTTGAGCACAGTTCGGAGCACTCATCTTGAGCAAAGTTCAAACATTCATTCCGCTGCACCTAACAAGTGATCTGGCACCTTTGTGAGTCTGTTCGCAGACCGTGCATGTCCAGACACTTCGAGTAGATGCATATCCTCTGATTGCACACAGCATGATCATCAGATTTCCATCAAAACCCATCAGAAGCATTTTTACAGTCCATAGACCTATCATCTTGAGCAAAGTTCAACATTCACTTCCGCTGCACCTTACACTAACACAGATTGCAAGCGAAAGAAGAATCTCAAGAACCTCAAGACTCAAGACCCTCATGTTAGGTGCAGCGGAATGATTGTTTGCACTTTGCTCAAGATGAGTGCTCCGAACTGTGCTCAAGGTTCCTTTTAGTTCTTATGGAAGACAGAGCCTTCCGTTCTTAATGGAAAGTGCTATGGTCACAAACAAAGTGAATGGACACTGTGCTTGCGAGTGTATGAGACTGAGAGATAGAGAGAGGAGAGATACGACACCAGAGACTTTGTAAAACCCTCCTCCGAAAGCCCCACTCTTGTTGGCGAGAATGGTCTACTTATTGATTGCACAAAGTGGTACAATGACGATGCAATGGACTTATGCAACCTGGGACTATGCCGGTGACGACGACAGTGATGACGATGACGACTTTAGGGCTAAAATCTGCGGTCTTCTATCTGCGGAATTTCGGGGCTGTTACGGTGGCTGAAAAATGACTGTTTTGGCTGCGTTTTCGAGGGCTGAAAATGGGGGTCTTCTACATGCATCTAGGGCTGAATCTGTTGCTGTCCAAGAAGGCTGAAAACGCTGACCATCTGCTGCATGTGAGGCTGAAAATGAAAATGCTGATCTGCTCCTGGAAACGCTAGGCCAATTGGGAAGTGCTTGCGATGACTGCAATGGAAAAACGCCAGGGTCAGGTGGGAGGTGCTAGCGATATGTAAAAACGCTAGGGCTGAGTTTAGGCGAGGATGGGAAGACCAAAAACGCCAGGCTTGGGGGTTACTGCGCGTTCTTGCTGAGAAGATGCCTGTTGAGCGGGGAGCTCCTGCTGCCTCTTTTGCCATTTAGTGCTAGCTCTAGTTTGCTTATATACAAACTTAGCAAAATTGCCCTACCTACTTTTGTTGGAAAGTCACTTAAATTAAGAAGTGAAAAATGCCAAAAATGGGTAAAATAGGTTAAAATCACTGGTTAATTCCCCTAACTGATTCTAATGGATTCTGATGGGAATATTGATGATCATGTTGTGTGCAACCAGAGGATATGCATCTATGCTAAGTGACCGGGCATGCACGGTCTACAAATAGACTCACAAAAGTGCCAGATCACTTCTAAATCTAGACTAACTGGACTGACGGAACCCTGATCATGTTGTAGCTTGTCCACGGACACATAGGGGCGGATGTGTCACGTGACATCCCCTCCTTTTCAAAGTGAGGTACTGGTACCGAACTGTATGGCGTCGAGGGAGATCGCCAATAGCATCCGGAATCTTGGAAGGGACTCTTCGCCGGCCCACTCTGATGTGAGGGTCGTGCGGTACTTGAACTTCATAAAGGTCTACAACGCTTGCTTCTTTGGGCCGCGTCGAAAGCGACAGTCTTCTGTGACTCCTTCGATGCTTCAACTTCGTCTAGAGTCATGCTTCTTTCTTCTTCAAGAATCTCCATGGCTGAAAATTCATGAAACCACTTCCAACACAAAAACATAAACATACCCATTCCATGTAAAGTGAATGGAAAAAATCTTGTCTTCCTCAAAGACTGTGCATGCAATGTAGATGAACATAGAGACGGAGTGACAACCCGTTCATCAAACACGTGCAAACTATGAGAATGAATCTTTTCTTTCTGATCTAAATCAATCAACTGTGGCAATTCACAACGGAAATGCCCATGCTTGGTGCTCATACTTTCATGTGCTCGTGCGGAAACTGTGTCATGCCAAGGAAGAGACATGGAATGTGACTTCCTTACATACATACTTTTCAACTTTTCATGATACATTCGTGCTCATCCATGAGAGAAACATGCTCAACGTACAAAATGTCATGCCTAGTAAAAGGGATCACATAAAGACGCTGACTAAAATACAGGAAACGATCATGAACGGAACACTCGAACAATGCGTGCGTATCAATCATGCGAACACATAATACTTCCTGTGAGAGTTCTTTGGACCTAGGCTCGAGAGCCAAGATCGATCCTTCCTGAATGATCGAATCGTCCTGTGGGGGTTCTTTGGACCTCGACTCGAAAGCCAAGATCGGTTCTTCGTGATTGATCGAATCTACAACGAGGTTAGCTTCACTATAAAAAGCATCCACTAACACATCATCCTTGTTAACAATCACATCATCTTCATGCAACTCATCATGCTCGTGTGAAATCACATCTTGCTCATGCAAATCATCATGCTTATCAATATCATTCAAATCATCATGCTTATCATCATCATTCTAATGATCATGCTTATCATCATCATTCAAATCAGCATGCAAATCATTGTCCATCAAATCATCATCATGCTTCACACAATCATGCAAATCCTGTGTATCATGCGTTGGAGAAGAAGAGACTGAGAGTCTCCTTTTCCTGAATCTCTTGCATCTGTGCCTGAGCTTGAGAAAAGAGTCGCAAGAACTCTTCACTTCTTGCTTTAATCTCGCGATCAAATTATGCTTGTCTTGCTTTGTTCTTGTCACGTGACACATCCCAACCCTATGTGTCCGTGGACAAGCTACACCACAGCAGGGTTCAGTCAGTTCAATCAAGTCTAGATTAGCAGTGATCTGGCACTTTTGTGAGTCTATTCGTAGACCGTGCATGCCCAATCACTTAGCATAGATGCATATCCTCTGGTTGCACACAGCATGATCATCGAAATTCCCATCAGAATCCATTAGCATCAGTTAGGGGAATTTTCCAGTGCATTCAGCCTATTTTCCTATTTATTGGGATTTTCACTTATTATTTTTAAGTGACTTTCCTACAAAAGTAGGTAGGGCAATTTTGCTAAGTTAATATATAAGCAAACACAAGTTAGCACTTTCTGGCAGAAGAGGCAACAGGAGCTTCCCGCTCAACAGGCAACTTCTTAGCAGAATACCCGCATTAGACCCTCACCCATACCTTGGCGTTTTCCCCTCACAGCAGATCCATCGCCTACAAGTTTCCTCCCTGGCGCTTGTTCCCCTTTCAGGCAGCCTCAAGGGCTAGCGTTTTTGGGATTGCATCATCAGCAGCCATAGCCTTTTGGCCTCAGCGTTTCAGCCTCAAAAACGCAGCAAGACATCAGGCAACTCAGCGTTTTTTTCAGCAATTACTAACGCTAGGAGAAACCTGCCTTTTCAGCGTTTTTCATCATAAAAGCATTGCCACAGTTTCCAGCCTTCAGCAAGAGCAGCAAAATGCAGCAGGAAAGAGACTTAGCATCAGCGTTTTGGTCTTCAGCATGACCCTCGACACACCCCAAGTTTAGCCTCGACAAACGCAGCCAAAAACAGTCCATTTTCAGCCTTGAAACAGTCCCAGAAATTCAGCATCTAGAAGATCTCAGATTTCAGCCCAAGTCGCCGTCGTCATCACCGTCGTCGTCATCGGCATAGTCCCATTGCATCTGTCCATTGCATCTGCATTGTACGCATTTGTGCAATCAAGTAGACCACTCTCGCCGACGAGAGTGGGGCCTTCGGAGGAGGGTTTTACAACCTCTTGGTGTCGTATCTCTTCTCTCTCCTTCTCTCAATCTCATTCATTTGCACGCACAACATCCACTCACTTTGTTGGTGACCACAACACTCTACAAGACGGAAAGCTCTCTCTTTCCTTAAAGAACTAAAAGGAACCTTGAGCAATAAGGATCACTAATCTTGAGAAAATACAACATTCATTCCGCTGCACCTAACAGTTCTCTGCTTGTCTTTCTACGCGCTCACGATCCCATTTGGCTTGTCGTTCTTTGGCTTCCAAGCGTGCTTGCTCGCGCTCACGCGCTATGGCTGCCATTCTTGCTGCATTTCTTCCTTCGCGTTGTAAATTATGTTCCATAAACAACAGCTCCAAGTCCTCCATTGGAGTTAGTGCAATCTTTGTCGTAGATGGGGAAGGGTCAGAAAAACCTCCTGGTGGGGAAAATTCTTCTTCGCCTCTCTCATGCTCATCACCTCCAAGCGAAGTATCCATTCCGCTTCGAGTGATGATCGTTATGAAGTCGTGGGTACTTGTGGGTTCTTGTGGTCTTGGGTTCTTAAGTTCACGAGGAACTTGGGTTCTTGAGAGTCTTGGGGGTCTTGAGGTTCTTGAGTTCTTGAGGTTCTTGAGGTTTTCTTTCGCTTGCAAACCGTGTTTGAGAAGGATCTTCTCTTCACCCGAGTTCTACTCCTTTCTGCAGGCGCACCCCTTTGCGGCCTTGCGCTCAAACCAAGGTTGCTTTTTCCCACCTCACGTCGATTGGCCGGCCGCTAAGTGCACAGTCCGCTCTCAATGAGTGAAAAGAGGCACAAGGGGAGGCTGGACAAGCCCTTCTTTCCTGGGATTCCTATCACTCTTCAAAAACACGATTAGGAATCGACACGCCAAAGTGAACTTGGGTTCGTGCGACCTTAACAAGCAAAAAAAATTCTTGTGATTCTTGTGGTTCTTTCCTTGAGTGATACAGAACACTGCCAAAGCTCTGATACCAATGTTAGGTGCAGCGGAATGATTGTTTGCACTTTGCTCAAGATGAGTGCTCCGAACCGTGCTCAAGGTTCCTTTTAGTTCTTATGGAAGGGAGAGCCTTCTGTTCTTAATGGAAAGTGCTATGGTCACAAACAAAGTGAATGGACACTGTGCGTGCGAGTGTATGAGACTGAGAGATAGAGAGAGAAGAGAGATACGACACCAGAGACGTTGTAAAACCCTCCTCCGAAGGCCCCACTCTCGTTGGCGAGAATGGTCTACTTATTGATTGCACAAAGTGGTACAATGACGATGCAATGGACTCGGGGTTGTTCTCATCCGTCAGACGGAACGAGGAGTACGGTGGCGTCCCGTCCGGTAAAGGCGTCCGTTGCGTCCGGTGGTTTTTTAGTACGTTTGACCGGTTTTTTAATCCATTGACTGCGCTTTTTTTTTGGAGGTTTTTGGGTTACCTTTTGGCATAAAATCCCTCCCACCTAGCCTAAGATCCCCCCCCCCCCCCCCCCACCTCCCACATGCCTTGAGCCTCCTCTCTCTCTCTCTCTCTCTCACACACATACACACACGCACACATTGCTCTGGATTCCATTAGACTCCTCTCTCTCCCTCTCCCTCTCTCTCATTGCTTGATTGTATCATTGCCCATTGTGTCTCATTGTCTTGATTCTCAACTCTTGAGTGTCGGCACTTGGCACTTGCAAGTTGCCTTCTTGTCCAATGTGATAATCAATTGTCTAATTGTCCCAAGTCTAAAATCTAGGGTTAAGAATTGCATGTTTTTATTTTTGAACGTACGTAACCATGTCGTACGACATAAAATTTTCTAGTTCGATGAGTACCGTACGTCTTCGTACGTGGACAAAACGTACGTGACCGTACGAGACCACCCTGCAACCTGGGACTATGCCGGTGACGACGACGACTTTAGGGCTGAAATCTACAGCCTTCTATCTGCTGAATTTCGGGGCTGTTTTGGTGGCTGAAAAATGACTGTTTTGGCTGCGTTTTCGAGGGCTGAAAATGGGGGTCTTCTACATGCATCTAGGGTTGAATATGTTGCTGTCCAAGAAGGCTGAAAACGCTGACCATCTGCTGCATGTGAGGCTGAAAATGAAAACGCTGATCTGCTCCTGGAAACGCTAGCAAAAACGCTAGGCCAATTGGGAAGTGCTGGCGATGACTGCAATGGAAAAACGCCTGGGTCAGGTGGGAGGTGCTAGCGATATGTAAAAACGCTAGGGCTGAGTGTAGGCGAGGATGGGAAGACCAAAAATGCCAAGCTTTGGGGTTACTGCGGGTTCTTGCTGAGAAGATGCCTGTTGAGCGGGGAGCTCTTGCTGCCTCTTCTGCCATTTAGTGCTAGCTCTAGTTTGCTTATATACAAACTTAGCAAAATTGCCCTACCTACTTTTGTTGGAAAGTCACTTGAATTAAAATAGGCTAAAATCACTAGAAAATTCCCCTAACTGATTCTAATGGATTCTGATGGGAATCCTAATGATCATGTTGTGTGCAACCAGAGGATATGCATCTATGCTAAGTGACTGGGCATGCACGGTCTACGAATAGACTCACAAAAGTGCCAAATCACTTCTAAATCTAGATTGACTGGACTGACGGAACCCTAATCATGTTGTAGCTTGTCCACGGACACATAGGGGCGGATGTGTCACGTGACACCTCAAGAACCCAAGAACCCAAGACCCACAAGAACCCAAGTTCCTCGTGAACTTAAGAACCCAAGTCTTCAGTGAATGGTCATCACCCCAAGCGGAATGGATACTTCGCATGAAGTGGTGAGCATGGGAGTGGCGAAGAAGAATTTTCCCCACCAGGAGGTTTTTCTGACCCTCCCCCTTCCCCATCTACGCCAAGGATTGCACCAACTCCTATGGAGGCTTTCCACAAGATGATGATGGACAGGAAGTTAGAACGCGAAGCACGAACAACAGAAAGAATGGCAGAAATTGATCGTAAGTACCAAGAAAGAATGGTAGCCAGAGCGCGTGAGAGCGCGCAAGCACGCTTGGAAGCCAAAGCAAGACAAGCCGAATTGGATCGTGAGCGCGAAGTGAGAGAAGCAACATTTGATCGCGAGAACAAAGCAAGCAAAGCAATGAACCACCGACACATGAAAGAGATGTTGCGACTCTTTTCTCAAGTGCAGGCACAGATGCAAGAGATTCGGGAAAAGGAGACTCTCTCCGTCTCTTCTTCTCCCAAGCATGACACACATGATTTGAATGACAATGATAAGCATGATGATTTGAATGATAATGACAAGCATGATGAATTGCATGATAATGACAAGCATGATGAGTTGCATGAAGATGATGTGATTGTTCACAAGGATGATGTGTTAATTGATACTTTCTCTAGTGAAGCTAACCTCATTGCAGATTCGATCAATCACGAAGAACCGATCTTGGCTCTCGAGTCGAGGTCCAAAGACACCCCTCAGAAAGAACCCCCTCAGGAAGAACCGATCTTGGCTCTCGAGCATAGGTCCCAAGAACCCCCACAAGAAGTATTATGTGTTCAAATGATAAGTCACCACGCATTGTTCGAGTGTTTCATTCGTGATGCTTTCCTAAATTTTAGTCACCATCCTTATGTGATCCCTTTTCATAGGCATGACATATTGTACGATGAACATGATTCACTCATGAATGAGCACGGATGTATGCGGATTACTCATGAAAAGATGAAATGTTTGCACCCAAGGAATTCACAGTCCATGTCTCTTCCTTGGCATGGCACGGTATCAGAAAGAGCACAAGAAGGATTAAGCATCAAGCAACAGCATTTCCATTGTGATTTGCCACAGTTGATTGATTTAGATCAAAAAGATAAGTTTCGATTCCATTGTTTACGTATGTTTGATGAACGGTTTGGCACTCCATCTCTATGTTCATCTACATTGCATGCACAGTCTTTAAAGAAGACTAGAATTTTTCCAGTCACTTTACATGGAATGGGTATGTTCATGTTTTTGTGTTGGAAGTGGTTCAAGAATTTTCAACCTCGGAGATTCTTGAAGAAGGTAGACGCAGGACTATTAGACGAAGTTGAAGCATCGAAGGAGCCACAGATGACTTTGTGTCGCTTTCGGCACGGCCCAACAAAGCAAGCTTGCAGACCTTTATGAAGTTCAAGTATCACACGACCCACACATCAAAGTGGGTCGACAAAGAGTCCTTTCCAGGATTCCAGACCCTTCTGGCGATCTCCCTCGATGCCATACAGTTCGGTAGCAGTACCTCACTTTGAAAAGGAGGTGCAAAAATGAAAAGCTGCAAGCACCTAGCATAAGATGAGGATGACATGGAGTCCACATGCAGACCAGCCCTTGAAATACATTGATTCACTCCCAATTATATAAATACAAGAACATGGGATTAAAAAATCCACCAGAAGCATAAAACCGCATTGCAAACATACATTCCTTTACATCCCCAGTCACAACAGAAAATTGCAATTTTTTCTATGTCTTGATGTGTCTTAGACTAGTGCTTCCTCTCTTTCCACCTTAAAATCAAGCCGGTTGAAGTTGATTCACAAAGAACTACCTACCCACAGTTCCCAATAGGCGAACCACGAAGGCATCAAATATAGAACCATCAACTGAAAAGCCACTTCCCTCAACTTTGGAAGATGGAAGTGGTGAAAATGGCTCTCCAAATGGTGAGGGCATGTCATAATCAATGTAACTGCAGAACTAAGCGGACTCTCTCTCTCTCTCTCTCTCTCTCTCTCTCTCTCTCTCTCACACACACACACAGAAAGAATCACCTGGAAGGTCAGGTGGAACCCGAGAGCCCACGGCAATGAGGGAATAGCCTGCTGATTGGAAAGCTGCATGCACGGCAAAGGCAATGCGATCGTGAGCCGAGCGGAATTGAGGCCGTGCAGCTCTGATGACACCCAACACACCTCCTTCTGTAGCCATATCTCTCTCTCTCTCTCTCTCTCTCTCTCTCTCTCTGTCTGTCTGTGCGCGCGCGCGCGTTACAAGCAACCTCGCGTTCTAGATACAAAGAATGTACTTCCGACTAGTCATGCTTAGGCTGGATACACATACATGCCTGGCCTTCACTTTTGGGGATGGACGGGCGTACATTACACACAAGCTGCGATATATTTTTTATCTTTCGAGTTGTAGTGTGGATCATATTGGTTTGCAAGTTCGTGGAAGCTTTGGGAAGCAAAGGAGACACTCTCTCTAGACTCTATCTATTGAGATTGAGACTGAGCTTGAGCCTTGTTTGGCCACTTAGGTTTTAGTTAAGGGTTAGTGATTTAGTTTGGCCGGTAAGAGTTTTAAGTTAGACTATTACGATTTTAAGGTTTGTCATCGATCTACATCCATTGTCATGTAGCTGTGGGTGTATGCTTATGTCGCACCCATGAATATAAGCATTGATCAATAAAGACAAAAGTATTACCCGGGGGTCATGATCTCCGTGTACCTCTAGACCGAGGTGTGCGGAGATCGAGCATGGCTAGAGAATGTGAGGTAGTTTACATTGTTATCTTCTTTTGGTTTTGCTAATTAGGGTTGGTCGTGCGAAAACGCTTATGGTTTGGCCGATTAGGACTAGCAAAAAATGGTCTGGTCGATTAGGGTTAGCCGTGCGAAGATGCTTATGGTTTGGCTGATTAAGGCTAGCGACTTTTGGTATGGTCATTAGGGTTAGCCATGCGAAGACGTTTATGGTTGACCGATGGTTCGCCTAGGGCTACCTAGCCGTTTGTTCAAATTTATGTGTTAACTCATGTTATACGCTCTAATAACAGTCTAGCCGTGTGCACTCACTATTACTTGTTAATTTGTTTTGCAATCTTTAGATTAATTATGAACGATAGGATGGCATGCCCTTGTATGCTATGTAACAACGGCCTTTTTTCCGTAGAGCAACTACAAGATCTGCATTATCAATCTCATGGTCATGAGAGAATAGGTCAACTCTTAGATATTGTTCCAATTTTAACACGGACTCAACAGAGGAGGCGAATATCAAATGAAACACCACCAGTGGAGTCTACCCCATCAACACTCAATACCAAATTTTAAGAAGTTGAGATGGAACAGATGTTGGATGTCTTCTTTGACAAGGACCCCATCATTGAAATCCAAGGTGGAGAAAGCGTTAGCATTCAAGGCAACACTACCTCTCAACTTCAATCATCCTGTCCACAATGACGACATGAGAATAACAAAGAGGAAGGAGAGATGATGTGAACGCTTGCTTGCGTGCCGCTTTACAACGGTGCCAAAAAATTTGTTCTTCGTATAGCTTTGGCAATGCTTAACCTACAATCTATTTATGGATGGTCTGACATGAGTGTTATAGAGCTTGTCATACTAATTTACCCCAAAAGCCAAAGTTCTTCTTTAAATTGTTTAAATGGTTTTGACAGATTGCTCAACGAGCCAATTTTGCCAGAAGGCAATCACATGTTCCCTACTCGACCTACCACCAAACAGCTCCTTACAAACTCGAGGATGGATTATAATAAAATATATGCATGTCCTAATAATCGTGTACTCTTTCAAAATGAGTATGAATATTTGGAACAATGTCCCAAATGTGGATCAAATAGGTATAGAGAGAACACACAAGGGAAATTTATCCCTGCAAAGATTCTACAACACTTTCCAATCATTCCAAGAATAAAGAGCATACTCAGGTGCAAGTCTATAGCAGCTTTGATGACATGGTATCAAAACACTAGATCCACAGATGATGTCATGCGGGTGCCTGCTGATTTGCTTGCATGGAAGCACATAGAGGAACCATGGCCTGCATTTAAAGAAGAACCTCATTGTGTCCGTTTTGGTTTAGCAATGGATGGAGTAAACCCATTTGGAATTCGGAGTTCCTCATGGAGCACATGGCCTATTTGCTTGTTGAACTATAATCTTCCATCGTGGTTGGCTATCAAGAAGGGCCATCTACCATTGTCATTGATTGTTCCAAGGAAGTACAAGGTAAAGGACATGGATATTTATCTAGCACCACTTATAGAAGAGCTTCAAATCTTGTGGATAGGGATTCATGTGGTTGACATGTCCCAATCGGTCGGTCGATGACATGTGCAAGGCATTCTCATGTGGACCATGCACAATTGGGCAGGATTTGGCGAGTGTTGTGCGCTTTGCTGCACGTGTCGGAGGTTGGGAACCAAAACACCATGTGCGAGCCATGAATGGCTGCAAGCACACAACTAGACAATCCTAGCAAGCTCAAAGGGGCAATGGTGTGTCACTCACAGCTCAACGCTTCCGTCATGAATGATCCTGTGCTGCAAAGAAGAAGGAGTCGTCGTTGATGCCGCCGCAATGCTCAATCTCTCTCTCTCTCTCTCTCTCTCTCTCTCTCTCTCACTCACTCAATCTCAAGCGCGCGCGCACACGCACACACACATTCGTGAGCACACGAAGGAGAAGGAGATAGAGGTAGAGCAAGAGCACTTCTTAGCATGCACCTCCAAGAATGAGGATTTTAGGTCAAAATGGACCTTTTATAAGAGTTTGACCCATTCACACATGGGCGCCCATAGTGGTCGATCATAGTAAAAATCATGTAAAAATGGGATAAGTGGTGCGCCTCTCATCGACGATCACATACACACCTATTGGACCGACAAGCCCGGTCCATGACTCAAATAAGTAATAAGGCGTACGTCGAAGGTGATAGGGTGTACGTAAGGGTTAACATGCCCCCTTCCCGATGTCGATTCCGTCCTCGGATGCCGTTCGTCGAGGTGAAAGAGCATCTGAATTTGAATGTCCTTAGCCCCTCAAACACTACAAAATCAACCAAAATTGACACATTGATTGCATTCTCATATACAATTAAAAAGCATATGCAGTGAATAGACACGCAAATTGATTGGTAATAGAATATTATACAATTTGTCAGCAATAAACATTAAACTGTAATATAATCAAATGCATAAGCACTTGTAAAGGTCATAAAATAAACAAGTCTAGGGTCGCTAATTTAGCGATCGAGAGACACTAGAGGTCAACTATTAATACCATGGGCAAGCTTCTCAATTCTCTCTAGTCAATTAAAATGTTTAATCGCGAGAGCAAATTGTTATGGAATTGACATTTTACTATTTATTGCAGCTAACAGGTGGAAAAGGCTTGACCGAGCTAGGGTATTGCAAAAGGATATTATATTTTATGTACATGTTATTATTCAAGTGCTCTTTTATGAGCTTTGGCCATTTATGACCGGCCGGCCAGTTTGTACTCATAATTGACCATTTAAGAAATCTATAAATCAAATATATGTAAGAGGGAAATGGTCACTCTTTCACGGGGGGAGATTGTACCCAGTGCTTGTGTCTTCTTCTCTCCTCTCCTCTCTTCTCTCTCGCCGTGTCAGCGTAGTACTCCATTCTAGGAGGTGCGCCTGCTTGAGCCGTATTACTCTCTCTTGCTCTCTGTCTCTCTTTGTTCGTGTATCTCGCGATTATGCGGCTATGTGGTTGCCAGGTATGTCGATTAGTCTATTTATGGTTTGTAGTATGCTATTTCAGATGTTTTGCAGGGAACTCCACGCCTCCGGTTGTAGCAGTGGTATCAGAGCCAGCAAAACATTCTTGGCGATATGGACATCACCTCCACAAAGAGAATCTTGATAACGATCATACCCTAGAGCTAAGTTTATTCATTTTTGCACTTTTGCTAGCAACAATTTCGTTTATCAAATTGATTGTTTATTTTTCTTTCTTAATTTGGTAGTTTTGTGGCTTAGTTAAGCAAGACCACGTTTATCAATGGCTTGACTAGATTTTATGAAGGATAGTTTAATTACGATCCTAATTATAGTTAGTAAGAGCATCATGATTTACCAGATGTAATGCATGCAACCAATTGCCTCTAACGTGATGGAATAAGAGAAATTTAAAGGTAGAAGATTATGTATAGTTATTAAGAGAATTTTAAACTAGTAGAACCATGTACATATAAGGGGTAAGAAGCCAAAGATGACAAAGAAGGAATTGCATGAAATTCCTTTTTATTGCCCTAAGGCAAGGGATATTAATTAATAGAGTATAGAAGACTAAAAAAAAATGATGAATCTTTCAGCTTTACTTTCAGTTCGAATAAGTGCTTAGTTCCAACGCTTTGCTGCATACCATGTGAATTGTCCATGGGAATCAATCCCATACACCAATGGATTGTGGCAGATCATGAATAATTAAGGAAGGTAGCTGCTAAATCGGTACCACTGGAATGGGGCATGCAAAGGTCGAGGCTTCCTTCAATGATGTTACCCTCGACTAGGGGCGAGTTCGCTTGTGATGGGCTGCATGGTGAATAGAATAAGGAGCGGAACAACGCGAGTGAGCATTATAGCTGCTCATCTTTTCGGCCAAAAGAGCTGCATGAATTTACTCAAACACACAGACACACACGATATTCATTAGTGAGCAATGCGCACACAATGTGCCTCCCTTTTTTTCCCCTCTATCTCTCATCTCAAACTGCCGCTCTCCCATTCTCTCTCTACTACGGACGTTCAACCATGCTGGCCAATGCCCCTCACTGAGTGTTATCGTTATCTTGTAGATCAACTCTCGACCATATTCTCTGTGGTGGCCCTGATTGACGGATGCAATCATGCGGATTGCCTGACACGGTCGAACATGCACCTCTCTTTCTCAAGTGATGCCGCAGTACGTAGCTCAACTGTGTGTGCCTTACCATGCAACCAATCGCCCCCCCACATCTTGCATGCGGCTGTTGGACCCTACCTTTCTACCACTACGTCAACTACCAGAACTGCATCTCCCTCTCTCACTTTTTTGCCGTCATCCCACTCTCTTTCTCTCTGCCTCCGCTTGCAAACCCTCAGCCGCCACAATCCCTCAGCTATCGACCCCTCGTCTGTAACCACTTTCCATGAGAAGCTGACGCCCACAAACACGCCGCCATCAACTACCACTCTTCTCACATTCAGTTGCATGAACACTCTTGCATGGCATCTACACACACAGAGAGACTACTTGATCCTGTGCCATTGTAGTGCGCGTCCACCGCCTGCACTGCCTCTCTTCCTCTTCCTAACTTCATACTGTTGCCCTGCGACGGCGGCAGCTACCAATCAACGGCTCATAACCACAACTTTTTTTTTCATCATGCACCGTCGTAGCCTCCCACCACTGCAGATAATCCACCAGTTTTTCTCTCTGGCCTACTGGTGGCCACACACACACACACACACACACACACACACACACACACACACACACAATAGAAGCCGTCAGGGCGCCATCATCCTTTGCAGTCCTCTCTCTCTCTCTCTCTCTCTCTCTCTCTCTCTCTCTCTCTCTCTCTCTCTCATGATTGTTATCAAGATTCTTTTTGTGGAGGTGATGTCCATATCACCAAGAATGTTTTGCTGGCTCTGATACCATTGCTACAACCGGAGGCGTGGAGTTCCCTGCAAAACATCCGAAATAGCATACTACAAACCATAAACAAACTAATCGACATACCTCGCAACCACATAGCCACATAATCGCGAGATACACGAACAAAGAGAGACAGAGAGCGAGAGAGAGTAATATGGCTCGTGCAGGCGCACCTCCTAGAATGGAGTACTACGCCGGCACGGCGAGAGAGAAGAGAGGAGAGGAGAGGAGAGAAGAAGACACAAGCATTGGGTACAATCTCCCCCCGTGCAAGAGTGACCATTTCCCTCTTGCACGTATTTGATTTATAGATTTCTTAAATGGTCAATTGTGCGTACAAACTGGCCGGCCGGTCATAAATGGCCAAAGCTCATTAAAGAGCACTTTTTGAATAATAACATGTACATAAAATATAATATCCTTTTGCAATACCCTAGCTCGGTCAAGCCTTTTCCACCTGTCAGCTGCAATAAATAGTAAAATGTCAATTCCATAACACAAATTATTTCATGTTCGAGGGTTGACTAGAGGCTATACCTGAAGACCTTCTAGTTAAGCCAGGATAAAAGGAATTGCTTATGAAATAATCACCCGAATTATACCCTTTTCTTTGACCCCCCAAATTTTTTTCATATTGATTCAATTTTTGATGTGTGTGCTTATTTTGTATGCCTTGGGCTTTTTCTTTTCAAGGAAAAGCACCGCACCCACACTGGGAACCTCTAGGGCTCTATTACCATAGGCAATACATGTGAGTGCAGTACCAAATTAAGATTTTATATTGTTGGCACTTTTGTTTTGTTTTTTTTTTTTTCATTGCTTTTTAATTTTGTAACTTTGGGGGTCATATTGACACTGTTACCCTCCCCAGGCTTATCACAATAGTACACTCCCTTTGTAATAGTTAAACCAAAGGTCAAGAGGGATTAAGCCCACTAGAAATCACTAGCACGTTTGCACACAATGTTGCCTAAATAGGATTAAGAACCTAAAGCAACCACTGGCAATTAGGAAGGCATTTCCCATGGTATTAAGAGGAGATCTCTAAGCCTATCTTGGTCAAACTAGCGTAGTCAAATTAGGGATTATTGTTACCATATACATGTGGTAGTGATGTGTGTAAACACACTAGGACCGCCGGGGCATTTTTTCCCTCTTTAGGAGGTTTTTGCCCCCGTGCATTGTATATACGCCCATCACTCTAGGGCTATCCATATTTCCATTGCACACCAAGTTATACACTCTCTATTGTGTGCCTTGAGCTTCCTTCGTCTTCTCCAAGCTGTGTGTGTTTCTCTGCAACCCTAATTCCAACAATTGGTATCAGAGCAGGTCACGTCCTCCCGGGCTTAGTCGCCAGCTGCTCCAGCACACGCTTGCTCACTTTCTCCGATTTTAGCGAGCTTTGGTGAGCGTTCGCAGGTCGACAAAAATTTTGGGAGAGCTCGAATAGCTCGGTCTGCTCAAAATTTTGATTTGGGCTCATTTCGGCCTCCGTTTCCACTACAGGCAGTACTGCACAAGCTATTTCGTCATTTTGTGCAGAATTTCTGTCAGTGCCGTTTTTTGCCTAACAAGTGCCTTATAGTCTTCTACAATTTGTGCTATATAGAACTGGTTGTTCCCGCTCCGTTTCTCCTATTTTCGGACAGTTTTCACATCAGGTGCAGCATTTACCATGGCTGACAACAACAACACAGATGTGTTCAAGATGTTTGCTACTGAGGACAGGTTGGATGGGGACAACTACCATATGTGGGCTTATATGATGCAACATGTTCTTGTGTCAAAGGGTGTCTAGAACATTGTGCAGGGCATTGATGTACGTCCTGGTTCTAAGGATGTAGGCGATGTTGAGGATGTTGCAGGTCTTGCTGCAAGGATTGCAGCTGTTAGAGTTGTTTTGCCTACGGCAGAACAAGCTCGTTGGGATGTTAAGGATGCGCAGGCTCATGCATTGATTGTGTTGTCTGTGAAGCGCACCATTGTTCCTCACATCCGTTCAGCAAAATCTGCAAAACAGGCTTGGGATATTCTAGCAGGTCTTTATGCAAGCCGCAATGAGGCTAAAATTGCTTTGCTGCGTAAAGAGCTGGAGTCGAAGATTATGCATAAGGAAGATGATATGGACACTTTCCTTGCTAATGTCAAGGATATCAATGAGCAGCTTATTTCTGCAGGTGAAGTCATTTCAGATAGTTCCCTTGTGCAGACTGTTCTTGATGCCTTACCAGATTCCTACCAGACTTTTGCTAGTACTTGGAGACTTATGACCCAAGGAAATCCTGAAGTTGTCAAGTTTGATGCATTATGCACATTGTTGTTGCAAGAGTCACTTTCCAGAAAAAACAGGACTAGGCAGCATGCAGTTGAACAGGCTTTTATTGCTTCTCAAAGAAAGGGTGGTAACAGTAATGCAGCCACTTCTTATGGTTCTGCTGCGAGTGGCAAAAATTCTGTTCCTAATGTTTTTGCTGGCAGCACTTCGTCTGGCAATTCTGGTGATAAGGGCAAAAAGAAGATGCGATGCCATTATTTGGTTCCACTACAAATGCAGCCATTGTTGAGTCTTCTGTGAAAGGAGACTGTGTTGCTGATGTTGATGCAGAATGGGCGTTTAGCGCAGAGTGCACTTACAATCTGCTGTCCATGATGCATGCTTGTCAGTTGCTGCAGATTCACATGTGTGGTATTTCGACAGTGGTGCTACAAAGCACATTACCTCACATCGTGAATTGTTTACCTCTCTCGAGTCTGTCCCTCATGGGAATTCAGTCACTTGTGCCAACAATGCCTCTTATCCAGTTCAGGGAGTTGGAAAGATTGTGCTCACTGCTGCTAATGGCAGTTCCTTTACACTTGTTGATGCACTTTATGTACCTGGGATCAAGAAGAATCTCTTGTCTGTATCCGCACTTGCTAGACTTGGACTTGTAGTCAAATTTGTGGATGACAGATGTACAGTTCATGATCTCAGTTTTGGTGATGAAATTGTTGCATCTGGCCTTTTGTGCCGTGGGCTGTATAAGCTCACTTTGTATGACAAGTGTGGACAAAATTTTGCAAATGCTGTTGCAGATTCAAGGGCTATTTCAGATGCAAAACTTTGGCATGCACGTTTTGGTCATCTGAATTTTGCCAGTTTGCTGCGTTTGCAGAAATCTAATATGGTTGCTTCTTTGCCGCCTCTTGAAGCACCTATCAAACATGTTTGTGAAGGCTGTATTTTGGGTAAGATGCAACGTTCTAAATTTCCAAAGGATGGTTTAGTTCGGGCCACATGCAGGTTGCAACTTGTACATAGTGATGTTTGTGGGCCCATGCAAACTCCGTCCTTGGGCAATTACCTGTACTTCGTGACTTTCATAGATGATTACTCCACGCATGCATGGGTATTTCCGCTTAAAGCGAAGTCCGAAGTTTTTATGTGCTTCAAACAATTTCTGGCTATGGCTGAAAATGTCTCGAAATGTACTATGGGCACCCTCCGTTCCGATCGAGGGGGGGAGTATATGTCTCATGAATTTAATGCATTTCTGGCTAGTCGTGGGATAAAACACCAATGTACAGTGCCTTATACACCTTAGCAAAATGGTGTTGCTGAGAGGAAAAACAGGTCACTGATGGAAATGACACGATGTATGGTCAAAAGTCAAGCTTTGCCGCATTCTTTTTGGCTTGAGGCCATTATGTGTGCCACTTATGTACTTAACAGGTGTCCTACGAAAGCTTTGCAGTCTATTACTCCATATGAAGCATGGCATGATAGAAAACCTTCTATTGAGCACATGCGTGTTTTTGGCTGTTTGGCATATGCTTTGTGCCACAAGTGCAGCACAGAAAATTGGATGATAAGGCTGTCAAATGTATTTTTGTTGGTTATAGTGCTGAAAGCAAAGGTTACAGGTTGTATCATCCGCAAACAAAACGTATTCTGGTTTCTCGGGATGTAATGTTTGTGGAAGATTCTGTCCAGCCCTTGCTGTCATGTACTAGAGACAGTAATGTAAGCTCACATGACATTTATGACACTTTGTTGCCTCTTTTCAGTGGTGGAAATACGAATGTAAGTTCCAATGAGGCAAATGTACAGCCTATGGGGGTTTCTGAAAATGTTCTAGATCAGCCTATTACTGATGTAGATGTACATGATGTACTTGATGAGTAAAGGGCTGAAAATGAGCAGGCTAGAGGTATGCCAAAATGGCTGGTGCACACTTTGCGTGACAGTAAATTGGATGCACCTTGTCTAGTCGTACTCGTTCAGGCTCTCGCCATGCATCTTATGCATCAGATTGTTATGCTTTGGCTGTGTCTAGCTTACATGATGTTGAGGAGCCTCTGACTTTTGATGAAGCACAAAATTCAGAAAATTGGATGGCTGCCATGCAATCAGAATATGATGCACTTATAGAAAATGACACATGGACTTTATGTGATTTGCATCCTGGCAAAAAGGCCATTGGTACGAAGTGGGTTTACAAGTTGAAACGTAAGCCGGATGGTGAGATCGATCGCCATAAGGCTCGACTTGTTGCAAAGGGTTATGCATAGCAAAAAGGCATAGATTATGAAGAGACTTTTGCTCCCACTTGTCGTATGACTACTGTGCGTTTTCTATGTGCATTGGCAGCTCATTTTGGTTGGGATGTACATCAATCAGACATTGTTACTGCTTTCTTGAATGGTGACATATTTGAGGAAGTTTATGTAACGCAGCCTCGCGGTTTTGTCATAAAAGGACAAGAGGACAAAGTGTGCAAATGTAACAAGGCTTTGTATGGGTTGAAGCAATCTCCTCGTGCTTGGTATGAGAAAGCTGACACTCATTTGGTCAAACAAGGCTTTCGTAATAGTCCAACAGAAAGCACATTGTATGCAAAGCGTGAGGGTGATGTACTTCTCATTGTGGTTCTTTATGTTGATGATTTTCTGATCACTGGACCAAATGAGAGACATATTGATGAATTTAAGGCTGATTTGAATGCTACTTTCAAGATGAAAGATTTGGGGCTGTTGCATCATTATTTGGGTATACAGTTTAAGCAGTGTGATGGTGGTATTGGCTTGTGTTAGAAAAGTTACATAGAGACGTTGCTATGTAAGTTTGGACTTGAGGATTGCAAACCTATTGCCACTCCCATGGAAACAGGTTTGAAGTTGAGTCTACATGATGCTGGTGATGCTGCTGATGTCACTCTTTACCAAACTGCTGTTGGCTGCCTCATTTATGTATGCAACACGAGGCCGGATATTCAGTTTGCAGTCTCACAGGTCAGCAGATTTATGCATAGCCCAAGGTCTAAGCATTGGCAGGCTGTCAAGAGGATTTTTCGCTACCTTAGTGGCACTTTACATCTTGGCTTGTTTTATCCCAAGGGGGGATCATTGCCGCCAGACTTACATGCTTTTTCGGACTAGATTGGGCTGGTTGTTTTGACACGCGAGTGT
Organism: Adiantum capillus-veneris; assembly: GCF_014529385.1. NCBI lineage: Eukaryota > Viridiplantae > Streptophyta > Polypodiopsida > Polypodiales > Pteridaceae > Adiantum > Adiantum capillus-veneris. The sequence goes on from NC_140943.1 coordinate 30,983,663, forward strand.
CCACAAGTGGTTTTTGTTTCATGCTTGGCAGTTCATGTATATCATGGTTGAGCAAGAAGCAACCTACTGTGGCCACTTCGAGTTGTGAGGCTGAGTACAGGGCAGTCTTCACAGCTACGGTTGAGTGTGTATGGCTCAGACGCCTTATGGCTGATTTGGGTGTTGCACAGGACACTGCCAACACTATCTACACTGACAATCAGAGCGCATTGGCAGTTGCGAGGAACCCAGTTTTTCATGCTCGCACAAAGCACATTGATAAATTGTTACTGTTTGATAATAGGAGTTAGTGGATCGTGTTTGAAGAATTACTAAAAGAGAAGCTTGTTACATAGAACCACTGATTGGGGCATCAACAAATCATGTGGCATTACAATGTATGTTTAATATAGAAGTGGTTAGTGTCAAAAATTTATTGGTTTTTCACCCAACGCCTGCCATTTTGGCGCCTTGTCGCCAACCATTGTCGGAATTGATCTTTTGCACTAGAAGCATGATATGATTGTGATTGCTTCACACTAACCACTTTTTCTATTCTGCATTTCAAGCTTCTTTGAACTTTGGTCTTCTTTCTCTCTCTCCCCGCTACAACTCCGTAGAACTAATTGAACATTTCGTGTAGGGTGTTGCTCTTTTTTCTCCCACCTCCATGCCGTGTATTTTTTAAAATCCAATGCTTTTGCTTGATAGTCTGAGCGCTCCATTCCTTGGCTACTGCAGATGCCCAATGAGCTAAATGTTTCAAGAAAAAATGAGAGGTGCATTATCACTATGTCAGGGAGAGGCTCTCAGTAGGAGAGATCAGCTTGGCTTATGTGCCAACACAGGACAACCTTGTAGATCTTTTCACAAAGGCATTGTCTCGTGAGAAGCTTGAAGCTTTCCACAAAGCTTTGGGCTTACTCCCCTTTGTGGACTGATCCTGTCCTCAGGGCGTGGCACTTCCCTTTACTCATGTGCCAGCTCTCGTTCACCGCATCACTCCAGGGGGGATTTGTTACCATATACATGTGGTAGTGATGTGTGTGAACACACTAGGACCGCCGGGGCATTTTTTCCCTCTTTAGGAGGTTTTTTCCCCCGTGCATTGTATATACGCCCATCACTCTAGGGCTATCCATCTTTCCATTGCACACCAAGTTATACACTCTCTATTGTGTGCCTTGAGCTTCCTTCGTCTTCTCCAAGCTGTGTGTTTCTCTGCAACCCTAATTCCAACAATTATGACAGAAAATTATACTGAATCTAATGTTTTATACTAACCAAATGTGCTAAATATTATGCTACCAATCACAGTTAAAGCAGACAAACATTGATGCTAAAAAAAAGCAGGATGCAATGATAATGGACAAGAAACACCTGTTCGGGCTGATGATCGCGCTCGATTCGAAGGGTGAACTAGAGAAAGATTCAAAATCCCAACAACTACAATGCGTTCCTGCACACACTAAAAACACAAGGAATACCTCTAGGAGGCACATCCGTGGAAAGAGGCACCAATGTTTATTGAACACAATCAAAACAACATAAGTAACCCTAACCTAATGTTTTGAACCCCTCTAGCGAGTCAAGGAAATGGGATATTGAATAGATGGACAGGTAGCCCTAGGTCTAAGCCCCTATCCTCGTCATCGTCGAGCAAAACAAAGTCATTATCCGTGAGACCATACGTGTCATCCGCGTAATCATGTAAATGTTCCTTATCATTAGAGGCACAAATATTCACTAAGAATGTCACTAGGCGTCTATAGTCATCTTGGTCAAAAGGGTAGGCTTGTGCAATCGGAGAGACGCTCTCTACTAAGTATGGATCAATTGTGGTCAAAAGACGTATCAACCATTCTAATTCCTCGAAATTCTTCTCACACGCTAGCATATCTACCAAATCCCATTCATAGGCAAGCATCGGGTAGACTATGTGAAACACTTGTGAAAAGTAATAAGAGTACCTCTCACCCAAGGTAGGAGTGGATGACTAGCGTACTAGCTATATCTGTACACACAGATAGATTTTGGTTAGTGTGCAAATATTATAAGGGTCTTGTCAAAAGGTCGTGTCCTTGTGCATAACGTGTTTTTATGATTTTTGGGTCCTGTACCAGAATTTGTAGATTTCTAGATTTTTGTTTGGTGGCTCTTACTCTTTTACTTTTTTATTTTTTATTTCTTGAGTATAGGGCTATTATATACATTCCCTAAGATTGGGAGATTGAGAGGTCAGGGAGGAAGGTTAAGAGGGGAGAAAGTGAATGATGGATGTCAGTAAACACTCCCCCCTTCCTTGGGTAGATCATACCTTTTGGAACGATGTCGTCACCTTCTAAAACCAATCGTTCCAAGTTGTTATGGGTGAAGACTTTGACCAATAGCTTTCGACTGCCCTAGGCGTTTCATCTAGTTGCAAGGGTGATAAGGTACTCTCCCATGATTTTACTTGCAACGTTGTTGTAGGTGGTGAACTTACAACTGGAGGTGCAAATTCTTTCTTGTTTTTATGGATATTTACAATGGTAGGCGGAACTTTTGTTGAAGCTTGTATTTCTGTTGAAGAACTACATGAAGAGCAAGAAGCTTCATTTGTTTTTCCTATGATTGAGATGAATGAAACAAGCCTTTCTCGCTTGGGTACCCAAACTAGCTCCGGATGAGGTGTATAGTGTTCTGTGATCTTTCCCTTCCTACGATCTTCAATCGGCTTTATCGTTACAGGATTGACTCACATGGGTCTATAGGTGACATGTAAGAACACAATCTACATTTAGGCACCCAGATTTGATCATTTCCTTCATAGTAGCTTTGGGCTTCCAATATTTGTTTAGGAATCCAACACAACGTTTTCTTACATTTCTTGGAGCGAGTAGGGCGTCTCTTAGAAGGCTCCTATTTTTTAGCATCAAAAATGGTCGCTAAAGAAGCTTTAGGGACCCATTTGTATGTTTTCTTTGTTATATCACACTGAGTCTTGTGTGTCTCAGGTTTTGTTTCAATAACAAAAGTTGAAGCTTTAGAGGGTCGGGCTATAGGTACAGATGGTTCAACTTCTTGGACATGCAGCCCTACCAGTGCTCGGGAAAAATCATTTTTTCAAACATATAAAATTTCTTTCCTTGAATTTGGCAAGGGGAAAATTTTAAAAATTAGGTTTATTTTTTGGAGTTTCACACTATTTTTCTCTTTTTCGGGGCAGGGTTTCTCCTTTTTCCCTCGCAATTAAATTTTGTACCTGTGAAGTGGGAAGCTTTAGCGATTTTTCCCCGTTTCGCGCCCCAGATCAGCCCTTCCTGCTGCTTCTGCTTCTCTCTCTCTCTCTCTCTCTCTCTCTCGGGTTGCTATCGTCTTCTTGTCTCTTCTTCTCTGCGTATGGTGGGTGTTCTCAATTTTCTGTCGTGGGGGTGGGCACGTCTAGTTGGGCTAACTCTTTTCTCCCTTACATGGGAACATCGAACGGAGGTGTGATGACGGACCTGCCATCCTCTGCAAGCGGCCGATCGCAACATCAACCAGCGAGACAGAGTTCGCATAGACCCCCAAGGGCTTGCACAGGGCGGACACCCTCTTGATTGGCTGCTAGCTGCCCCTTCTATGGAGAGCACCCCCCTTCCTGTGCAACATGTGGGAGCTCGCATCCATCATCGACTTCTTCAATGTAAGTACTAGTCAAAGAAAGAGAGAGAGAGAGAGAGAGAGAGAGAGAGAGAGAGAGAGAGAAAACATGAACGGGAGACGCATCGAGGATGACATACTCAACCCTAAACAGTTTGCATAAATCTCTTTCTCTCTCGTGATCACTTCAGGCGCACACACACACACACACACTTTTTGTGCTCTCTTGCACTGTGTTTGCAAGGGAGGCTTGAAGCTAAGTCCCAGAGATTGGAACACTGTTACATGGTAAAATGCACACATACTTTGAATTAATACCGATACTGTAGGTCTTTCGATCAGTGCTGAACATTAAGGTTGAATTTTCCCTCGAGGAATTGGAGAGCGCTCTTCTGACACCTAACACATTGCTTGATACCATCCACATCGCTTTTGGATTTTGCCACATTTGCACGGAAGGTAGCAAGCATTTGACCTCCTTTCTAACAAAACTTTCTACTAGAAACTTGTATGAGCATTGTGTGTGTGTTTTGAAGGCTGGACGAGTTAACCAGGCTTTGACTGCTATCCATGAGCTCAAGCAACATTTTAAACAGAGCATACATTCAGAAAATGATCAGGAGAATGTTGGCATGGCAGTAGCAAGAAAGGTAATGGCTGGCTAACGGAGCTTTTAGATTGCAGGTAAGTCTTTTCACCATGTTTGTCTTGATTCTATTTACATAATGATTGTTCTAGCTGTTGTCTTCTCAGAATAAAGAAGCAGAAGTTCTTTCTCAGAGAGTTAAGGTATGCTTACTAGAAGCCAGAATTCATGATGTGCAAGAAGTAGTAAAGCACATCTCACCTGCATAAGATACGAGTTTGTATTATTTACGAGTTTGTATTATGTCAGTCAATGTGAACTGGTAAAGAATTATAAATATGTTGATGATTCCTTGCACTTTTGAAGATGATTTTGGGGGTGTGGGAGTGTGAAAGAGGGGGCGCTGGTCGGCAATGTAGCAGCAGCCAATGCTCAGCTCCAATAATCACTAGAGTTAGTCCAAAAATGGAGGTTTTTCACTTGCATTATTGCCCTTGCTATCCTCTACTACATAGTTGCATCAGTTAACACGAAATGCATTGTCAAGACAAAGTTTTCCAGGTGTGGGTATCATGGAGTCCTCTGAATATCAACTTGCCCAAGGCAGTTTTGTAAAGCTTACATAGGTCTAAGTCCCATGTATGCATTCTTAACACTCTGCATTCTAAGTCCCATGTCTGCATTCTTAACTCAGTAGGTCACTTGAGTGGGTCTCGAGCCCACGTTTTGTATGCCAGTTGAAGGGTGAGCCATAGTGCTCCGAACCCCCATCATTCGTATTGTAAAGCCGTGTTGGCTTATCGAGTTGAGGAGAGTCAGTCCCTCACTCGCTACCTGATTATTGTTTTTGGATCCGCGAGTGTTGCCGGCCACTATAGACCTGGCCCTAGTTTGCTCTTGGGCTCTCTGCTTATCGAGTCGAGGAGAGTTAGTCCCTCACTCGCTACTTGATTATTGTTTTTGGATCCACGGGTGTTGCCGGCCACTATAGACCTGGCCCTAGTTTGCTCTTGGGCTCTTGTTGAGCCCGTGTTTAGTGTATTGCACCCCATCATTTGTATTGTAAAGCCGTGTTGGCTTATCGAGTTGAGGAGAGTTAGTCCCTCACTTGCTACTTGATTATTGTTTTTGGATCCATGAGTGTTGCCGACCACTATAGACCTGGCCCTAGTTTGCTCTTGGGCTCTCGGCTTATCAAGTCGAGGAGAGTCAGTCCCTCACTCGCTACCTGATTATTGTTTTTGGATCCACAGGTGTTGCCGGCCACTATAGACTTGGCCCTAGTTTGCTCTTGGGCTCTTGTTGAGCCCGTGTTCAATGTATTGCACCCTCTTATGCTATGTATGCACTTGCATCCTAACATTTGGTATCAGAGCTTGTGGAGATGGCCTCATTAAAGGCTTGGTTCAATGTGGAAGTTGCATCCGTATGCTTTGAAAGGGCGATGCACCGTTTAGTTGAATGTTATGATGGATGGAGCAGAGAAGAATCGGAATATGACTGCGATGCGGTGCAAGATTCTATGCATGCTTTGACTCAAACTCGCTCGAGGACTATGGAGATTTACCACAGGGATGTAGATTCGATGCGGTTGGAAAGTAAGAGAACAAGGAAGGAACTTGAAGGAAAGAAAGCAATGTTGGAGGACGAGCTCCGTCGGCAAGAGCAGGGGATAACCTTGCTTTTTGAGGAGGTGGCTATGATGCAGGATAAGTGGGCCACTGAGGTAGCAATTGCAAAGGAAGAGATGGATCAACAGGGGTTGGTTCGAATGTAGGCCTCAGATGTCCGTTGGATCCCCCCTCGACGAGGCAGATTACAAGAGGATGCGAGGCGGGTAAAGTGTACTCGATACCATACCAGGCAGCTAGGAACACGATCAAATGGTCGGGGATGTACAACAATCATGGTATATCGGGCTGAGCCGGGGGGCCAGTGAACAACTACGACATGTGGTGAGATATGTCGGCATGAGTGGAACAGCATGTTGGGACAGGCTATGGATGGCCGATGGGTTCCCCCTCGACAAAGCGAGATGTCCACCGAGTGGGAGCGCAACATGAGTGCACATGAGAATAGCCAGGGTAGTAGAGACCAGATCACTACGACAGGGCGATGCAAACCAGCTATGGTGGCGCTCAAGAAGGCATGGAAGGAAGAGATGGCGAATGTGATACACGCAGCACATTGCAAGAGGGCGGGCTCCGGTGAGCACCAGCCTGCGTTTCATTCGAGTTGCTTTGATTGGTGAGTGATTATGCACATGTTCCTAATTATTAGCCGGTGCTGGCTAAGATGGAATTACTAGACATCGGGCAGCAGATGAACAATATTCGTATAGCGACCAACAAGGCAGTGGGACGAAGAGTCGCTCTACAATGTGGGGATTGCAACCGAGCGACTTCAGTTGGCTGATTGCTTGGACTAAGTTTATGAGGTGGATACCTCCTCGTCATAGAAGTTGTGAATGCACAAACATGTGCAAAAGGCAACCAAATGGACGCCAAGTTTTGGGAGGTGGTATGCATAGAGCACGGCATTGATCCCACGGGGTCATACAGCGGCGATGCTAACGTGCAGCTGGAGAGAGTGAATGTGTACTACGAGGCAAGTTGCAGGTGCTATGTGCCTCGCACCGTGCTCATGGATCTGGAGCCAGGTACTATGGACAATGTTCGAACAGGCCCCTATGGGCAGATCTTCCGCCCTGATAACTTCGTCTTTGGCGAGTTCGGAGCTGGCAACAACTGGGCCAAGGATCACTACACCGAAGGCGCGGAGCTCATTGATTCTGTCCTTGACCTTTTCCGCAAAGAGGCTGAAAACTGTGACTGCCTTCAAGGTGAGCGCCTTTAAGATCTCATTCTATCGTTCTTTATTCTATCTTATTCTATGAAATGCTGTTTCGTCATGCCTTCTTTGCCATTTCTCCGATGTTACATTTCCATTTATGTCTGGTATAATGATTTTGTTGTCAGTTTTGCTTATATTTGACAATGTAGTTAGCATGTGCAATCGTCTTGTTTGAAAACAATGTTCAGATCTATCCTCAGTGAAGGTTGTCAGATTTCTTAAAGTGAAATTTACACCGCTGCTATTCTAACTTCTCTAGCTTCCTAGTATCCCCCCTCACTTGGTAGACATTGGCTTTAGATCTACGCTCACCATTCCCAGCCAGTGCTGGATTCCAAATTTGTTTCAAGTTAGCAAGGCTTTGCCACAAACTCTTTCTTCAATTAATGTTGATCTGTAAATTGCATACTGTTTCTATGCTTCAGATGTTTGTCTATACACTATGATGCAAGCTTCTGTAGTGGCAGTGTCTTCAACATTGTGTCATTAATCCTACCGAACTGGTTGATGGTGTCTTGTATACCTAGAACATCGGTCTTTTTCTTTCTGCTATAGCTACATCTCATAAAAAAGCTAGCTTTTCTCTACTGATCAGTTAAATCTATGACTACTTGCTTTGAGGCCTTTGTTTTGTAGTTGTTTTGTAGTTTTGTGCTCTGCTTCCCTATTAGGTGCAACGGAATGAATGTTTGCGCTTTGCTCAAGATGAGTGCTCTGAACTATGCTCAAGGTTCCTTTTGTTCTTATGGAAGGTAGAGCCTTCCGTTCTTAACTATGATCACAAACAAAGTGAATAGACATTGTGCTTGCAAGTGTATGAGACTGAGAGATAGAGAGAGAAGAGAGATACGACACCAGAGACATTGTAAAACCCTCCTCCGAAGGCCCCCTCTCGTCGACGAGAGTGGTCTACTATTGATTGCACAAAGTGGTACAATGATGATGCATGGAAACTGATGCAACTTGGAACCGTGTCGATGACGATGACGACGACCTAAGGCTGAAATTTGCAACCTTCTAACTGCGGTCCACAAACGCAATCTGCTGAAAATCTGGGGCTGATTCGGGCTGTTGAAAACGCTGATTTGCCTGCTGTTTTTGAGGGCTGAAAACGCTGATTTGGTCTGCTGTTTTCAGGCTGAAAAACGCTGACTATCTGCAGGGATGTTAGGGCTTGAAAAACGCTGTTTTTCTTGTTGCAAAAACGTTGTGTTCACTTCTGCAAAAACGCTGTTTTGACTGTTGTCGCTAGGGCTGAAAATGCTAAGGGAACTGTTGCTGATTTGGTGGTTCTGTTGGCGATAGGAAATGCTAGATGCAAAGGCTACCGAGGTCAAGCAATGGCTGAAAACGCCAAGCTAGATGGGGGGTTGGCGATGATAAAAAACGCTAGGGCTGATGGGGTGCTTGAGGAGTTCTTGCTGAGAGAGAGGGAGTACCTGCTGCCAAAGGCCTGTTGTGCTCCTTGCTCATCTACCCAAGAGTGCTAGCTTTGGTTTGCTTATATATTTTCTTACCTAAATTGCCCTACCTACTTTTTTTGGGAAGTCACTTAAATTAATAAGTGAAAAATGTCAAAAATAGGGAAAATAGGCTAAAATCATTGGAAAATTTCCCTAACTGATTCTAATGGATTCTGATGGGAATGCTTATGAATGCTTATGAGCATGCTGTGGGCAATCAGAGGATATGCATCTACACTAAGTGACTGGGCATGCACGGTCTACGAATAGACTCACAAAAAGTGCCAAATCACTTCTAAATCTAGACTGACTGGACTGACTGAACCCTTGTCGTGTTGTAGCTTGTCCATGAACACATAGGGTTGGATGTGTCACGTGACATTCCCGCAGCAAGTTTGCGTTCTCAACGGCTTCCTTGGGCCTCATCTTATTAAGCTTCCTCTTTTCAGACTTCTTCGGCAAGGATGATGACGATGCGAGGAGGAGTTTGTGCTGACGCTCATGATGGGAGGCCAACACCTTGCAAGTGAAGCGATTGCCAAACGCCGGGTGAGTTCTCAGTTCACTTTAGTCGTGAATCGTTTTCGCCTGCTCAATGTCCTTAGGCTTTAGCTATGGCGTCCGAGTCCTGACCTGTTGATCAATGACGCTTAGTCTTGACGTCTCGACCTGTTGGAGCTGGCGTCCGAGTCTCGACTTCTTCCACTGCAGCCGCCAATGCTGTTGACTCCCTGAGCCTCTCGTTGCTTGTTTGATGCACTAAATCGGCTTTTAGATCATAGTTTGAAGCATCTATCAGTAGTTACACTAAATCTTGTCACATTTTGTCAAATTTTTTCAAGGCAAGCTCGAAATCTAGCCTAGATTTTGCCAGTTAGTGATACTCACAATTTTGGGTGGTAATGTTGTATCAATAAAGAATGTACTTAATCTCAAACTGGATGTGTGACATCATAGTGTTAAAGATTTTAAGATCGTTAGTTTCTTTTACATGTAGTTACAAATTCTATAGTCTCAATTTCCCACATGGTCGTATGGCTTGACCGGGTGTGTTATCTTGAGCTATAGTTTCTTGTCAAGACACGTCTAACATACCTTGGGTCTATGTGTCACACATACACAATGTTTTTATTTTGTATATAATTACAAATATAGACACGTCTAGCATATCTTGGGTCTATGTGTCACACATACACAATGTATTTCTTTTGTATATAATTACAAATATAGTTTCAATTTGTCACATGGTCATATGGCTTGATCCGGTATGCCATCTTGACCTTCGATTTTTACCTTCAGTTCTTCTAGCTATCCATATGGCTTGACCGGGTCTCTTGAGCTATCCATTCTTACCAAATGTGTAGTTGTCTCTTTTTACGATAAAAAGCGTTAAAGATTTTAAGATCGTTAGTTTCTTTTACATGTAGTTACAAATTCTATAGTCTCAATTTCCCACATGGTAATATGGCTTGACCGAGTGTTTTATCTTGAGCTATAGTTTCTTGCCAAGACACGTCAAGCATACCTTGGGTCTATGTGTCATACCACCACTTTGAAGTTAGATTACTTTGACTCTATTGAAAATGTGTTTGATTTTAATGTGTAAAATAATCCTTAAATCCCAAGTGGGACACCAAGATGAGGTGGGCGGTTTGTTTGGAAAAAGAAATTATGTGATGAAAATCCCATGTGGGAGCCCAAGAAAAGGGTATATTGATTTTTTTTGAAAAAGAGGTCTCCGTACAAAGGAGACTCTGCCAAAATTTTTAAGATTTATATTTTATGTACAAACTCAAAATTAAATACAGATGGTGCTTTTTTAAAAGTTATATTTTGCTTAAGCATAGACGTGCATTCATATCATATATAATTGTTTTTGTTCAAAAAGATTAATCTTTTAATGGGTTGTTTTGTAATGTGTTTTGATTTGATGAGTGAAGTTTTTCATGGTTGTTTAAGAGTATGCATTATTTGTTATTTAGAGAACAATCCATTTCAGATGTGTGCCTTAAATCCCATGTGGGAAGCCTACTAAGTAGGTGGCTGGTATCATATGTTTTGAGATTGAGATTTGTATCAGTTTACAAGGCAAATGCTATTTGTTTTTTGACAAATTACATTGAAATGATTGGTTTATTGTAATTTAGTATTCATTATATTTGTTGCTTTTCATGGTTTGTTCTCTTAACATCTATTGCAAATGAAAACACACTACAATGTACACTTCTGTCCATTTGCACTTCAACATGTATTTTTGCAGAACCATGTGCTTCTAAAATTGTTATGTTACTAGTATACATAAAATAATGGGTCATTACATTCCGTACGAAATCCGTATGAGTGGGGATGGCTCATTGCGAGAACGTCCGTATCTTGTCCGTATGTAGGGAGGTAGGTTAGCAAGTAAGATACCGTCCATAGGGGGGTTTCTCTAATCTTGATGCATGCAGGTGACATCCCCCCATTACTAATAGTGAATCCCTTGGGCTTTCTTCTTGGATAACACTAGGTATGGCTAGTGGTTTATGGTCTTTGTGAGGTTGCTTTTGCGTAGGGAATACTGTGTCTGTAATCTGGATTTGCCTAGGTGCTGGCTCTAGATCCCTTTGGGTCTCTTCTACCAAACTCATTCATTGCTTGGCTCGCTCGATCTCCTTTGTAGGGTTTAGGTAAGCTCCTATCTTTTTCTTGGGTCTTTGCCATTGTGGCTCATGAAGATCTTCCTTGTTTGTTTCTTTCCTAATGGTCGTTTTAGTCTCCATGGTTTCACCTAAATTAGAATCCTCTTCAACGTCATTCATATATACAGGGTCATCACTAGTCCCTATGTTTGTCTTTGAACTGGGCTGGTCTCACTGCTTTTTGTGATCTCTTCCTCCGTGTTTTCTTCTTCTGAGATTGTGCAATTGATGCTGTGTCTCTTTCTTTAAGAATATAATTTTGGCTTTGGAGCATCGATCGTGTGAGTATTACTGGTACCACATGCGTATTTTGTGATGGCTCCTCGGTAACCTCAATTAAGTTTAATGGTGTGATCTTTGGCGCATTTGGATTATTAGGCCATTGGGCAATCAAATGATCTATGCCACATCAATTACACATGAGTATGAAAATTGTAGATGTGCTCGCTTGATTGGTTTGCATTAGTGTGGCATTCTTTTGTAATCTAATAGGACACTCGGCTACACGATGTGGACCCCCACACTCGTAGCATTGAAGAGGTGGTCTCTTGGCAGTGAAAGTAATATTTTGGCCTCTTGATGCAAGAGCAACTACTTGATAGATAGGTTTGACTTGTCCCCAATAGTCCTCCATGTAGTATTGTGCACTTTCTTCAAGTTCATCAATCCCATAGGCAATATTAGGGTCTATATCTTCCTCACAGCCTTCCAAACATGCAATAGATGACTCACAACCCACTTGATTCAAAGAAGCAATTCTCGGATGTGGTGGTTGCGGTCCTAGCACTGGAGGTGGTAAGGGTGTTGTTTGAACAACATGTTGGTCCCTAGGGACCATGTGTTGTGACTGTTGTCCAAGAGGTGATACTATGCAATCCTTGGCTTGATGACCATGCCTCCCACATGCATTGCAATTCCCATTAAATTTTACTCTAAACGTAGGGCATTCATTGGTACTATGTGGACCATAGCAAATTGAGCACCATTGTTGCTCCCTTCTTGGATACATATGATTATGTTGTGGAGCACAATCGTCTCTAAGACTTTCTTGAATGGCCTTGGTGAGATCAGCTAAAGTCATCTCAGATATCTTTGGCTCTTTAGCAATAGGCTTTATGGTCATTGGCTCATGCCTCGATGCTTGCGAGCTAGTAGATTTAGGCTCAATATACACTCTTTCTCCTTGAATCATTAAATTATCCTCCAATTGGATCGCATTGGTGGTGACTGCTTCCCAAGTGGTGATACCTCTAGTGACTAGGCCATTGTAGATATCCTCATGTCGTAGTCCCCTAATGAATCTATCAAGCAATTGTTTATTATTGAAGTGCTCATTTGGATTACAACGAGAATTCTAATGCAAGCGACTAATAAAGTCTTTCAAGAACTCCCCTTCCTCTCGTTGGGCTTTCTGGAGCTGAGATGCCACACCCCAAAGTACTCCCTCTCGTATGTACTCTTTCAAGAACACTCTCCTAAGAGTAGGGTAAATCGTTTTTTCTTCCACCCTTAGGGTTCTATACCAATCCCTAGCCTTTCCACTCAAGGTCAGGCTAAAGCTTTTGTTTTTGAATATTATTTTTGGTCTCAGATTTTTCGAGCGTTTTTTTTTTGAAAAAAACTTTTTTGTGGATAATGTTGTGCATGGGCGTCGAGCTCACGCACGTACACAACTGTCCTTGGCAGTTGTGCCTAACTTGTCTACAATTAATAGAGCTAATTAACACTAATTATATCCATTTACACACTACCTAACACAATAAACTACACACTGACAGAACAGTCAACCTTCACAGTGCCTACTGCTCACTGTCCAACTGCACATTACAGATCTACACTAACTAACATGTCTGCTAACATCTGCACATTGCAACACTTAGTAGATCTAACAAAAAATTTCACATTGCAATACTTAACAGATTCTAACAAAGCCTGCTAAACTTGCACATTACAGCCACTAATAAATCTACACAAACTCAAACAAAAGCTGAAAACAGATGAAAGAAAGACTTCTAGAGGTAGGACTGAGTGCTCCTCAAGCTTGGTACAAGGTAGATCTCGGAAATGGCGCCAAAAATGTGCGCTTTTTCGCATGTGTCAGATGCTAGGAACTTCCAAAACACCATGTGCGAGCCACGAATGGTTGTAAGCACACAACTAGACAGGCCTAGCAAGCTCAAAGGGGCAATGGTGTGTCACTCACCGCTCAATGCTTCCATCGTGAAGGATCCTGTGGCGCGAAGAAGAAGGAGCCGCCACCACCATCATCGTGCTCAATAGCCTCACCACCGCCGCAATGCTCAATCACACACACACACACACACACACACACACACACACACACTCTCTCTCTCTCTCTCTCTCTTTCTCTCTCTCTCTCTCTCAAGCATACACACACACACACACACACACCCGTGCGCACACGAAGGAGAAGGAGATAGAGGTAGAGCAAGAGAACTTGTTAGCATGCACCTCCAAGAATGAGGATTTTCGGTCAATATAAGAGTTTGACCCATTCATACATGGGCGCCCACAATGGTCGGTCATAGTAAAAATCATGTAAAAATGGGATAAGTGATGCACCTCTCATCGCGATCACCTACACACCTACTGGACAGACAAGCCCGGTCCATGACTCAAATAAGTAATAAGGCGTTCGTTAAAGGTGATAGGGTGTACATAAGGGTTAACAAGTGTTCAAGTAAGTACTTTGAAACCCATACCTATATGCATTATGTAGGTGATGCTTGTTCAATGCTTGCTCCTTTCTCGTTTCTTCTTTCTGGTTTCAATGTTTGAGCTACTCGGGTAACCATGCATGTCCGGTATGTGGTCCTTAACTTGTCTTCCATCGCTCTAATTATTTGGACAAGACAATGTACGAGGAGCATGGACGATTTTTGCCAGAAGGACATGAGTTGCGTGGACCAAACATATGCAAACACGACATGCACCCATTGAAGGCGAGTGATTGGAAGAACATGTGGCAAGAATCAGGAGATTTTATGCCACCTAAGATAAAAAGACTCTTTATTTTTCATGACCTTCCATAATGGAGTGACTTACTTATCCGACCCAATGCACATTTTTAAGAATGTGGGGGAGATCCTATGGAAGATCATTACTGGAAAAAGGGATAGCAAGGCCCAAAGAGATGATCTGCAAGCAGTGGTGTAAAAGGGGGAGATGGAAAGAGATGGCGGTTAGCGGTTAGAGAGAGAGAGAGAGAGAGATACACGAGATAAGAATAGACTCAACTTTCTCATTCCATTCATTCAAATGATTCATTGATTGCAACATAAGGACACTCTTTTATAACTTTCCCATGCCCCTTGGCACTTTCCTCAAGGCGCCTCTTCATTCCTTCCATAGACCTTAGTCTAAAGCCTAGGGAATAGTGCACTGTACATTAGGGTTTAACACCTGGCACAGGCCGGTGGTGAAAAGTTTTTTTCAAAGTCAAAAACTTTTGACTCGATACCCACAAATCCCTTGTTCCAAAAACTCAGTGCTCATAGAATACCATGATGCAAAGTGCAGTGCTTGGAGTCTAATCCAAGGTACACATATACACCACAATAAACCATGAAACACCGTCCTTTTTCCCCCCAAGCATTTAGAAAATGCAAAGCATAGTGCCTGGAACTTCATCCAAGATGCACAAATACACTTCCTAAAGCTATATATTGCATTACAATCACCAGACCAGGTATAGCGTGTCTTCTTACCAAAAATGTGAATACAAGTGCACCATTTATTGGCAACATGCCAGGGCTGGGAACCCATTTATAAATCAACATCCATGAGAGCTCATACAAAACAAACTTGTAGAACCATAAAGTAATGAGAAAATTTCCACTCCATTGAGTGGATTCCATCTTTGAGCCAATCATTCAAAATAAGCTTCATTGTTTTGCAAACAAGGATCAAAATTCTTCAACAAAAAATCCTTTGCTTTGACAAACACTTCTTCAAAAAGATTGTGAGCTTTGGTGGCAATTTGTAAAGCTATGCTTTCAACAAGCACATTGAAATCCAAAAAACATTAGCTCCATGTTATTTTTGCAAAGAGAAACTTCATTCCTTGATGAAATTTGGACTTCAAGACACCAAACATGATCTCCTTCGAGGCTTACAATGAGAAAAAGCCATAAGATTATTGCATCATCATGCACAAAAATAAGCATTAGTTTGCTTAAAATCACATCATCATCACATTTCCTAGCATGGATAAGCATACATGCCCCATCATGCTTTATATAGGTACTAATTGTGTGGATCAATACACATATCCCATCACACAACATTGCCTCAAGCAAACAATCATTTAGCATACCTTCAGTTTGTGAAATAGGTTGGTTCATGCACACCAAACTTTGTTGTTCATGTTTGAAAATTTCATCAACAAAAACATCATTTTGGTTAGTCACCATTTCAACATCATGTAAGCCACCAAAATCTTCTTCCAATGTGAGAGAATTCACAAAAGCATCGATGACATCATTTTCGTCATCAACACGAAATGAGATATCATTTTCATCTTGATTTTTCTTCAATGGTTCATCACAAAGTTTAGCAAAGCATTCATTTTTAGAGTTGCAAAAATTAATTTCTTGAGCCATCTCATGGTACTCAGCAAACAAATCCATGTTGTCATCATCATCTAAAACCTCAAAATTGTGCAATTCTCCATAAAAAATTGATGGAATTTGACCCACAATGCTTTGGTTGATGGTGCAAGATGTGAGTATAGAGCTACTCGGGGACTCTCCTTGGCTTGTTTTGCTTATAGGGTCCTCTCTCTTCACTCCAATCTCCATCCCATTCCTACCATTCCCATGTTCATCATGGTCATCATCATCATCAAATACCCCCTCATCTGCTACAATATGCCATGCTCTCAACACCTTTTAAAGAAATTTTTGTTGATGAAGCAACTCATGCAAATTTTGAGTATTCTGGTGCAACTCTTTAATGAGATCCAAGTGCAGATACACATTGTGTGTGCTCCCGCTCCTCCCTCTATGCTTGTGAAACCATACATATGCTTTCTCTATTGCACCAACAAAATCGGTCACCCATGCCTTGGGTTTATGCAAACAATTTTGTACAATTTCATGCTCGAGAGTATAGTACTTCTTCAAAAGTACTAATGAGCAATGCTTCTTTTTATGACTCATGATCACATTGCATTGACGGTTCTCGAGAACATTTTTCCCAATTATGGTCACATTCTCCACAAAAAATACAAGGTGGCTTGGATTTTTTCCCCATGCCGTCATTTAACATCAATAATGCTCTCCAAATATGTAATATGTGCATTCAAATATCCTGAAATTGTGTTTTTGCACCGGAAATTTACCCGGGCGTAAGGTTTTTCGAGCATCTTCCATTGACCACTTTCATACGCAAATTCTTTTATCATTGACGAACTTCACATCAATAGTATGGGAATTGTCTCCTAGTAATCAAAGAAATAGTTTATATTTTTTGAATATTAAACATCAATATCTCACTTACGAGTAACTGCGAGCGTGAACTCTGCAGTTGAACGCCCGATCTACGAAATGGTTGTGCAACGCATGGCAACTTCATAGCAACCATTCCGTCATGGGTTCAGAAACCTCAGAGTGCGTGTTGGTTTTGCTTTTGCCTTCACAACAAGTCGGCAAAACTTGGTTTGGTGTTGTGTGGTTGCTCATCGGCGCTGCATCCACAGATTTTGGCATGCGCAAAGAGAGAATGCAGTAGCCCGTCTTGTGGATAATGTGCCAGGAAAATGAGAGTCTTCAACTCCTCAGCGAATCCAACTCGCCATCTTCCCGCAACGCAGTTTTACATGTAGAAATTGTTGTTTCGCTGCCGTCACAGGCCTGCCCATGCAATATATTATTTTCTATAGGTTTTGCTATCACACATGGTGACTTACCTTGGCAGTTGTGCTCCCAATATGCTATGGCACTTCGCGGGTACGACACCCACTGATGCGCATCCCAAGAAAATCTCTTTTTCCTACGCAAAAACTTAGTATGAACTGGAGATTTGAACTTGTTCACAATTCCCCAAATGCTCCTTGTGGACTGCCATAACCGCTTCAACCTTTCTCGCACATTGTCTAGAAATTGTTCCCATCTTTTAAAGACACAACCAGCAGGGATCGCCAAGTGTAGAAGGGGGAGATGGAAAGAGATGGCGACTAGCAGTTAGAGAGAGAGAGAGAGAGAGAGAGAGAGAGAGAGAGAGAGAGGGAGAGAGAGAGAGAGAGAGATAGATACATGAGATAAGAATATTCATTCACATGATTCATTGATTACAACATAAGGAATCTCTTTTATAACTTTCCCATGCCCCTTGGCACTTCCCTCAAGGTGCCTCTTCATTCCTCCCATAGACCTTAGTCTAAAGCCTAGGGAATAGTGCACTGTATATTAGGGTTTAACAAGTGGGTTGAATGCCAGGGATGTGGCCTTGACTGAACCCCAATGGAAATTATGCGTATCAAAAGCTCCATGGGTTTTGAGAAAGACAGATGAGCAACAAGTGAAGAAATTCGAATCTATAGTCAAAACTCCTAGGGGATCATGTGATGCTTGAAAACAGATTTGACTAAAGATGACAAACTAAGCGATCTTAAGTCTCATGATTGGCACAATTTTTTACAATTTATCTTACCAATTGCCATCAAAGACTGCTTGGCAGATGACATTAGAAACACTATTTACAAGATTAGTGCGTTAGTGCGCTGGATCTCATCAAAACAGATCAGGAGAGACAACATAGATGCAACTCGCTTAAATGCTATAGAGCCAGTGTGTATGGTGGAGAAGTATTTTCCAACAAACATTCTTACTATCCAAATGCATTTACTTGTGTATGT
This sequence comes from Adiantum capillus-veneris, assembly GCF_014529385.1. Lineage (NCBI taxonomy): Eukaryota > Viridiplantae > Streptophyta > Polypodiopsida > Polypodiales > Pteridaceae > Adiantum > Adiantum capillus-veneris. The sequence continues at coordinate 31,001,726 of NC_140943.1, forward strand.
GGTTGAGGAAGTTGCAATAGTTGAAATGGTCCATTACAAGTGGATGTTCTTGTTGGAGAGATTCATGAAGACTTTAAAAGGGTTTGCTCGTTAAAGGGCTCGCCTAGAGGGAAGCATAGCTGAGGGATGGCTTGTGCAAGAGTCTTTTGTTTTTATTAGTGAGTTCTTGAGTTCAACTAACCAGCCATGATTGATGACGGGAGCCATACTCTCCAAGCTTCAGTTTTTCATTTACTCCACTCGGCATGTCACTTGAGCAGAGCCCAGAGGGAAGCATAGCCGAGGGATGGCTTGTGTAGGACTCTTTTGTTTTTATCAGCGAGTTCTTGAGTTCAATTGACTAGCCATGGTTGATGACGGGAGTCATACTCTCTGAGCTTCAGTTTCCATTTACTCCAGTCGGCATGTCACTTGAGCAGATACATACTTTTTTCTCACAATCATATGAATAATAATTTGGGATAGTTGGTCCTTCTAGACTAGATATAGTTGCTTCAACCCCTCAGACCGACGTTCTAGTCACACCGACAAGTGGTGTCGCACCTTCGATGAGCGTCCCAATTACACCAATTCGGCGTGATACATTGGAGACTGCGCTCTCTCATTTTTCTTCGAGACGACATATGTCTCGTCATTCAGTGGTGGTGCTGGTTGTTGTGGTAGTGGCGCTATCAATGTGTCCACACCATCGAGAAAGCGTCTACATCTCTCTTCAGTAGATACTACACCACTTAGCACACCATATATACCTTGGGGATCACATGAGTTGATCCTAGCAAGTTGGGCACTCTGCGATGGAGCATTGGGATGCTCAGGATCAAGAAAGAAAGACTGAATCTTGGGCTATTGCAACGATGTCACATCATCGATCAAAGGCACGAGATGGATAAAAAAATAATGAGCCAAAACCGGCATGGTTGGATGCATAGGAGTGGCCAGGGATCACGCAAGAGGCACAAGCCCCGACACAAGAGCATCCATACAGGTTTTAGCAGCAGCAAGATGCAGCCAAAGCACGCCTGGAGTATGTAGGATCTTCTCATCTTAGGAGTGGAGGCTACGAGACTCATCGACATGAATTTGTAAGTGTCATACACTATTTAAATAGGGTATATACATATGGTTTTCTAATGTTTATCTTATGGTTAAGTGTTTATTTTACAGGAGTTTGCCATGAAGCGTCCTTTGACACGTAGAGAAGAGAAATATGGATTCAAGCTTGGACTATCAACTGGGCACTCTGCGATGGAGCATTGGGATGCTCAGGATCAAGAAAGAAAGACTGAATCTTGGGCTATTGCAACGATGTCACATCATCGATCAAAGGCACGAGATGGATAAAAAAATAATGAGCCAAAACCGGCATGGTTGGATGCATAGGAGTGGCCAGGGATCACGCAAGAGGCACAAGCCCCGACACAAGAGCATCCATACAGGTTTTAGCAGCAGCAAGATGCAGCCAAAGCACGCCTGGAGTATGTAGGATCTTCTCATCTTAGGAGTGGAGGCTACGAGACTCATCGACATGAATTTGTAAGTGTCATACACTATTTAAATAGGGTATATACATATGGTTTTCTAATGTTTATCTTATGGTTAAGTGTTTATTTTACAGGAGTTTGCCATGAAGCGTCCTTTGACACGTAGAGAAGAGAAATATGGATTCAAGCTTGGACTATCAACTCTTCTGTGTCAGATTCAGAATGAGGGAGAGACCGTTAGTTGGGAGGCCTTACCTTGATGAGTATGTTCTATTGTTGCGGGAGCAAATCACAACACCCATAAAGTGCATGCAACACAACCTAGATCAACATGATGTCAATCGAGGACACAAATGACACAATAGGTGCATGGAGGCAGTCTCTTTAGCTTGTTAGGCCAAGACCATCCACACATACTGTCACGGGAACCGAATAATAGAGATAGACAGCAAAACAGAGGAAGAAATCTTTGTATTGATAATGTTTGATACAACAGAGGAGCAAAATATATGGGCGCACTCCGTTGTACGGAGCTCGAACCTCCCGACCACCCCCGAGCTTCAGTTCACTTGCATGCAACGTCTCACTCGCACTCTCACTCATACTCGCACTCGCACTCGCACTCGCACTCGCAGAAGAGAGATTAGTGAATGATCCCCAAACGCACCACCCGTCGTGCTTTTATCCTTCTTTTCCTCGAAAAGCCTGTACGATTTTCGCACCAAGTATACCTACGAGAATAATATAAGAACGTGATCGCTAAGCGATCCGTAAAGGTTAGATTTCTATCATGACACTTTGCACAGATCCTGTTTCACACATTGATTTCTGCATCGCCTACAAAATAGTCAAAAGAACATACTCGTGCAACCAATTCAACATGATAATCAAAGTAAAAAACATAATTATATACCTTCATAATCTCAATTTCCATACTCTACCATGAAGAAACAATCCACTTCTTGGTTGATAGCAGGGAGAACTGTATGATGTTGTATGTCTGTCTGTCCCTGTGTATACTACACTGCTACTGTCTTCTGTTTGTTTTCATCATAACTTTTAGAAACGAACTCAGAACAGAGCAATCCAGGTACTCAAAACGACGGGAATAGGTCTGGTCTACAGGGTTACGTGGACAGAATTACGAAAAACGTCTTTCTTTGGCTGAAAACGCAACTTTTAGGTCGCGACTCATAAAACCTTTATTTTTGGGTCTCCACTACTTTTACAACTTATTTTAAGCCTACCCATGCATTTTAAGCTAAAACACATAAATATAAAACATTGATATTAATAAAAATCTCAATTTTATTGTTCATAGACAGACTATCTGTTATTCATTAATCTTTATCAAATCCGTCTTTAGTGTATTATTTAAAAAAAAGAATATATGTTCTCTCTTAATATCTCAACTCATTCGTATAAGCTTTATTTAATAGACTATTCAACAATCTTTCAAAAGGTGCTAAATGAAAGATATGCCCTACTACATTCTTTTTGACTTTAAGAACTTCAAAGATTAGTTCTATTACACATACAACACTCTGGAAGGCGAACTAAACCACAATCTAGAATCTCACTGGTTTCAACTACACCACTCAAGCCACACACACACAAACGGAAGGAAACTCACTAAATCATGCCAGAAGTATATGAAACTTAATGAACACCATCCACTCACTAGGATACACCTGTGCCAAAGCCTCTACACTCAAAACCCTCACTCTAGACCCATATGCAAAAAACAGGTATGAAGACAAAGTCAAATTTTTTGAAGTGCCCGAAACTAAAGTTTATGAGTACCTATACGTAGCTAAAATCACCACAATCCTAACAACTACTTGCAGGTGTTGGAATTAGGGTTGCAGGAAAACACACACAGCTTGGAGAAGACGAAGGAAGCTCAAGGCAAACAACAGAGAGTGTTTTACTTAGTGTGCAATGGAAAGATCAATTAGCCCTAGAGTGATGGACGTATATACAATGCACGGGGGAAAAAACCTTCTCGTGAGGGAAAAAATGACCCGACGGTCCTAAGTGTGTTCACGCACGTCACTACCACATGTATATGGTTACAAATCCTCCCTGGAGTGATGCGATTGGATAGCTGAACAATTCTTGAGACATTTGTTGTGATCTTTTTGACTCGGTTTGGGTTTTTTGGACAATCAAGGATCAAGTGAATGATGCCACAGTCAAGACAATAGGCATTTACTTGTGTGATCTCCGTCTGAGGACATTGTTTGACCAAGTGGTTGTCGCGGCTTTTGTGACAATCTGGTTGAGGAGCTTCTTCTTGCATTTCCTCTTGGTTGTACACATGCTATGATCTTGCTAAGCCTCTATTCACAATGAACAGCAATGTCCTTTCATCCATCTCATACCTTCTTTCTTCAGGTCAAAACGCAGGAGGTGGACTTTGTACCAGCCTCATCATTCCATGTGTTTGTCTCATCTTCTGTCTCTTTGAAGTGTAGTACCCTCTTTGGTTATTATAACACGTTGTAGCTGGTACTAGCACTTGTTTATTAGATGCTTCCATCATCGGCGTGTATCTCATGTCTATAGGCATTCTAGCATTTGGTCGCGGAGGTTGTTGTCCTAAGACAAGCTGTGGCCTTGAATTTCCTACTGGACCTCATGCATTCTCCGTAATGTATCTAGGTAGAGGAGGTGCTATTGGAATAGGCTGTACATACCTCTCCCTAGCATATTCCATGCTATAGTAACACTCTTCCCTCGTATGGTATCGTTTGTCCAATTTTTCCTCAATTTTGCACCACTTAAGCGAATTGCTGCAATGTGTTGAATCATTTGGCTCTTAACTCACTCTAGCTCTTGCTCACTTGGTACATGTTGCTTCCTTTCAATAATACCGATGATCTCCTCATGAAACTTACGCTTGACAATTCCCAAGATGTGACCCAACGTGAGCTCCACTTTGCTATTAAGAATGCACTCTTCAAAGACCTTCTTTAGATCTATAGCCAATTCATTATCAGACTTTAGTTTAGGGTCCCTAGGCTTACTTTGCTTCTTTTCCTTTGGCGCCTCCTCCATAACCACTTCAGGAGCAGGTTTAGGAGCAGGCCCGCCTTCCCTCTTACGACTGGATCTCGTTGCTCTTTTTTATGTCCTTGCATTCTCTTCATCCCTTTTTTGCTTCTCTTCCACCATAACCTCATTAGCTTGAGACTTAGCAATGAATGCATATACCCGAAGAGAATCCAGTGGATCATTCCACCCTGTAGTTTCTCGAATGGAATTTCCTACTTGTTGTAATTTCCCATAAGTTACCTTACATGCTTCTGCTATCTTCAAAGCATAAGGCCATAGTTTGCCCTTTGCATCTGCACCTTTTTCATCTCCCTTTCCATAGACCTACAGTCCATATGTAGCTGCTTCCACAAGAGAAACATTATGTTGCATTTCTTTCACTAGCTTTCTCATTCCGCCCGTACCAAAGTTCAAGCGAAGCATCTCACCTAATGCCTAGAGGTGAGTCTTCCTTTCTTTCCAGAAAACTACATTTCTTTTATAGGCTTCATCAAAGTCATCACACTTCTTAACATATCTATGATCTTCACTATCGCACCACATGCATCGATTATTCCAAATTTTTCATAGAGGTTGCTGCTTAGGCTCGAAAGTAGAAGCCTTTGCAACTAATCCTTCAAGTTGTACAGCTTTTAAATTCAAATTTAACTCTTGAATATCTTTCACCAGTTCATCAAGACTGGCTCCTCCACTTTGGGTAATGATGAGGATGATTTCTCCTTAGTGTCCTCTTCAACAACATCCATCACATTGGCCACAATCAACTTATCAACCCTCATCTGCCGTTTCACGATCATATTCATCTCTTCATTGACTATCTTCCAAATCAGACGTTAATCCCAATTCACATCTTGAATCCTCCAACAACTCTATCAAACTCTTCTGAAGCCATGGATCAACAACCTGAATAAACAATTCAACATTCTGATCCTTCATCGAGCACTGCTGTGCTGAGGATAAACGATGAAATTTCTTCTCAAATTCCCATAGCAGCTCTCATGGAGATAAGTTTTTATTTTTCTTTTGGTGTAGACATCTTTCTCAACAAAAATTACCACCTCCACTCGTTTCACGTCGGGGTTCACCAAGTTGTCAGGGGATATGGGGTTTGAAAGGCGAGCTGGGTCAACACCGGGCTACTAACTGTGGGAAAAGAGAGAGGAAAAAGATGCACCACATGGCACAATTAACTAGTAACCTCTTTGAAATGGAAACAAAGCACAAGAACAAATGAATTTGATAACACAATCAAGAATCGATGCATGATTGCCAAGGCGGTTCCGTCAACGACACCGTTAACTCAATTAATTATAGATTAAGGAGTTTAAGATCCCTTACAAAAACTAAGCTAGATTAATTTGACCTGCAATGAAATGGAGCATCCATCGATGCTTGATGTTGATGAATGTAAAGTGTTCTATGATTATGAAGAAGAAGGTGATGGCGAAGCTCTGTTTATGCTCTCCACCGCCGCACACTTTTCTTGCTTTCCAAAAGAGCTCTCCTTGATCGAGAATGCCCTCCTCTTTCTCATGCTTCTTCCTTTGCTCCTCTCGCTCCAAAGTATCCTCCTCTTGATCACCAAAATTCTCTTTTCAAATGCAAAAAAAAAATGCCCCCTTGGGGCGTGTGAGTCCTCCCTTTGGGCTATTTTCGGACTCCTTTTCTTATTTTCAACTTAAAATTGCATGTGTGACAGTGCCCTTTCTATTCCCTACTAGCTTTAGAACCCTAGTCCTCATATGAGCTTCCCCTAGAGGGTTGTCATAGCATTGTGACAACCCCTCATGGGAAGGATCTCTTCAATGAAAGTGGTTGGCCTTTTATGGCCGCGTGGGAACACACTCGCTGAGTCAACACCGTGACAACCCCTCATGGGAAGGATCTCTTCAATAAAAGTGGTTGGCGTTTATGGCCGCGTGGGAACACACCCGCCAAGTCAACATCCTGCAAGACTGCCGTCCGTCGATTACATCGGATCAATTATCATCGCCTCTATGTACGCGAAACGATAGCAGAATAGCCCAATGGCCAGCGGCCACCTCGCGTGCAACCACATGCTGGGCCCGCCACTGGGTGCCATGGCTAGGAGCTCCAAGCTCTTCCAAGCCACTTTGTTGCTAATGACAAGTCTCACATGTAGCATATAAACCATGGAGGGGGCTCTTCAACAATCCCATGTGGGATAACAACTGGCCACGTGACGGCCTCTGAGCCACCAAGCCCTCCAAGTCTTGCAAATACCTCCAAAATCTCTCTCTCTCTCTCTCTCTCTCTCTCTCTCTCTCTCTCTCTCTCTCAAGATGGCTCAAAGAATAACACCCAGTGGGCCCCATCGAGGGCCCACTAGGTGTTATATAGGGCCCAATCGGGGCCCTATATAAATTGTTTTGCGGCCCAATCGAGCTACTGAGTTCTCCCGGCAGGTCTGTAGGGAAAATTGAATAGCCCGATCAGCCCGACAAAAAATTGAATAGCCCGACAGGCTTTTTGTGGGTTCCAGGTTCCTCTTAACCGGCTTATTTGTGATCATGTTAAGTGTGATTAAATAAATGTGTCAATAAAACCTTGTGATCACACAATTTTTTTGGTAATTACGTAAACATTAAATCCCTGCCCCCATTGTGTGTTGTGCACACATGTCATCTCCTTCTCCAAGCTTGAGAAGTGGAGAGCCTACACCAACACCCCTTGGCTATGGAATGCAAATCCAACCAAGAGTTATGCTCAAAGCAATGCTTATCAATCTCTCCAACTTCATTATCACTATGCTAAGCTATGCTCTAAGAGTGATTATATGTGAGGAGACTACTTATTTCTTGTAGAGATACATCTTCTTCTCTTCATCGTCCTCACTCCCTGCTAGCTCTCTCCACCTTTGAAGGTGTTTGAGGTCTTGGGATTGAGGCAGGGGACAAGTTAATGTTTTTGCAAGTTAGTTACAAGCATAATATTGGTGCATGAAGTTTGCGATCTTCATGCCATCAACAAGGTCTCAAGGAACACAAAGCATGTATTATACCAAGTCTCTCTTCAAGGGAGAATCTATAATACAAAAGCCTTTTGGAGGGGGGATCGGCTCCAAGTAAATTCGGTCCTCAACTGTTGTCAATTTCTCTAATTCTCTCTCTCTCTTTTGCAAGTATTGTTCATGCCAAGCTAACTAGATATACTGTTTATTTTGCTACCTTCAATCAAGTACTCTCCTTATGTTCAATAATAATCCTCTTAAGGAAATGCTCACTATTGTTACTTTAATTCCACTACAATCCATGTTATTAGCCATATTCCATTACATTGGTATCAAAGCTATTGGTTTCTCTTTTCTTGCTTAAGAAGAGAGGTCCTTTAGTTGTCCATGAAAGGCTGGAGTTGTTCATTGCAAGAGGGTAAGTGGGACAAGGATATATTGTGAGATACACCATTGGAAATTATAGACTTAATAATGGAGTCTTCTGCCTTTGGCTTAACCATTAATGAGCTACTAGCAAGCTCAACATGAACCATAATCAATCGAGCACTGTTAGACCCTCTCCACTACTCTTTGCAATCAATAGTCTCTAAAGCATGAGTGTGGCTGCTTGAGAGCTAATTTTCAAAAGTTAAGAAGAGTAGCAACTAAAGTTTTGAGGTTTCCAAAGCACAAAGTAGCATATAGATAAATTTAGTTAGCATGACTGACAATAATAAAGAGAGTAGAATGAATATTGACGACTTTGATTTTGCACATGAAGATGCTACTAATGATGCCCCCATGTTTGTGAACTATCTTGTGACTAGGTTGCAGCAAGCCATGGGCAACCCGCTTTACAAGCCGAAGTTGCCCTACAACTTCCCAACCATGAAATTCTCCAAACTCCCCGAGAGAGAGAGAGAGAGAGAGAGAGAGAGAGAGAGAGAGAGTAGGAAGCCTCTTGTAGAGACTTCCAAAAGAAGACTCTGTCCGGTAAGATAAGATGAAGAATCCTATGAAAGAGAAAGAAGTGAATCTCCAACTTTTTTAGAAGATGTGGCTTCGCAAAGAAGGCGATAACCAACTCCTCTGAAGAGGAAAAGATCAACATATAGTCCTTCTCCTTATCATTCTGAGAAGGAAGAGAGAAATCAAAAGAAGAAAAAGGAAAAAAAGAGGTCACCCTCTTCTCCATCTTCTTTATCTTCCTTCTCCTCCGATGAAAGCAATGGTTTTTCTCCTAGAGAGTACAAGAGGAGAGGACATCACAAATCCTATGTTGCTTGGAAAAGGTCCTACAATCTTAAGAAGTTCAAGGAGGGAGGAAAGAGGATCTCTTTTCTCACCTATGATGGCACGTTTGGTGCTACGGACAAAGTTTTGGCCTTCATCCAACAATTTGATGCGTCCTTGGGATATGAGGGCTTCATAGATTCCTCTAAGCTCTGCCATGTAGCTACGCATTTCCAAAAGTCTGCTAGACAATGGTGGGCTAGTCTAAGAGGTAATTACAAAGCTCCAAAGACATGGAAAACTCTACGAGATTCCATAATAAAGCAGTTTCTTCCAAGCGATGCCAACGAGAAAGTACTTACCGAATGGCAAAGTTTGAAGCTATCTCCCAATGAGTCTATCCACAAGTACATGGACAATTTTTGGGATTTACATTTCAAAGCTACAATCTACCAAAAGATAGACTTCATCGAACAAAAGCAACAATTTTGTGCGGTACGACCTGAAGATATGGCCGAGTATGCCAACTCTCAAAGGCCTAGGACTATCACTGCAGTGATTCACCATACTATGGTTGCTAAAAGGGGATAAAAGGAATTTTAAGCACATGGAAACTAGAGACTGAAATGAACCCAGAGGGAAGAGCAATGCTCAAAATTCTTCCCAAGGAAATTCTAGTAACAACAACAACAACAACAACAACAAGACCAAGGAGAAAGGAGTTTACAAAGGTAAAAATAAACTCTCTCCTAAAGAGTTAGAGACTTTTCACAAAGATTATGTTTCAAGTGTAGGGAGCAAGGACATGGCTATCATTCTTGTCCCAAAGAAATGTGCGCAATGAGCTGCCTAGAGCCTCTATGGTTCAAGCTCCAAAATTGGATGCTCATTGCCAAGGATTTCTCCTTTTCTATGCTTGGGGAAATGTGCAAGAGGATGATGCCTTTATTTTGTTTGACCCTGGTTCATCTCACAACTTCATATCCACGGAGTTGGCCACCAAGCTAGGCATACAAGCCCACAAGATGGGAGATGCATTGAAAGCCGAGAGAGGTCCAATTGGCTCTAGAGAGATCCAATTGGGTTGGTAGGTCGAAGCATCCAAAGTGCAAAATTTATGCTTGGAAATGTAGTGTTCAAGATGCTCTAGAAGCCGGTCTAGACGCCTCGTCAAACCGAGCTCCCGTGCCAAAGTTATGATGGTTATAATCTAGAAGGTTTTGCAGATCCCTAATGGATAGGGGAGATCAAGATAGATGGATAGAGCTGATGTTAGTGGATAGGGTTGAAGAGCTTAAGTTGTGGAGCATGTTGGTCCCTCCGGATTGAGAATCGAATCTCAGATGAACAAGTTATGGGCAGTTGAATGTTTGTCGGGGCCCAGTTATGGGCCAACTTACATGCATTGGAAAGCATGCCTACTGGTGGTTTTTGAGATTTGACCAAGTTTTGGAAGGTAGGGGGCATCACATGAAGATAGCAGGAAGTGACAACTTGACAATCTGATTCTCAAGTAGTAACGAGATATGTTGGCATGAAGTTTGATGCAGTGGGCGGTGAAAAGTTGCCACGTGATTTTTTCAAATTTTTGCGGCCTTGGTTTGCGATCTCGGCAAAGTTCAAGTGCGACGAGGATCAAAAAGATCAAAATCCGGGTAGGTGGTTTTCGGTGGCTTTTACAGTTTGGCCATTGGATAGGTGAGCAAGGAGGAGGAGCCAATGCAATATGGCATTAAAAAAGGGGCTTTAATGTTAGAACCAAGGGATTTTTTTTGAAGCAAGAAGTGGAGCTGCCCGTAGGCTGCCATGTGGCCCTGCGAATGTCCCACATGCAAAGTTGGTGACCCGAAGGCTGGTGTATTTGAGTTGGGGCGTGCCCCCTTCTTGGTGTATCACTTGGGAGTTAGAGGGTGGTCCCTTGCTCTTGTGTCTATGGACCTTACCCATGGGCGCTGTTATGCGTGAGTCGACGGCCTTGTAGGGCGCGCGATCGCCGATTTTGATGGGCATGGTGGCGGTGGCCAATGATGGTGGTGGCTCTGAACCGTCAGGTGGTGTTTCATAGATGATGATGTGGTAGCTTGCCCGAGAGTGTTCTCACACGTCAAAACATTTTATTGAGGAGCATGTGTGCCCAAGGGGTTGTCACGATACCATGACATCCCCCAAGAGTTCAAGAGGGTGATTCTCATGCGATGAAGTGAAAGAAGAGTGCTAAGGTGTTGACACCCAATCAAATGTACTAAAATAGTTTTCCAAATGTGTGAAATGGGGTCCCAATTCAAAAAAGAGGCTCCCTTGAGCTGCATGAGCAAAAAAAACACGACCTTTTTTTTTGTTTTTTTGGAAGTAAGACTCCTTATAAGAGGGTTTTTTGAAAAGTTGTAAAGGGCTTTTTGGCCAAGGAAAAGTTTTTGAATGGATGGAGAAGAATTGCTATGTACAAGCTCTGGTGGCTTTGTAAGATTTTGCAAGAAGAAGCTCACCATTCCCCCCCTTCTTGGCGTTTTGATACACCGATGCACACACACTCTTCTTGAGAAGCTCCAACACATATCACACACCCAAAACCTCAGTTGCACACCGTAAACACACACAATCCTCTCTCTCACACACTTTGCATACACAAACCACTATTTGGGGTTGCAACCAACCACACCAACATTGGCAACACCAAGCAAAGTACACGAGCACAAAAGAAAGGAGGGGGAGCAAGGAATCGACAGGTGTGTGCAAGCATTTTTTAATTGATTTCAAAGGTGAAAACTAGTGGTCAGGGATGCTGTGTTTGCCCTGGGATGTAGAGAGGCTCATATTGTGTGTTCTGGGTGTGTATCTTCTTTCCATCTTCTACTGCCCGCATTGAGGAGCTCACTGATTGCTCCTGATTTGGTGAAGAAGCACAAGTTTTTGCATCGGTGGAGATGGCGTCTCAGAGTTATGGCTTGATATTTACATGTGAAGAGAGTCTAGACGAGTGGATTGCCAAATGAGGATATCAAGATGCATAATTTTCTGTTGGTGATGTGTGGTAAAGCGAAAGTGTGGTACAAAACATTGGAAGGTGAGGCATGCTTGGGCGGCTCTAGGAGCACGTTTCTTACATGATTTTTGCAAAGAGGCATCCCCAATCAAGAGGGATGCTAAACTGAAGGCGCTCAAACAAGACGTAAGCAAAGAATTCAATCTATTTTTGGATCGTTTTAAAGCTTGTTGGGCAGAGTTAGAGGCAGCCATGTAGTTGGCTAATGGTGACTAATTCAAAATGGACAAGTTCATGGCATGCCTACATCCTAAAGTGAGGGAAAAGGTGGACTTTGAAAGCCCAGAGAATTATGATGGTGCAATGGTGTTTGTGAAGGCAAAGAGCATAAAAATAAAAGAGAAGATTGAGTAGGGCATGTCTGGTTACGAAGTAGTGCTTCCTACCCAACCATAGGGTCCAAGGGATGTTGTTCATGAGGAGAACCATGTGAACCAAGGTGTAGCAGTTGTACTGCAAGATTGGGTGCAAATCTTACAAGATTTGTCTGAGAAAATGCAAAAATTTCGGTTGAGTGTGATGGATAAAGGACAACCAAGAGGAGCAAGGGGCAGGGCATGGTGGTTGCTTGACAAGTGCTATAATTGTTGTGAAGAAGGACATTATGTGTCGGATTGCCCTCATCTGCCAAGAGAAAGAGGTGGTATCTACCCATTCTTTGGTAGAGAGAGAGGTCAAGCATAATTTAAGGGCTTGAGAGAGTAGGTGGTTGAGAATCCAGTGCAACCAGCTCTTCCAGATGGCAGTGAAGTCCCTAGGGTGAACATCATTGGAGTGGATAAACAAGATGTCAAAGTTTTGGCCAATAAAAGGGCAAGAGTTGAAAGGGAAACGGAGACCGAGTGGGAGATTAGAGCTCACAAAGGCAAAGAGAAATTGTACAAGGGTAAAGAGTAGCTAGAAACTAGCAAGAAGAGAAGGCATCACAAGATCAAGCAAGTAGACTTCCAGCTAGGACGTAGCTACCCCTAATATGACCTAGTAAGTGACGTGCAAGGCCAAAAGGCTAAGATAACATTTGGTCAGTTGTTGGATTTAAATCCTAAGGTGAGGAGACAGTGGTCTATGAGTGTGAGCACGAGGCTAAGGGCAATGTGCATGCAGTATGGAACATGGCATTAAGGTGGGTAGTCCGACTGATGTTCTTCCTCTTGTGGATGCTATCATCAAAATGAGGATGCATTTTCAGGATTATATAGATGATGGAGCATAGGTTTGCGTCATGACAGAGACTGAAGTGAGGGAAACATGCGTTAAAGTAGTAGCCAAATTGAATGTGCACATGAGGAATGCTAACCATACTAAAACTAGGTGTTTAAGTGTGGCTCATGATGTAAGAGTAAAGGTGATGCGAATTGAGTGCCTAATCAATTTTTTTGTGATGAAAGCAGGTGATAATGAATACCCTATCATCTTGGGTAGGCCATGGATGCTTGAAATAGATGCTAAACAATATTGGGAAAGCAGGGTGTTCACCTTTCTCGATAAGGAGAGGGGAGGAAAGGTGGTGCTAGACCTGAAGACCAAAGAGAGCCGTTTCCATCCTATGACGGCAAAAGAAGAAGATGACATAATAAGATACGAGTATGAGATTGAGACGGTCTATGATGAAATGTATACAAATATAGAGGAGGAGGAAGGTGAGGGTGATATGCTAAAGATTGATGTTGATTTGTTTGGTGTCATTGTAGAAGGCTCTCATGCAAAAGAGGAAGTGCAATCGTAGGTTCATGGCATAGATGTTGAGGAGGTAGCCAATATGTTGAGTGAAGATTTGACCAGGCAAGAGAGAGAAGGCTTCTTTTCAAATCTGTTTGAGATAGAGTACAAGGATCTATGAGGAGAAAAGGGTGTTGAGCACAAGATAGTTCTCAAGGAAGGGTGCAAGCCAAAAGGAGATTGGGGGAAATTCAAAAAGAACTTTGGCAAGAGATCAACCAAAAGTTAGATGTAGGTATTATATACCCCATGAAGGAGTCAGAGTGGGTTTCCCCAATGGTTATCACTCTTAAGAAGAATGGAAAATGGCGGGTGTGTCTCAACTATATCAACTGAATGTGGCAACAAAGAAGAACCATTATCCCTTGCTGTTTCAGGATGAGATCCTAAATCATGTAGCTAGCCATGAGAGTTACTCCATTATGGATGGGTTTTTAGGTTAATTTCAGATAGGGATTGCATTTGAAGACCAACTAAAGATGACATTTATCTCTCCATGGGGATGTTTTTCCTACCACAGGATGCCATTTGGGTTGGTAAATGGTTATGCCACCTTTCAAGATTGGATGAGCAGGGTGTTTGGGCTCTAATTGAGCATGTTCATTAGGGTGTTTATGGAAAATATAGGATGTTATACCTCAAGGGCCGAGCACTTGTTGAAGATGTGACTATGTTTTCAGAGGCTTGATGGAGAAGGAAGTCAATTGAATCCCAAGAAATGCAAGTTAGCACAACCTTGGGCCATGTGGTGTCGCAAAATGGAATTGAGGTGGATCCGGAGAAGGTCAAGGCTCTAGTTCTTATGGAGCCTCCCTCCACTGCTCAAGATTTGGCATCATTCGTGTATAGATTGAAGTATCTATCAATATTTTTTTGGATGCTGTCACAATATGTATATCCCCTTCAAAAGAAGGCGCAACAGGTGCATGGCTTTGAATGGGATGAAGAAGCTCAAGAAGCCTTTGATAAAGTAAAATAAATTTTGTGTGAGCTACCTACAGTGTGTCCTCCCAATTGAGAGGATGATTTCTATGTTGCCATGATGGTAGGTACCGTGGCTATTGGAGAGGTGTTGCTGCAAAAGGTAGGAAGAATCTATATGCCTATCTACTTTGAAAGTAGGGTAATAAGTCTTGGAGAGGCGACCTACACTAAACCAGAGCAGTGGGTGATCTTTAGTATTTGCTTGCAAGAAGTTCAAAGTACATCTCATTGTACAAAAGTTTTATGTATTGATGGCTAACAATATATTATCTAAAGTGGTGTTGCACTTGCCCGTGGGATTCACTCTATATACAAAAGGGGATGCCACCTACGAGCGGACAACTTTGAAAAACCCCTATATACGACTTATATTAGGGAATATAACCCCCCTTTCTATCCTTATACGACAATTAATGAAAAAAGCTATCATACCCCTATCTTCCAAATAAAATTTAGGTCTCACATAATCTCACTAAGTAAAACTAGTCAAAGAGTGTGTAGCATAGTGACTGTCAATGTACCATTTCTGCTGATAACTAGATGTACCCTCAATGTGTCTTAGTTTGACTTTCAAACTATGTGCTTGATCAGCCTGCACTCTGGCTACTCGTCCAGTTCTGACCCATCCAAACATGGTGTAAATCAACCTTTATCTATGATCAGCTTGATGCAAAATTTGATGTGACCTGATAAAAAACTTCCCCAAAATTCGTCCGAGTTCTAGTGTACACTGGTGACTAATCGTTACAAGTAATCAACCCCGGACAGCCCCCTCCCCCCCCCTCTCCCCCCCCAATAAATATGATACCCTTCTCGCTTATTCTTAAGCCTAGGAGATAAATTATTGGAGGCATGCCCCTAACTTATACGCTTTTGTAACTTGTAAAAAAACCCCCCTCTTGTGCACTTACTTGGTGTGGTAAGTTTTCCATAGTGAATCTCCCGAGTGCACTTGAAGCCAGGGAAACAAATCATGAAGTGGGTGATAGAGCTACAGGAGTTCAGGTTTAAGTTCAAGGTTGACCATACGAATCATCTTGGTCAATAGGGAGGTCGGGTTACCAATTTATCCAAGGGTGGTGCGAGTTGAAGCTAAAGAAGAGCCTGATTTAGTGGGAGATTTTACCATGTGGTTTGATGGTGGTTACAGGAGGCTGCAAGAGGAGGTGTGGTGATACGTGATCCACACAACAAGTGATTTTTTCAAAAGCTTATGACTTGGAGGACGTTCACACCAACAATGAGGCGGAATATCTTATTTTGCATTTGGGTTTGAACCAATATGTGGAGTTTGGCATTTCTAGGTTGGTGATGAAAGGGGACGCAATGTTAGTCATCAAGCAATTGTTCGGCCAATGGCATGTAAAACGGGATTCTTTGAAGCGTTGGTTTTATGCCATTAAAAAAATGTTAAAGTTTTTTTGAAGAAATTCAATTCAAGTATGTTAAAAGAGAGTAGAACCAAGAAGTGGACTAGCTTGCAAGAAGCAAAGTACAGGTACATGTTACAGTTTTATATGTGGCCCTAGCCAGCAATTTGTCAAACTTTGAAGGAAATTGTAGACTTTTTGGGCTCAAGCCAGTGTCCAGAAAGGTTGTCTAAGCTACAAAAATGGAGGATAGTACAGAAAGCTCGCAAGTTCTTATTGATAAGGGAGGATCTAATGGGGATGAAGTGTTGCGAAGGAAGAAACTTGCATGGTGTTGTAGTAGCATCATTAGGAAAGCGGGCATCAAGGTAAAGACCAAGTTTTGTTTCGAATTTTGAGAGCTGGTTTTCGATGGCCTTTAGTAGTACGTGATGCGCACTATTGGTGCAAGACCTGCCACAAATGCGAGACTATAGGTGAGAGGAGTCTAGTAGCCAAGTCACAAGGGGCTATCATTGTCCAAAAGGCTTTTGAGAAGTGGGGTTTGGATGCCCTTAGTCCACCAACAAGTGGGAAGAAAGACATTGTGGTAGCTATTGACTACCTTATCAGGTGGGTAGAGGTGAAGGCAGTTAAGGAGGTAAATGCTCATGTTGTGGCTCAATTTGTTTTTGTCAACTCTTGTTGTCATTTTGGAGTACCATGGGTGCTCGTTTCTAACAGAGGATAGAGTTTTAGAAGAAAGCTTATGCGGACATTGGTCGAGAAGCTGGGTATTTAGCACCGGTTCTCTTCACCCTATCATCCTCAATGAGATGGTCTAGTGGAAAGTGTGAATGGGAAAATCATAAAAATGCCAACGAAGTATGTTTATAAGAAGGAAGTGTTGGGGAGAATTCTTGTAGGTTGTCTCATCTTGGGACCGCTTTTCAAACCATTTTTTGTGCCATAGAGGTTGGCTCTCCAGGATGAGCAACACCTGCTCTGTGGTCAATGAGACGCCCTCATAGTCACCTTTTGCAACTGATGTTAGGGTCGATAGTAGCTTAGAGGGTAAAAGCATGTTAACGTGACATGATTTTTGTGCTAGTAGTTAGCCTATTCAAATTAGTACATCTAAAAAAACTTGGGCGCTTGATAAAATTTTCACAAAAAATAGAATTTTTTTAGAGTCTATACGTTTGGTTTCCTTGTTTTAGGAGCTTTCTATTGATATATCATGCATCATAGATCTTAGATATTTAGCTTGTGTTATTGTACTAGTTAACATATGTCAAAATTGTGCTAATTAGCTCTATCCATGATAGCTTAAAGCATGTCATGTTAACATGATTTCACCATTTTTTTTTCCAGAGAATGGCCTCCTGCTTCATAAGTGGTAGAGCAATCATCTCACGGCCAAAATTTTTGACATGTTCTTCCGGTTTGATCATGAGTAGAGCAGCGGATTCCAACATCTTGAGCTCATAAAGCATGTATTATTTATGTACAACTTCGGGCATATCTGCAATCCATTGCCTGAGCTCATCCCTTGCATCCATTGACTCCTTTTCTTCTTCAAACTCTTGCATCTCCCCACTGGATGATGGACTTGATAGGTCGTCAGTGCTCTCAAATTCAATGTGTTGAGTTTGGGTGACTAGTACAATTGTCTTTATCTATGAAATACCACCCAAAACCAAAGCTTTAGCTTACATCTCCTTGGTGTGTATCTTTGCTTGTGTAGTCACATTTGCCTTCACCTTAGCTAGCTTGTTAACGGATTGACCAAACGAGCGGACACGTGGCTAGACACCACATTTTTACTCTATTAATTTTTTTGAGCTAGTGTAGTGATATTCTGTGTAAATATTGATTCTAGAGTAGCACCTTGAGTTATAATTCTGTCACGATAATTGTAAAGATCCATGTGAGCCGGCCACTGGCCATTTAAAAATCCCTAGGTATAAAGGTCAATAACTTTAATGTGAAAGGAGGCTTATCTTTAGAAGAAGAGAGCTCTATTGTACGTACGCTCAAGCGGCCACAAAGGTCCGACTTGTAATCATCACAACTAATGATTGGGTAGTCCGTTTTCAATTTTGAAACTTGCATTGTGTTCCTCTCTCTTTTCTCTTTCATTCAAGTGTAAGCATTTTCGATTTTGTTGTGGTTTGCGACTACGTGTGTGAGTCTTAATTGAAAATTCGAGTGCTTAAATCACTATTTTTTGACGTTTTGACCATAGGAGAGTGTTCCTAGACCAAAGGGCAACCTTTCTGGATTGATCTATTGTATAATTATTCAGGACCTTTTTCATGATAGATCGTGATTTTGATACCTTGTCGGGTTGCAACGAGACTGGGTAGGATAGTGTCCCTAGGTGTCTTAGACCTCCTCCTAAAGTTTCGTTGCATTTCAAGTCTGTTCAAGTGTCAAAATGGCATGATGACCTACAGCCGTGAGAAAGGACATAGGCAGATTTCTCCGATCAGTGAGTGGTGGTTTGCTTGTTCAGAGGTGCGTTTGCTTTTTAGCTTCACTTCTTCAGATTGACAACCTCAAAGAGTCTTTGTGCCCCATCTGAGTCACTTCCCTGAGTATTGATATTATGCTAGTGCTAGTTAGCTTTGCTACAGACGTCCGTCGCGACGATTCACTAACATTGGCGCCGTTGCCCGGGATAATGATCCTTAGATGGTGAGTGACCTAGTGCATATTTAGAGTGTTCTTTTCCAAAGATTTGTTTTTCCATTCCATTTACACCTTATCAGTGAAGCAGCTAGACACGGGGTTTAGTGCTTGATAGAGTTTAGAAGTCGAGGACTTGCTAGGACTATTCTCGAGAGGTAAAGTGGGTTGTGAGTGAGATAGCCAAAAGCATTTCATTCTCTGATTTTCTCGTTACTTTGAGAGTGTTGTACCATTTTTCATTTCGACTTTATTTTGTACCGTTCTGTTTGTTTTTGTTTCATGATTTATTTCAGTACTTAGCAGTAGGGTAAGTAGAAACTACTACCATCAAATTTGGGTTGAAAGATCAGAGAAGAAAAGGGTGGAAAACATATTTTGGCCAAACGACCATAACTCTGAAATTCTAAAAATTTGATGGTAGAGACCTCAAAAGTGATCCAAATTTAAAAATTTGTGGATCAAGGGCATTAGCAGACTCTCTAAAAAAGTTTGGCCAGATTCTGTGGAAGAACATGGATCGCAATCCATGACCCCCAGAGACCAATTTTACAAAAAAGTGACCATTGACATTGTGCATCAATGGGACATTGCTCTGTTCAAGTTTGTTTGAAAAAAAAACTCAAAAATCACATCAAAATTGGCTGATAGGGCAAAAACAACAAAACAGACATTTTAGACACAAAATTGGATAAATTTTAAGATTTTGAGATCTAAATCCAAAAAAAAAGTGAAAATTGGAATCCATACAGTGTAGGCATACTGCTGACCAAATTTCATGTTCAGATGTGGTGGAACATGGATCGTGATCAATGCCCCCCTTCATCATTTTGAGATGAGATTTGACTAATAGGTAGCTGATATCATTTGGAACAACTTTCCCAAAATGCACCATGTCAAAAAACTGAAAAAAGTGGGTCAAAATAGCCAAACACAGAAACTGGTCAAAAATTGTAGGGCAGACAAAAAAGCTCACTTTTGACTGGGTAAAAGTTGTCCAAATTCAAAAAGAAGTGGTGGAGTAGACTATTGACATTGTAGGTAATCATCAAGCCAAAGTTGGTGTCTAGATCTCATGGAACATGGAACGCGATCCATATCCCTCATCAAATTTTTTGGTTGATATTTGAGCAGTAGGTAGTTGAGACATAGACAAGCACTTTTCCCAAAAAAACCATATGCAAAAAAGTTGTAAACTCGGTCAAAAGAGCCAAAAATAGGACATTCTCAAAACCGCCACAACAGCCTGTAAAAGTCACTTTTGGTTGGGCAAAACTAATCCAAATTTAGAAATATTTTATGGAGCAAGCCACAAACATTACAAGCTATCAATACACCAAATTTCAGATCCAAAAGTGGTGGAACATGGATCATGATCCATGACCCTATGAGAATTTTTGGACAAAAACTATATCAGCCTGTAGAAGAGACCATTGTGAACGGAAGTCTCCAAAGGAGTTTTGTCAAAAAAGTTTAAAAATTGGGTCAAAAGTGCCAAAAATAGTTCAAGGTGAAAACCCTAAAATAGACACAAGGATTGACTTTTGCCTGAGCAAGATCAATGGACCAAGGACAAGTTGTGTGCCAAGTTTCAGTGCAATCTGACACAAGGGTACATGGATCACAATCCATGTTCCCCTATCACATACTGAGACCAAACTTGTACCATAGCTATAGCGCATAATAGGGAGTCTAGTGGTTTTTTCAAACAGAATTTGGATATCAAAAATCACTCCAAAAACTCAGAGCTGTCAAGCATTTTGACAAAATGCTAGAATTGACCTAATTTTCAATCCGGAGGTCCCTTTTCAAAAATTTCTGATGCCATAGGACCTACTAGTCATGCTGATTCTGAAGGTACCAAGAAAAGTCAATTTGGGCCCCAAACATGGATCGTGATCCATGACCCCATAGTGAAAGCTTGACCTAAGATTTTCCAGATCAGTAGTGCATACATTAGAAAACATATCCCTTCAACACTTGGATTGGGAGAATACCTAGAGGAAAGGCATCCTCTGATCAACAAACCAAACGTGAGATTCATCAGAATCAATAAATCCATGAGATACTCAAATGGGATCCATATATCTTCTACAAGTGTGTAGAACCCAATGCTCGAGAGTTGACCGACCATCAAAATCTCTATGCATTCACATATACAAATGCCCACGGAGTGCACGTTTTGATGGTAGATAAGTACGGACAAGAATACAACTTGTTGATCCAATTGACCTAGAATGATATACATACAAGGGTACTCCGATCTCTACTTACTTTCAACCAAAAATGATTCCAGAGCACGTATCAGAGAGGATTCCCACGGGATTTTCTCGAAGATGAGAGGAGAGAACGAGAGACGTCTTTCCAAGAGACTGCGAACTGTTTAGATTGATGACTGAACCACAACGATTAAGACCATATCTAGTGGCCCAATGTGTCAAGACAAAGTATAATGGGTCAGGGGATCCATATGCTCATGTCTCACTCTTCAAACAAGTTTTGAGAGCTGAACAGATTGCAGATTTTCATACTCAGTACGAAGGATTTGGGTTGACATTGGAAGGAACATCCTTGACTTGGTTGGAACCACTAAATAGAGATGATTTTCCAAACATAGCACAACTTTTACACGAATTTGTAGAAAAGTTCTCAAAAAGGGGAATCAAGCACAACATGGTGTCACAGATCTATGCTTTAAACAAACAGACAAAGAACGAGAGAGTGAAGGAAGCTCTACTTTTTTTCAAACAATACATTGAGAGATGTCCTATGAGAGATTTACCACAAGATGAGAGATTATCAGTTCTCTTCATAGAGGACTTGAGAAACGAGACTCTCAAAAAGGACCCACCTACATCCAAAGGATGCACAACATTTGAGCAAGTCACTAGAGAAGCTCTTTATCTAGTTGACACTTGTGAGGCCTACGGAGAGGTGACTGAAGATATAGACAACGTGACTAGTAGCACCTCATCTCCAAGGACCGAACCCACAACAAAGCAAGATTATCAACCTCCTATGGTGCAGAGCTTGGATCAAGTGATCAAGGAGGTGATTAGAAGGACAAACAAAGTCTACATACAAAACATGAATGTGCAAAAACCTCAATTGAGGAGATGTGAAACTTGTGGAGGGGATCATCCCACTCTATGGTGTAGCACCCAATCTAAGCCGCAACATGTGCTAGGGCAAAAACCACCTCTTTTGCACGATGGTAGAATGGTAGTCAGCTACACTCAACCAACGCATGTGCCACAACCCTTGAAAACCAGTACTCCATGGATGCGAATACGCTCATGTTCATAGACAATCAAGAGTATGGTTTGAAGAAGATTCTTAACAAACAAGAACAACCAGTGACTCGATCACCAACTATGCAACAAGAAGGTCCATGCTACTAATGTCGAGTTGACCATTGGGCAGGAGGCTGTCGGAACAAGGGTCGACGAATAGAAATCATTGGATTTTGTGATGGATCTGGAAGAGACCATCTACTCCAACATTGTGCTAAGAATCCAGACAACAAGGGAAAAGCAACAATGAATTTTGTAGGCGTGATGCCTTCGTCAAGTGGATCCGAGATAGAACCCGCAAATCCTTTAAAGGTGATGACTCGAGCTCAAGCTCAAAAAGCTGCCAAAAACGCACCCGTTGAGGAGGAACCCACATTGTCACTATGAGTGTGTGTGTGCACGTATGCATGTGTGCACGGTGTGGTGCGTGCGGGGAAGGGGAGAAGCATGTGACCAATGTGGGTGAAGCAACCTCAACACTATGTGTGTGAGAGAGCCCCTTATTCTTCTATCTAGTAAAGAATAAGGTCTGTACAAGTAATGGGTGGTCGAATATCTCTGACGTGTTCGAGGTAAGAAGCATGCTGCTGAAGCGGTCCGGGGCGGGCAACAAGAAGAGCAACCTCTAGACACCCTTCAAGGTTCTCGTGCTGCTCAACGGGGCTGGGGCACAACACAACACAAACCAAAACAACAAACCCACAGCCAAATCCCAACTACACAAGGGGCACCACCTAGTTTAAGAGCGAACTAGGACGCAAAAGAGGAGAATCGTTAGAGCAACCCACAAACAAGCAAGGAATTTACACTAACCCTAACACCAATGGAACACTCTCACACACTAAAACACGAGAGAGAGAGAGAGAGAGAGAGAGAGAGAGAGAGAGAGAGAGAGAGAGAGAGAGAGATGGTGTACAACTTAGCTTCAACTTTATATTTTTCACAAAAAGGAACTTAGAGCTTGCGGAATCAAGTGACAAGATTTGGTTATAGCATCACTAGCACATTGTCTTAGGGTTATGGGAGCCCTCTCACCATCCACCCTCTTACAATGGTAGCCAAACAATAGCCAATGAATCACAAGCAACAAAACAACAACCTTCAATGAAACAAGTCACCTTATGAAGCTGAATGAGTTTGCCAAGCCAAATTGGAGGAGAAGCGTCAGCCTTTGGACATGAATTGCACCCAAAACTACCAATTCATTGATGTTGGGGTAGATACAACAATGGTAGGAAGAATATCTTCTACTCGCACTCACTCAAACTAGCTCAAGCTTTTCTATGCACCAAGGTGATGGTGTATAGAAAGCTTACTCTCTCTTTACAACCAAGATAGAACTGGCGTGTGGTACGCTCAATCTAGTGTGCAATGGTATAGTGATGTCTTTTACAAGGAGGAATGGGTTCTATTTATAGGTTTTAGAAGCTTTGATTAGGATTAAGCCTAATCAATTTTATTAGGAAAGATCAAGGATTATGAATTCCAAATGAGAATGGGGTCTCTCTTTTCTCTCGAGTCACATGGATGTGGGCTCAAGTAAGAGAATTATTGATGTGGTGAAAGGAGAGAAACTTCCATGGGAGTGAGTGAATTTGGTTTACTTGTGCGGTTGCCTACTCCATATGTTGATAGTGTGGGTGCATTTTTACAAGAGAAGTTAGTTGTTAGTGGTAATAATCACTAGAATTGTTAGTGATACATTTACAATGGGTAGGATGAGTTGATTTGATGAAGGAAGAGGGGTGAATTAAAAGAGAATCATTGAGATGGTGAAGCTTTGAAGAAGCTTGAACTCACCCTTGTGTAGATTGTGGAAAAAATGATCGCTGGTCTTCTTCTTCTTCTTCGCTTCTTTACGCCGCCGCCACGGTTGACCACCACGATGAAAAGAGGATTTGTTGATGAAAAATCCTCAATTTGTAGAAGTTATCATGGTTAAGATGCTGAATTTTAGATATTTTTAGGAGAGGTAAATGAAATTGTAACATAGAAGCAATAGAGAGAGACATGGAGAGGGTGTATGTATGTAGAGGTTCATAAAAGAACTATAGGGATGAGAGAGAAGGGTAATGGTGAAGAGGGTGGGAGAAGCCATGGAAATTGCAGGTTTGAGTGAGGGAAGGAGAGGGAGGGATGTGTAAGAGGTAGTAGGTGTGTGGAAGGGTGAGAGAAGACTAAGGGCTACTTGTGAGAAAAGTGGGCAGACTGGGGTCCACTCAAAAAATCATAGCTCACCGTTGGTAGCTCCAAAAATCATGAAAAAATTTGAGGTGATTATTCAGAGCGTGGGCTACATTTTCTCTTTTGACCACGGCTCCAAATTCGGAGTGGAGATAGGTGCCAAAATTCTCACCAAAAAGCCTGTTTTTATGCCTGCAAAAGTCTTTTAGTGGCCCCCTCCTTTGTTGAATTTGTACAATGCATCCAAGAGTGAGCCCCTTCTTTGTCATATTATAATACAAAGCATCCAAGTTGCCCTTGATCCATGCATGGAGGAGGATTATTGGTGAATAAAGAAATATATACATGGTGGGACTAGTGTATGGACTATTCATGGACTTTAGCTCAATGAGCACATGGTGTTAGAATAATGAGTAAAAATAATAATAAAAATATGGAGGAGTTATGGATATGGAAAGATATTGGAATCATATGATATGGTCCCTCCTTGAATTATTTTGGGTGAAAGAGGAAAAGGTATGCAAGTAAATAATATAATAAACGTAACCAATGAGTAGAAATCAATTTTTTGTTTTCACGAGGGTGAGGGTGAAAATGTGGGAGTGATTTGTATAAAGGAAAAATATGAGGTTAGAGTATGTACATATTGGCAAAAAATATAATTATGGTGTAAGAGGATGAAAGAAGGTGTACATAGGTTTAATAAAACACACACCTAAGTAGAAATATTTAAATAAAATACCAAAATAATTATAAAAAAATCCCTATATTTAGGCCATATATACAATGAAATATTTACACACAAAGAGGCCATGATATACTTTTATTTCTTTATTTTTTATATTTTTTTGGCTCAACTAGCCCAGTGACTAGCTAGCTGAGGTTTTTTAAGAAGATATGGGAAAAGCCCCCTAACTCACACACGCCTATGTACAGTGAAATGGTAGGGATAACCATAGCGTTTGGGTGAATTTGGTAGGGTGGAGTAACTTACTATGGCAATTATGGAGAGCCGAAAAACGGCTATCATTAGCCCTCCCCCAGGATGATGGTATATTCATGTACCATCATAGAGCATCTTTTCCAAAGAGTGTGCTTTAGAGTCTTTGACGAGATTTTCATTGTTTGGCCCCTCTGAATTTTGGCTGGAGTTACACTCATGCTTCATGTAACAATACTTACATGAGACAGCGGCCTTTGGATAGATCTTTGGTAGATCCTTTGGTAGAAGGCGACTCAAATAGGGCTTCAAGCGATACCCGTTTACCTTCCTGGAGTGCTCTTTACCATTCAAGTCCATAAGCTGATAGTAACTAGAATTGAAAGCCTTCTTGACTATGTATGTCCCTTGCCATCTAGTTTCAAACTTGGCATCAAAACGATTGTCAAGTCGATTGTCATACCTTAGCACAAGCTCTCCTTCCTTGATGCCTTTGTCCTTCAGTTTCTTGTCGTGCGTTTCTTTCGCTTGTGTGGCATTCCTCTTGTAGCACTCATATGCTGCTTCTCTTTTCCACTCAAGATCCACTAACGTAAGAAGTCGATCCATCCATACCTCTTGATCATCTTGTGCTCCTTTGCCATGAAGTCGCATTGTTGGAATGTTGAGCTCGATAGGCTGCAAAGCCTCTTGACCATAGACCAAGTGAAATGGTGTGAACTCTGTGGCTTCCCTATATGTGGTTCGATATGCCCACAAGGCACCATCCAAGAAGTCATCCCATAATTTTGTCTTGTTTTACACTATCTTTCTAATGATTCCTGCAATGACACCATTAGCCTTCTCCACCAAACCATTTGACTGTGGGTAGTATGGTGTGCTATGACGATGTAGAATGTGAAGCTCTTCACAAACTTCTGTGAGCAAGCCCTTCCTAAACCCTGGACCATTATCAGAAACAATCTCCAAAGGTGTGCCAAATCTGCAACAAATGTGATTGTACACAAACTTGCTAACTGTCCTCTCATTCACTCTTGCCACACTTTGAGCTTCCACCCACCTAGTCATATAGTTTACAGCCACTAGAATGTAGAGTTTACCATTTTTTGTCCTAGGCAGAGGACCCATAGCATCAATGCCCCACTTTTCAAAGGGTCCATTTGCAAGCACTATTTGCCTCGGGCCATGCACCAACCTTCTATTTCCATTTATCTGACAATTGTGACAACTTTTACACCAATGTTGAACATCCATATGCAAGCTTGGCCAAACATACCCCGCAAGCAAAATCTTCTTCGCAGTTGATTCTTGGGCAAAATGACCACCACATGCCTCTTCATGCAAACCTTTTAGAATGGCTGGAATTTCCTCGATAGTTGTTACTCTTCTGCACACTTGATCCTTCCCTCTTTGATAGAGGGAGGCTTCTAGGAAGAGATAGAAACTTGCCTTCTTCATGAGTCTCCTCTTCTGAGCCTTCGTGAAGTCTTGTGGAAACTCACCCTCCAAAATGTAGCCAATAATGGGAGCCAATGACTCCAATCCCTGGTATCTCGGTTGCTTGACAGCTGCTGCCACCATGATGACTTGCACTTCTCTCTCAACACATGTAACTGCTTGTTGTGCAAGTAAATCGGCATCTTCATTTTGTTTCCTCGAAATATGATATAGTTGCACCTCCTCAAATTGATTAAATAGCCTACGGATGGTATGAACTTTGGCCCTTAGTCTTTCATTTTTGCATGCCCAAATGCCTAAAATCTGCTTCACAATGAGAAGTGCATCCCCTTTTACCATGAGACGTTGTATACCATGGCCAATGAATATTTTTAAACCATGAAGTAGTGTGTCATATTCTGCTTCATTGTTGCTAGCTGAACTTGGTAGATTGAACTTCTCTTTCATGACCACCTCTCCACTTGGGTTGAGCAACACTAGCCCTCCCCCTGCTTTTCCTGTGGCTCGACGAAAAGCTCCATCAAAGAACAAGGTAAAAGCATTAGGAATACTTTTTGGTGGTGGCAATGGTAGGGTCTTTACTTCAGGCACCTTAATCTCCTTTTCATGCACCCTATAAGTGAGAATCCCTGCCAATTGTGCACGCACACTATCTTCTACCTTGAAAGAGTATTGAAACTCTTGCAACTCCATAATCCACTTTGAGATCCTAGTACTAAGATTCATTTGAGATGACACCCAAGGGAACAAATTCTCTGCGGTGAGGATTACAAAAGGTTTTGGGAGCAAGTAGGATCTAAACTTCCTTATCGCAAACATGAGAGAAAGCATCATGAGTTCTGCCTCTGTGTAGCCTCTCTCTAAAGCATTCATGACCCTACTAGCAAAGTAGATGGGCCGCATCCTGGTACTATAGGGATCTTGTTGTAGCAAAATTGCACCAATTGTTTCTTTCCCAGCACTAGAGCTAACAAAGAATGTGTACTCCCAACAAGGAGGCATGAGTGTTGGTAGCTTTGACAAAATGGCTTTAATGTTACAAAAGTACTCTTCAAGCTCATCAGACCATGCAAATTCTACTTGTTGTGTCAACTTTTGCAAAGGGTGAAGCAAATCCGAGGCTAAGTGAATGAAGCGTGACATATACTTCACCTTCTGAATGAAAGAGATGACCTCCTTAAGACTCTTCGATGATGGGAGCTCAATAAGAGCCTTTGCCTTTGAAGGATCCACCTCAATGCCTTTATAGAAAACCTTGTGACCAAGCAAGATCACTTCATCCTCACCTATGTGGCACTTGTCGGGGTTGAGTTGACCTCCCATGTCATAGAGCTTCTTTAAACCTTCTTCTACCCTTTGTAGATGCAATGATTTTGAGCTATAAATGCAGAAATCATCAATGAACACCCTAATTGACTTTCCAAAGAATGCTTGAAACACCATGTTCATGAAACGTTGGAATGTTGCAGGAGCATTTGTCAGACCAAATGGCATGACTCTAAAAGCATAACAACCCCAAGGAGTGATAAAGGTTGTTTTCAATTGATCTTCCAATGCGATACCTATTCGAAAGTAGCCTGAGTAGCCATCACACATAGTGTACTTCTCATGACCAGCTACCTCATTTAGTATCTCATCCTGAAATGGGAGGATAAAGTGATCTCTTTTTGTTGCCTCATTGAGTGGACGGTAATCCACACACACCCTCCACTTTTCGTTTTTCTTAGGAGTGACAACAACGGGAGAGACCCACTCTGAATTCTCCACTGGATAAATGAAACCTGCTGCTAGAAGCTTTCTTACCTCCTTGAGTAAAGCCTGCTCCTTGATGACTCCTAGCCTTCATAGCTTCTGAGCCTTAGGTGTGACCTCTGGCTTTAGCTCAATTTTGTGTTGAACAGCATTTACTCCACGCACATCGGTGTAGTCTTTAGCAAAAAGCCTAGAAAATTTCCTTAGCACACATTTGAACTCCTCTCTTTCATCCTTTGTAAGTGTTGTAGATAGCATTCCTTCTAGCATTCCTTCATCTTGAACACCTTCGTTCCCTTGAGGACCTACCTCCTCCAAGCCTTGACAAGAGGTCTCTTGGTTGCTTGGCTTAAACCTTACCCCCATGACTTCGATGGAAGACTCCTCTTCAGTAATACTGCCGCTACTTTCTTCTTCTGAAGTGCTATCGGTCCAACACTCTTCCGTCTCACCTTGAGATGATTCTTCATGGAGCTCCTCTTGGCGTTGCTCCTTCATGTCAAAGACAACCTTCTTATGATTGTCGTTCCTGCAAATTAGCTTTCCACTGTCCCAATCTTGCAAAGCTCGCATTTTCATTAGCCATGGTCTCCCTAAGATAAATGGGTAACCACTTCCCTTGGTCGACATGACATAGAAATCCACTGCCTTCTTAATGCCAAAGGCCTCCACAAAAACATTTTTACAAATGCCTACGCACCTAGCCTTGCTATTGTTTGCCATCTTGACCTTAATTTCAGGTGTCTCATGGATGTGCATGCCTAGTTTTTGCATGAGTCCCTCTGTCATGATGCAAATTTGTGCACCCCCATCCACTAGACCTTTCCTAACCAATCTCCCTTTTATGTAACAATCTAGCACAGGTGTAATGTCCTCATTCATTTCAGCTTGTGCAATTTTTACAACAGGCACACTCTCTTTCACCTTTCTCCTAGTGCTAATTGCCCTTGTTAAATCCCTCCTAACTTGTGGACATAATGCAAGAAATTGAGGCCATGAGATATCAGGACCCTTACCTCTCATGTCTTCCAACAGGTTGTATGGAGCCATTCCATGTCCAAGAGGGAAGTCTTGGAGGTTGATACGACGTCGAGTCCTCTTAGCCTCCTTGGTCTCCTTTGCCTTCTTTTCTCGTCCATGGTCACTTTGTGATGTAACTCCTTCTTTCTCCTTACCTTTCCCTCGGCCACGCTTAATGCCATTTGCTTCCATATCAACCTCTCTTGAATTTGTCACCTCTACCACATGCACGTTTGGATCTGGCAAAGGTGGAACTCCTTCCACTCCTTGTGGAGGTGGTCTTGCTCCATTTGGCCTTTGTATAAGCCGTGGTTGCTGACTAGTTCCTTCACCTGCATTCATCACTGGGTAATTCAAGTTAGGTCTCCCTGGCTCCCCACGGGGCCAAGGACAATTATACATCCCATGTCCAGACTCACCGCAATTCCAACATTGCAAGACTCTCCTAGGTCGTGGGTCTCGCTCTTCAGACTTTTTTGCTTGTCCCTTTGGACCTACAACTTGTGCAAGGTGAATTGACAAGCTGCTTAAAGATTCATTTAACTTCTCAATCACTTCCGCCGTTACCTCAGGAAGCTCCTTAGATGTTGATGCTTGTGACTTACCTTTGGGTCTAAGACCTTCTATTGGAACCTCCCCCCTTAAGCAGTTGAGTTTCCTATACTTCTCAGCAGCCCTAGTTTCCGCTGCATCAAAAGTAGCAGGTGCACCCGTCTCAACTTTTACCTTAAGGTCAGGAAAGAGTCTGGCTACGAACCTCTCCTTCTTTAAAAATTCTACACCATCACTAGGGTTAGCAACATTTCGTATCCATAGAGCCCAAAGACGTAGAAACTCTTGCTTGTACAAGTAGTAGTCATCTAAGTCTTTTTGCTTATGAGAAACAATGTCTTGCCATAGTTTTTGAGTGTTTTGGGGATCAAAGAAGTATTTCTTGAAACGATTCAAAACTTCCGTGTAATTCCCTTTAACTTCCTCAGGCAAAGAGTCAAACCAAGTGCTAGCATATTTCCAAAGGACCACCTCAAACATTTCTACACGTTCTTGATCAGTTACTATCCTCTTGATACGGCAAGACATCTTGAAATTTGCTAGAAATAATTCTGCATCCTCTCCAGGCTCTCCAAAGAAAAGAGGATATCCAGACATTTGGCGTTGGCTCTCCATTGAATTGATTTCAAAGTGACGCGTTTTTGTTTTTTCTTTCTTTCAAAGATTTACACAATAATATTTTCTAAATTGCAATCTATTCTACAACAAAATAAAAATATTCACATCAAATGACCTATGATAATCAATAAGAGGTAGAATGACGGGGTTTGGTGACGCGAGAATTTCTCCTACTCTTTGGGCACCAAACATGAATACCATACGTTGTTGAAAATGGATTTTTCTGCTAATTGCAATGTTTACTCTAATGTGTGGAGTGAAATGAAAGGGAAAAACCTGTATTCCTGGGCCATTATCCATGGTCTATGCATGACCTAATTTTTAAAACAAAACAAAAATATAGACGTCCAAACTAAGGTCGTACCTAATGAGAGGCAAAATAAAAGGATTTACTGATGCGTTTATCTCTACCAACCTAAGAGGACCTAAAATTCTACGAATTACTCACTGAAATTGCAACTTAGTACTAACAATTATGTGTACCTTTTGCCTTGCAATGGGAATGAAGGGATCATACAAATTCTCGTGATTCATGCAAGCTACTTGATTATGCTAAAGGTTGAGCCTTCACAAAACATACACAAGCCTGTTCCTTCGTGGGGGCACCAATTTGAAGCGGTCCGGGGCGGGCAACAAGAAGAGCAACCTCTAAACACCCTTCAAGGCTCCCGTGCTGCTGAATGGGGCTGGGGCACAACACAACACAAACCAAAACAACAAACCCACAGCCAAATCCCAACTACACAAGGGGCACCACCTAGTTTAAGAGCGAACTAGGACGCAAAAGAGGAGAATCGTTAGAGCAACCCACAAACAAGCAAGGAATTTACACTAACCCTAACACCAATGGAACACTCTCACACACTAAAACACGAGAGAGAGAGAGAGAGAGAGAGAGAGAGAGAGAGAGAGAGAGAGAGAGAGAGAGATGGTGTACAACTTAGCTTTAACTTTATATTTTTCACAAAAAGGAACTTAGAGCTTGCGGAATCAAGTGACAAGATTTGGTTATAGCATCACTAGCACATTGTCTTAGGGTTATGGGAGCCCTCTCACCATCCACCCTCTTACAATGGTAGCCAAACAATAGCCAATGAATCACAAGCAACAAAACAACAACCTTCAATGAAACAAGTCACCTTATGAAGCTGAATGAGTTTGCCAAGCCAAATTGGAGGAGAAGCGTGAGCCTTTGGACATGAATTGCACCCAAAACTACCAATTCATTGATGTTGGGGTAGATACAACAATGGTAGGAAGAATATCTTCTACTCGCACTCACTCAAACTAGCTCAAGCTTTTCTATGCACCAAGGTGATGGTGTATAGAAAGCTTACTCTCTCTTTACAACCAAGATAGAACTGGCGTGTGGTACGCTCAATCTAGTGTGCAATGGTATAGTGATGTCTTTTACAAGGAGGAATGGGTTCTATTTATAGGTTTTAGAAGCCTTGATTAGGATTAAGCCTAATCAATTTTATTAGGAAAGATCAAGGATTATGAATTTCAAATGAGAATGGGGTCTCTCTTTTCTCTTGAGTCACATGGATGTGGGCTCAAGTAAGAGAATTATTGATGTGGTGAAAGGAGAGAAACTTCCATGGGAGTGAGTGAATTTGGTTTACTTGTGCGGTTGCCTACTCCATATGTTGATAGTGTGGGTGCATTTTTACAAGAGAAGTTAGTTGTTAGTGGTAATAATCACTAGAATTGTTAGTGATACATTTACAATGGGTAGGATGAGTTGATTTGATGAAGGAAGAGGGGTGAATTAAAAGAGAATCATTGAGATGGTGAAGCTTTGAAGAAGCTTGAACTCACCCTTGTGTAGATTGTGGAAAAAATGATCGCTGGTCTTCTTCTTCTTCTTCGCTTCTTTACGCCGCTGCCACGGTTGACCACCACGATGAAAAGAGGATTTGTTGATGAAAAATCCTCAATTTGTAGAAGTTATCATGGTTAAGATGCTGAATTTTAGATATTTTTAGGAGAGGTAAATGAAATTGTAACATAGAAGCAATAGAGAGAGACATGGAGAGGGTGTATGTATGTAGAGGTTCATAAAAGAACTATAGGGATGAGAGAGAAGGGTAATGGTGAAGAGGGTGGGAGAAGCCATGGAAATTGCAGGTTTGAGTGAGGGAAGGAGAGGGAGGGATGTGTAAGAGTGAGTAGGTGTGTGGAAGGGTGAGAGAAGACTAAGGGCTACTTGTGAGAAAAGTGGGCAGACTGGGATCCACTCAAAAAATCATAGCTCACCGCTGGTAGCTCCAAAAATCATGAAAAAATTTGAGGTGATTATTCAGAGCGTGGGCTACATTTTCTCTTTTGACCACGGCTCCAAATTTGGAGTGGAGATAGGTGCCAAAATTCTCACCAAAAAGCCTATTTTTATGCCTACAAAAGTCTTTTAGTGGCCCCCTCCTTTGTTGAATTTGTACAATGCATCCAAGAGTGAGCCCCTTCTTTGTCATATTATAATACAAAGCATCCAAGTTGCCCTTGATTCATGCATGGAGGAGGATTATTGGTGAATAAAGAAATATATACATGGTGGGACTAGTGTATGGACTATTCATGGACTTTAGCTCAATGAGCACATGGTGTTAGAATAATGAGTAAAAATAATAATAAAAATATGGAGGAGTTATGGATATAGAAAGATATTGGAATCATATGATATGGTCCCTCCTTGAATTATTTTGGGTGAAAGAGGAAAAGGTATGCAAGTAAATAATATAATAAACGTAACCAATGAGTAGAAATCAATTTTTTGTTTTCACGAGGGTGAGGGTGAAAATGTGGGAGTGATTTGTATAAAGGAAAAATATGAGGTTAGAGTATGTACATATTGGCAAAAAATATAATTATGGTGTAAGAGGATGAAAGAAGGTGTACATAGGTTTAATAAAACACACACCTAAGTAGAAATATTTAAATAAAATACCAAAATAATTATAAAAAAATCCCTATATTTAGGCCATATATACAATAAAATATTTACACACAAAGAGGCCATAATATACTTTTATTTTTTTATTTTTTATATTTTTTTGGCTCAACTAGCCCAGTGACTAGCTAGCTGACGTTTTTTAAGAAGATATGGGAAAAGCCCCCTAACTCACACACGCCTATGTACAGTGAAATGGTAGGGATAACCATAGCGTTTGGGTGAATTTGGTAGGGTGGAGTAACTTACTATGGCAATTATGGAGAGCCGAAAAACGGCTATCACTGCCTTTACCCTAACAAACTCCCACTTAAAGGTGATGTGCCAATAAGTGAGACCTACTAGCTAAAGTACTAGTATGTACAAGAAACTAGGTGAGAAACTCTCTCAACCTATGCCCACTAGCTCACTCTGTCGATCTACACGCAGTTGTATCGGCTCTGGTGGTAGGCAAGTGTGCGTACCCATGCTAGAGCCTGCACGTAAATCCCATAGACTACTCTGTATGGTCTGCAAAACTCCACTATGCATCATGCTAGTGTCAACCATCACACGGTTGACAAACCCTGTTGCAAATGCTCCCATTGCAGCTACTAGATCAGGCCTTAACACTAACAAGTCAAACATGAGACGCCCGAACAGTGACAAAATTTGTGCAAAAATGGTTGTACTTGCCTCCCCTACACTATCGACAATCACTGCATCATCAGGGCTACCCATCACGTATGGATGTGTCAACATCGACACTGGAAAACTTACGTCCCTGTCACCCATAGGCAAAACTGTGTGTCCTGGCACTAACTCAATAGTCTCTAACATGAGCATATCAAAGTACTCCATGTTTTTTATCTCTGTCTGTGTCTCTAGGGAGTAGACTTGCTCTACCTCTACCTACACAAAACCTCACAACACCTGTTGTGTCTCACTAGAGCACTGTCGCTCTACCTTTGTCTCTATACAGTCTACTGGCATGTGCTACACAGCTAAATGCTCTGTCTCGTGAGCATGGTGGAGCTCACTTGTGATGAGTGCGTGTGTGCGTGTACGGAGTGTGTGCAAGAGAGGGGAAGAAGAGAAATGGGGAAGGGGAAGATACACAGGCAACCACTGTGTGGGTTAGTGGAGAAGAAAGAGTGAAGTCAACCCTTCCTCTTTTTCTCCCTATATTGATTAGGTGAAATCAAGTGTACAAGGGTGGTTTCCCACGGCCACCTGGCCTACACCCCAACAACCTCCCACTTGAAGGTCATGGTAGCCAATAGTGGCATTAGTATAGTTAGTCTATACAAAATTGATGAAGCATTGCCGAGGCTTCATCCTACACCCATAAGTTCTATACAATGTGAGAGCATCTGCGGGGTTGTCATCAGTGTGAACCTTGACAAGCTCGATACGCTTGCCAGGCAATGCATCTCTTATGACATGGTATCTGACCTCTATGTGTTTCGACTTTGAGTGAAACACAGGATTCTTTTCCAAAGCAATGGCACTCTGACTATCACAATGTAGTACTGGAACCTCGTGAATGCCCAAATCTCCCACTAGAAGAGCCAACCATATGGCTTCCTTGCTGGTGTCAGACGTAGCAACATATTATGCCTCAATGGTAGATGAAGACGTGCAATCTTGGAGACACGATCTCCAAGAGATAGCTGCTCCAGCAAACATGAACACATAGCCAGAGGTGGATCTTCTACGATCCACGCAACCCGCATAATCCGCATCCGTGTAACCTACAATAGATGCATCACTGTTTCCGAAGCGTAAACACTTGCTAGTTGTACCTTTCAAATACCTGAGGATTTTCTTCACTGCTTCCCAATGCTTCTTGCCAGGGTTTGCCATGTACCTACTAACCACTCCCACTGCATGTGCAATGTCTGGTCTTGTGGCTACCATAGCGTACATCAAACTGCCAACTATTGAAGAATATGGTACTTTCACCATTTCCTCTTTCTTAGCCAGTGTCTTGGGAGAGTCTTCCTTGCTAAGTTTAGAGTATGCTTGCATTGGGGTACTCAATGACTTCCCCCCCTGCATACTAAAACGTTGCAAGACTTTGTGAATGTACTTTTCTTGAGATAATTCAAGAATTCCACGTTGCCTCTCTCTCTCTTGATTTGCATACCAAGAAAGTGATTGGCATCTCCCAAATCTTTCATGGAAAACTGAGTGCTTAGCATCTTTTTCAATTGATTGATTTCATCAATTGATTTGCCTGCGATAAGAGTATTATCTACATACAAGATCAAGATGATTAAAGAACCATCGTTCAATCTTTTTGTGTATAAGCAGTGATCCTCTTGACTTCTTATGTAACTCTGAGACTGCATGAATTTGTCAAATTTTTGATACCATTGCCTTGAACCTTGCTTGAGTCCATAGAGTGCCTTTTTAAGCCTACAAACCAATTTTGTCCTCGTTGGTTTTTGGGTTTCACATACGAATCCCTCTGGTTGTTTCATGTAGACATCTTCATCTAGATCCCCGTGAAGAAATACTGTATTCACATCCATTTGGACAAGTCCATGTCCTGGATAGCAACCAAGCCAAGCACGATGCGAAGTGTAGTCATATTGACTATTGGAGAGAAAATCTCATCAAAATCCACACCTTTTTGCTGCTTAAAACCCTTGGCAACTAGACGAGCTTTGTATCTAGGCTCGGGATCTTCCGCTGTATACTTCTTCTTGTATACCCACTTGCAAGGTAAAGCATTTTTGCCTTTTGGTAATTCAACCAAATCCCATGTCTCATTAGCCACAATCGAATTGTATTCTGATTGCATAGCCTGCTCCCACTTAACGCTATCCTCCATTTGTATAGCTTCTTTGTAGCAGGTTGGCTCTCCACTGTCAGTGACTAAAATGTGGTGTATACCCGGCTCAAACCGCTCGGGCGCATACTCTCTCAGAGCGTCTCAGTGCATGACTGCTGGACTCCACTCTTTCCGGAGCAATAGTAGTATCTTGCACTTGAGGAGTGGGTGCGACACTACTGAACTGAGTTGGTTCGGAGGCTACATCCTCAAAATGAACACGTATGTACTCAACATCTTTGATGGGCTTCTTGTGCATTTTTGATTCATTTAAAATCACATGTGAGCTACGAATGACTTTGTTTGATTCTGGGTGCCAGAGACGATATCCCATCTCTCCGTTTGCACCATAGCCAATAAAGATGCATTTGTGTGATCTGGGATCTAACTTCCGACGAAGTTCTTTGGGCACATGTGCATATGCCTCGCATCCAAATACACGTAGATACGCATAGCTTGGCCTTTTGCCAGTCCATAATTCCTCTGGAATTTTGAAATTCAAAGGAGAACTAGGTGATCTGTTGATGATGTGCACTGCTATCAGAACAGCTTCCCCCCAAAACTCTGGAGTAAGCTTCGCCATAGACATCATAGAGACAACTCGTTCTTGAATCGTACGATTCATTCTTTCAGCTATCCCGTTTTGTGCAGGTGTGTATGGAGCAGTAAACTGCCGCCGAATGCCTCTTCTATTGCAGAAATCCTTGAACTCTGTGGAGACGTATTCTCCACCATTGTCCGTGCGAAAAGCTTTGAGCTTTGTTCCTGATTGGTTCTCAACCATGGCGAGGAATTTTTGGAATGTTGAAAAGACTTCTTCCTTACACTTAAGGAGATACACCCACACCTTTCTGGTGGAATCATCTATGAATGTGAGAAAGTAGTTCGCTCCCCCTAGAGTTTTATGTGGCATTGGACCACACAAATCACTGTGCACTAAGTCTAGAGGTTCTCCTAGTTTCTTATTCAATGGCGATGATGTCAATCTAGTCTGTTTTCCATATAGACAATGCTCACACAATGGAAAGTCCGTGTAATCTAACACAGGTAAGTAGCCAAAACGTTGAAGTGTTTTCATTCCCTTTTGGCTAATATGCCCTAGCCGGCTATGCCACAACTCAGGAGATGGCAACTCGGCAACATAAATAGAGTGTTCGTCGACACTCGAAACAAACAAAGAGTACAGGGATCCGTTTTATTTACCTTTTATCATGATAAGGTTGTTCTTGCGGATCATCCAAGAACGATTAGCAAAAACTGTAGTGTAGCCAAGATCATCCAATTGCCCTATAGAAAGCAAGCTTTTCGTAAGCTTGGGCACATGTCTGGCATTCTGTAGCACAAAAGTAGTGCCATTATGCATCTGAAGTTTCACATCACCAATGCCAATAATGTCAAGCTCATAGGAATTACCAAGCTTGACAATTCCATGCATGGATGCATAAGAGGAAAACCACTCTCTATGCGGTGTGACATGAAAACTTGCACCAGAATCAAGGATCCAATTCTGTGCATAACCCTCATCCTGCGCAACCAAAGCATCTGGAGTGAGATCTGAAGTGAAAATGAGAACATTTGAGGCATCTGCTGTCACCTCGGGATGAATCTCTGTGGGCATAATGAGCATCACTGGATGAGGAGCATCCTCTACTGCAGTGATAGGTATGGGGGACTCAACAATATTGAGCTCCTCAATCTTTACTGTACTTTTGCCTTTGGCAGAATTATCCTTTTGCATATTTTTATGATCTCTTAGGAAACTGCGACATTCCTTTTTGTAATGACCCTTCTTGTGGCAATAGTAACACTTGACATTTTTGGCATTGCAGTCTCTACTTTGGTTTCTGTATCTGCTAGGACTACGAGGATTCCGCTCTCTACTTTTGCTTTTGTATTTGTTCCTGTCATGGCCTCTTGGCTTTGTTGAACTGCCAGCCATATATGCATCTCCATGACTAGCATTATCGAGAGATTTACGACGAATCTCTTCAGTGAGCAACGCATCTGTGACAACATTGAACTCTAACTTTCCATTTGGAGCTGAATTGCTAATGGCTGTGCAAAAGATATCCCATGAACTGGGTAGAGAGCATAACAAGAAGATAGATTTGAGTTCATCGTCAAACTCCTTAAAGCCCTGAGCTGTCAGCTGACTGAACAAGGAGTTGAACTCATTTAAATAACTGGAAACTGTGCTACCTTCTTTCATGTTGAGCTTCATAAGCTTGTTCATAAGAAAAACTTTGTTGGATGCACTTTTGCTCTCCCATGCTGAACATAAGCTATCACAAAGTTCCTTGGTTGTTTTCTTCCCTATGATAGTGAAGAAGACTGATTCGGCTAGATGTAGACGTATCGTAGCCATGGATTTTGCATCCAAAAGCTCCCATTGAGCTTGTGTATAATCATCATCCTCTGCGCGCTCTTTCAACGGTTCTGAGAGGCCTTTGTTTATCAAAACATCTTTCATGCGCTCTTTCCACATGGTGAAGTTGCTACCATCGAAATTCCAAATGAAATACTCCCCCTTTTCTGAAGAAGAAGCCATCGCTGATAAGAGGGTTGAGAGGTGTCAAACTATGGCGAGAAGCTGTAGAAATTTGGGCAGAGTAACCTTTGTAGCGGGAGTAAAATCTCAACCAAAATAGACTCAAAAGTGCCAACAATGGAAGTCACGACTCGTGGGAAGTAAATCCGGCAGAGTCTCCTTTGTATGAGGAGTCAAAACTCAACTCAAAATGCCCCCCCCCCCAAACTAATTAATTAATGGTTTGCAAAAAACTCGTTTTGGCTACCTACTTGCCATCTTAAGTGCTCAATGGAAAGGGCAAGCAATGTATCACTTTTTAAAACTCACAAATACATCAAAAACATATTTTTCTTTGTATAAAACGATATGATTGAAATGGCCATATCAAACATGTGGAACTTTCCATTATTTTATATACTCCAAAGTCAATTTTTTTGCACACGAAACTTTCAATTATCTATAGCAAATTATAGAAAAGTCAGCTAAAATTTTCTACAAGGTCGCTTCATTTTTTCTTGAGCTAATAAAGTCGATTTATTCAAAGCATCAATTGTAGTCTTACGAGGGTCAACTTGATGAGTATAGTTCTTGATCATGGTAGATTCTAAAATGCAAGGTTATATTTATAAAAGACCCTCTACCTAACATATTTAAGCATATCAAGAGGGTTTTCTTAAATAAACCGTCTAATACAAGTAGCATTTAATTAGATTTGTAAAAAAGGACACGTGTCATGTTTTGGTACCAAACTAGTGTTAATTCTGGTATCAATTGGGAGAGAGGCTCCCGTGTGGGATCTCTCCGATCATGTTGTTTATGGTGGCCTCTATCTTGCGGGCATGCAAGCATGTGCAGTGGGTTTGTCCCTGCTCATGCTGTCGTCAGCGTGTTAGACGAAGGCATTGTTGTACTCTATGTTGGGGAGGGTGTGTCAGTGCTGGCTACTATAGCGTCTCTTTAGTGTCAATTCCCACATGGGTGGCACTCTTTGAAGGAGCCATGCGTTGTCGCGGTGCCATGACAACCGTTGAAGGGGAGATTGCATATGTGGTTAGTGGCTAAAAATGGAGAAAGAGATACCACTTTTCAGGCTATTCTAAGGGGGATCCACGAGCAGAATAGTGTTTTTAATTGGAGGCTATAGGATGATGCATTGGGCAACTATACAGGTTGAAGATGTATCCAAAGTCCAAATTGAAGCCGATACAATTTGTTTAGAGATGGATTATGCTATAGCTGTCAACAACACTGGTTTCAATGATGATGTATCAAGATGTAGGCTATCATACGACTCATTTGTAGGGAAGTACCATATCTGTATGGAATATCTTCATGTTATCATGATTCTATGCAGGCTATCGAGGATGCGACTATTGGTTTAGAGGTTTCTTGTGAATCGATGCATGGATCTTGGAAAATTGTAGAATAGACGGATACAATTGATGATGTTTTTAGTATTAACTATTTAGACTATCTTTGTGATATATACATATTTCTATGAAGGAGAGGTAAAGAGATGCTTACTAATAGGTGAGAAGGATGATACATGATTTCAAGGATATACATATCTTATGAATATTATGGGAACATACTACATGTAAATTTTAGGGCGTTTTAGTTGTAAAGCTAATTGGGGATCTGTTGTTAGTACACTATGATATAGGAGGAGTTGCATATTATCATACCCTGTTTTAGGAGATTTTGGGTTAACTTTACCATTCGATCCTAGTAGTTCTACAAATTTTTTGGGCCAAGGAGGAGACAGAGCGTTTCAAAAGTAAAGTTGATTGGGATTTGTTTGTTACTACACTATGATCTAGGAGGAGCTACAAATTATCATACCATGTTTTTAGGAGGTTTGCGGTTTACCATTTGATTCTAGTGGTTCTACAAATTTTTTTGAGCCAAGGATGAACTCATGTTGATAGTGTGCTATGGCAACTTCCTCTTATATCCTATGATCCAAGTGGATGCTATACTGCTTATGATCCATGGACGCTAATCTCTATGACATTTGATCTAAGGAGGGTGCGATGGTGACTATGGATCGGAGCAGGTGACCTACATGTGTTATGAATTAGGGGATTTATTGATTATTAAATGTCTATGCTCTATTGATGACAAGTTTTTGATCTTTCTATATGATCCTAGAGGGTTTTTTGTTCACATGAAGCCAACGACTACGTGTTATATGATAGCATTTATACAGTATTGCAAGGATTGGGTGATCGCAAATTTAATCCTTGTAGATTCAATGCAATTGGTATATGCCAGGGGATGTACAAGTTTAGAGGGGGTGAATGTCATGCCTTTTTGTTGGTACAG
The DNA here is from genome assembly GCF_014529385.1 of Adiantum capillus-veneris. Classification (NCBI taxonomy): domain Eukaryota; kingdom Viridiplantae; phylum Streptophyta; class Polypodiopsida; order Polypodiales; family Pteridaceae; genus Adiantum; species Adiantum capillus-veneris. The sequence goes on from NC_140943.1 coordinate 31,042,676, forward strand.
TGAGAAAAATTAAATTGTTATACTTCGATGATTGATGTGGTTGCCAGATGTGGCCAAGAAGGACGACTCCAATTACTTTTTATGGTGGAAATGAAGCCAATTGGGTGGGAATTTTATCAAGATCGTGCCGGGCTCCTATCAAATTTGGAACGGGTCTGATAGGACTAAAATTGCTTCAATTATGTAGAGTTTACAAGTTTTGGGAAGACTTGGATGCGTCCCATTTACAGACCAAATTTGGAGCTAGGTATATAGCTGATGAATTCGGGGCTCACTAGTATTTTCAAGGGCTCAATCAAACACGAGAAGTTCCTAGAATAGCCATTTACCAATTCCGGTGCTTTGGTGGAGGTCCCTCCTCACGTTGGGGGAGCTCCTTCCTCACGTTGGCTATGGCGGCCTCTGTCTTGTGGGCGTGCATACATGTGTGGTGGATGCAACCCTATCTACACTGGGGGGTGAAATTCCACGCAAGCGGCCCAATCTGGCTTGCCCTGTATGTGGACTCACACTCTTTGAAGGAGCCATGAGGTCACGACGCCATTACGATCCTCAAAGGGGAGATTGCTTTGTGATTGGTGTCTTCAAATGGGGATAAGGAACTTTTTGGGCTGAGGCTATGGACTTTAAAAAAGAAAACGGGAAAAAAAGGATTTTTTACATGATGCTATGGATAGGTTTAAGAGAAGGTTCTCGGTCTCTCAACGATGAAGGGGAAAAGGGGAAGAAGAAGATGAGACTTTTCTCACGGGCTCTCACTTAAGGGAAAGAGGGGAAGAAGAAGAGGCTTTTTCTCACGGGCTCTCACTTAAGGGAAAGAGGGGAAGAAGAAGAGGCTTTTCTCATGGGCTCTCTCTCAAATGAGGGAAGAAGGGAAGAAGAAGAAGATCCTTTTCTCACTCTCTTGCTCTCACTCATTGGGCCAAAAATTCTGAATGATCGGGGATTTTCTTTTGATGTGCTGTCTCAAGGATAGAAGGCAAAAACAATTGTGTGTGTTGGAATTAGGGTTGTAGGAAAACACACACATCTTGGAGAAGATGAAGGAAGCTCAAGGCACACAATGGAGAGTGTATTGCTTAGTATGAAATGGAAAGATAGATAGCCCTAGATAATGGGCGTATATACAATGCAGGGGGAAAAAAACCTCCTAGAGAGGAAAAAAATGCCCCGGCGGTCCTAAGTGTGTTCACACATATCACTACCACATGTATATGGTTACAAATCCCCCCTAGAGTGATCCGGTGAACGAGAGCTGGCACATGAGTAAAGGGAAGTGACATGCCCTGAAGACATGATCAGTCCACAAAGGGGAGTAAGCCCAAAGCTTTGCGAAAAGCTTCGAACTTCTCACGAGACAATGCCTTTGTGAAAAGATCTGCAAGGTTGTCCTGTGTTGGCACATAAGACAAACTGATCTCTCCTGTTGAGAGCCTCTCCCTGACATAGTGGTAATGCACCTCAATGTGCTTTGTGCGAGCATGAAAAACTGGGTTCCTCGCAACTGTCAATGCGCTTTGGCTGTCAGTGTAAATAATGTTGACAGTGTCCGTCCAACACCCAAATTAGCCATAAGGGGTCTGAGCCATACACACTCAATCGTAGCTGTGAAGACTGCCCTGCACTCAGCCTCACAACTAGAGGTGGCCACGGTAGGTTTCTTCTTGCTCAACGATGATATACATGAACTGCCAAGCATGAAACAAATACCACTTGTGGACACTCATGTGTCAGAACAACCAGCCCAATCTAAGTCCGAAAAAGTATGTAAGTTCGGAGGCAATGATCTCCCTTTGGATAAAACAAGCCAAGATGTAAAGTGCCACTCAAGTAGCAAAAAATCCTCGACAGTCTACCAATGCTTAGACCCTGGGCTATGCATAAATCTGCTGACCTGTGAGACTGCAAACTGAATATCCGGCCTTGTGTTGCATACATAAATGAGGCATCCGACAACATTTTGGTAAAGAGTGACATTTGTAGGATCACCAGCATCATGAAGACTCAATTTCAAACCTGTTCCATGGGAGTCCAAACTTATATAGCAATGTCTCTATATAACTATTCTAATAGAAGGCAATACCACCATCACACTGCTTAAATTGTACACCCAAGTAATGATGGAATAGCCCCAAATCTTTCATCTTGAAAGCAGCATTCAAATCAGTCTTAAACTCAATAATATGTCTCTCATTTAATTCAGTGATCAACAGATTAACATCTACATAAAGAACCACAATGAGAAGTACATCACCTTCACGCTTTACATACAATGTGCTTTCTGTTGGACTATTACAAAAGCCTCGTTTGACCAAATGAGTAACATGTTGGAATTAGGGTTGAAGGAAACGCACAGAGCTTGGAGAAGACAAAGGAAGCTTAAGGCACATAACAGAGAGTGTAGTACTTAGTGTGCTATGGAAAGATAGATAGCCCTAGAGTGATGAACGTATACATAATGAAAGGGGGAAAAAACGTCTTAAAGAGGGAAAAAATGCCCCGGCGGTCCTAGTGTGTTCACACACATCACTACCACATGTATATGGTAACAAATCCCCCTTGGGAGTGATGCGGTGAATGAGGGCTGGCACGAAGACTAAAGGTAAGTGCCATGCCCTGAGGACAGGATCAGTCCACAAAGGGGAGCAAGCCCAAAGCTTTGCGAAAAGCTTCGAGCTTCTCACGAGACAATGCCTTTGTGAAAAGATCTGCAAGGTTGTCCTACTGTTGGTACATAAGCCAAGCTGATCTCTCCTACTAAGATACCCTCTCTGACGTAGTGGTAATGCACCTCAATGTGCTTTGTGCGAGCATGAAAAACTGGGTTCCTTGCAACTGCCAATGCGCTCTGGCTATCAGTGTAGATGATGTTGGCAATGTCTTGTCCAACACCCAAATCAGCCACCATAAGGCATCTGAGCCATACACACTCAACCGTACTGCGAAGCATGAAACAAAAACCACTTGTGGACACTCGTGTGTCATTACAACCAGCCCAACCTAATCCAAAAAAGCATGTAGATATGGCGGCAATGATCCCCCCTTGGGATAAAACAAGCAAATATGCAAAGTGCACCTCAAGTAGTAAAAAATCCTCTTGGCTGCTAGCAATGCTTAGATGTTGGGCTATGCATAAATCTGCTAACTTGTGAGACTACAAACTAAATATCCATCCTTGTGTTGAATACATAAATGAGGCAGCCAACAACAGTTTGGTAAATAGTGACATCAGAAGGATCACCAATATCATGTAAACTCAACTTCCATGGGAGTGGAAATAGGTTTGCAATCCTCAAGTCCAAACTTACATAGCAATGTCTCTATGTAACTTTTCTGACACAGGGCAATACCACCATCACACTGCTTAAACTGTATGCCCAAGTAATGATGCAACAGCCCCAAATCTTTCATCTTGAAAGTAGCATTCAAATCAACCTTAAATTCAACGATACGTGTCTCATTGGGACCAGTGATCAACAAATCATCCACATAAAGATCAACAATGAGAAGTACATTGCCCTCACGCTTGACATACAATGTACTTTCTTGTTGGGTTGTTACAAAAGCCTCATTTGACCAAATGAGTGTCATCTTTCTCATACCAAAAACAAGGAGATTACTTCAACCCATACAAAGCCTTCTTACATCTGCACACTTTGTCCTCTTGTCCTTTCTTGACAAAACCGCGAGGCTGCGTTACATAGACTTTCTAAAAAATGTCACCATTCAAGAAAGCAGTAACATATCGGATTGATGTACATCCCAACCAAAATGAGCTACCAATGCACATAGAAAACAAATAGTAGTCATACGACAAGTGGGAGAAAAAGTTTCTTCATAATCTATGTCTTTTTGGTGCGCATAGCCTTTTGCAACAAGTCGAGCCTTATGGCGATCAACCTCACCATCCGGCTTGTGTTTCAACTTGTAAACCCACTTTGTACCAATGGCCATAGCCAAAAATTCGTTGAAGCACATAAATACTTTGGACTTAGCTTTCAACAGATATACCCATGCATGCTTGGAGTAATCATCAATGAACGTCATGAAGTAAAGGTAATTGTCCAAGGACGCAATTTGCGTGGGCCCACACACATCACTATCCACAAGCTGCAACCTGCATGTGGCCCTAACTGAACCATCTTTTGGAAACTTCAAACGCTACATCTTAACAAATACAGCCTTCACAAACATGTCTGACAGGTGCTTCAAGAGGCAGCAAAGAAGCAACTACAAACGTAGCAAACAAACAAAATTTAGATTACCAAAACGTGCATGCCAAAGTTTTGCATCTGAAATAGCCTTTGAATCCACAACTGCATATGCAAAAATTTGCCCACACTTGTCATACAAAGTGAGCTTATACAACCCACAACATAAAATGCCAGATGCAACAATTTCATCACCAAAACTGAGATCATGTACTGTACATCTATCATTCACAAATTTTACTACAAGAACAAGTCTAGCAAGTGAGGATACAGACAAAAGATTCTTCTTGATCCCAAGTATATGAAGTGCATCAACAAGTGTGAAAGAACTACCATTTGCAATAATAAGCACAATCTTTTCAACTCCCTGAACCGAATCAGAGGCATTATTGGCACAAGTAACTGAATTCTCGTGAGGGACAGACTCAAGAGAGGTGAGCCTTGAGCTTCCTTCGTCTTCTCCAAGATGTGTGTGTTTTCCTACAATTCTAATTCCAACAATTGAAATCAGAGCAGGGTACATCCTCTTGGGCTTAGTTGCCAGCAGCTCCAGTAAACGCCTGCTCACTTTCTCCGATTTCAATGAGATTTGGTGAGCGTTCGTAGGTCGACAAAAATTTCGGGTAAGCTTAAAGAGCTTAGTCCGCTCAGATTTTTGATTCGAACTCATTTCGGCCTCCGTTTCGACGACTGCAGACAATACTGCACATGCTATTTTGTCATTTTGTGCAAAAATTATATTAGCGTCGTCTTTTGCAAAACAGGTCCCTTACAGTCTTCTACGGTTTGTGCTATATAGCACATGTTGTTCCCGCTACGTTTCTCCTCTTTTTGGGCAGTTTTCACATAAGGTGCATGCATTCGTCATGGCCGTCAACAACACAGATGTGTTCAAGATGTTTGTTACTGAGGACAGATTGGATGGGAACAATTACCCTATGTGGGTTTACATAATCCAACATGTTCTTGTGTCAAAGGGTGTTTATTGTGCAAGGCATTGATGTATGTCCTGGTTCTTAGGATATCGGCGATGTTGAGGATGTTGCAGGTCTTGCTGCTGTTAGAGTTGTTTTGCCTACGGTAGAACAAGCTCGTTAGGATGTAAAAGATGCGCAGACTCATGCATTGATTCTGTTGTATGTGAAGCACACTATTACTCCTCACATTCGTTCTACGAATATGCAAAACAGGCTTGGGATATTCTAGCTGGTCTTTATGCAAGTCGCAATGAGGCAAAAATTGCATTGTTGCGTAAAGAGTTGGAATCGAAGATTATGCATGAGGAAGATGACATGGACACTTTCTTTGCTGGTGTCAAGGATATCAATGAGCAAATTATGTCTGCAGGTGAAGTCATTTCAAATAGTTCCCTTGTGCAAATTATGTCTGCAGGTGAAGTCATTTCACATAGTTCCCTTGTGCAAATTGTTCTTGATGCCTTGCCAGACTTTTGCTAGTACTTGGAGACTTATGACCCAAGAAAATCTTGACGTTGTCAAGTTTGATGCATTGTGCACATTGTTGTTGCAAGAGTCACTTTCCAAAAAGAACAGGACTAGACAGCGTGTAGTTGAACAGGCTTTTACTGTTGCTCAAAGAAAGGGTGGTAGCAGCAATGCAGCCACTTCTTATGGTTCTTTTGCAAATGGAAAATCACGTGTTCCTAATGCTTCTACTGGCAGCAATTTGTCTCAAAATTTTGGTGATAAGGGCAAAAAGAAGATGCATTGTCATTTTTGTAAAGCTAATGATCACTTGGTCAAGCAATGTCCTAAGGTGAAGGCCAAAGAGGCTAAGAAGAAAGAGGGCGGGAGTGGGTTTACTTAAGGGCCCGATCATTAATTTTAAGCCTTAGGCGATCATCGTTTTAGCGAATGAATAAGGGAATTTTGAAACACTTGAGAAATTGCTAGTGTTTTTGGTCTCCAGCTAGAGACAACTGAAACAAGGCTCCTTCATTAACAATTTTGCAAGGTATTTTAAAACGTAATCAAGAACGAGTTATCTTTGGGCAGGGTTTTGAGCAGCGTTTTGAAATGCAAATGGACCAAAGAGGCATATTTTTCTAGAGGCAATGTGTGAGATGCTTGGCAGAAGTACAGCCTCAAAATCAACTACAATGTCTTTGATCTCCAGTTTGGATATGGAAAGAGCTATTGCAGTCCTCAATCAGCTGCCTCGGCATTCACAAAGTCATCACCGGGGTACATGATGGTGGCCAAGGCACTACTCTTGCAACTCACCAAGAAAAAACTAGATTTTAGCAATCTCGACTATTTTCTCATTAAGGAGGAGACAAACTTAACGAGGGCAACATAGACAATGATTCACGCCAAGAAATTGATATGACACGTGTGGTGACGCCCCATTGACTTCGGATCACAGTATACTTGGGTGATGGTTATCGCACAATGCTTCAACAAGAGAGAGGCAAGTGAGCGGCTAGAGGGCAATTGGAGCTTCCCATGCACAAATTGGCCCCATGTGCATAAGTTCAAGTTATCGGTGTTTGGACCCATGATTCGGAGGTCAAAGCACATTCATATAGTAAGGAACCAACTTAACATATTCAAAACACTACGTGATGTCAACAATTCATTGTTATTAGCAACATTGCAGACAAGGTGTTTTCTATGATGGAATTGGCCTATTAACTTGAGAGTAGCAAAAATCAGAGAGTACTTTTGTGAAATTACTTTGTGATAGCGGGTGAACATAATTGATGGTAGCAACATAAACATAGCATTTAGTCAACTTGGTATGAACAATAATTTTACAAGAGAAAAAATTTAGAGAACATGACAACAATTGAGGACCGGATTTATGTCGAGCGGTCCTCCCTACAATAGGCATTTGTATTATGATTTCTCCCATCAAGAGAGACTTGTTACAATACAAACTTTGTGTTCCTCGTGACCTAGGTGATGCAATGAAGATGGAAAGCTTCATACATCACAAGCATAACATAAACTTTGAGGAAAGAATTAACTATCCCAAGACCTCAAACAACTTCGAAGGTAGAGAGCGCTAGCAAGGAATGAGGGTAGGAAAGAGGAAGAAGAAACATTTCATAGGAGAAAGAACTAGTTCCTCACTTATCATCACTCTTCTTGCTAGCACATATAATAGTATAGTAATGAAGATGGAGAAGATGGCAAGCTTAAGCATTGAAGCATGGTTCTTGATTGGATTTGCATTCCATAGCCAAGAGTGTTGATGTAGACTCTCAACCTCTCTACTTGCTTGGAGAAGGAGAGGGAGCTCTTGCACTTTGCACTTCACACAATGAGAGTGTGTGTAGGAGAGTATACCCCCTAAGCAGGCCCCCTACTTGCTTTGGTCGACCCCCCCCCCCCCCCCCCCTGGTAGCTCATGCTTGAAGCTCATTGGACCCCTCCAAGCCTAACCAATCACAAGCAAGAGTCATACCAAGCAACAAGGGTAGCCTTGAGACAAGTGTCTTTTTTCCTTTGAGAGAGAGGGCTTGATAATTGCTAAAACAATTAATTAAATCTACTAAATTATCATTAGACCTCTTGGAAGGCAAACCAATAGTCTTTAGACACATCACTAGGGTAACTTAGCAAGGAACTTGACATGTGTCCTACTTGCCCCTTGGACAAGGGATGCCCTTTGGGAGAGAGTGGTCAAGCAACGACCCTCGCCCCGCCGCCCCCCCACCCCCCCCTTCTTGCATGGCTTATCTCGTCCTTGTAAGGATTTACTTTGACTTTTGTGCCACCTCAAGCCCCTCAACCTTGGGCCTAGTTCTCACCACAAGCTTGGCCCTTAAGCCCCTCAAGCTTAGGTTGGGTTCTCCCCTCAAGTGCAGCCCTAGCATCTCAAGCATGACAAACACCTCAAGCATCTCAATCATCAAGCACCTCAAGCATCTTAGTCATCACGCATGTCAAGCACCTTAAGCTTGAGCCGACTTCCCACCTCAAGCATAGCCCTAGCTTACCTAAGATCAAAAGACTTTTAACACTAACTATTGGAGGTCTTCAATAAAGCTAACCCCAAGGTCTTTATGCTCTATTGGTTAGCCTTGCTCTTTGATAAACCATCTCCCATTTGGACCCCTTTACCATTGGCCCGGTGTTGAGAAAGATCTATACCACATGTCTATATCCTAACCCTTGTTCCCGTTTATTCTCTCACATTAAATGATCATTTTAATATGAGAAAATCATTTGGTTGGTTAGATATTTAAAGTTGACGTGATGTGTTCACAATTCACTAATGAGGATTCATGGACGAGGTGTGGTCTATAGGTCAACTTTTTATGAGGCATCCGATGCTCAAGATGACAGTCTTTTCGGTGACAAGTTGGTGGTTGCAAATTTGAGGGGTATCCAATAGTAAGCTATTGTTGGGGTACCCATGGTAGCTTCTTCATCGACTGGGTCTTTCGACATCTGTCTATGAGCTGTGGAAAAGGTGTTAAAGTTTATGCATGCCCAATGTGGTACCATTATGTATTTTTAAGAGGGACACGAGTGTGGGCCAAGCAAATTCTGGGAGGGGGGGGTACTCAAGGGTCCCCAAGTTTTATATAAGAGGCACCTGAGCCCCATTGTATAATTATCTTTTTCGTTGCCTAAGATGGTACAGAGCAAACTCTCTCTCATGCATCCTAACTCTAAACTTCCACATCGTCGATTTTTTGACAAAACTAGCAAAGGGAAACTAGCATGCGAAACGGTATAGACTGAGGTGGGTAGACCTCATACAAGACCCAGGAGCTCTTTGAAGCAAAGCTCATATGCGGGAGTCTGAAATGCTACAAACCTGTTGTATCATCACTGTTTGATTTGACATCATTTGTGCATGTCTCTCAAAAAAATTTCACCAATTTGACCTCCCACCTTCAGAGGTCAGAACAAATGAACTATATTGTCAAAATTTGCCAATTTTACTTATACAAGGTCACATGATAAGCCTTGCCTTGCCTCTTTGCATCAGTACCTTAAACCTTCAGAACTCCTTTTAATAACATTTAAAAAAGAAAGAAACCCCTGGGAATTTCCTAATTTCATTTCAGAAAAGGGATTGAGGTATTAATTTTTACCTTGTTCCATATGTAAAGCCTCTGCCTTAGAGAATTTCACATACCGCTAAATAATTCAAGAATTGTTTATGCCATCTGATGGCAGAAAACAAGGGTAGAAATCTATTTGAAAAGCTTTCCAAGCCCATACAAAAAGCCTGATCCTGCCTCTCCAGAGGATGCTTTTCTTGCACGGAGCTCCCGCAGCTTGCTTCGGAGGATCTAATGACATTGACATGATAGCCATAGTAAATGTACAAGAACACAGCTTCTTAATAAAGAGATCAGAAAGAAAGCCTACATATTGAGCTCGCTGCAAAATCCTTTGCTCACTGACGCACAGCGTATAAGCCATCTTCAGTTTTCCAGATAGTCCTAGGCTGGCCAGCTTACCGTCGTTGCCTTTCTGCATACCCGCATCATTCATCTTTTCATTCTCCTGGAGCAATTAGCAGCAAAAAGTTCTTTATACTGAGAGCATGCCCTATACCCCACTCACAAGTAAAATTTAATGCGACTGATGGCTGCTTTTGTAGCTGTGCAAAAATTTTATAGCCTTGATTTGCCAAAACCAGTGAAACTTTCTAAGTATTACCCCTAAAAATCTGGAGATTTTTCCAAGAGAAGCCTCTACAGTCTTCAAAATTGTCTCATACGCTTGAATATCGACATCCAGGGGAACATCGAATGTGAAAGGACGAAATCCATCCAGCCTTGTCACACCTTTGGAAGCAGCTGCTGCAGCCATCTGCATTTGGCAAAAGACTGATGAGAAACTATTTCTTACCAGAGCAAAGGCATGGTACTTCAGAAGCATACCTGTGAAAAGCGTGATTCCAAACTTGATGGACAAGCAATGAGGTAAGAGAACGCAAAAAGTTGCGAAGGTATTCCACCGATGGTAATTGGATATTTGCAAGTACTTTTGTCAATCAAGGATCACAAAACAAATAGGAGCGGCAAAATCTAAGGGGAAAAATAGGCACTTGAAAGGAAAGCAAAACAAAGAGCAAAGTCTGCGAAATGTATCCCGCAAAAAAACGATTACAAAAATGAGCATCAGCCAAACATACAAATATTCATTCCCATCTTCCTAAAGCCCAGATCAGGATACGAGGAAAGTCCATGCTCTTCTAGTGCTGCCTGCTTTGCTGCAAACATTTCATCGTCACGACTCAAAGAAAGAGAGATATCCAAGGAGTCCATCCCATCCGCGTTAGCAGAAACAAAACCATAGGATAGTAAAATTTCGCCTTTTGACTTGTCTCCATAGGAAATAAAAACCTGCGAAAGAATCATGTGCTGAATTCTCAGCCCTTCAGCATCAAAACCAGGACAGAAAATGAAGAGACAGTTCACACTGATCACTCTTATGAAGAGTCGGTGCACAACCCAATATCCCAAATAATCAGAATATAGGGACAGATTTTCCTGTGTTCATTATAAAAGGCTAGACCATCACATATTGCTCCAAAACGCTTCAAGATAAGATGTCTGTTCTGCAACTTCTTTGTCTTTGTCGAGGTCCCAGAGAGAGTGCCCAACTTAATCTTGATTCACCAGTTCAGAAATCAAAAGGCACCAAAATCAACATGCTCTTGGAAGAAAAATCAGCACCACATAGGCAGTCAATACAGCTAAAACTCATTTTGGTGCACATAAAAATATCATGTAGCAAAATCATGCTGAGATGGGAGGAATATGGGTTTATTAGCCTGTTATCCTGCTCAACCTCTATAGATAAACAAAGTCAAAAACTGATAACACCCAAAAATCTTCATATATGAAATGTACCTGCTCAGATGGCTGATATGCCTTGTCTGTAGTTAAAATTATCGTCTTTGATGCTGCCTCATAATCCAGGCATGCTTTCACCTACAACAAAACAAAACACGATTTCTTGAAGTGTCAATACAATGCCAGCATTGGCCAGATAAAAATATTTCACATCTCTATGCACAAATTACCTGTGAGCTGTGGTTCACCATATCAGCCCAAGGTACAAGAGCGACCTGCTCATTTAGTGACTGCAGACGCACCTACTGAGATACAGCATACAAACTTGTCACAAGATAAACACTCAATCAGCAAAGCAAAATCTCAAGCTTCCAAAAGGAAATCACAGAAAAGTTTCAACTTACTAGTCGTGAAAAGAGAATGCCAAAGGCCCACTTGAAGCTTTGCGCATTAAAAAACTGCCAAAAATGGAGGAAGATTTTACATTTGTCGGACAAGTAAACATACTTATCGATGTCAATGCAAACTGTAACAGGACTGGCACCACGTGCCGACGGAAAAGAACCGACTGAACAGTCTTTAGATGCTTCAAAACAATTGAACTGAAAGAGATGCACGACACACGAGACGGGGAGTGGCGGAGTTCCACCCCGAGAGAGCATTGGCCCCAAACCCTGGCGCCCCTTTCGGTATTTCTTTATATTGCTCAACTCAGCACTAGCCGGTACTCTCTCCTCTCCACTCCCATGCGGAGACGTGCCAGGGACTAAGCCCATGGCACATATTTAAAGGCCCTTGGCCTCTCAAAAGCAGTTACACGAAAAGCTACAACACCCAAAAGCATCTCGCCCAAAAGCTTGCGCTGAAATCAGCCAGCGAAATATACGGAAATCCGTAAAGGTGCCACGTCAGCAGTCGCAGAATGCGGTGTCCGTACAGCCTGCCAGCACAATTTATGGCCAGTCCATACAGGTGCCACATCAGCAAGCCTTTACGCAAAAATGTTGTGTGTGTGTGTGTGTGTGTGTGTGTATGTGTGTCTTTGCTTTAATTTGGGTACTTGGGCCCCATCGGACGGAGTCCCATAAGTTGGTGGAAACTTCTTTTAAAAACTACCCACTCGGCGAGGATCTATAAGTTGGTAAAGACTTCTTCTTCTTCTACTGCTTCTTCTCTTAGGGTTTAGGCCCCTCCGCCGGGATCTGCAAATGGCTCTCTTCTTCAGTGGCTTGACACGTCAGCAGTTTGTGACATCCCCCCCTTCCTGAAAGAAGAGTAATCGTCCGCGATTACCGTATATCTGTAAAACAACTCAAGTTAGTTCAAAAAAATCTGAGGGACAATCAATTTTCTCATTCCAAATTGGAGCTCTTATATTCTCAGTCGTTGGCTTCCTAGAAAAATCTTATCCAATAAGGAGTATATTCTCATTCCAGATCAGAACTCTTGATATTCTAGTGTAGCCAAATTAGCCATCACACCCAGACCACGGTGATATGTAGCGGGTGTCTTGATGCACTAATAATTACATACCCAAGCAATCTCACCCGATTAGGAACATTCAGTGGTTAGCACATCACAATGCAACACAAATGCTCACATATGCATATTATAGAAACATATAGTCGCTAATGAACACTCCATCCCCAAATAGCCATCTTGGTCCAGGCCATGAGCTATTCAGCAACTCCCTCATCACTCCTTCCTTAAATAACCTAAAAAGATCCGAGCAATGAGATATATAGGCCTATTACAACCAAACGCTCCAAAGACCACAGCCTACGGCGTTTGGAGGTTTTGAGAGTAGCCACTACTTAGACTTCTTAATACTCCACCCGTAAATAACCTTCATACTGAGATTATGATAGAGTGTTGTATAAAGTTGACTACAAGACTTCCGTGTAATTGGAATGTTCACTACTGCTGCTCCCGCCTCACTGCTCCCCCTTGTGCTGCCCTTGCTCCTCCCCCCCGCCACTTCTACCTCCCCCTCACGCTGCCCAGACTTGCCTATTCCGGTCTGCTTCCGTAGCCTGCAGAGGAGTACTTACCGCTTCTTTCCAGGATTGGTTCCGAGATCAGGAGTCTTGGAGACCCTGCGCACAGTAGCTTCAGTTGCAGCCAAGGCTGCCGGTGTGCCTTCAATTCGTGTCCTGGTTCGTGACACTCATTCTCTCTTGAAGGTGGTCCTTCTACCTAGGGTGAGTGGGGGATGGTTACGCCAGAGGGTGGAGTATTTGCGACTCCCGAAACAATGCTTCATTTGCAAACAAATGGGCCACTTAGAGAAGGCCTGTCCTCGCAGGAGATCTCGACCCACAACGCATGCACAGCCTCACAAGGCTAAGCATGCCCAGCAGACAAATGCCTAAGACACACAAGCTGGTACCTCGACAGAGGCCAGCGATCAACCAACTAACGGTTGGCAGTAGGTACCCGGCTGCCGTCGACAAGGATAGGCTCACCACACTGCCCCCTCTGGTGGCCGTCCTCCTGCAGCTAAGTAGCATTGGGTTCCGACAGGGAACCGTTTTGACCCCCTCGAGCAAGAGCCCTCTACGGAGGCCCCCTCCACCGCAGCTCCACCCCCCCCCCCCCCAACCTTCTCCTCCGCTCCGCCTCCTTCTCCCCCACCCCCACCCCCACCCCCTCCTCCCGCCTTGGTTGGGCCCTCAGTCTCATCTCCCGACCCATCCCACACTCCACCTCAGACGCAGGGGACTGGACACACATCCGCAGCGAGACGATCTCTTGGTAGTGCTTTTGCTATGAGTCGCATGGCTCGAGAGGGATAGCCCCACCTGAGGACGCCTCTTCGGGTCCAGACCTCTCCTTTAGCAGCAGTCCCTCGTGGTTTGACCAGCTTCGACATTCGCAGACGATGGGACTTCATCGACTATAGCTTTACATGCTTTCTGGGTGACCCTTCTTTCGACCTGGAGGAAGCTCGCACACAGTTCTTCACTGGCTCCAGGTCCAAGCTATTGAGTTCCCACACCACACACGAGACCTGGGAGTGACAAATCTGGTACAGACACTTTGGCCTTTACAAGTTTAGTGCGCCGCCGCCGGATGCAGCAGGTTGCAGGAACATTGTGGTACACTTGTTTTCTGACACTCAGAGCCCCCCTTGGTATGTATTTGTACATGACGATTCATGGACAGAGGATGAAGCCTTACGGACTACACGCTCGGCGTGGGCCTGGGTGGGACAATTACTTCAATTGCGTTTGTCTAGAGGTCGCTTGGATGCGGATTATTCCCCATCCAAGCGGCCCTCTAAGATAGCAAGGTTTGCTTGTTGGGTTAAAGGCCTAAATAACCCCTTTTTGTACATTTTTATACTTTGTCCAGGTTCAATATGAACCTGGACACATTTTTTAAAGGTCACTTATAATAAAAGTGGAAAAACCCAAAACTCACTTATTGAGTTTTCCCCAAAAACGTGCGCTCTCTCTCTCTCCCTCTTCGTTCTGCTAGCGCTTCCCTTCTGCAACACAGTGCCTCCTCTGCAAGGTACACACCCTGCATTTCCTCGCGTGCTCTATCACTTGCACACACCACCGCGCGCTCATAAACCGGTATCAGAGCCCAATTAGGGTTTGCTCCCAAACCTGCAAACGCTGATTTTCAGCCAAGGAGGTCAACTTTCACGCGAGATTTTGCAATTTCATCGCCACAAGACTCGTCCCCGGACACTAGAGAGCTCCCGGCAAGTGGAATTGACCTAAAACAGGCTGAAATTAGGTCAAAATCAGCAAATTACAGGTTATGACAGCAAAAATACAGGTTTTGCAAATGATGTATTAAGGTGTGGGAACACTTGCTAAGTCCCCGCTACCCGAAAACACAGAAATTGCCGAAAAACAGGTCCTAAAATAGGTGTTTCAGCAAATTTCAGATTTACGTAGGTTTTTGCAAGTGTTTTTATGATGCGACTATATTGGGAAAATGCAAATTGATGCAATCTACGCACGTTTTGACCAATTTTGGCTACATATGATCATTTGTGGCTCAATTTTATGCAATTTGATGCTACAAATTGGGACTTTTGCTCTTACATGCTTCTTAAGGCTGTGCATTAGCCTTACGTATGTTCTGTGAGGCTAAAAACAACTAAATTTGTTGTTTTTGACCACAAATTCACTAGCTGAAATTTCCTGCGCATAAATTTCAGAAATTGTTTTTTGTGCCCAAATCGACCTATTTTGCCCCAAATTGCTCCTGTGACCATTTGGAGCTGTAGTGCACACCTCTGTGAGACTATACTCTCGTTTTTGCGCATTTTGCCCAAAAATTCAGCGTATTAGCGCTTTTATTCGTGCAACTATGGCCTCATCTTCTTTGGATGTGAAGAATCTCTTCGAGATTAGCAAGTTCGATGGAACAGGCTTCTACCTTTGGAAAGACAGGATCCACAGAATCCTATTTCTTAAGGATTGTGAAGGGACGCTTGAACAGGTAAAGCCACAGAATATGACGGATGAAGCATGGGTTAGCCTGAACAGGAAGGCTGTTACATACATTAAAATGGCCATGACTGATGAGACAGTCATTGATGTGAAAGGTCTCACAACTGCTTTTGATGTGTGGGAGAAGTTAAAGGGAATGTATGAAAATACGACGCCTGTCAACCAAGTGCATTTGATGCGAAAACTTGTTGGCATGCAACTAGATGAGTCCAAGAGCGCTGCAGAGCACTTGTCGTTGTTTGCAGGTACTTTGTCGCAGTTACAGGATTCAGGCTTGCCTCCTTTTGATGATAAGCTGAAAGCTATCTTCTTGCTTATGAACTTACCCGAGTCATGGGAAACTTTGATGGTTTCATTATCCAATAACCCCAATTTGACCTTTGATGGTGTTAGGGGTTCTATCTTGAATGAGGAAAATCAGGAGGAAAGCAAGTGGAGAGGGAGGCAGCTCTGCCAACATGGTTAGAGGCAGGACAGAAAAGAAGAATGCCTATGCACAAAGGAGTAAGAGTAAGAGTAAGGAAAGGGGAAATGGCAGCAAAGGCAAGGGTGATGTGACTTGCTATCAGTGTAGCAGGAAAGGTCACAAGAAACCCGATTGCAAGTACTACAAAGCCGAGTTAGAATGGAAAAAGAATGGCGGAGACAAAAAGAAAGAGAAGAAGGAAGTCAAGATAGATGCACAGGATAGCTCAAAGGACAAAGAGAAGGCCAATGTGGCTTCTAGTGTTGTGATTGAGGAGCTGTCAGATGTAGAGGAGATGTAGAGGACATCTTGTGTGCCACTTTGTCAAATGATGATGCTTATGACATTGATGCCTCTCTTAATGTTCATTCACACGACATGCAGATCACCAAGAGTGATCTTGTTGATGCTTTGTTGACTGTCAATGATGCATTATCCAATACTTGGATTGTTGATTCCGGTGCTTCATTTCATGTGACTCCTATCAAGGAGTGTTTCTCTACTTTTTATGCAGGCAAGCGTGGCCATGTATACCTTGGAAACAATCATGCATGTTCCATTGAGGATATTGGCACTGTGCATCTCTCCATAGATGGCACAAATGAGCTTGTTTTGCATGATGTTAGATACGTGTCGGGAATCAAGAAGAGTCCGCTTTCTGTTGGTCAGATGGATATGCATGGTTACAACATCTTGTTTGAGAGAGGATCATGGAAAATGACTAAAGGCTCAAGGCTGATTGTGAAGGGCACAAAGAAAGGGACACTTTACTGCATGCATGGAAAGGCCATGTTGGGCAAGTTTATTGCATTGGCTGAAATTAACTCTCACATGGAGTTGTGGCACAAGAGGCTTGGCCATATGAGCCAAAAGGGTCTTTCTAAACTTTGTACTTTGAACAAGCTTGATGCTAAAGACACAAAGCTTGACTTTTGTAATGAATGTCAATATGGCAAGCAAGTAAAGCGTTCTTATTACTCTGGTGTCTCTTGTAAATCTTGTGTGCTTGATCTTGTACATTCTGATGTATGTAGCATGTCTACTAAGTCTATGGGAGGTGCATGCTATTTTGTCTCCTTTGTTGATGATCATTCTAGAAAAATTTGGGTTTATTTGCTTAAATCTAAGGATGAAGCCTTTGCTACGTTTAAGAGATTTCATGCATTTGTGACCACCCAAACAGGTAGAAAGCTAAAATGCTTGCGTACGGACAATGGGGGGGAGTTCACAAGTGCTGGATTTAACAAATTTTGTGAAAATTTGGGCATTAAGATAAGCTTACTGTGCCATACAGCCCCTCTTCTAATGGTGTGGCTGAAAGATTCAATAGGACACTTTGTGAAAGGGTGAGATGCATGCTATCCACAGCTAATCTCTCTCATGGATTTTGGGGAGAAGCTTTGAAAACTGCAGTGCATATATGCAATCGATCCCCTCACATGTCTTTGAAAGGTGACATCCCTGAAGAGGTTTGGTCTGGCAAGCCTGCTTCATATGATCACTTACGCATTTGTGGTTGCGAGGCTTTTGTGCATGTCAAACCCGAGTTAAGGAGTAAACTAGATGCCAAATCCATTAAAGGTCTTTTCATGGGATATGGTGAAGAAGGCGAAATGGGTTACAGGATTTGGTTACCTCAGCTCAAAAGAGTTGTACACAGCCGGGATGTTGTTTTTAATGAGGCAAGGCTGCTTCAAAACAATTGTGCCTCAAAGCATGACCATAAAAGGGTCAAATTTCAGTATGACCAGCCACCTGTTAGGCCTATTTTTGACCCTCGGGATGCACCACGTATGGCTGAAAATGTAGATGATCCAGTGGTGTTAGAGCCAGATGATGTTGGACAGCAAATTGAGACTCCTGAAGGGCATTTGCAGCCACGAAACAATGCTGAAAATGGTGTTGAAAATGATGTACATCAGCCCATTGTTGATGATTTTATTATGCCACCTGATGTAGAACCGGATAATGTGGATCATTGGGTGCGGTCTACTCGTCCAAGACGGACTGAGTAGATATGATCCCTCTTTGCATTACATTATGTTGACAGATGAGGGAGAGCCTCTTACGTATAAAGAGGCAAAGACATGTGAGTCAAGCAGTAAGTGGGAGCTTGCAATGCAAGAGGAAATGAAATCCTTGTATGCAAATGATACTTGGGATCTTGTGCCATTGCCTAAAGGGAGAAAGGCTCTTCCTAACAAATGGTTATACAAGATTAAGATTGTGGATGAAAAACCCAAGTACAAGGCAAGATTGGTTGCAAAAGGATATGCACAGAAAGAAAGAATTGATTTTCAAGAAATCTTTTCTCCCGTTGTAAAGCTTACAACTTACGTGTCCTTTTTGTTCTCGTTGCGGTGCTTGATTTGGAATTGAATCAAATGGATGTAAAAACAGCGTTTTTGCACGGTGACATTGAAGAGGACATATACATGAAACAACCTGCAGGTTTTGTAGTTCCTACATGTGATGAACATGTATGCAAACTAAAAAGGGCTCTATATGGTTTGAGACAATCATCACAGCAATGGTATAAGAAGTTTGACACTTTTATGCTGTCTCAAGACTTTAAACGCAGCCATGCAAATCATTGTTTGTATACGAAAAGGGATGAAGATGGTAGTCCCATCATACTTGTTCTCTATGTTGATGACATGTTGCTTGCCGGGAAAGATAAGACTAGTCTTGATGCTCTGAAACGTAAGCTAAATTCAACATTTGCTATGAAGGATTTGGGTGATGCACAGCATATTTTGGGCATGCGTATTAAAAGAGATAGAAAGCTGAAATTGTTGTTTTTATCTCAAGAAAGGTACATTGCAAAAGTACTTGACAGGTTTAATATGGCCGATGCTAAGCCTCTTGGAGTACCTTTACCTCCATACACTAAGCTTAGCAAAGCAGATTGCCCAAATGATGAGGTGGCATTGAAAGCAATGAAGGGAATCTCTTATGCATCAACTTGTGGTTCTCTTATGTATGCTATGGTTGCCACTCGTCCCGACATTGCTTATGCAGTGGAAGTTGTTAGTTGATACATGTCGAATCCTGGCAAAGCGCATTAGGAAGCTGTCAAATGCATTCTGAGATATTTGAAAGGTACACAATCAAAGTGTATCTGTTATGGCAAAAGTGACTTAAGGTTGCAGGGATATTGTGATGCAGACATGGCAGGTGACATGGATACCAGGAAATCTACCACTGGATATGTATTTGCCATTGCTGGTGGTGCAGTCTCTTGGTGTTCTAGGTTACAGAAAATTGTGGCATTGAGTACTACTGAGGCTGAATATATTTCAGCCACAAAGGCTTCAAAAGAGGCCATTTGGTTGGGCAAACTTGCAAAAGAACTTGGCATGCCTGCTCGTACACCCGTGTTGGGTTGTGATAGCCAGAGTGCTATCTATTTAGCAAAAATGCCATGTTTCATGCGTGTACCAAACACATAGATGTGCGGTACCACTTCATACGACAAGTATTGGAGGATGGTCTAGTCAGCTTGACTAAGATCCATACACAGGATAACCCTGCAGATGTTCTCACCAAGAGTCTTGCTAAAGCTCAACATGAGCATTGCATACAGCTGGTGGGAGTTGGTTAACTTAAAGGCATCATTTATGCCTTTAAGTGGGAGGTTGTTGGGTTAAAGGCCTAAATAACCCCTTTTTGTACATTTTTATACTTTGTTCAGGTTCATATTGAACCTGGACACATTTTTTAAAGGTCACTTATAATAAAAGTGGGAAAACCCGAAACTCACTTATTGAGTTTTCCCCAAAAACGTGAGCTCTCTCTCTCTCCCTCTTCGTTCTGCTAGCGCTTCCCTTCTGCAACATAGTGCCTCCTCTGCAAGGTACACACTCTGCATTTCCTCGCGTGCTCTATCACTTGCACACACCGCCGCGCGCTCATCATGGCTGATGTTGCAGCATCTATTTTCTCTCACTAACTCCATGAGCATCGTCTCATCGAATGTGCAGGGATTAGGAGGACCCCAGTTTCAGCGGCAGAGTGGTCGGTTGCGTCAAGAGCTTCAACGATGCCTTGTGGGTGGTAAGATTGATCTTCTTATGCTACAAGAGTATCATCTCTGTGAGAGCCGCATTAGAAGATGTAGTCAGATTTTGTGTGGTCTCTATGAGACATTTTGGTCAGCTACATTTGGACCTGGAGGTATCCAGGGAAGGGTGGGTGACTATTGCGGATTCATGGCAACAGGCCATTGTGGGCCGAGGTATTATTGTGCCAGGCAGGGCTCAGTGGATTACTTTGCAAGTTCAGGGTTCCCTCATGGGTTTCCTGAACATATATGCGCCCAATGTGGCAAGTGCACGAGCAGAGTTTTGGTCTCATATTGCAGAGTCTTTGTTGCATGCAGTGCACTGGTGTATTGGGGGAGACTTCAACATGTTGGAGGCTCCCTCTGACAGGATTGGAGGTGGCCATGCTACTGTGCACGGGGCTGAGTTGGCAGCTTGGGAGTGTCTATGCATGACTTTGAGGGTTTCTGATGTTTGGCAGCACTCAAGCTTTGTGAGGCCCCCAGACAGCTTTTCTATCTCTCGCTCTGACCGCAGAGTAGGAGTGAATCTATCTCAGAGAGATTGCTTCTACACCAGTGACCGCATCTGTGACATGGGGGGATCTGTTTGCATCCTGGCAAGGACTACTTTTTCCGACCATGTACCAGTGATTCTCACCGTGACAGACAAACAAAGGAGTGAGGGTGCGATGGTACGCATCCCTTAGAGGATCTTGCTGGATCCAGAGCTTAGAGAACGAGTGGAGGCACTTTGGACAGAGCGTTCGGACATGCAAGAAACCCCTGCTGGCAGAGTGGCCTCTGGATTGGCTTAGCTCAGTCGCTTCTACCCCTAGGAGTCTGCACCTCGCTTGGCTACATCAAGGGAGGAGGAGCAGCATCTTTGACGAGGCATTGCTTCCTTGCAGAGGGTGTAGGAGCAGCATCCAGACAATCCTTGGTTGGAGAAGCAAATGTAGCACGCTAGACACGAGGTGGCTAGCATTGAGGAGCGGCAGCATGAGTTTACCTTCCATCGACGGGCATCTCATTGGGCCGAGGTGGTGACACAGTTACTAGGGAGTTTTTTGAGACGGTGGGGCCACACCATGCGCACACGAGGTTCGGACAATCGAGGAGACCCGACGGGTCGGTTGCTTCAGAGCCTGAGGATATGTGTGTAGTTGCTACTGACTTTTACCGCATTCTGTTGTCAGTTGAGACTCAGCCAGAGCGTCAGGATGCATGCAGAGAGCAGGATGCATACTACTCTCCTTGACAACATCTTCACTTTTTCGTAGGCGTCTGCCTCGTGCGTCTCCGTGGAGAGGATCTGGTGATACTCCTCCTCGATTTGAGAAGGCCTACAACAGAGTTAACTGGGACTTCCTAGAGGGCACTCTACACAGGATGGGTTTCTCAAATGCTTGGATCAGAGGTGTGTCAGCTCTCTACAGGCGTGCACATAATCAGGTGCTCTTGGCAAGGGGAAGAGGGGAACGCTTCATGCTCAGGCATTCGGACAGACACAATTTCCCTCTAGTCCCCCTTCCTTTTTTGTTCTATGCTGAGGCGATGAGCAGATTCTTGACTTCTCAGCACGTTGGCTTGCGTGGTCTCGAGCTCCCTATTAGGACACATGAGCTACTTGACGTTGAGTTTGTTGACGACTCAGTCTTGTACTTGGAGGGCCACAAGGCCATTCTCCACATGTGTGAGCAGGCCCTTGAGGTGTTTTGTTGTGCATCAGGAGCACTCATCAACTGGAGGAAGACAATAGCTTTCTGGGTTGGCAGTGCTCCTACTCCTAATTGGTCGCCAGGTGAGGGTTTTAGATGGATTCTCCCAAGGACTACGATTCGCTATTTGGGTTGTCAGGTTGGCTTGGACTTGTTCCCTGAGCAGCAACCTGCTCCCCTCCTCCTCTCCATTAGGAGGAAGTTGCTGCATTGGAGCTCAACACGACTCTCTTTGGCAAGCAGAGTTGTAGTGGCCAACCAGGTGTTGTTGGCTACGATGTGCTACAACACGTCTTGCTAGATCTTCTCGAGCTCCTGTATCACCAGGTAGAGAGGCTGATCATGAACTTTCTTTGGTCAGGGCGCGACACCCAGTCAACCCGGGCCAAAGTAGCCTGGGAGGTCATCACCTTACCATGTTCTCAAGGGGGGCCTCGGATCATAGACCCAGCACAGCAGAGCAGAACCCTTCTTGGGAAGCTTGTTGTCAGAGGACTGCTTCCACGGGAGGAGCCTTGAAAGGAATTGCTGCTTCACCGGCTTCGAGATCGAGTCCCTCATACAGGAGGCCCTTGGAGCCCTTCCATCAGGTGGATCTTTACAGAGATGCGCAGGGCTGATCTGAGAAGGAGGTTGGAGAATCAGTTTGCTGCGAACCTGCTTCGGTCTTGGGAGCAACTAAGTGGCCTAGGGTAGCACCGGCCCACTTGCACGGAGGAGCGCTTGAGACAGCCCCTGGTTTGGAACCCCATGGTTAGCACTCAGAGAGACCACCTGGTTGGTAGTGGGCCTCATGTTTCTTGGGGTCCCATGGCAGAGGGCCCAGCCCGCACTCTTGGCGACTGGCTTCAATTCTCAGGTTTGCCCCAGGAGACACAAAGCATCTAGCTATGAGGCATGAGAGGGGTGCAAAGCATGTGCCAAGACATTACCAAGGCTGTACTAGCTGATTGGCTCACCCCTCTGGAGGCAGCAGCTCCCAGATGGATAGGGGCTTTCACACGATCGGAGATCCTCATCGGAGTTCCTCATCGGAGTTCGTGCTTGCTCGGCGTCCGTACCCCCATGTTTTTTAAGATCCAGGGAGAGGGTCGTCTACACAGAATCTCAGTAGAGGCTCCACAGGGTGCAGAGTGCTGTTTTCAGAGGATACGAGTAGTTGGCATCTGTGGGAGGACTTGTGTCATAGATCCTCACTCAACGTTTCTTGAGACGGGACACTGGCGGCTTTGGGCTTGGGAGAGCTGCCCTCTGGCACGAGTGCAGTGGGACCCTGGAGAGTGGTTTTGGAGAGACCCCTTTTCTTAAGCCGATCACCCTGGGATCCCCTTCTTTCAATACACTGTTCGATTGGGACGCCACATACTGGCAGCATGGAGAGAGACTCGTCCTCCTGCAGCGCTTCATTGGTAGGAGGAGGGTCTAACAACTGAGTTCTTGTCAAAGTTTTGGGAGCGGTTGTGGGATCCAGACAGCCGAGGCGAGTTACTTTGTTCCAGTGGCTAGTTGCACACAGAGCTACAACAGTGGGGAGTTGGCTAGTACATAATGGCTTTTTGACAGCCTGTGCAGCTTGCGACCATCCTTTGGATAGTCAGTGTCACTATCTGTGGGACTGCCCCATGGCACAGCAGGTTTGGCTTCAGGTTCTTCTACTGATGCCAGCTCTTTCCACAGCGTGACAATACACTTGGGGTGTTGCAGCCTGGTCCACCCTCATGGGCCCTGCGCTCCATTTTGAGCTAGCCTCTACTAGCAGGATGATAGTGATCCAGGGGGTTCGTCCTACAACTCAGCCTGCCACCACAGAGCTTACCCCCCAGGAGTGGTGCAGTGAGACAGAGGTGTGTTGGGAGCTCCTCTGTGGCAGAACTCTCTGGTTCATTTGGCGGGCACATTGCTTCCACATCTTTGAGGCTCGCCCTGTTCCACCGGCGGAGACTGTTCGTGACTTTTGGCCAGAGCTGATTCACACTCTAAGGGGTCAGTTCGAGAGACTTCAGGGCAGCTACGACCGCATGCGGGAGCCCAGAGAGGCTTTCCTGTGACTATGGCGCCCAGGGCCTTTCTTCACCATGGTCCAGGGTATGCCCAGATGGCATTACCGGCCACCTGTGTGGCTCTTTCCTCTTCCCATTTTGTGATTAGCCTCATTGTACATAATTTATTCACTCACTGGGAGAGTCTCCCCATGCTTTTGATGTAGCCCTCTCTAGTAGAGGTGGTTTGTAGCCCTATGGGCAGGTTTTATTAACTAATAGAAGGATCTTTTTCTCGGGAAAAAAAATCTGAGATTATGATCTTCCACACCTCAACCCAGGTACAGAGACAGTCTGTCTACACCTGTGAGGGTAGTCAGATAGAGGTCTCTACTTTATATGTATACCAGTCGGACAGGGATCTCCATGTTACAGGTGTTTGTTGACACGAGCAACTGCTTAATTGGCCATGCTTGGGAGGCAGTGCCACCAAGTACACTATCGGGAGCCATGCAAGAACTGCTGGCCCTTTGACACCCAGGTCATAGGTGCTGTTTGCAGTGATGTATATAGCCCAAGTCCAACACCAGGCCTATCGACGCTTTCATGGAGCATACTAGACAGACCTCACATTTTTTCTGTTCTCACTAATGATTCGCAGCAAACCCTCAACACCACACGGTAAATTGAAGGCAGAGCTGTGTGCCTCTACTTCAGTGAAGTCCATCTCTTCCAGATCATTCGTCTCCTCCACAGAGTCAGAGCAACAGGACCATACAGACTCCCGAGGCAGGTTTCCCACAGAGCCAGGAGGCCACAGAGTATAATATGCTCTCCTGCAGAGGAGCAAGACACTTGAAGAAGGAACTATTAAATGATGAAGAGCACAAATATCAAGACAGAGACAAAAGACTTGCATCTGAAATTGATCCCTTTAGTTCAAAGAACGCCCGATAACTGCGACAAAACATTATCAAAATTAATGCTCGTATCTAGTTAAATAAGAAATCCGTACCTGGCTTGGAAATAGGTCTGGATGTTTTTTGTAAATTGAAGAGTCTAAGCTGGCAAACCTGTTCTCCAAAGAAACAAAAATAAAGATGCAAACACTCCCCAAAAGTAAAGATTTTGTAAGTTCCCATGTTCACAGTAACTTACGTGTTTTCCACTTCGGCAATCCTTTCGAGGGCTTGGTTGATGATCGATGAAGCGAACAAGTAATTCCTGACCTCTGTTTCGGACCTGCCCAAAAGAAAATATATTTGAATTTTGATTTTCATTGAAGCCAAAGCATAACAGTGCTTGGCAGAGAATGTACCAAAGAAGGATAGACTCTGGCTTTCTTGGCAAGGCGGAAAAATATGGATGCCATGGAGAGTCTTTACCCTTACTGGCCTCACTGATTAGATATGTGGCAAGAAAGGGCCAATCTGGAACATCTTCAGCTGATAGGCACAACCGAGATTGAGAACAGGTCCATTCCTGAGGTAGAGGAGAAGACTCAAATTCAGGTTAAAGCACTACATAGGCAACCATCTAGTCTTGGGACACACTGTGTACTTTTAACTCAAAAACTTCTACCGTGCATGTATACACACAAACACACCCACATACTTCCAGTGTGTATTTCTGTCACAAGTGAGTAACGTGGCACAACACCCCTTGGGGATTAGAGAACCTAAAGTTACTCCAACTTATGGACAAGGTGATCAAGAAATCATAAAACCTTAAAATCTGCTGGCGTGGCTGAACAATCAGGTTTTTGCGTAGCTGCTGAAGTGGCACATGCTGTACGGACAGCTCCACAAATCATGCTGACAGGTTGATGTGGCACTCTACGGACTTCCGCAAAACACGAACTCGGCATTTGGCGTCAGTTTTGGGCCAGATGCTTTTGGGGCAGGAAGCTTTTCATGTTTATGCTTTTCAAGGCCAAGGGGTCTTTAAATTTGTAACTAGGGCCCACTCTCTTGCACTCCAAACATGTTTATGCTTTTCAAGGCCAAGGGGTCTTTAAATTTGTAACTAGGGCCCACTCTCTGGCACTCCAAACTTGTCGAAGTAGAGCAGAGCCAGCAGCCCTAGGCGGTTTAGAGAGGATTTGTTCACAGGTTCAGTTCCAGGAACCTCGAACAAAGCTCTGGCTCTTCGACACTTTGGTCGCTTCAGTTATGCACTACGGGGTTCAGGTTTGGGGACCGTCTGTTGACAGTGCTGGATGGAGTAATATGGAGAGGCCCTTGGTATCTATGATTTCTAGGCTGATTAGAGCCAAGGCCTCAGTTCCACATGACATCATACGAGCGGAGCTGGCTGCCCCACCTATGGAGGTTGAGGCACTCACCAGATCAGTATCATTTGTACACAGCTTATGGGACACCACCAGGGACAGATATGCTAGGCTTGCTCTTGAGTCATCCAGACAGCTGGCATTACAGGGAGATACATCATGTTGGTATGCACAGATGAGCTCATGGTTTCACAGGCATGGTTTCAGCATGGACAGGCTGCCCCCTTTCCAGTATTCTCTTGATGCACCATCTTTGGCTCTTACACGGATGGAGATTACTAGACTCATTTGGCAGGATCTTATCCAGCTTGATAGCAGGAGGATATGGATAGAGCCATCACGGGAGTTGGGTACGAAGAGGGATTTCTATAGAGAGCATCTTCTCCAACTCACGACAGACGGATTTGTCAGACGGCCCAGCTACATGGACACACATCTATCTCATGGGTTACGATGTGCCATAGATTCGCACATCTTCACACCAGCTTGGGATTGAGATAGGTAGATTCAGAGGCATACCAGCAGACAGTACGATGTCAGCTATGCCATGCAGAGCCAAAGACGGAGTTTCACTACATATGCCACTGCACAGTCTACTATGAGATACGGGGACGCTTTCATTGTTTATTCAGAGATGGTTTTGACTCGTTAGATAGAGTCATGAGATATCAGGATCAGAGATGTCTCGGATTATTTCTACTTGAGATACAGAGACACAGAAACTCTCTATTGAGAGGGCATAGACAGAGACAGCCCCAGAGACGCATCTCAGATTTCTTCAGTCTGAGTACCACAGAGGCAGAGGCGACACCACCATCACAGAGCTCGGTTCCCACCCACACACACACCAGCAGTACTCTCATTGACCGAGCTATGGAGTTGGGGAGATCGAGACGACCGCGACTGAGGAGGGGAGCCATGCAGCACTGGCGGAGATTACAGCAGAGGATCCACAGGACTCTAGCACGACACCCAGAGTGTCGATCAGGATAGGCTTCATGCTACTGCTATATTGTATCATGGTGACACTTATCCCCACTTTGTACCTTTGTGGCATGATACCATTGCTCAGCCTACCAGCCACCCCATAGGAGTCAGTAGCACTCCTATCTCAGTTTTAGGTTTGTAGTTTTCTTTGTTTGTACCCAGACTTGGTACTAGACTCATCATTGTAATCAGTTGGTCTCATAGGTCTTTTTGGCCTTTTGTAGACGTTAATTTATCATTTCATTTCATCTCTCTCTCTCTCTCTCTCTCTCTCTCTCTCTCTCTCTCTCTCGCGGAAAAAGTCAAGGCTGTATATTACTGAGTACAATATAATCCCCAGCGGATGCCAAAATAGCCTATCACGTGGGGTGTACAAGCTGAATGTAAGGAGGAGAGCCACTATAGTGACAACTCAACTAGAACAATCTCATGGTGGTCGGTGTGATGAGTGGAGAAGAAACCACGGAGGAGGGGCATAATGCCATGTAATCTGGCCACCTGTAAGTGTGGAGAAGAGTGGGGATCGTGCCCAACGCCGAAGGAAGGCAAATCGGCGAGCCTCGGCTGCTCGAGATGTACCTAAGGAAGAATCCCACTGCCAAATCAGGGTATGAATGATGTCCAGCCAAATGGCAGTGAGGGTATCCTGAAGGAGCTGTGGAGCCGCACTTAGAATGTGGAGACAACGAGCTCTCCAAACATTCCATAGTGTAATACTAGTGATGACTGGAAAAACTTCATCATGTGTCTGAGAATCCCCCTGCCAAGCAATCTGTGGTAGCATAGACAAAGTACCTCGCCGATAACCAGCCGATGTGAGCATAAAGGCTGGATCTGTGTCTGAGCCCTCGTAGAAAAGATGGGGGCCGGGCATCGGCATCAACCATGAGACAGATCCCCAAGTAAGAAATCCATGCTGAACACCTACTCTGCTAAGTAGAAAGCAAACTGCAAGCCATACTACATGGGAAGTTGAGCATGACCAAAGACAATGTGCAGGTGACTCAAGTAGTCGCAAAGGACAGCGAGTACATAACGGATCATGACCCATAGTAGCTAGCCAAGTCCCAACTGGAAGTCCAGCATGTGCAATCATCCACATGAAAAAAGAAATACGATGAGCCGCATGTAAATCCCAGATGGCGGACCAAAACTGCTGCAGATAGGCATGGGAGAGGCCTGAATGTAACCAGAAACGCATACGAGTGGGCTGCTCTGGCTGCTGTCTCATCAATGCTAGCCGTCCAATCCTGACAGTGTACTCAAAGAAGGATACAGGTGCACCAGTGGGGTCAGAGTGAGGCCAATGCCACTCGCCTGGGTCCCAATAAAGCTGAGATAGGGCACGACCCTCCCACACCCAAAGCCTCCAAAGTGCAGCATCAACGGAAGCGAAACGAGGGTCAACACAACGACGCTTCCCGCAGGAGCCAACTACTCTGATGGCCTCCCATCGAGCTCCGGGAAGGAAAAGGTGCGGAGAGGTGGCATTATATGTCAATCTAGCATGAATCCCCTAAGACTGGTCAGTATCAACTGTGAATAGCATGGTGTCTAAACAAGCTAATAAGAGAGTGCTCTGAGCAAAGAGCCCTTCCCAGCCACAATGGGGAGGCATCTGAACCGTGCCTCTCATGACTGCATCCCACTGTGAAGGAACGGCGGAATCAATCTCAAGAAGTCTGTCTGTCACCCCGCGACCAATGTCATAATGTGCTGCCACAAAATCAGCATCCAGCATACGTGTCTCATGAAACAACCGCATAGAGGCAGCAGGGCCAGTGTCCCAGGCAGCCCAATCAATGTGAGTCCTCTCTCCAAGCTGACGGGGTGGATCAACCGAAGAATCAAGAACTGCAGCATTCCAAATGAGAGGCTGGCGCTCAATCTCCTCACGACATGAGGGAGGTGATCGTATGATAGCCCGTCGCATGGAAACCCAAATCTGAAGGAGCGATCGGATGAAGGGTGAGAGGGAGGCGATGGAGGGGGCATCAGTAAAGAGAAAACGATACCCTGTCTGCCAAGTATGACCATCTCTAGTGCCGAGTCGTGGAGTCACTGCGCAAAGAGCGGCTCGAAGAAGCATCTTCCAAGGTTCTTGTCCGGGAAAAAGACCCCGAACAATAATCTTGGTAAGAAGGGCGCGGCTTTGTAACTCTGGATCAATAATGCCAAGGCCTCCCTCTGACCTAGGACGAATAATCGTGGACCAGCGAACTCGAGCACGAGTATCAGTAGTCCCATCTGTGCCACTCCATAAAAAGTTCCGCACTAAGCAGCGGAGCGGAACTTTCACACCAGAGTGTAACATCCAGCAAGAAGCAGTATACCATACTGTGGCCAGAATGACCTGGTTGGCGACCAATGCACGGCCAGCCAACAACAGATGACGTGAAGACCAATGGCATAGCTTCCTGCGAATAGACTGTAGTACGGGTGCAAATTGCTGCTGAGAGGTAACATCGAATCCAACCTGAAAGCCCAGATATCTGCATGTCTGACCCGGTCGCAGCCATGTGAAACCATCAGCTACCCCCCAAGTAGGTATGTCATCACTGCCAACCAGTAACCCATAGGATTTATGCCATTTAACGTGTGCGCCACTAGCAATGCAAAAAACCTCTAGGGCCTCCCGCATAGCATCAAGAGCAGCTAGCAAATAGCGTAACATGAGCATAGTGTCATCAGCAAACTCCTGATCGATAAGGTCTGGAGCTGTAGGTACTGGCATGGTCAAGCCACAAAATGCATGACTCTAAGCACGAAGAAAGTCGGACATAGTCTCTCCTACAAACAGATACAAATACGCTGCTAGAGGACATCCCTGACGGATAGATCGAGAAAGCTCAAAACTGCGACGGACACGGCCACCAATAGTAATAGCACTGCTGGCAGTCCTAAAGAGAGCGGAAATGCCTGAGATCCATCTCGAAGGGAAACCCATCCTGGCTAAAGTTCCTTCAAGAAAGTCCCACTCAACACGATCGTATGCTTTCTCGAAGTCAAGGATGAAAAAAGCGAGAGGCTCAGAAGATGATCTGGCCCAATCTACTGCCTCATAAAAAGTGAAGATATTATCCAGGATGCATCGATCCATGACAAAGCCCGTCTGAGAAGTATGAATAATGTCTGGTAAGAACGGTCGCAAGCGATAGCTGATCATTAACGCTAATATCTTATAGACCGAAGGGAGTAGGGTAATAGGTCTCCACTGTCGGAGCTAGTGGTGTCACCCCCCTTCGGAATAAGAGATATGAGACCTGAACAAAGATCCGGATGCATATATCCTGATGCAAAGATGTCCTGACAGCCGCGAAGCAGTGGTATAAGCAATACATCCCAATATGTCAAAAAGAAAGCTCTAGTGAGGCCATCCTCTCTTGGACAGGAGGATGGATCAAGGCTCTCTATAGCAACATGGAGCTCTGCAAGTGTGAAGGGTGCCAATAAGATCTCTGCCATAGTGTCTGTACAACGGTGTCGCGTATGATGCCAGATCTGCTCACGGGCAAGTAAAACCTCAGTAGTGCATACATCAGCAGTGAAAAATGTCTCAAAATAATCTGCAGACATATCAAGTATAACATCAGGATGCATATGTAGTGTCCCCTGAGCATCGCACAAAGTCCGAATGGTGGTGCCAGTAGGGCGCTCTTTATGCGCAACGAAGAAGTCTTTATTCATTCGATCAGCTTTAGCTATCCAATGAGATACTGAAGCATGATGAGTGAACTCAGACCTAGCATCCTGTACGCGACGAATCTCCTCTGTGAGCTCTGTCTGTCTAGCAGCGAGGTATGCATCCTGAGGCCACTCCTCAAGCAAGCACTGAGTGGAACCAAGAGGGATGTGAAGATCAGACTCCCATACTCTCAACTGACAATGAATAATAGCAGTCTGATCACGGCAGTAAATACTAGACCGAGTAATGCAATGAGCAAGAAACTCTCCAGGGGGTCCACAATAAGAAGCATCCGTGGACCATAGTCACTTCCAAAAGTGCATCATCGCAATCTTTCAAGAATAGGATTCCCTGCATTCTATCCTTTCACAAGTAAACGCCAGAGCCATCAAATCTCTTTATTTCAAGGAGAGACTTTGACTCACCACTCGTAGACATATTAGAGGTCATTTCGGTGCAAAAATGACCAAAATTTCGCTGCTGTACTTTTATGACAGCAGGCTGAAAACTGAGATTTTAGCCTCTTACAAGTTCAATACTCAGTGTAGAAGAGCAAGAGATGGTAAGATAAATTTTTTATTTTATTTTTGCAAAACTCACGGTGGTGCGTATATTATATTGATCAACCCAAAAAATTACAAATCTTCAGAGCATCTGGACGCAGAGTCTGAGAGTGAGACCTTCCCACTCCCTTGTACTTTGAGCACAGATTTAATACAAAAAGACATACCAAAAGGGGCGCTAGTCTTCGGGGCCAATATCTCTAGGCACGGAACTCCGCCGGGCCGTGTCGAATCAATTGTGAACTGTGAACTGTTTTGAAGTGAATCTCTGCTGTGTTGCGGTAGAATCTTGACTTGGAGTGGCCAAGTTTGTTACAGAAGACCAAGGGACAAGGAGCGGGTCTCCGGCTGTCCAAGATCACAGCAAGTAGAGGCTAAAATGAAAAAACGCTCGTCAAGCTGCTGCTATCCTGCCCAAAATAATGCTAAAGGCTGCTGGTTGCCCGTCTGCAACAGAAAACGCAAGGGTAAAAGCTGGTTGAAAAACGCTGAGGCAAGTGAGGAAATGCAAAGCCAAAAGGGGCTGCCCTCTTGCAAAAATGCTAGGCCTTTTGTTGGCTGAAAAACATTGGTGAAGAGGAGGGGCAGCAAGATGGCGATGGGGGTTGGAAGGAGGGCGATGGCAGAGGAAAGGTGCGAAGAAGCTATAGTTTACAGAACGCAGGTGTTGCATGCAAAAACGCAGGTTTCCAAAGAGAAAACGTTGGTGGAGATGAAGAAGTTCTTCGCGATGAAATCCTCCGCAAGGTCCTCCCAAGGGATTGTGATGGCAAATCCTCAGCCTAGAAGCTCTGATACCATGTCAGAGTGTGTAGCAGAAGGTGAGAGACAGAAAGAGACAATGGCACGAGAGAGAGAGAGAGAGAGAGAGAGAGAGAGAGAGAGAGAGAGAGAGAGATGACAGGAGACAGATGGTGGAAAGGCTGGCAGCCCAATAACTCCAGATAGCTACATGGTGTGAGACAAGACAATGAGAAAGAGGGTGCTCCCCCTCCTATATATAGGAGAATAGGGGCTGGCCGGGCAATAATCCTCGATATAGCCCAATGACCTAGAAATATAATGGGGGAATATGTGACCAAAATAGGTCTAAAGTGGGAAATGTGCTGAACAACCCTAAGTGTGCCTGAGATCCTTGTCCAGCAGGTGTACAAGTAGCCAACCCATAGCCAAGGGTCAGTGCACGTGAGTGGTGAGGAGCTTGTAGACAGTGTGCGAAGCATCTGGAGATGAATGAATGCAAATCAGCAAGGTTGAATCTGGTGCAGATGGGACTGCACAAGAGGGGAGTTACCCAGATGGAATAAAGTCAGTGATTTTCCTTTGGAATTTCAAGGATATTGATGGACTGATAGTATTCTGTTGTATGACTTTATGAAAGTAGTACTTCGAAATAGGAATTACCGAAATGAATCTGATTTACGTGTGCTCTCTCATGTGAGTAGTGTCTGAGTGCATGTTTGAAAGATGAAATGATTGCAGCATTTCGGACTTGTGATTCCAGATGAGATGGACATGATAGCAATAGAATTAGTCAAGCGAGACATCAATGAGATCTGAGATAGATCTAGATGTGATTGCTAAACACGTTGCCGATAGATCATGATCCCATATCTTGATGGACTTTATGTGATTTGATTTGAATGTTTAGTGACTGTCGTCTTTATGCAAGTGCTGGATTTGAGTTATCTAGTGCGTCAGTACTTAGAGTCAGTGTCTACTGAACTGGTTTTTGTCTTCTGTTTGATTTTGCAGGCGTAATCGAGGGCGATTACAATTCTTTCAAGAGGGGGGTATGTCACAAAGTGATGATGTGGCATGTCCATCCTGGAAATTGACAAGAATTAAATATAAGTTGTTCCAACTTGTAGGGTCCCGTCCGATGGGGCCCTTGTTAGAGTGTGCAGCCGAAGGTGAGAGAGAGAAAGAGACAATGGCACGAGAGAGAGAAGAGACATGACAGGAGACAGATGGTGGAAAGGCTGGCAGCCCAATAACTCCAGATGGCTACATGGTGTGAGACAAGACAATGAGAAAGAGGATGCCCCCCTCCTATATATAGGAGAATAGGGGCTAGTCGGGCAATAATCCTCAATATAGCCCAATGACCTAAAAATACGACCCTCCAATATAAATGGAGGAATATGTGACCAAAAGAGGTGTAAAGTGGGAAATGTGTTGAACAACCCTAAGTGTGCATGAGATCCCTGTCCAGCACGTGTACGGGTGGCCAACCCACAACCAAGGGCCAGTGCACGTGAGTGGTGAGGAGCCTGTAGACAGTGTGCGAAGCATCTAGAGATATCTGGAGATGAATGAAAATCTAACACCCCCCCTCAACAACAGATACAGAGAAGCTATCGAGGAGAATGCAACACGCCTGGTAAATCTGGAGAAGATGTAAATCCCCGGAGAAAAGGATGAGGAGCGCCACCCAAACAACACGACAATCCGTACAGCACCAATGTGATGATGACCAAGGGTGAGGAAACTCCGATCAAGTCGCACAAGGAAGTTGATGGAGTGGCAAGCTACGGAATAAGTCGCTGAAGAGGATTTATACGAGGAAGTAACCTAAGATGAACGTCCAATAGCCCATCGGTGATGATCACCACTAGGATGGAGGAACCCAGTGTAGCAGCAGGAGACAAGACATGGGGACCCCCCCTGAAGAGGAGCAATCTGACCACGAGGAGAGGAAACTGCCGAGGTGGGAAACCGGTAGCATATCCAAGTCAAAGAAACTCGAGCAGAAGAGGGAGGAAGAGCAGGAAGAAGAGGCTCAATAGGGAAGGCATCGTCCACCATAGTAGACAAGATGACAAGATAAGCAATCCATGCATGTAGAGACCGCAGTATCTGCAATCTTCCGGGAGAGGAGTCGTCTCGGGGGTATATATGCTGCAATATGATCTGTCGTTCCATGGCAGACACAATATCGGACAAAAGAGTCAGAGGAGATCTTGGGGAAAGTCAGCCTATGGGAGCACATCCACCACCGGGATCTGGACAAAAAATCCAAGAGAGAATCTGCAAGTGCAAGTCATGAAGACACGCGACATAGGAGAACTCCCCCCCCCCCGAAAAGTAATGGAATGTGGTGAGGTAAAGGATGGCTGAGAGGATGCATCGGGAAGAATGACCGGTGTTGTAGAAGTCATAGCCTCGGAGTAGACCAGCAAAGCAAGGAACATCCATGAGGTCTTCACTATATAAGTAGTCCATAAGTACATCCAAACTGCAAGTGGAGGAGCCACAGGACCAAGCAGAAGCAAAGCAAGGCAAAAGACCCACCATGGAGCAGTGTGCCGGAAGAGACCGTGCAGGCATCCAGATGCCAAAGGACACTCACATCTAGGAGAACATGTCCAAAAGAAGTGTCTGACGTGCCAAGAGGCACAGGTCTATCGTACACAAAACCAATGAAGGAGGTGGATAGCGCAATCGCAAATAGAGAGACAACAGTTGAAGGAGAGAGGGAGGGTTACTGAGGGAGAAGTAGCGGTGGAAAACACAAGCCACATCCACATAAGTACCTGTACCAATCCAATCCCCTGCATCTTCCCGAGGGCAAGAGAACCTCGAGGAGGGAAGATCTGTAATGTCGAGGGAGATCCGTCCGTTGTGCCAGAACCTATATCTGAGTCCATCTCTCAATGTTGGAGAAGGAGCAAAGGTGAGAAGAGGATCTGAATAACTGTGCCGGATAGAACCCCAAATGACCGCGAAGTAGGGTGTAAGTGATAGGAGAGGCAAGGGAAACCCGAAGGGATGCTAAATGGGTAAAGTAGAGGTGCTGTCCAAAACCTGAAAACGCAGCAAAAGGGAGCTCGAAACACCGCGAGAACACAGGGGTTTGAGCAAAACTCCAGGTGATGGAATCACCGGATGCAGAGTGTAAAGTGAGGCCTGTAAATGCACCAAAACAGGCTGAAAATCAGCAAGTAGTTGATCGGGAAGTCGCCGGCAAAGTCACGTGAGGGTTCAACTTCCAAGCGGGAAGATGTCACAAATGGGTGACGTGGCTGGGCAGCTATACACACACACCCCCTGGTTGGCCGGCTGTAAAACCCGGAAAACGAGGAAGAATTGCTGACGTGGCACCACCCGGAAATTGCGGTGGAAAAAGCGCTGCAGTGCTACGTGGCTGAGGTGTACGGACCTCTTTTCTTTCTACGCAAAGCTGGGCTGAAACCTACGCAAAGTGCTGAGAAGCTTTTTGGGATTAAATTACTTTGCTTTATTTTAAAAGCCTATTTTTAAAAAAAGATGGCAGCTTTTGGGGCTCTGCTTTTAGCATCCCTTGTAAACCTTTATAAATGGGGCAAGGATCCCACTCTTCAGAGCATCTGGACGTAGAGTCTGAGAGTGAGACCCTCCCACTCCCTTGTACTTTGAGCACAGATTTAATACAAAAAGAAATACCGAAAGGGGCTCCATTCTTTGGGGCCAATATCTCTAGGCACGGAACTCCGCCAGGCCGAGTCGAATCAATTGTGAACTGTTTTGAAGTGAATCTCTGCTGTGTTGCGGTAGAATCTTGACTTGGAGTGTCCAAGTTTGTTACAGTGGTATCAAAGCACGGCCGATTTCTCTTCTACCGGCAAATCCGATCCTTTTCTCGTGACACTTATGGATTCAAACAAAAATCAGTCGACTTCCTCTGCAGCTAGGGATGCGGGAAGAGATCACAAAGAAGATTCTCACGAAGAGTATGGCCCGCCCTGGCCTACTCAGGCGGAGATTGAAGAGATGAAGCGTCAACAATTGGTTGACGATGCGACAAAGATGATGATCAACATTGCAAAGGATCCCAAACTGGTAGAATTTTTTACGCAGACATCCTTCGACGAAGTGCACTCTCAGTGGCGAAAGGCCATAGAACCACCCCTCAAACCGGCACTCAAGAAACCTCCTACTCCGAGGATGTTTACAGAGCAAGAATTAAAAGAGGTGGTTGATACAGGGATTACACAGCTTTTTGACACATCCAACAAAGCCAAAAAGCACGACAAAAAGCAGAAGAAAGGAACTGACTTCCCGGGTTATTTGGGTCGTCAATTTGCTTTTGCCTTGGCAAGAAAGAAGAAAAAGCATGTCAGATTTCAAGGAGTATCCAGTTCTTCTTCTTCTTCTTCTGACAGTTCTTATAGCTCTTCTGACTCGAGCGAAGAAAACAGAAAAGGGAAAAAGCGAAGCAAAAAGCAAAGCTTCGGCAAGGGCAAGAAAAAGGCAAAGAAGCCTAGGTTTCGCCCAGTTTCCGACAATTCTACAGAGGACTCGTCTTTGGATAGTTCCGACTCTAATGATCACAGATTTTATGCAAAAAAAAAAAGAATTTCTATAAAGCCAACCAGTATGACTTTCTGGAGGATAAAAGCAAGAAAATTCGAGAATTTAAAGAAGGTGGACAGTCAATTTAATTTGACACATTTTCTGGATTTCGAGATGCTTCGAGGGCTTTGGCCTTCATACAGCAGTTTGACATAGCTTTCTCTGGAGGGCATTACTCAGAGCACCCCAAGATTTGGAGGGCTACTTCTTACTTCAAGGGAAATGCTCGAATATGGAGGTCCACTCTTCTATTGAACAAGAAAGCGCTAGTTAAATGGCTGAAATTTAAAAGGCTTTTTATTTCTTCTTGGTTGACTCGGGAGTACGAACGCGACATACAAACTGCTTGGAACCATCTTCGGATGACCAAGAAAGATACCTTAAACGCATATTGCGAGAGATTTTGGAGCTCTTTTCTACCCGCTTCTTCATTTAAGAAGATCTCGTTTAAAGAACAGATTAAACGGTTTACCTTGGGACTTCCTACGGAGATCCAAGATCACTGCTTAGAGAAAAAGTCAGATTCTATTCAAGAATTGATGAGTCATGCGAAACGGGGCTTTGACATACACTCACGCAGTTTGACTTACCCCACAGATGAGATCATGACGCAGAAAACCGAACAGACTTCTAAAAATGAAAGTAGAAAGAAGAGCCCCCAAGATCAGAAAGATAAGGATGCACGACCCCGGCTCACTCCTCGGGAGAGAGCCAACTACATCAAAGAGGGGAAGTGTTTTGGATGCAGGGAACAAGGACATATCTCCGTGAAGTGCCCTAAAAAGGCACAGAAAGATCAAGATGAAGAAAGGCCCAAGAGTTCAAAAGCAGCTGAGGAACGTGGACGGAAAGGCAAGATGAAAGCAAGATTGGTTCCCGATTGCATGGGTACTGACCCAAGCATGATTGATGAGAGTACAAAACTTTGCCGAGCTTGGGGCAAAGTGAAAGATCAAGAAGCCCTGATTTTCTTTGATGGAGGGGCCAAGGCCAACTTCATTTCACCTGAATTGGCGGCACGGCTCGAGATTACACCCGATCGGATGGGGCCACAAGCAGAGGCAATTCTAGCGGCACCCGGCAGGGACAGAGACATTACACCTGTCATTGGCAAACTTCGGTTGCATTGTCAGGGGTATTTGGGGCACGAGGACTTCTACATAATGCCCTTGGAAGGTTGTGATGTCCTCCTGGGAGTCCCTTGGTACCATAAGAACAATCCCGTGGTCGACTATCGGGCCAAGAAAGCAACACTTACTACAAAAAAGGGCCGAACCATTGTACTTGATGTAAAACTTAAGAGCGAGTTTGTCCCTATTGTATCGGCTTCGGCCGTTTCAAAATTTATGGAATCTAGTCTGTTTGTTTACTCGATCTTTTTGAAAGAGTTGAATGATGATCAAAGGACAAATATGTCTGATCTAGCAAAAGAAAGCCAAGATTTTCTCCACACTCATGCCGATTGCTTTTCTGAGGGCCTGCCAGGCGAGTTGCCACCAGCTCGTCCTGAGGATCACACCATTGATTTGATACCTGGAAGCACACTACCGAACCGGCCACCTTACCGTGTGAGCCGAACCAAGGATGAAGAAATTATGAACCAAGCGAAAGACCTCTTGGAAAAGGGTCTTATCCAGCCGAGTACTTCTTACTGCTCTCCGGTGTTGTTGGTTTTGAAGAAAGACGGATCTTCAAGAATGTGCATTGACTATAGAGCTCTCAACAAAATCACCATCAAGAACGGATTTCCGATTCCTAGGATCGATGATATTCTAGACCGACTACAGTGATCCCCTTGTTTCAGCAGCGATCCCCTTGTTTCAGCAGGATCGATTTTAAGAGCGGATATCATCAGATCCGAATCGTGCCGGAAGATGTCTACAAGATAGCTTTTCGGTCAACTTTTGGTTTATTTGAGTTTTTGGGTATACCTTTTGGCCTAACCAATGCTCCAACGACATTTAACCAAATGATGGACAGGATAGTACAAACTATTTGTTGGCACTTTCTTTGACGACATCATTGCTTTCTCCAAAGATGAGACAGAACATAGAGAACATCTGCTACAGGCCTTGGTCTTTAAGGCATTACGAGATCACAAGTTGGTGATTAATGCAAGGAAAAGTGAATTTTTCCTACCCGAGGTACCCTATTTGGGACACATTGTCTCAGCAGCAGAAGTGCAGATGGACCCGGCCAAGATAGAGACTATCCGTGATTGGCCTGAATGTCCATGAAGTTAGAAGCTTCTTGGGCTTACCTTCGTACTACAGGCGGTTCATTAGAAAGTTTGCAGAGGTTGCTTCCCCTTTGCATATCTTGACACAGAAAGGAGTCCCTTTCTCGTGGGGACACACAGAGGTGATTGCCTTTCAGACATTGAAAAAGAAATTGACTACATGACCAACTTTGACTTTGCCGAATTTGCAGAAGTCATTCGAAGTATATTGTGATGCTTGTGGTCGTAGTCTGGGTGCGGTCTTAATGCAAGAAGGGCATGTCATTGCATACGAGAGCCGATTGTTCTCAAGGCCGGAATTGACAGCACAAATTTATGAGAAAGAGCTTTTGGCGGTTATCCATGGTCTTACTCAGTGGCGGCACTACCTACTCGGAGCAGATTTTACTGTCTTTACAGACCATCAGAGTTTACGCTACTTCTTGTCACAGAAGCAGCTATCGAAAAAGCAGATGCGGTGGACGAACATCTTGTCACAGTTTCACTTCCAAATTGTCTATGTGCAGGGACAGAAGAACTGGTGACGGATGCTTTGTCTCGGAAGACGTTGGTTCTGGCTATTTCCACGATACATCATAGGAGCTTCGAGGATATGGTCGATCAGTATGCCACAGATACAAATTTTGCAGATATTTTCACTCGGATACGGAATGGGGAGGTAGTAGCGGGATATTCTATCGGGATGGCTACTTGATGAAGAAAACGATGTGCATTACACATCCGTGAGGGAAAAGGTTTTGACCGAATGCTACTGTCCACCTTTTACGGGTCACCGCGGCATAGCTACCACCTTGAAAGGTGTGGAGAGATACTTCTTTTGGCCGAGACTCAAGAAGGATGTGGACGATTTTGTACGCAGTTGCTTGGTATGCCAGAAGGTCAAGTTTGACAGGCATAAAGCGCAGGGATTGTTAAGCCTTTACCCATATCCACCCGCCCCTGGGAAAGTATTGCAATGGATTTCATTTTTTATCTCCCGAGAACACAGAGTGGGCACAATAATATCTGGAC
Organism: Adiantum capillus-veneris; assembly: GCF_014529385.1. Taxonomy (NCBI): domain Eukaryota; kingdom Viridiplantae; phylum Streptophyta; class Polypodiopsida; order Polypodiales; family Pteridaceae; genus Adiantum; species Adiantum capillus-veneris. Next base: position 31,082,463 of record NC_140943.1, read on the forward strand.
TGTTATTGACAGATTTAGCAAGCAAGCTCATTTCATTCCAGTGAAGAAGACAATCAAGCCGGATCACTTAGCGAGACTGTTTGTGGCCCAGATCTTCAGATTACATGGCATGCCTGAGACAATTGTCTCCGACACAGACCCCAGATTCACGAATTTGTTTTGGAAGGCTATGTGGGAGAACATTGACACGCGGCTGCAGCTCTTATCGTCGTTCCACCCGCAGACTGACGAGCAATCAGAGATTGCTAACTCAGTGGTACTAGATTTATTGAAGTCTTACATCTCGAATCAAAAGACTCAATGGGAAAAGTATTTACCTTTGGTGGAATTTGCCTACAATAACACGATACACTCTTCGACGAGGAAGGCGCCATTTGAGATTATTGAAGGTGCTACAAAGGTTCCACCCTTCCTAAGCACGAAAGATGATATTTTTGAAGGCGACGAGTACACGCGAGATTTGGACACAGCTTTTGCCAAGGTCCGGGAGGCTTTGCAGAAATCTCAAGAATGACACAAAAAGGCAGCAGATCCCACCATCGAGCCATGACATCACAAGGAGACCATATATACATCGACTTACAGGGGAGTCACCCCGGAAGGACCACGTCTTAAACCTTGCTAGCCGGTTACCACGACGTTCTTCAACTTGATCCACTCATCCGAGTTCTTCCATTTCCCTAGGGTTAGAATCCTCCTCCTGCTTTCTTGAATTATTTCAATAAACTTTGCTGCTTTCATGGTGTTATGGAACACCCGATTGTTCATAGTCTTCCAGATTTGTTTAAAGTAGCAGTATCTAACAATTTGCGTTGCAATTAGCATCTCCTCTTTCTTAAAAGTCCTTCCTCCCAGAAAGAGATTGTAACAGACTTGGACACTCCAAGTCAAGAATCAACCGCGACAGCACCAAATAACCACTTCAAAACAATTCACAGATCACAATAGATTTGCACTGGCCCGGCGGAGTTCCGTGCCTAGAGATATTGGCCCCAAAGACTGGCGCCCCTTTCGGTATTTCTTTTTGTATTAATCAATCATCAAAGTACAAGAGAGCGGTTAGGGTTTCTCTCTCAGACTTTGCGTCCATATGCTCTGAGAAGTGAAGCCCTCACCACTTATTTAAAGATACAAGGGATGCCCAAAAGCAGAGCCCCAAAAGCTTTTAAAATAAAAAGCATCAGTTCTCTCTCTCTCTTAGAGAGTCTTTTCTCTTTTTTTATAAAAAAAAGCAAAATTCGCGTCGCTCATCTTTTTTTTTATAAAACAAATCAGCCTCTTCGATTCTCGGAAATTAGGGTTTCTGGCAGAAATTAGGGTTTCTGTTGTCCGCCACGTCATCACTTTGTGACATACCCCCCTCTTGAAAGCATTGTAATCGACTGCGATTACGCCTGCAAAATCGACAAAAGCCATAAACCGTCTTAGCAGACACTGACTGTTAGTACCTACGTCTAGCACATGTACAAAATCGACAGTCACATCACACGACATCACAGGACATCACCAGACATCACAGGACATCACATGACATTCAACATTCATTCGGATCTTAGACCATGATTTATCGGCAATGTAGCTAGCAATCACATCTAGGTCCAATTAGGACCTCATCGATGTCCGATTGACTAACCCCTATTGCAACCATGTCTATTCGAGATCAATCAGACCAAAATGCTGCAGTCATTTCGTCTATCAGTTCTTGCACTCACAAGAAGTCAAGAACAAATCAGTATCATTATCAGGAATTCCATTTCATAAAGTCATCCAGCAGAATACTGTCAGCTCTCAGTATCCCTAAAGCTCAAAGAGACATCAGTGACTTTAGTATCAAAATCAAGGCATTTGTTGACAAGGGAGTCGAGTAACTCCCCTCTTGTGCATCCCACTGCACCAGATCTCCGGCCAAGCTGAATTCTGGGTTCCGTTTGGAGTAGACTATGCTAAACCAAAACGTCGAGGTAAAGTTTCACAATCCGAGGAGTATCTGCTAGGTCCTCCTCCTCCATACACTTCGCATCAAATGCAGGAAAGTTCTTGAACTTAACCAAGAACCGCCTTCGGACTTTACCTTTCTTCGTATCGTTATGTGCCAAAATCTGTTCAGGAACAAGGATCTCCTCGTTTTCTTCCACTTCGGGTTGCTCATCAGGCACATCACCCTTAATAGGTTTCAAGAGACTCACATGCAATGCATTGTGAATCCTCCAAGTATCTGGCAGTTTCAATCGGAAGGAGACATCATTTATCTTGTCAGTGATCTGGAAAGGTCCGTAGTATCGCATACTAAGATTTGGAAAAAGCCTCTCCTTTCCCTTTTTCTTTCGTAGGCGTGCCTTCTCAAAACGTAGGAGAGCACCCAATCATCCTCCTTCAATTTCAAGTCGCGACGATGGCGATCCGCTACCTTTTTCTGTCGTTCTTGAGACTCCTGCAAAGTCTCACGAACCTTGGCAAAAGCCGTATCCAAATCTCGCGAATATTCATCCGCTTCAAATATCTAATCTTTCGTGCTCAGGAAGGATGGAACCTTCGCAACACTTTCAACAATCTCACATGGCGTCTTCCCCGTTGAAGAGTGTATCATGTTACTGTAGGCAAATTCCACCGAGATAAGTTCCTTTCCCATTGAGTCTTCTGATCCGAGATACAAGACTTCAATAAATCTATAAAAAAAACACTGAATTGACAATCTCAAATTGCCCGTCAATCTGCAAGTGGAACAATGACAAGAACTGCAACCGCGTGCCAATGTTCTCCCAAATTGCCTTCCAAAACAAACTCATAAATTTGGGGTCTCTGTCGGAGACAATCGTCTCAGACTGCCATGTAATCGGAAAATCATCGTGATCATTCTGTGTTCTCGGGAGATCAAAAATGAAATCCTTTCAATACTTTTCCAGGGGCGGGTGGATATGGGTAAAGGCTTTAACAATCTCTGTGCCTTATGCCTGTCAAAATTGACCTTCTAGCATACTAAGCAACTGCACACAAACTCTTCCACATCCTTTTTGAGTCTCGGCCAAAAAAAAGTATCTCTCTACCCCCTTCCTGGTGATAGCAATGCCGCCGTGACTCGTAAAAGGTGGACAGTGGCATTCAGTCATAACCTTTTCCCTGAACGGTTGTGTAACGCACAACATAGTCTTTCTCATCAAGTAGCCTTTCCGAAGGGAGTATCGAGCTACTGTCTCCCCATCTCGTATCCGTGTGAAAAATATCTGCAAAATCTATATCTGTGACATACCGATCGACCATATCCTCGAAGCTCCTATGATGTATCGCGGAAATAGCCAGAACCAATGGTTTCCGAGACAAAGCATCTGCCACCACATTCTTTTGTCCTTGCACATGGACAATCTGGAAGTGAAACTGTGACAAGATGTTCGCCCACCGCATCTGCTTTTCCGAAAGCTGCTTTTGTGACAAGAAGTAGCGCAGACTCTGATGGTCTGTAAAGACAGTAAAATCCGCTCCGAGTAGGTAGTGCCACCACTGAGTAAGAGCATGGATCACTGCCAAAAGCTCTTTCTCATATATCTGTGCTGTCATCTCCGGCCTAGAGAACAATCGGCTCTCGTAAGCAATGACATGGCCTTCTTGCATCAAGACCGCACCAGACTACGACCACAAGCATCACAAAATACTTCAAATGACTTCTGCAAGTCCGGCCAAGTCAAATCTGGTCCTGTAGTCAATTTCTCTTTCAATGTCTAAAAGGCAGTCACCTTTGTGGGTCCCCCACGAGAAAGGTACTCCTTTCTGTGTCAAGATATGCAAAGGGGAAGTAACCTCTGCAAACTTTCGTATGAACCGCCTGTAGTACGAACACAATCCCAAGAAGCTTCTAACTTCATGGACATTCCTCAATCGAGCCAATCACGGATAGTCTCTATCTTGGCCGGGTCCATTTGCACTCCTGCTGCTGACACAATGTGTCCCAAAAAGTGTATCTCTTGGTAGGAAAAAATCACTTTTCTTTGCATTAATCACTAACGTGTGATCTCGTAATACCTGAAAGACTTGAAGCAGATGATCTCTATGTTCTGCCTCATTCTTGGAGAAAACAATGATGTCGTCAAAGAAAGTGCCAACAAATAGCCTGTACTCTCGAAAAATCCTGTCCATCATCCGGTTAAATGTCGCAGGAGCATTGGTTAAGCCAAAAGGCATCACCAAAAACTCAAATAACCCAAAAGTCGTCCGAAAAGCTGTCTTGTAGACATCTCTCGGCGCTATCCTTATCTGATAATATCCACTCTTCAAGTCAATCCTGCTAAAGCACGAGGATCCCTGTAACCTGTCGAGTATATCATCGATCCTAGGAGTCGGAAATCTGTTCTTGATGGTGATTTCGTTGAGAGTGCTATAATCGATGCATATTCTCCAAGATCTGTCTTTCTTCAAAACCAACAACACTGGAGAGCAATACGGTGAAGTACTAGGCTGGACAAAGACCCTTTTCCAAGAGGTCTTTCACTGGGTTCATAATCTTTTCATTCTGTACTTGGCTCACACGGTAAGGTGGCCTATTCGGTGGCGTGCTTCCAGGTATCAGATCAATGGTTTGATCTGAAAAGATCAATGGTTTGATCTTCAGGCCCTCAGAAAAGCAATCGGCATGAGTGTGGAGAAAAATCTTGGCGTTCTTTTGATCAGGTCAAAACATATTCAACCTTTATCCATCGTTCAGTTCTCTCCCAAAAGAATGAGTAAGAAACTGAAGTTCATCAAGTACAATCTCTAAGCCCTTCATTTATCAAAGTCGCTTTCTCGGCCCGGTAGTCAACCACGGCGTAGTTCTTGTGGTACCAAGGGATCTTGAGTAGAACGTCACTCGCGTGCCCTGAACACCCCTGTCATTGCAAACAAAGTTTGCCAATGCTCGGTGTAATGGAAACATCCCATCCGGGTGCCAGTCGAACTACCTCCGCCTGTGGCGTCAGTCTGTCGGGCGTAATTTCAAATCGAGCCGCCAATTCCAAGTGAACTTCCCCTCTCTGATGAAGCGAGCTCTCTCCTCGGGAGTAAACTTGGATCGTGCATCCTTTTTCTCTGGGTTGCTCTTTTTCTTTCTACTTTCATTCCCAGAAGTCTGTTCGGCTCGTTGTGTCATGGCCTCATCTGTGGAGTAGGTCAGACTGCCAGAGTGAATGGCAAAGCCCCGCTTCGCATGACTCATCAACTCCTGAATAGAAGCTGACTTCTGTTCCAAGCAGTGATCTCGGATCTCTGTAGGTAGACAGACCCAAGGTAAACCGCTCAATCTGTTCTCTGAATGAGATCTTCTTGAATGAAGAGGCGGGTAGAAAAGAGCTCCAGAATCTTTCACAATAAGCATTGATTGTATCTTTCTTGGTCATCCGAAGATGGTTCCAAGCAGCTCGTATATCTCGTTCATATTCTTGCATCAACCAAGAAGAAATAAAAAGCTTCTTAAATTTCAGCTATTTAACTGACGCAGTCTTGTTTAAAAGAAGCGTGGACCACCAAGTACGAGCATTTCCCTTAAAGTAAGAGGTAGCTCTCCGAATCTTGGAGTGCTCTGAATAGCGTCCTCCCGCGAAAGCGATGTCAAACTGTTGTATAAAAGACAAAGCCTTCGAAGCATCCGAGTATCCTGAAAAAGTATCAAACTTGATCGAGTGGCCACCTTCCTTAATTTCTCGGACTTTCTTGCTTTTATCTTCGAGAAAGTCATACTGGTTAGCTTTGTGAAAAATTCTTCTTGTTCGCATAAAAGTTTCCGTTGTCAGAGTCTGAACTGTCCGTAGACAAGTCCTCTGTAGAAGTGTCACTCACTGGGCGAGACTTAGACTTCCTTGCCTTTTTCTTGCCCTTTCCGAAGCGTTGTTTCTTGCTTCGCTTTTTGCTTTTCCTATCTTCTTCGCTCGAGTCTAAAGAGCTAGAAGAACTGTCAGAAGAAGAAGAAGAAGAACTGGGTAGGTCTTTAAACTTGACGCGCTTCTTCAATTTCTTTGCCTTGTCAAAAGTCGACCGACGAACCAAATATCCCGAGAAGTCAGTGCCTTTTTTCTGCTTTTTGCCGTTCTTTTTGCCTTGAGAGCGGGTTTCGGGAGTGGTGTTGTGGTTCTTTGCCGCTCCATCTGTACCTCTTCCAAAGAGGTCTGGTTCATATATTTTGCCATCTTTGGGTCCTTGGCAAAATTGAGCATCATCTTTGTTGCATCGCCAATCAGTTGACGACACTCCATCTCTCTTTGCTCCGCCTGAGTAGGCCGAGGCGGGCCATACTCTCTGTCTGAATCTTCGTTGTGATCCCAGCCCGCATCTCCAGATGCAGAGGGAGTAGATTGATCATTGCCTGAAGCCATAGGTGCCGCGGAAAAAAAAATTCGGGAATCGGATTTCCCGTAGAAGAGAAATCGGCCGTGCTCTGATACCACTGTAACAGACTTGGACACTCCAAGTCAAGAATCAACCGCGACAGCACCAAATAACCACTTCAAAACAATTCACAGATCACAATAGATTTGCATTGGCCCGGCGGTGCCTAGAGATATTGGCCCCAAAGACTGGCGCCCCTTTCGGTATTTCTTTTTGTATTAATCAATCATCAAAGTACAAGAGAGCGGTTAGGGTTTCACTCTCAGACTCTGCGTCCAGATGCTCTGAGAAGTGAAGCCCTCACCACTTATTTAAAGATACAAGGGATGCCCAAAAGCAGAGCCCCAAAAGCTTTTAAAATAAAAAGCATCAGGTCTCTCTCTCTCTTAGAGAGTCTTTTCTCTTTTTTTATAAAAAAAAGCAAAATTCGCGTCGCTCATCATTTTTCAAAAAAAAAAAATCAGCCTCCGCGATTTCCGAAAATTAGGGTTTTTGGCAGAAATTAGGGTTTTTGTTGTCCGCCACATCATCACTTTGTGACATTGGCAAAAATTAGGGTTTCTGTTGTTCGCCACGTCATCACTTTGTGACACAGATCATTTTTATAGAAACGTATCTTTCAATTTCTTTGGACCCACTTGCAAATCCCTACTCCCTGACCGCAGATCACCGGACATTTCTTGAAGAGATGAGAGAGGTCTTCAATGTCCGTTTTGCATTGCGAGCATGTGTCTAGGCCGATCCCCCTAGCAAGAACCTTCACCCCGGTCGGTAAGGCTCCCCACAGTACCTTCCAGAGGAAGACCTTCATATCCTGAGGCAATTGTGGGCACCAGATGTTCTTGGTAACTATCGCCAATCGTCTTTCTGGCTAGTTCATTCCCCATTGTTTGTTCAAGAGAAGGAACCAATCCGTCGACGACATAAGCCATGCTGTCCTTAGGCCAGCGCCATGCTTTCCACTTAAACTCAGACTCGCAGCTAGGGAGGTCCTAATTCTCTAGCCTTTCAAGGACTCTACTAATTAGCAATCTCTCATTCCCATTCAGACCACAAGTGTACAGCATTAAAAAAGGATAAATTTCAGTAGTAAAAGCTGAAATTTTAGCAGACAAATAGGACAGACAATCCTTGCATGAGTACTTCCACTTCAGCAATATACCCAAAGTGCATATGCAACAACCTCAAATCTGCAAATGGTATTTTCAGCAATACATCAACTCAATGGCGAGTATTCCGCATGTAAAATACATAAATGTGTGCAACATAAACTTCTTGAAGCGTATAAACTTGCGTTTTCTTGTAATTTCTTGAAAAAAATCAAGATAGAAATCAAATTCTCTACTCGATACATGCACACATGTCTGCAAAGTAATGAAATTTCAGGAAAAGTCACGGTCTGATTTTTGAAATTTCTACAAATTTAGCAAAACCTCCAACTTCTCTCAACCTGTAAGCGCAATTTCCACCTGGAAAGCCTCAATGTGCTGTGAAATTGCTGAAATTTCAGCCCCTGTGAATTTCCCCTTTCTTTGCTGTCAACGATTTTGCATGCTTTCTCTAGAAGGAAGAATCCGACAGCCTCAAGTGACCTAGAGGGACTATGGGCTATAGTGAGAAGAGAGAAAACCTGCTGGCTGAAAATCGTAGAGAGAGAAAGAGCTCGGCTGAAATCGAAGAGAGAGAAAACGCTTGCTGCTTCTTGCCTGGCGCAGAGACGTGCGCAAACTGATACGAGTTTGAAAGGGGGCGATAGCAGTAGGAGAGACCAGCACAGTGTTTTCTGGAGCAGATGACGAGCGTGAGAGAGAGAAGCTACGTAGATTTTAGTCGTGTGCCGTTTAACATCCTTACCAATGTTATGTTTTATTCTTATGGGGGTACACACTATAAGGGTCACTTAAGTGACCCTAGGGGTGGTTCACACCCAAATAATAATAATAAATGTACAAGGATGGCCAGAGGGTCTTTAGACACAACATTGACAAATGTTATTACTCTACGGTTCTGGATTCTACAGAGTACCTAGAGTTTCTTCTTGATGAGCATCGCGACATACTTTCACGGCATCCGCAACAGAATCTCCCAATGCTGCAAAGTTTTCAACAATTCTTGAACTACACGTTGCCCCCTTTGATGCCCCACGTGGTACGTGCTTCTCCAACACCAGAAGGTACAAAAGCTTCCAACCGGCAACCTACTCACCGTGTTGCTCCAATTAAGGCAGTTTTTTGGAACATGATCTTGATCCAGTGCAACTGCCTTTGCCAGCGCCACTGCCATCTGGGTACATTGACTGGAGCCCTTATGGATACCCCCACTATCCACACCCGGAGTTTACCCCGAACCAGCCAAAAGATTTTAAGGATGGTTGGACGATAGTCAAATTTTTTACTTTATCTACAGTAAGAGATCGAAAGAAAGCCTTGTAGCTCCTACAACAATTCGACAACACCTATGCTTCGGGGAATTATACAAAATAATCAAAGATTTTTTGAGCAACGGGATTCCTCAAAGATAGTGCTATGCAGTGGTGAAGTTCAATCACAATTCAACTACATGCTCCAAGGACTTGGCAAGCTTTCAAGACTATTTTTGCACGAAGTTATATGACATCCCTATTCGAAGTCCATATTCTGTCCGAATGGGGAAACTTGAAAATGCTTGCCACGGAAACCATGGAAAACTACAACCAAAGGTTTCTGGACGTCTACCTTCCAGTGGCTTTCTTCAAGTTGATTCCCTTGGAGGACCAATGTGAGCGATATGCCATTGGTCTGCCATCACCCTTACAAGAATACTGTCTTTCTAAGCAAGTATCAACAATGCAAGAGCTTATGGACCATGTTGCAATCGCTTACAAGCTTATGAAGGAAAGCTAGAGTTTACTACATAAGAAACTCTAGCAACAAATCAGAATCCTTGACCACAACGAACAACTCTTCGAGAGTCTCGTGAAAGTCAACCTCAAAGGCCTCGTTTGATGCATCAACAACGAGACACATTATTACAAGAAGGCATATGTTTTGGATGCTTTCAATTAGGGCATAATTTCTATAATTGTCCCCTCTGAAACGACAGATTTGCGGAGCTGATGCCTGCTCCGACAGCCGACAAAGCCTTGGGACCACCTCTAGCCAAGCAAGCTAGGCCTGCAATTGGGCTTGTACCTAATATATATGGTATAAATCTTGAAAGTTCAAATGAATTGTGCAAAGCATATGGAAAAACCAACTGTTTGAAAGCCCTAATCTTCTCTGACCGGAAGCTACTGAGAATTTCATCCATTGTGACTTTCTCAAGCAGAGGGACCTTGATTACGATTCGCAAGGTAGAGAACTTGAAGCCGAGTTAGCCATAGGGAAAACTCAGAAGGTGGTACCTCTCATTGGTGCTCTGTAAGTAACCGTCTAAACATACCATGGAAAAGCAAATTTTGACATCATGAAGTCGGGCAATTGCAACGCTCTCTTGGGCATGCCTTGGCATGACAAGAATGATGCGACACTCCAGATCCCGAACCGTACAATTACTTCAATCCAGAGGGACAAGCCATTCATCCTCAAAGTTCAAATGTCCGAATGAAATTTTCTAAGTGCTTGTATTTAGATACTTTTCGAACTTTGTTTGAAATACGATATGGAATCTGTTTGAAATGGAGGTTATTTGTTTTAAACCTGTCTTGTGCCGATTTAAAAATTGCTTGACTTTGGTTTTGATATTGGTTTCAATGATTGGTGATTTACTCCTAGGAGGAGGGGTACGAAAGCGAATTGATACTCATGGACTAGACCCTTATGGTTATTTGTGGGGAGAGTATTGAATGTTTGACAGGTCCTATTTTTTTACTCATGTTGCAAACCTGGATGGTTATTTACGTGTAAGGTGCAACGGAAGTGAATGTTGAACTTTGCTCAAGATGAGTGCTCCGAACTGTGCTCAAGGTTCCTTTCACTTACGGAAGGGAGAGCCTTCCGTTCCTTTAGTGAGAGAGTGCAATGGACACAAACAAAGTGGTGAACATTGTGAATGAAGGTATTGATACTGAGAGATAGAGAGAGAAGAATACGACACTAGAATGTGTTGTCAAAACCCTCCTCCGAAGGCCCCACTCTCTATGGTGAGAGTGGTCAACTATTGATTGCACAAATCTCTACAATGCTTTGGACTTGCCGATGATGTCGACGACAATGAGGACGACGACGAGACAGGCTGAAATCTGAAAATGCTAAGGGCTGAAATCTGCAAATCTTTATCTGCTGAATTCTGACTCTACGTCGATGGCGACAATGCGATGACGACGCGTTGAAAACGCAGATGCTGAAATCTGCGGTTTCCGGGCTGAATCTGCAAACTTCGGTGGATCTGACCGTGCGGCGAGGATCTGCTGCGGGAAGGTGAGATCTGTGAGGTTTGGGGGTTCTACTGCGGAGTCTTGACCTTGAAAATTGAAAACGCTGGTGCTAACTGAGGTTCTGTCGCGATGAATTTGCAAAACACTGAGTTGCTCTGCTGAATCAAAAAAGCTAGGCTAAATTCTGCCTTGCTAATGCAAATCTGCTAACGCTAAGGCTGATCTGGGTCTTCTTTCGCCGGGCTGTTGCAATGCAAAATGTTGGGCTTGTTCTGCTGAAAACGCTAGCTGTGTTGATGCAAAAACGCTAGGGGTCATCTGCTCCAAAAACGCTAGGTGTCCTGTGGGGGTCCTGCTGAGAAGGTGCCTGTTGGACACGCGGTTCCTGCTGCCTCTTCTGCTAGAAAGTGCTAGCGTTAGCTTTACTTATATACTTGCTTACTAAATTTGCCCTACCTAGTTCCCAACAAAAGTCACTTAAAAATAATAAGTGAAAATTGGCTAATACAGGGAAAATAGGTCTATGCACTGTAAAAATGCTCCTAATGGGTTCTGACTGAAATCTGATGGTCATGCTGTGTGCAACCAGAGGATATGCATCTAATGCACCAGCTACATTCAACAGAATGATGGATAGAATCTTCCACTCATATAGAAGCTTTACAGGCGTTTTCTTTGATGACGTCTTAATCTTCTCAGAGACGGAAGACGAACACTATAAGCATCTCGCCTTAGTGTTTGAAGAATTACGCAAACACCAATTATTTGTGAATGCTAAGAAGAGTGAGTTCTTTCTAAAAGAAATCCACTATTTGGGCCATATAGTATCTCACAACCAGGTGAGAATGGACCCTGATAAGATTCAAGCAGTTGTAGAATGGCCTACGCCAACTACAGTACATGATGTACGAAGTTTCCTTGGCCTCTGTTCTTATTATCGGCGTTTCATTCGAGCTTTTTCCGCGATAGCAGGTCCCCTCCATGACCTGACAAAGAAGCGGATTCCATTCCATTGGGGGTCTGGACAAAAACAAGCTTTCGAAAAGCTTAAGTATCTACTCAGTCACGGACCCGTTCTCACCGTCCCTGATCTTCGCAAACCTTTCGAGGTATAATGCGATGCATCTGGAGATTGTGTAGGAGCAGTTTTGAACCAAGAGGGTCACGCGATAGCCTATGAAAGTCGGCGCCTTAAAGATGCAGAGTTGCATGTCTCCATATACGAGAAAGAGCTAATGGCAGTAATTCATGCTCTTTCCATTTGGAAACACTATCTATTAGGAGCTGATTTTATTATCAAGACAGATCATCAAAGTCTTCGCTACTTCCTCACACAAAGAAAGTTATCAGAAAAGCCAACTTTCTTTCAATGTTTCATTTTCAGATTTTACACACTTCTGGAACGAAGAATGCAGTTGCAGATGCTCTCTCCAGGCGTCCAAAGATCAATGCACTAACAACAATTTATCATGAGGAACTAGAATCTCTCAGCGAGATGTATCCTCAAGACCCAGACTTCGCCACAATTTGGGCAGATCTTCAAGTTGGTCACTCAAAGCCACCGTATTCTATCAGGGATAATACACTCTATCGTCAACAAGCAATATGCATAGCTCAGCCCTTACGACAAAAGGTGATGGATGAAGCACATAATTCTCCTTATGCTGGGCATCGGGGAATTGCTTCCACCACTAGTGCCCTCGAAAGGTATTTCTTTTGGCCAACACTCCGTGCGGACATTGAAAAACATGTACGTGAGTGTTTAGTATGCCAAAAAGTGAAATATCACAGACATAAAGTTTATGGCAAGCTTCAGCCGCTCCCTGTGCCTAACACGCCATGGGAAAGTATTGCCATGGATTTTATTACGGATCTTCCTAGATCCAAGAATGGAAATGATGCAATCTGGACTATAGTAGACAGGTTCAGTAAGCAAGCACATTTTCTTCCAGTAAAAAAGACGATCAAAGCTGATCACATGGCTAGAATATTTCTAGCTCAGATTTTTAAACACCATGGATTGCCAAAGACTATTGTCAGCGATAGAGATCCCCGCATGACTAGTCTAGTTTGGCAGGCATTGTTTGAAAACTTGGGAACTAAGCTTGATTTTTCATCAGCTTATCATCCTCAAACAGATGGTCAAAGCGAAATCGCTAATGCCACTGTTTTAGATCTCCTCAAGTGCTATGTTTCGGAACGACAATCCCAATGGGAACAGTACTTACCAATAGTTGAGTTTGCGTATAATAATACCATACATTCCTCAACTGGTAAAGCCCCTTTCGAAATTATTTATGGGAAGCCACTCTTACTTCCTATTATGGTGACCAAAGAAAACATCTTCGCCGCAGATGAATTTGTGCGCAATCTTGATATTGCCCATCAACAAGTAAAGCAAGCGATTCTTCGTACTCAAGAGCAACAGAAGAGAAAAGCAGACAAGCACAGAAGAAATCTCAATCTTGAAAAAGGACAATATGTCTTGCTTCGGTTTGAGAAAGCTAGATTGAAAAAGCGGATCGGCAAAGGGAAATTTGTCAAACTTTCCCATAGATTTTACGGCCCTTTCAAAATTACAGATAAAGTCAATGATGTGACTTTCAGATTGGATTTGCCTTCTAATTGGCACATCCACAATGCTTTTCATGTCAGTCTCCTCCGACCATATGTTGGACCTCCTCCAGTGGCACCCGTACAAGAAGATCCTCCAGAAGTCGAAGAGACTGAGGAAATCCTTCAACCTGAACAGATAATACACCACTCGGAGAGACAACTCAAGTCGGGGAGTCTACATCGAAAGTATTTAGTCAAGTTCAAGAATTACACTCCTTTAGATGCAAAGTGGATGACTGAGTCCGATCTCAAGGACTACCTTGACATCTTGCACAGTTATGTTGACGCTCTACAGTTGAGGTCAAGTTGAGGTCAACTGTGTAGAACCAAGAGGGATGTAACTAAGTCAGACTTTGTAAATAATTAATTTATTTACGAGAAAAGAATTATCTAATTAGTTGTGTGCACACCAGAATAGACCTAGCAGTTCTAAGGCCTCAGGTGAGCCTAAATGCGGGCTAGAACACCTCAGAGGGACCTTAGCAGAAATTACCCTGAAGCCCTAGTGATTGGGAAAATCGGGTCTTCAGAAAGGGGTAAGCAGTAGCCTCAAATTTTAGGCTCAGGAAAAATACGCGCGACAGTACAAGCACATGAATGAGATGGGGTCCTTAGAACAGTGACCCTAAGGCTAATAAAGCTAATAAAGCCTTAGGGTAAGTTTCGTGAAATTAAATTTTACGGTCCGTGCCCGGGCGGGCGGCCGGACAAGTGTGAACAGGTAAAGGCGGTGCAGTGCCCGTGCGGCATTGCGCCGGCAGACCTTTGGTGTTCTCATAAAAGAATCATTGGTAGCAGTTGTTAGTTAGTTGCACATTTTTTTTTATGAGCTAGAAGTTTTTAAAGTCAAAAGTTAAATGGTTTTTAAGTTTTTAAAGTAAGTGTGTCAAGTGGCACACTTACCAATGCAAACTAACTCTCTCTTACTCTCACTCTTACCCTCTCTCTCTTTCTAGCGCCCCCTCTCCCTGATGGCTATTTAGGAGCCCCCCCTCCCCCATTTTCAGTGCTGGCAGTGCACCTACCCCCCCTAATGTGAGCGTGCTCTACGCGGTGAAGCCCTCCATTGAAGCTTGAGAGCAGCCCCTTGCGACATATGTGGTAGCCTTGTGCTCCCATTGTCAAGAACAAGGGATCTCACAGTCATAGACACCTTCTGGTGAAGTTTCATCGCGAGAAGCTGCCGTAGACGCTCTCTTAGCAGAGTGCGGCTGCTGAAATTCTCTGTTTTCAGCCCCTAATCACCTCGATTAGGGCTGTTTTCAGCAGATCAGCCATAGAAATTCTCTTCTCTCTCCTTATCCTAAGTCTACATCAAGTTTGGCGCGATTCCATCGCGAAGAAGACCTCTGTTTCGGCGTAGGGGTGTGCGCAGGTAAGAATTTCAGGTTATGTGTAGAAAATTACAGCAAGCATGTGCGTGTGCATTTTGCTTGTTTCTCTTTTGTGTTCGATGCATGAATGAATGAGCATGAAGGCAACCCATAACGGAAGATGGACTCTCCTCTGTGAGAGCTTCCGATGAGATGTTTCGGAAGATAGACTCTCTTTTCGAGAGCTTCCAACTAGTCTCGCAGAAGAGGGGAAATCCCCTAAGCAGTAAGAAAGTGGAAACACTTTCTTAGTCAGTAGTCAGAACAGAACAGAAGAAAGAATAGAGGACGGGCGTATGCCCCGTTCCTGTGCTTGTAAAGATTCTCCCTTAGTAATAAAGATATTCTCTTTATGGGGGGGGACCAGCCCATCTTCTGGTCTCCAATGAAGTGTCAAGTTTTCTCGCTCCATCTAATTCTCTTGAGTATTTGAAGTGCAATTAAACGTCAGTTTACGCTTCCGTATTTTTGTGACAGCGCCATAAGAAGGCAATCAATAAACATCGACGCGACTTGCAGCGGAAGGAAGAAGATTGGGTGCTCTTACAGTTTAAGAAGGCACGCCTGAGGAAACGAAAGGGAAAGGAGCGGCTTTTTCCAAAGCTAAGTAGGCGATATTATGGCCCTTTCTAGATTCAAGAGAAAGTAAAAAATGTATCCTTGAGATTGAAGTTCCCTGATGCTTGGAAGAGAACCCACTCAGAAACCAAGCTCGTATTCGTTTTTATAAGGGAGGTTCAATGTCCTTCAATCTACATATTGCTCGAACGCCTATAAATAAACATTAAGATCATCTTTCTTCCAGATTGAAGAAGCAATTTTCACGTCATTTGTTCGCTCGCCATGTCTGGATTTGTGTAGGTGTGATTCGTGATTCGTGTGTCTGGATCCTTCTCGCCTGACTTGGTTCTATGTTTACTGTAATGATCAGTGTCAACATCCCACCTATCACTATATTGATCATCTATCTCGATCATTGTGTCCGCATCATTCTTCCTATCAAACTTCCGATGTGCTATTTTCCAAATTCGTCTACTACCATCACTACCATCTATCTGATCCTTTCCTTCGCCCTATGCGGCCTTTGTGAGCGAGAGCGTCTCTAAACCCTCGCTGATGGTCTTTTCCTTGACTGAGCAAAGCGTTGAGAGAACCCAAGTCCATCATCATCCCTCTGGTCATGGTTGAAATCCATCTCCTCATTCTCAAAATCAGGTCTGCTGTCACAAGACGAGCACCACGTGCCAACAAAAAAGAACAGACTGAACACACTTTTAGCAATTCAATAACAACTGAACTGAGAGAGAGATCACGCGACACGGAGTGGCGAATTTCCACCCCAAAGAGTATTGGCCCCAAACCTTGGCGCCCCTTTCGGTATTTCTTTATATTGCATAAACACAGTACAAGCCGGTACTCCAGACTCTGCACCTTCTCCAGGAAGCATGCCAGAGAATGAGCCCATGGCCTCATATTTAAAGGCCCTAGGCCCCAAAAGCATTTCACATGAAAAGCCTTCAAACTCAAAAGCTTCTGGTCCAAAAGCAATGCCAAAAAGCTGCCAACGTAAATCACGGAATTCCGTACAACTGCCACGTCAACAGTCAGCGCAAAACGCGAAAATCCCTTCAGCGCCACATCATCATGTCAGCGAAAAATCCGGAGTGTCCGTACAACTGCCACGTCATCAGCTTTTGCGTAATTCTTGGTGTGTGAATGGGTCCTGCTTTTTTAATCCTTTATGTCACTTGGGCCCCATCGAACAGGGTCCCCATAAGTTGGTAGGACTTCTTCTTCTTCTGTTGTTGCTTACTCTTCTTAGGGTTTAGGCCCCTCGGCCGTGATCTGCACGTTGGCTCCATTCTTCAGTGCTCGACACGTCAGCAGTTTGTGACATTCGCCATTAGAACTTGGCTCCGACTCTTTAGCGACGGTGCTAATATGATCCTATTTCTCCGCATCCTAATCTTTTGGGCAGCATTGCGAATGTCTGATAACTCCAAATTCCAATTGGCAGATAGGTTCCTTGTCAAGAGCTTGAGCTCACCACCGTGATCGCCAAAATGGACAAAGACACGAATTGAACAAGAGAACTGGAACTGGTATATTCATATATTGAAGAAGAGTACGATTGACCCAGAATAAAGATACAATAGAGCTCAATGATACTAGGAACAGCAGCTCGATGATTACAAGGACTCGCTCTAGTCTACGGAATAACAGCCTATAAAATGAAGTAGAGGGTCCAATTTATAGGTACCTGGACTGGACTCTAACGGACTGTGTACTATACAGTTACTGCGGTAATTATAGCCAGTAACTGCCACATCGGACTAATGAACCTGACTATAGAACCAGCGCCCAATAAAGGTATGTTCCCACCATCTACGAGAGAGTACATAATGTCTATCTGAGTTATGCTAATGATACTCCAGAGGCATGACAATGTTGGGGATATGTCATAGCCACATGGTTTCATTCTAGGTTGCATCATCGCCCTACATATGCATGTTTTTGCCCATCTATTGCTTTATGCTGATGTGGAATATCTTTAGCTGATGTGGCTTTTTTGTTGCGTCATATTTTTTGGTGATGTGGCAGTTTACTGAGCATGAGTCGGCCCTAAACTTGCCCCTCCCTATTTTTTTTAAACTCTAGGTCGCTTTTCTGGTATTTAGGAACCCCCTCATACTCATTCTTAAATATCCATTTGTATGAGCACTCTTTTGAGTTATAAAGTTATTGATCCTAAATCATTCTTTCCCATTCTCTCCCACCTATATTGTGTTTGTCTCCTCTTGGCAGGCGCCAGAAAGCCTGCAAGCATTCAGTTTTAGTTCCCTCCCATAGACGATGGTTTTTAGCCCGTTAGGCATTGGATCTAGATGAAGACAACCCAAGAGGTGTCTATAGCCATGGGAGTTACTTGATGCATTAGATAGGAGGGCTTTGGAGTCGGATAAGAGCATGGACAGCCGATGCTAAATAGCCGAGTGGTTAATTCTACATCGAAGTTACATCATGTGTGGATCCACCTCTTCTACTCTTCATTAATTACGAGTGGTCGCTTGAACACTATTACATAGTCCCAATGGCATTGGACCAGCAAAAGCGGTTCAATGAGGGAAGAAAGTTGGGCTTTAAAGCCTTAATCAGTTCTTCCAACAACAAGAATCAGAAGGGTAAGAAGAAAAGCAACAACAAAAAGACAAATGTTAAGAAGGAAGCTTTGAAAGCGGAGCAGCATTGCAACAATTGGAGCGAGAGTCGTTATCAATGGAAGTGCCCAAAACGGGTTGGAGAGTCTTCTTGTTCTTCTGCCGCATTATAGGCCCTTGAATTTGTCCATCTAGAAATGGAGATAATACCTTCTGAGACTCTCCAACTAACATCGGAGGTTCAAACAGTTATTGCACTATAAGACTCTCGAGATTGGATCATTGATTGTGGTGCTTCACAGCACATGACACCTTCGAAGACTCGGTTATACAACATGCAACGACACTGTGGTTTCATCTTCATTCGCGACGAATAGGTGATACCTATTCACAGCGAGGGCACCATGGAGCTGACCCCAAGCAGATATATTTCTACAAGGTATTTTATGTTCCGAAGTTGCGCTTCCATCTTATGTCAATGCATGAGGTGTACAAGTTGGGCATGGAGGTGGTCTTTAGAGGAGACTTGTTTGCTTTATTGGGATCGCGACTCCGGTAAGAACATCAAAGGGGGCAGACCGATGGAGTGTGGCCTCTACAAGCTTCGAGCTCTCTCCTCAGTTATTACAGGCTCTCTTGCAATTGATCTTTGGCATTTTCGGTTTGTCCAATTGAATATTGATGCTCTCAATCATGTTTTTCATAATCAGATGATAGAAGGCTTACTAGGTGTTAGGAGTAAGCTAGGACTTCGTGGGAAGTAGCAAAGAGATACTATTCCAAAGCACTTTACACACAGAGCTACTATGGTTTTGAAATTGGTTCACACCGAACTTTGTGGACCTATGCAAACTCAAGCAAAAGCCCCCCAAGTCTTATTTGGAGCACGCTTTATCACTCTTGCGATATTTGAAGCAATCACAATCGTTTGGCATTCTATATGCACCTAGAGAAATAGACTCTTCGAGGATGGAGTGATTCCAAATGGAGTGTAGATCCAATGGACAACGTGACTCCAAGTTACACCTTTTCTTTTGGCTCACGAGCAACTTCATGGAGAAGAAAAAAGGAGCCCACAGTTGCCTTATCTTCGGGCATCGTGCTGTGTATAGTGCTATATGTGAGGTTGTTTGCTTGCGAACATTGCTTTCGGAGATTGGTTTTCCACAGCAGACAACCACAACTGATTCCGACAACTAGAGTTGCATCGCTATTGCAAGTAACCCGGTGTTTCATGCTCAAGCCAAGCATATAAGAAACACTATCAGTTTTTGGCGAGAAGACCCTTGATGGCACTATACGTCTTTGAGTATTGTTCTACGCCAGATAATTCTACTATCCTACTGATATATTCACCAAACCTCTACATTGCCCCTTCATGCCAGCTCAATTGGACTGGTTCCCAGTCTAGGAGCTGAGAGGGATGTTAAATTCCAGTCTTTGTCCGGGGATGGCTCTAGTATCTCCTAGGAGCAGACTAGGGAGTGAGGGATGTTTTGTGGTTGTGTCCGAAAGTACTTCAGATAGCCTACCTGTTTCGACGGTGCGAACCATGTATGTAGGGAAGCTGAGCACTGTAGGACTTGCAGGACAGCACACGGGAGCACCACGGGCAGCATCTTAGAATGACAGCACACGGCTCAATACGCAAGGTTCCTCTCTCTCTCTCTCTCTCTCTCTCTCTCTCTCTCGCACACACACACACACCTTACCGAGTTACAGGTGATAACGAGGGAGAAGGGGACATAAAGGAGCTTCTCTCCTCGTCGAATGTTGGTTTTTGCAACCAGCCCACGACCACCTGACTCAACTGGCTGCAGCGTGAGTTTCTGGGGAGGAAGACGCTGAGATGTGAGCCACTCTTGGAAGAATTTTGAGCCCTTGGGCGTGTATGCATCACATCCCCAGTCCACCGCCAGCTTGTTGGCATCCGCGCTCTTGCTCTTACTTGCGCTGCTGCTGCACACAACTGGCCGAGCGGCATGTAGCGAGCCAGAGGTGTAGCTCGCCATATCCATTGCGAGTCACTTTTAATTCAACATGAAATGGAATTAAGGTGCAGCAAAGCACATATATCTAAAACTCTAGTGCAATATTGTGTGGATTGTGTGTGTGTGTGTGTGTGTGTGTGTGTGAGAGAGAGAGAGAGAGAGAGAGAGAGAGAGATTGTGTTAGTGTGTGTGTGTGTGTGTGTGTGTGTGTGTGTGTGAGAGAGAGAGAGAGAGAGAGAGATTGCGTGTGTGTGTGTGTGTGTGTGTGTGTGTGAGAGAGAGAGAGAGAGAGATTGCGTGTGTGTGTGTGTGTGAGAGAGAGAGAGAGAGAATGTGAGTTGTTGTTTTTAGACTTATATTTATACACAAAAGAACATAACAGTTCAAAAGATAGTTTGCTTTAAACAAAAAACAATGATTAACACAAAAACAACTAGTATTTGATTCATTTTTTTATATCATAGTGAGAATGAAGTATTATTCTAATGTTTTGTATATAAGATAATCAAGAACAACTTATTCTGAAGTGAAAGATGCCAGGTTCGATAGTGATGGACAGCAGTTAAGCTAAAAAGATCCTAAGTAAAGATAAAGTCCTCACTTGCATCCATATAAACAAAACAACAAATTTGTTAGCTTTGAATCATATTACAAGTGTCAGTGAACCTATCAGTTATTATCAATGTCCTACTTAAAATCTTTTTAACTCATACCTACCATCCATGTAATGTTTAATATCAGCAAGTATCCATTCTCAGAACAATAATCCACGTATGAAAGTGACATGTGTGTGTATGTGTGTGTGTGTGTGTGTGTGTGTGAGAGAGAGAGAGAGAGAGAGCATATTCCCCTCCTATTTTATTTTCCAAAATCATAGGGACACATTCTCTCTCTCTCTCTCTCTCTCTCTCTCTCTCTCTCTCTCTCTCTCTCTCGTGTTCAGCCTGGTAGTAGCTTGTAGTGTTAGCTTGGCAACCATAACAACACCTCTAAGAGCAAAAAAGCATGTCGTGGTATGCGAAGACTGCACAACTAGAAAACCAGGAGCAAAAGACAGAACAGGGAGGAGGGAGGGACAATGCAAAGGCTGCACAAGAGGACCACATGCACGAGAAAGGGAATCTCTTGAGTGTAATGGCGCCTTGGGAACCTCTTAAGAAAGGGAAGGGCTTTATCCATATGCAAAGGGAAGGCCTTTCTCCATATGCCTTCACCTTGAAGTATGTGGCTTCAAAGACTTCACGAAGAATTGTTGGTCACGGGATATTCGAGAAAAGTGTAGTGCTTGGTGAGCCGGGACGGAGGCAAAGGCTATGGCAAGTGAAGGGCTGTGACAAGATGGGGTTATGGCAACCAAGGACTATGGCATGCAAAAGGCGATAGGATGGACTTGCAAAGACAAGGAGGTAAGCAAGCAAGGCCGAGGGTGAGACAACTACTAATTCCAACTAATACAAGGAATCTTTCAAGGATCTTTCAAGTAATGGAATTTTTTAAAAGCATTCCAAATTTTCCCTCCCAGTAAATAGCATTTGGAAAATGCATAAGCCTTTGTCTTAGTGGAGAAAACGACTTGAGATGATACAAAACAATAGGATGTCTTTAAAATGTTGGCTTTTTCTATGGTGTTGCTCTGTAGTTCTTCCAGTTGGATCTTTTCTGGCAAGGTGATATGTGGCATCCTCTCTTTGTTGCATTTGTGGTGCATCTATTAGAATGGTTCCTCACCTATTATGGAATTGCACTGCCTCTCACACTTTGCTCGATCATATAGCATAGCTTCTTTGAGCTCGTTTTCCTTCTATGTCTTATGGAAAACATTTTCGTCTGTTTGGCATTATCCCTCTTGCTCTCATACAGTATAGACCTTTCTTTGATTGGCTTTGGTATTGGGGGGCCATGTGGACGATTTGACAATCGAGAAATCGGTTTGTTTTTTGTGAGTTGTTGACTCGTAGCTTTTTTTTTCAGACAATTTTTGCATCATTCTCTTTATTATTGTGTGTCTCTCCAAGAGATTGACCAATCATTGTATGCTCTTTTCTCATATGTGTTTTGACTATGCCTTTGTTTGCTATGAACTTGGGCATTTCTTGTATATGATATACTCTATGGGTTTTCCTCATTTTGAGGTTTCCCACTAGTAATTCAAAAATGGTTTACCAAAAAACGTGTGTGTGTGTGTGTGTGTGTGTGAGAGAGAGAGAGAGAGAGAGAGAGACAGAGAGAGAGAGAGAGAATCCACAAAAGAGAAACAGATATATGTGCAAAGCATGCAATATTCTTCTTGCACTTTAAATGGGCTTGCAATACATAAATAGCAAAAAATTTGCTTTGTCATGCCAAGGGTAGGACTAGGAGGGCACAGCCTTGGCAAAGTGCCGGACACACTTGTAGTATAGGGGTCTTTATATAGCTAAGAGCCAGAGGGCCAGGGGCTCATATATGGGACGGTTGGGTGGTTATTCGCAAGTCTGTCTCCCCTCTGTCTTACACTGGTATCAGAGCTCGGGGGAGGGGGGAGCTATGGAGGAGGGGGGAAAGCATTGCATGGAAAAATGCATGCTGCTCTCTCTCTCTCTCTCTCTCTCTCTCTCTCTCTCTCTCTCTCTCTCTCTCTCTCTCTCTCTCTCTCTCTGTGTGTGTGTGTGTGTGTGTGTGTGTGTGTGTGTGTGTGTGTGTGTGTGTGGGCAGGCTTGGGCCGTGAAGGAAGGTCGTGGGCATGATGGCTTAGCAGGCCGAAGATGAAGAAGACAAAACCACGTGGGCAAAGCCTCTTAGCAGAGAAGGCAACCTGTCGACCATGCACCAAATCGAGCGCTATCTAGCTCTATGAGCTCGCATTGCTGAGGAAAAGACAACTTGAACTGCATCGAGCCTCCATCTCTTTGTGCAAGCGGCAGCCATCATCGACTGGTGAAGCTTTAATTTTTTTTAAGTTTCTTTTCTCACATTCGCCACCCAAGGCAATTTAGGGTAATGCAAGTTTAAGGGAGGGTACCCACAGTCGGCGGTCCCCCCACCCTCTTTTTGCCTGATCGACAAAGCAAAGGCGAGGCAAGCCTCCATAGTCGAGGCAATGATAGCATATGCACCAAGGCCAACCCTTGATTTTCTGAAATTTCAAAAAAAAATCTAATGAAAAATTAGAGTACAGTACATGTTTTTAAGAAGTTGAGGTTCGGATTCTTACTAAATTACCAACGCCTATGAGCATTTGGAAAATTCGAGTTGCGGGTTTGAATTGTAGAAAACCAAAATTTTGAAGCCTTGGGTATTGTGTGCCTCATGATCAACGGCCGACAGTCATGGTTACAAGCAACCATTCAAGTTCAAGCAAAACCTCACGCATGGCTACAGCAAGGCCATGCAAGGGTGATGAAGATCATCATCTCGACCGCATGCACTGTTCATGCAAGGATGCGAGCAACGGGCAACGTTGTCCGACAACAGATTTATCGATTCCCTCTTGATTGAAATTCATTTGATTATTATGATGGCAAGGCCAGTTCGCACAAGTACTTCATGAGAAACAAGCAAGACTTGTGACAAAGAACCGCGATGGCACCAAATGATCCTAAGAATCCATGCAAGGCATTCATTATGTTTGGATTAAGGAGCAAGACTCCGTCTATCGTTGTTAAAGACAAACCTCCTCTCGAATCGGGATGGGCTCCAAGATTGGGATGATTGTTAGGATCAAAGCGAGTTTCTCTGACGTTTTTCAACATGTCTCACGAAAACAAGGTAACTTCTTTCCAATATTTTATTAGTTGATTACACTCTTAGCTGATGTAGGTAGGCAAGGTTGCCTAGCAAAAAAAGCATGTCAAGCATGGCATGTGACTTGTACTACACAGATACTCGGCAAGGCTGATCATTAATTACAATTCTAAGAGGCATCGGCAGACATCTTTCTTTTCTAGTTCAGAGTTTTGGGACATGGCTCCTAGATGAGTTTACTAAGCCTGATGCAGTAAAAAACGGTCATGCTCAACTCATTGTCGGCAAGACAAATCCAATAGGATTCCAAGGTTAAATGCAAGCAGTATTGGACAGGTATGGTTTGTTTATGCAATTACTGTCAATATTTTCATGCTTCTAGTGTGGCATCATGCTCGACAAGGTCGAAAATTGTTGGGATTAATTTCCTCTTAACTCTGTTTAATATGACAATGCCATAAGATGCACCACGATACATCAATTTGAACTTGAGAGCAAGGCTCTGTATGGGGATTCTCAAGAACCAGCTTGTGTATTACGTCGGCCAAATCTCTTTGGTATGTCCTCTTTGTGCTATCAAGAGGAGGGGAAAAGCATGGCTTCCAAGAGCACGGCTCCATGCATTGGATGAATTATCACTCTAAAGCCATTACAGTTGCCAAAGTGCAAGCAAAATAAGAGCACAAAGTACATTTAAAGCACAATCACGTCACCGGATGCTCCGACTTCTGATTCTAGGGGTAGCGGTTACAAAAATTGGTAAGTACCTTGAATTTTTGCAAGATCCGGCAATGCTAATTTGACAAGTGATTGTTGCTTCGATCATGCGAAGTTTGGCAATTAGATTGCATTTGATAGCTAAGATTCAAGAGCTATCTCTTGTAATTGGGCACTCTCATACTTCTAAATAAGCTGCATGATTCCACAAGGCCATTCCTCTAGGAAAGATCAACAGTGTCAATTCTTTTTTGCTTTGACAATTGTGTGTCACACAGAGCACATGTTAGTTAAGGGCACCCAAGTTCCATTCTTTTCATCTTCTAGATGCACTTATGCAAAGCAAGGCTTCACTTTAGGGCATTTGGCTTAGTTCCGTGCCACAATATTATCCATTGATTTAGGATCAAGCATAATGGCACACACATTTGGCAATAAGAGGATATAAGTTCACAATTATGGTTTGCAATGAACAACTGTGATGTATCCATGCCTGTACACAGTGTGCATGGCACATGTGGCATATGCTCACATTGTGGAGACTGACAGTGAAGCCAATGACTTATAGCATTATTTTTCTCTATGCATGCATGGCATGCCAGTATTGTGTGCTCATTTCATAAAGCATAGTTTATGCTTCCGCTATAGCATCAACTACTCTGTTTAGAAAGAGTTGAGGTTGGTATCATTGCTTCTGATTGTTGTATATGATTACAGTGATGAGCAATTTCTATGCACAAGGTGCTAGCAATACAGATGATGTTTTCTATGGGTAGCAAGTAGGATGGCCTTGCTATCAAACATATAATTCATAGGACGACATGAATAAATTAAGAGAGCCTCTCAGTAGAGGTAAATTTTGTTTCTAACAACTTTCTTTGGGATGTTAGGAATCACTCTCTTCTGTCCGTGGAGAGATATGATTATTTTGAGATTCAGTTGTGAATAATATTCCAACTTGAGAAGAGATGTTGCTTAGTTCTAGCACTGATTATGTCTCTAGGAGTGGTATTTTCAGGGGCATGACTCAGTAAATACACAATCACTTCATTGTTGTTGAAAGTCATAGTTTGATCTCATTACACTTGTTCTTTCAAGGAAAGAAGTCCGCAATATGCCTAGGGGTAGTGGACAAGTACAACTTCCAAAGTTGGATTCAATCACTATATAGGCATGGCAGATTGTGTTGGTCACGGTTGGCTGCTAATTTGAGCAGTTTCCATGCAGAGTCTAACTAAGGGCTTTGACAATGTAAATTATAGCCAAGGGGTTTGGATTGCAAAGGCAATACCCAGGGTTAGTAGTGTAACACTGCTTGATTTTCACTAATCTTTCAATTAGTGTTCCTAGGCCTTTGTCGGCGAGAAATTTGGGCATGTGCATTTGGCTACATGTAAGTGAATGCTATGTTCAACCTCCAGATGCACATCTAATTTGGTTTTATTTCATTTTTGAACATGGTTTTATTTATTTTTCCAAGAAGGATGTATAAGCTTCTATGTTTTTGTCCATTTTGCTCTTCATAGACATGACAAGGTCATGTAGGAGCAAAGTATTTTGAGCCGTAGTGTCCAAATTACATTCCTGCATTATGCAATTATGGACCTACATGTAGGGTTTGGTTTGGCACATGTTGTTGCATGGGACACAACATGGTCTAGAAACTCAAGGAGTTCAATTTAGCCAGTGTGGAGTAAGGATAACGAGGGTCTCTCTCACTCCTGTCACTGAGTGTTTACAGTTACCTTCAAACACAAGTACTTCTCATACTTGATGGATGTCCTTTTTCAGGTCATTCTTATTTGAGACATATTCCACATGTAGAGAATATGAGTCTTTGGGATTAACATTGGTGCCCGCTATTTTAATTATGTGTCGCGAGACAAAGTTCCCAGGTACTGGTCAAAACCGTTTATTATACCATTTTGAGCACGTCATATTAGGAATAATTTCAATGGCCATAAATTGTCGCATACCTAGTAAGACTTGTTAAGTTTACAAGTGTTGTTAAACAACTTCAACGGATGGTTGTTTATACATGTAGTTAAGTTATGATGTGACGTTCTATTCATGAACATGTTGTATTGTTGGCACCTAGATGTGATTAATTTCACATTCTATTATGGTACAACTAAGCTGCCACGATTTTCACGTAGTTGGGGGGAAAGCATTTAGTTCTTTCCCACTAGATTGTGAGCATAACATTAGCCATAAGCATTGGCAAGTACAATTATGAATATGCAGGTTCGTATCTATTTTTGGTAAATGCATGCACACTAGGTGTTATGGACCCTAGTGCTTAACAAAGACTGATTTGGAGCGGCATGCACATTCATGATATTAGTAGCTTCTACAAAATTTCACACTCTATGTGTGTTACCATATGCATGTGGTAGTGATGTGTGTGAACACACTAGGACTGTCGGGGCATTTTTTCCCTCTTTAGGAGTTTTTTTTCCCCCGTGCATTGTATATACGCCCATCACTCTAGGGATATCTATCTTTCCATTGCACACTAAGTAACACACTCACTATTGTGTGCCTTGAGCTTCCTTCGTCTTCTCCAAGCTGTGTGAGTTTCTCTACAACCCTAATTCCAACAATTGGTATCAAAGTAGGTTACATCCTCCCTGGCTTAGTCGCCAGCTGCTCCAGCACACACCTGCTCACTTTCTCCGATTACAGTGAGGTTTGGCGAGCGTTCGCAAGTCGACAAATATTTCGGGAGAGCTCATATAGTTCAGTCTGCTCAGATTTCTGATTCGGGCTCATTTCGGCCTCTGTTTCCACTATAGGCAGGTCTGCACATGCAATTTTGTCATTTTGTGCAAATTTTTGTCAGTGCCGTTTTTTGCATAACAGGTGCCTTATAGTCTTCTATGGTTTATGCTATATAGCACGTGTTGTTCCCGCTCCATTTCTCCTATTTTCGGGCAGTTTTCACATCAGGTGCAACATTTACCATGGCCGACAACAACACAGATGTCTTCAAGATGTTTGTTGCCGAGGACAGGTTGGATGGGGACAATTACCCTATGTGGGCTTATATGATGCAACACGTTCTTGTGTCAAAGGGCGTCTAGAATATTGTGTAGGGCATTGATGTACGTCCTGGTTTTGAGGATGTAGGCGATGTTGAGGATGTTGCAGGTCTTGCTGTCAGGATTGCTGCTATTATAGTTGTTTTGCCTATGGCAGAACAAGCTAGTTAGGATGTAAAGGATGCACAGGCTCATGCATTGATTGTGTTGTCTGTGAAGCGCACCATTGTTCCTAACATCCGTTCAGCAAAATCTGCAAAACAGGCTTGGGATATTTTGGCTGGTCTTTATGCAAGTAGCAATGAGGCTAAAATTTCTTTGCTGCGTAAAGAGCTGGAGTCGAAGATTATGCATGAGGAAGATGATATGGACACTTTCCTTGCTAGTGTCACGGATATCAATGAGCAACCTATTTCTGCAGGTGAAGTCATTTCAGACAGTTCCCTTGTGCAGACTATTCTTGATGCCTTACGAGATTCTTACCAGACTTTTGCTAGTACTTGGAGACTTATGACCCAAGGAAATCCAAAAGTTGTTAAGTTTGATGCATTATACACATTGCTGTTGCAAGATTCACTTTCTAGAAAAATAGGACTAGACAGCGTGCAGTTGAACGGGCTTTTATTGCTTCTCAAAGAAAGGGTGGTAACAACAATGCAGCCACTTCTTATGGTTCTACTGCGAGTGGCAAAACTTCTATTCATAATGCTTCTGCTGGCAATAATTTGTCTGGAAATTTTGGTGATAAGGGCAAAAAGAAAATGCGTTGCCATTATTGTAAAGCTAATGATCACTTGATCAAGTCGTGTCCTAAGTTGAAGGCCAAAGAGGCTAAGAAGAAAGAGGGTGGTTCCACTGCAAATGCTGGTTTCACTACAAATGCAGCCTTTGTTGAGTCTTCTGTGAAAGGAGACTGTGTTGTTGATGTTGATGCAGAATGGGCTTTTAGCGCAGAGTGCACTTACAATCCTGCTATCCATGATGCATGCTTGTCAGTTGCTGCAGATTCACATGTGTGGTATTTCGACAGTGGTGCTACAAAGCACATTACCTCACACGTGAATTGTTCACCTCTCTCGAGTCTGTCCCTCATGGTAATTCAGTCACTTGTGCCAACAATGCCTCTTAGCCGGTTCAGGGAGTTAAAAAGATTGTGCTTACTGCTACAAATGGCAGTTCCTTCACACTTGTTGATGCACTTTATGTACCTGGGATCAAGAAAAATTTATTGTCTGTATCCGCACTTGCTAGACTTGGACTTGTAGTCAAATTTGTGGATGACAGACGTATAGTTCATGATCTCAATTTTGGTGATGAAATTGTTGCATCTGGCCTTTTGTGCCGTGGGCTGTATAAGCTCACTTTGTATGACAAGTGTGGACAAAATTTTGCAAATGCTGTTGCAGATTCAAGGGCTATTTCAGATGCAAAACTTTGGCATGGACGTTTTGGTCATCTGAATTTTGCCAATTTGTTGTATTTGTAGAAATCTAATATTGTTGCTTCTTTGCCGCCTCTTGAAGCACCTGTCAAACATGTTTGTGAAGGCTGTATTTTGGGTAAGATGCAGTGTTCGAAGTTTCCAAAGGATGGTTCAGTTAGGGCCACATGCAGGTTGCAGCTTGTGCATAGTGACGTTTGTGGGCCCATGCAAACTCTGTCCTTCGACAATTACCTTTACTTCGTGACTTTCATTGATGATTACTCTAGGCATGCATGAGTATTTCCGCTTAAAGCGAAGTCCAAAGTTTTTATGTGCTTCAAACAATTCTTGGCTATGACTGAAAATGTCTTGAAATGTACTATGGGCACCCTCCATTCCGAACGAGGGGGGGAGAATATGTCTCATGAATTCAATGCATTTGTGGCTAGTCGTGGGATAAAACAGGAAAAACAGGTCACTTACGGAAATGGCACGATGTATGGTCATAAGTCAAGCTTTACCACATTCTTTTTGGCTTGAGGCCATCATGTGTGCCACTTATGTACTAAACAGGTGTGCTACAAAAGCTTTGCAGTCTATTACCCCATATGAATCATGCATGATAAAAAGCCTTCTATTGAGCACATGCGTGTTTTTGGTTGTTTGGCATATGCTTTGGTGCCACAAATACAACGCAGAAAATTGGATGATAATGCTGCCAAATGTATTTTTGCTGGTTATAATGCTGAAAGCAAAGGTTACAAGTTGTATCATCCGCAAACAAAACATATTCTGGTTTCACGGGATGTAGTGTTTGTGGAAGATTCTGTTCAGCCCTTGCTGTCATGTACTAGAGACAACAATGTAAGCTCACAGGACATTTATGACACTTTCTTGTCTCTTTTCGGTGGTGGAAATACGAATGTAAGTTCCAATGAGGCAAATGTACAGCCTATGGGGGTTTCTGAAAATGTTACAGATCAGCCTATTTTCTGAAAATGTCGTAGATCAGCCTATTATTGATGCAGATGTACATGATGTACTTGATGAGGAAAGGGCTGAAAATGAGCAGGCTAGAGGTATGCCAAAATGGCTG
The DNA here is from genome assembly GCF_014529385.1 of Adiantum capillus-veneris. NCBI lineage: Eukaryota > Viridiplantae > Streptophyta > Polypodiopsida > Polypodiales > Pteridaceae > Adiantum > Adiantum capillus-veneris. The sequence goes on from NC_140943.1 coordinate 31,112,303, forward strand.
GTGCACACTTTGCATGACAGTAAATTGGATGCACCTTTGTCTAGTCGTACTCGTTCAGGCTCTCGCCATGCATCTTATGCATCAGATTGTTATGCTTTGGCTGTGTCTAGCTTACATGATGTTGAGGAGCCTCTGTCTTTTGATGAAGCACAGAATTCAAAAAATTGGATGGCTGCCATGCAAGCAGAATATGATGCACTTATAGAAAATGACACATGGACTTTATGTGATTTGCCTCCTGGCAAAAAGGCCATTGGTACGAAGTGGGTTTACAAGTTGAAACGCAAGTCGGATGGTGAGATCGATTGCCATAAGGCTCGACTTGTTGCAAAGGGTTATGCACAACAAAAAGGCATAGATTATAAAGAGACTTTTGCTCCCACTTGTCGTATGACTACTGTGCATTTTCTATGTGCATTGGCAGCTCATGTTGGTTGGGATGTACATCAATTCAGACATTGTTACTGCTTTCTTGAATGGTGACATATTTGAGGAAGTTTATGTAACACAACCTCGCGGTTTTGTCATAAAAGGACAAGAGGACAAAGTGTGTAGATGTAAGGAGGCTTTGTATGGGTTGAAGCAATCTCCTCGTGCTTGGTATGAGAAAGCTGACACTCATTTGGTCAAACGAGGCTTTCATAATAGTCCTACAGAAAGCACATTGTATGTAAAGCGTGAGGGTGATGTACTTCTCATTGTGGATCTTTATGCCGATGATTTGCTGATCACTGGACCAAATGAGAGACATATTGCTAAATTTAAGGCTGATTTGAATGCTACTTTCAAGATGAAAGATTTGGGGCTATTGCATCATTACTTGGGTATACAGTTTAAGCAGTGTGATGGTGGTATTGCCTTGTGTCAGAAAAGTTACATAGAGACATTGCTATGTAAGTTTGGACTTGAGGATTGCAAACCTATTGCCACTCCCATGGAAACAGGTTTGAAGTTAAGTCTACATGATGCTGGCGATCCTGCTGATGTCACTCTTTATCAAACTGCTATTGGCTACCTCATTTATGTATGCAACACGAGGCCGGATATTCAGTTTGCAGTCTCACAGGTCAGCAAATTTATGCATAGCCCAGGGTCTTAGCATTGGCAGGATGTCAAGAGGATTTTCCGCTACCTTAGTGGCACTTTACATCTTGGCTGGTTTTATCCCAAGGGGGGATCATTGCCGCCAGACTTACTTGTCTTTCTGATCTAAATCAATCAAGGATGGCAAATCACAATGGAAAGCCGATGCTTGATGCTCAATCCTTCTTCTGCTCTTTCAGAGAGTGTGTCATGCCAAGGAAGAGACATGGCATGCGATTTCCTTGGGTGCAAACATTTCATCTTTTCATGAATAATCCGCATACATCCGTGTTCATTCATGAGTGAATCGTGTTCATCGTGCAATATGTCATGCCTATGAAAAGGGATCACATAAACACAATGACTAAAATACAGGAAAGCATCATGAATGAAACACTCTTAACATTGCGTGTTGACTAATCATTCGAACACATAATACTTCCTGTGGGGGTTCTTTGGACCTCGACTCAAGAGCCAAGATCGGTCCTTCGTGATTGATCGAATCTATAATGAGGTTAGCTTCACTAGACAAAGTATCAACTAAACCATCATCCTTGTGAACAATCACATCTTTTTCTTGTTGATTGTGAATAATCACATCTTGATGGCTTTGGTCAAGTCGATGATGGACATGATGGTACGACAAAGTAGACAATGAGAAGTGTGGCACGAAGAAATGGCAGTCATAGAGCGTGAGTGCGAGCAAGTGCGCTGCCATGCAAGCAGAATATGATGCACTTATAGAAAATGACACATGGACTTTATGTGATTTGCCTCCTGGAAAAAAGGCCATTGGTATGAAGTGGGTTTACAAGTTGAAACGCAAGCCGGATGGTTAGATCGATCGCCATAAGGCTCGACTTGTTGCAAAGGGTTATGCACAGCAAAAAGGCATAGATTATGAAAAGACTTTTTCTCCCACTTGTCGTATGACTACTGTGCATTTTCTATGTGCATTGGCAGCTCATTTTGGTTGGGATGTACATCAATCAGACATTGTTACTGCTTTCTTGAATGGTGACATATTTGAGGAAGTTTATGTAACGTAGCCTTGCGGTTTTGTCATAAAAGGACAAGAGGACAAAGTGTGCAGATGTAAGAAGGGTTTGTATGGGTTGAAGCAATCTCCTCGTGCTTGGTATGAGAAAGCTGACACTCATTTGGTTAAACGAGGCTTTCGTAAGAGTCCAACAGAAAGCACATTGTATGTAAAGCGTGAGGGTGATGTACTTCTCATTGTGGTTCTTTATGTCGATGATTTGCTGATCACTGGACCGAATGAGAGACATATTGCTGAATTTAAGGCTGATTTGAATGCTACTTTCAAGATGAAAGATTTGGGGCTGTTGCATCATTACTTGGGTATACAGTTTAAGCAGTGTGATGCTGATATTGCCTTATGCCAGAAAAGTTACCTAGAGACATTGCTATGTAAGTTTAGACTTGAGGATTGCAAACCTATTGCCACTCCCATGGAAACAGGTTTGAAGTTGAGTCTACATGATGCTGGTGATCCTGCTGATGTCCCTCTTTACCAAAATATTGTTGGCTGCCTCATTTATGTATGCAACACGAGGCTAGATATTCAGTTTGCAGTCTCACAGGTCAGCAGATTTATGCATAGCCTAGGGTCTAAGCAGTGGCAGGCTGTCAAGAGGATTTTCCGCTACCTTAGTGGCACTTTACACCTTCGCTTGTTTTATCCCAAGGGGGGCATTGCTGCTAGACTTACATGCTTTTTCGGACTCAGATTGGGCTGGTTGTTTTGACACGCGAGTGTCCACAAGTGGTTTTTGTTTCATGCTTGGCAGTTCATGTATATCATGGTTGAGCAAGAAGCAACCTACTGTGGCCACTTCGAGTTGTGAGGCTAAGTACAGGGCAGTCTTCACAGCTACGGTTGAGTGTGTATGGATCAGATGCCTTATGGCTGATTTGGGTGTTGGATAGGACACTGACAACACTATCTACATTGGCAGTCAGAGCGCATTGGCAGTTGCGAGGAACCCAGTTTTTCATGCTCGCACAAAGCACATTGAGGTGCATTACCACTATGTCAGAGAGAGGCTCTCAGAGGAGAGATCAGCTTGGCTTATGTGCCAACACAGGACAACCTTGCAGATCTTTCACAAAGGCATTGTCTCGTGAGAAGCTTGAAGCTTTCCGCAAAGCTTTGGGCTTACTCCCCTTTCTGGACTGATCATGTCCTCAGGGCATGGAACTTCCCTTTACTCATGTGCCAGCTCTCATTCCTCGCATCACTCGAGGGGGGATTTGTTACCATATACATGTGGTAGTGATGTGTGTGAACACACTAGGACTGTCGGCGCATTTTTTCCCTCTTTAGGAGTTGGCTATTTGTATTGCCTTACTTCTAGGTTCTCTATCAGGCGTGTTACGCATATTCTCAACAATAGATCGACTGATAGTTTGAGTAAATGTTGCCAAGTCACCTAAGTGAGTAGGCACCGTGGGTGAAGGCGCTCCAGAGACTACATATGGAGTAGGTATTGGCATTGGGCTTGGCATGTAGGAAGCCCTTGGGTTCCATGTTTGGTAAAGTGTTGTCCCATGTGGCGGCCTAAAGTTCATATGTGTGGCCCTAGGCATAGCAAACATCATATGTGACATGCTAATGCTAGCCGGTATGGTCCCATGGAAATAAGAACTTGGGTGTTGTGGTTGTGGAGCATAGGTTGTTGAAATAATGGGAGGGGTAGCGACTACATGAGTACGAGGACCTATAGGTGCATATGATTGGTACACACTTGTAGGTACTGTTGCAGGCATTGAGCTACCATGTAGCTATGCTTTACTAACAAATGAGGTCCATGGTGTGTTTCTTGGCATGCCCATCATTGGGGTAGACATGGTAGCCGTCGTGTCATCAAGGGAAAGATTGAGCAAGACTTGGAAAAGTAAAACTATCACTTGTGGGCTCAGATTGCACTGAGACCCCTCTCAAAACAACATATGGAGGATCCATCGGACTTACCGAGGGAGAATCCATTTGCGATGAGATTGGTTGTTTAGCCTTCCCTGTATCCAAGAATCTCATGAGACCCATTGAAGGCATATGGATCCCGTTGTTTTGTCTCTCTAGCTCAATAACCCTATGGATGACCTCACAAACTCTTTGTTGTTGATCCTCCACGCTAGTAGCACCCGTTGTGGATTATAGGAAACCAACCCACGTGATAGGTGTGACCTGTGTATAGGTCAGTTAGAGTTTTATGGTCGGTTAGAGTTTTCTTTCATAGTTCGTACTCCCAGTTCTCATTTAGGAACGCTCCATTTAGGGTTGAGGTGCTAGGGGTGTCCTTTGAACTAGATGCAATGTGGCTCTCTATGGGTTGACCCTTAGTGGTCGCTAATTCAAGAGCACTCGATTTCTCTCCAACCAAAGATATTGACATAGGGGCTTTCGCTTTTAACTCTCTTCGTTGCTCCGCCTTGCGTAAGCTCTCAATTTTCTTTTCCCTAGCTGCGATGATATACCGCTCAACTTCTTGTACTTTGGCAAGGCTTCTACCATCAGGTAATATAACCTCGGAGGGGAATAGCTCTGAAGAGTCAGGGGGTGCAGTGAATGGAGTATTCACGTGCACATTCTCTAAGGGCATAGGGTTTACGTTGGTCATGAATGGAAAATTTACTTCCCCACCCCCCTCATTTACATCGTTAGCTCCATGTTCGGAGTGAGTGGCTCTACTAAAGGTTTCCTTCAAGCGGCTAAGCACGCTCGGCCCGGACCATGGGCCCATGGTATGCATGTCTTGGCTTGAGCTATCGGGATTAGGCATTGGGAAACCCTCCATGACGTTGTAGTCAGAGGAAGAGTCACTAACCGCTATGTTTGGGTCTTGGTTTGTATTACCTTGGGTCCCCGTCGAGGGCCCGGAACCTAAGGTAGGTGGATATTGAGAACTCGCGTAAGTCAAAATGCTTTCTAGTTGCTCGACCTCTAGCACATGACCAGAGCGTAGATGCATGTGCCTTTGTCACCCTACAAGCGTCGGCGGATAAGCTTGAAGGTTAACCGCTTACTTTTTTAGGTGTCCGTTTTCACTTATTTTTTGATGCTTTTTAATGATCGGTTTTTGGGTTAGAGCATGTGATAGCTCAAAACAAGCATATCGCTCAAGAGGTTGTGGTGTGCTTTACAGCACAGCGTTCGGTTACCCGAATCTCCGTTGGTCCTCAAAAAGGTCAATTTTTACCTACGTGTGAGACTAAATTACGTAATTTTAAAGGGGGATTGAGGCTTGAGCCTGAGCCTAAGCGTGGGCTTGGGCTTGGGCCTGGGAAATATTCTCGAGTCCGGTTCTACCTTTAAAATTTTAAAATTTTAATTTTTTAATTTTTTTTGGGATAAGGTCGCCGCGGCCGCGCTATGTGCGTAAGCACACACACACACCTAATCTACCTACTTATAACTAATAGAGCTAATGTTACACATTAACACATAACTACAACAACTCATTAGCAAATAGAACTACTTACTGTACTTTACACAGAACTAATATTATGGATCTACTACCTTAATTATAACACCTTATCATAGAGAAAACACCTTATGAACAGAAAAAACACAGTACCTTTCAATATTAACAAAACAATACACAGTAGCAAAACAAACTCCTTCTCAACACACACACTTATTGTACTTTACACAGAACTAATATTATGGATCTACTACCTTAATTCTAACACCTTATCATAGAGAAAATACCTTATGAATAGAAAAAACACAGTACTTTTCAATACCTTATTAACAAAACAATACACAATAGCAAAACAAACTCCTTCTCAACACACACACCTCCTTCTCTACCTTTCCTACATCTGAAATTGCACCACAACGCAGCACAGAGTGCCTCTTGAGCTTAGTGCAGGGCGATGTTTTGTGGACTTTAAGAAAGCCTTTGATGTGATTTCATGTAACAATTTGTGGAGAAGGATGAAAGAACTCCAAGTGCTAAGTGAGTTTATGCTTGCGGTTTCTTGAATCTATGAGAAGGTTTGTCAATTGCGCATGGGAAGAGAAATTTCAAAAAAAATTGTGAGCACTATTGGGGTTAAACAAGGATGTCCATTGTCACCAACTCTCTTTGGTTTATGCATCGATCAATTGGAACAAATGGTACTTGACTTTATGCAAGAAGAAGGCATTGAAGAGGTCACTATTTGCAATGCGGTAATCATGCTTTTGTTGTATGTGGATGATGTAGTGCTTCTAGCACACACTTTAGAAGATGCACAAAAGCTTATGGTTGTCCTTGAGAACTTTCGCTTGCATAGTGGACTGATTGTGAATGAATCCAAAACAAAGGTTATGCTTGTGAAAACCAACCATAAGGAGAAGCCATGCATTGTGTACAACAATGAGACACTTGAAGTTGTTGAGAGCTTTAAGTACCTTGGCCTTGAGGTTTCGTCTAATCACAAGTGGCATGAATGTGCTATCCATCGTTTGGAAGTGGGAAAGAGAGCATATTATGCATTTGAGAACATGTGTAATGTGGGAAACATCAAGTGTTGGTGGAGTCTCAAGAAGTACCTTTTTGATGCATTGGTGAACTAGTTCTTCTTTATGGAGTTGAAGTGTGGAGCGAGAGCATCTCAAAGTCTACTTGGAAAGAGTTTGAGAATGTCCAAAAGTGTTTTCTTACAACTTTCTCCAAGTTAAGACACAAACATCATATATGCTCCTACTTCTTGAGTCGCGATCTCTTGCAATTAAGGTTATGGGCATGGAAAGGGTTGTGGAGTACATGATAAAGATGCGTCAAAACCCTTCACATCAACTCCCTACAATTGCATGGGAAGCAAGCAAAAAAGTTCAAAAGACGCAGACAAGCAAGGTCTTGAGCACGGGATGGATGCAAGACATAAAGAAGTGGTTTGGGAGATGGGATGCATTACAGTTGTTACATGATGCTTCAATTGACTCCCAAGTGAATGAAGCTTTTCTACAACGCCAATGTATTATGGCTTGGGCAAAATCCGGTGGATCACGCTTCATACATTACACCACCCATATTGCCCCCAACTACAAAACCATGTTCTTTGCTGAAAGAGGAAACCGTACTCACACTTAAATGCTTGAGCCTATCCCTTTGTCCCCTATACGCACTATCGCAGCCATTTGGCTTAGCTCCCATTCCGTTCAATGCGAGACAGGGCGTTGGGGAAATGGAAAAGAGTCAAATCGATTGTGCACATTATGCTTACTGCAAGTTCGAGAGTCTAAGTACCACACACTACTAGAGTGCTTAGCTTTTGGTCACATCCAAACTTGCTTCTCTCACATTTCTATCCATGACTTAGACCTACACACTTTCCTCTCCCAAACACAATGTGGGCTCTCCATCGCGACCCTCATCACCACAATTTTGGAGCATCGAGAGTCACTCATCAGCCATACACATACTACATCACATGTAACTTTGGTTCCATAGGTCATATTTAACCTCCGAGGACGATAATAAAATCTCTCTCTCTCTCTCTCTCTCTCTCTCTCTCTCAGAGAATCAAACGGTCCATACCCGCAAGAGGCCGTTGCAGCTCGAAAGAAAGGCAATGCTAGATAGTTGGAATGCAGTGTTGTATAAGTATTTAGGATCATTGCCGCTCTTGGGATGCAGGGGTTGGCTTTTGACTCAAGAGTGAGCCTTGAGTAGACCCGCAACTCAATGGCATTTAGAAGGTGATAGTGCGCAACTCAAGAGTTGCCTCCATTCCAATGCAGAGGTGGCAAGGCCGTGCGGGCGTGGTAAGCCCTTGGCGCATCCTGTAAAGTGATGATGGTAGATGAAAATCCATGAGGGGAGTTGAGGCCATGGATGCATGAAAACGTAGTGATGTGGAGCTCAAGGCTACCTCTTCAATATAGGTATTAGTTTAATGTTATAAGGGTTATGTGTATGAGTTAAGAAGAAATGGATGCTGGATCACTTCTTTATATTCTACATGGAGATGAAAAATCTTTTTGACTTTCCATTTCCATTGGGATTTCACTTATGCATTTGACATGTTTTTATTTTTCTGATGTTAGGGGCCTACTGAGCTCACCTCCTGAGCGCGATCGGCCTCCTGAGTTCCTTCCCAATCCCTCTATCCTCGCTCTGATAAGATTGCACTCCCAAGCTTGTCACGTGTACAAACAAAATTTCTCTTTTGCTACTCGATAGACTAAGCTTCCTATTATTAAGGGGGGGTAGCAGGCGAGCAGCAGCAGGCCATCGCACGGACAGATGAAAACTAGCCAACCATGGGCAGGTCGACGAGGAGCAGGTGATGCACGCAATTGCACGCACAGAGGGAAGTGAGCCATGGGTAGTGAGGTTTCCGACAATGAGCAGGCGATGCAGAAGATGTAGACGCTCGCCATATTGGGCACCCTTGGCAGAGGCGGCTACTTGCAAACCATCCTGAGGCACAAGCTATGGCTTGCAACGGACTGTTGGAGAGAGAAGAGTCCGTTGTCCCACATGCAGATTCATACGCCCATCGAACCTGCCGGTACAGGTACGACAGGAGATCAGAGAAAACTTGCAGCACACGCAGCTAGCAGATCACAACCCCAACACACACTCTGTCTCACACACTCCTTCACGTGAAGCTCTCTGTGCTGAGATTGGACAATATTGACTTTGTGTGCAATAGAGAAACAATGCCGAGGGAGGAGAAGTTGCGCCATAGCCATGGGAGGCTGCATGGGGGCTCCACAACCACACCTAAATTGTGTGCATCCTGTTGAAGTCTCTGTTGAGCGTGAGGATTGCCGACTCTTTCTGCGAGAGAGGGACATGTGGAAAGAGAAAACAGAACAGAGAGAGATTTTTCTTTCCTTTCCCTCTTTAAGGCTGGTTTCAGCGGAAGAAACAAGCCTTTGCAAGTCTGCCGCCGCTTAGTCTGAACACTCTGGAGGAGGAAGAGTGAAAAAGCGAAGGGGGCTAAGAGAGGCCATCAACTCTTCCGGGGAGGGGGGGTCCAAAGAAAAATGGAGGGCCCGGCGGAAGAGAGCCTCAACTCCAACCAATCAATTTTTGCCATTGAACATTGACGCCCTTTTGCATTTCTCTTCCACCGCCTAGTCTGAAGGGATCTATGAAGATTTCGATGAATGGTTGAGACCTAGTAGGGGTTAAAGGCTTTCTATTGGTAGGAGTTAAAGGCTTTCTATTGTTTCGCTCAAAAAGTGCGTGATGGGCTTCTTGGCCTGCCCAAAGGGCTAAGGCCATAGTGATGTGTTCCCTTTTTCCTAGTGAAAAAAAGAGAATAGTTTTTCAATTACATACTTTTTTAAATTGATAAAATAACTTAATGGACATTCATTGTGGCAAACACTCACTTAACACTAGTTCTGTAATTAGACACTCAAATGTCCTAGGACATTAGAGTGTCTTGCTTTTTCATCAACTTTTGACATTCATTTCTATAAGCTAACAATTGACTTTTCAACTTTAGCTCATTGTGTGCATACGTTATGAGGTGCAAAAGGTACACCATTTTTTTCCACGTCAAAATGTGTACTATAGCAAAAGATATATGATAAGTTTTACAATAAAAATTCACCCAAATTTTGAGCTATTTTTGATAAAAGAAACATAAAAACTCTATAACTTCCTAAAGAAATTATATTTTTTAAATTTATAAACCCATACTGATAGAAAATGCTATGTTGAATAAAAAATATCATATTTGAACGCCCATATTTATCATTACCTAAAAGTAGTAAATGAGAAATTGATTTTTGCAAAATGTTATTTAAGAGGTAATTTTCATCCTTTCAAAGCTCTTTTCACGCAATTCATGCTATCTTTTTGCAAATTCATGTTATAAGTTGGATCCAGGGGTTAAAACCAAGATACTACATATTTTTGGAAACTTTAGAAAGCATAAATCCTCTAAGTAAATTTGGATTTTAAAATTTTATGACATACGTTTTATAGTTGATTTATTTTTTTCATGTAAAAAACTAATTGAATGAGTATTCAAATGCCTCAAATGCCTTGTTATCAAGGAATTAGATTTACTTTAGTGGTTTTGTCAAAATATTCAAGTATTACATGGTGTTTTCTAGCTACTATCTACATAAAATATCAATTTTTTTTAGCATGCGTAGTGTTACAACAAAGGAAAAAGTACCTCATTTAGTTTCTTGAACGCTCTTCAATTATAATCTCCCTTGGAATTTAGAATCATACATGTATATATAACATAGTCAAGACTTTAATGCAGGGATCCAATTAATAAAATATACCTGTTTGCCCACATAGCTAGGCATAATTAAATACAAATGTAGACTTTTTGGCATGCTAAAGCATTGGCCTTAGTGTTGGGCTCGCTTGGGCTTCCTACTAGCTATGGCGTGCACGTGGAGGCTAGTTGCGTGTGAAGTTTTGTAGAGCCTTAAAGGCTTAGAGCCAGTCGACTGTACTCGGCGGCTGTGTCCAAGGCTTAGAGCTAGTTGTGTCCAAAGTTCTTTTCGAAGCTGTCAGTACGGCTGCTGCAGGTTGCATGAGCAGTCCTCTCTCTCTCTCTCTCTCTCTCTCTCTCTCTCTCTCTCTCTCTCCCCCCCCCCCCCCCCCCCCCCCCCCCCCGTGCCCGTGAGTTAGAGAGGTCGCTGGGGTTGAGGCCGTAGAAAAGCGCAAAGAAGTGACCCACCGCAAGTTGGAGTTTGAGCATGAGGTGATTGGCTATCATTGTCCGGAGCTCGGTTTTTTGCAGCTGTCCGGAGACGATGCGTGCATTTAGAGCCGTCTTCTGCAAGTTGTCCAACGCTTCAATGCATGCAGTCAGAGTACAGTCCCCGATATCTGTACGCTACTGCAAGTTTCCAGATGCGCTTCAATGAATGCCTGTGTGTGTGTGTGTGTGTGAGAGAGAGAGAGAGAGAGAGAGAGAGAGAGAGAGAGAGAGAGAGAGAGAGAGAGAGAGAGAGAGAGAGAGAGAGAGAATTGAGTACGGGCAGATCAGATTAGCGCAAAAGAGTTCGGTTCAAAGCTGCCTCGTTTTGTGCATCAGCAAAAATGGAGCTGCAACATATGAGGAAAATGCTCGGCTCAAGGATGATGTGTTGGTGGAGCCGCTGCAGGCAGAGATGAGAGAGTGGCCCGGGGTTGAGAGAGAGAGAGAGATATCATCTCAAAGAGAGAACTCTTCATAGCTCTACCACTGTCCCGTCAATTTACCTCTAAATTTTATATTTGAAAGTGTGAAAACCTACAAAATCTTAAGAAAATTAGTGGGAGTTCAGTTCCCTTCAAATTTTGTCAATTTATGGCCTGCTAAAGCATTGGCCTTAGTGTTGGGCTCGCTTGGGCGTGCTACTGCCTATGGCATCCACGTGGAGGCCAGTTGCGTGTGAAATTTTATAGAGCCTTAAAGGCTTAGCTCGAAAATTTTTGTTAGGGAGAAATGTGTCTCGACCTAATACCATACCGTTTTCAATTTTGAAAATGTTCTCAACCCCAAAAGAGAGAAAAATAGTGCAAAAACCCATCAAAAGATTAGCTTGGTTTTTAAAATTTCTCGGCATTTTTCACATTCGAAATGGTATGGTGTTAACTCGAGGCACATTTTCCTTGAATACTGCTCGGCAATGTTGAGGCTATGGTACGAAAATATTTCAAGAGGAAACTTTAAAAAATTAGGCTATTTTTTTAAATTTTTACACTATTTTAGTCTATTTTGGGGCGACATTTCTCCTTTTTCCATGCCCTCAATCGGACTTTTAAAATTGAAAATGGCACCATATTAAGACGAGACACATTTTTCCCGAACACTAGAGAGGAATTTCAAAAAATTAGGCTACTTTACAAAATTTCAACACTTTTTTTTTTCTATTCTAGGGTAGCGTTTCTCCTTTTTCCCAAATACTATCGTCCCTTCGAGCGGCATTTTTGAAATTGAAACCGGCACACTATTAAGACGACACACAATTTACGATGAACATTGGTTTTCGAAAATCTTTTTCCCACCAAGTGCTCAGTAAAAACATTTTCTTGAGCATGCAAATTTGTTTTTGTTGAGTTTGTCAAGAGAAAATTTTAGGCTCCTTCATTCGCTATTTCTATGGTGTTCAACACATGAGCATGGTGGGAACCCTAAACCACCAACACACACTTGTCCACTAGTTTATTAATCCCTTTGAATTTGATGTCACCTGTTGCATGTGTCTAAATGTGTCAAATCCATTTGATAGATGTGATAGTATGTTAGTTTTAAGACATAGTGAACCGTTGAGAAAGGCAAGGGAGCTTGTAGTATATAAGTGGGCTTGTTGCTTCAAAAATGAGTTCAAAAACATTCCTCTCCCTTACTGATCCTAAGATGCTTGTGACTGTGTGAAGTATTATTTCTATGAACTTATTTATCCTTTAGCTAAAGGATGTTCTTTACCCTTTGCTTCTTTTGAACACATCAAGTAATAATTGTGTGAATATTATTTACCATCCTCTCTTAATATGGCTGCCTCTTCTTCCTCGCGAAATCCACTCGATGGACATTCCGATGGCTACGATGACAATGTCGAACCCATGTGCGATGAATCTAGTGATGTTCGCTCGATGGAGTTTGAAACTGGTGACTCAATAGCTTGCTAACTTATAGAAAATGCTTGGCAATAATGTGACTTTCCTTTTTGTTTTTATAGAGTTACACAAGATAGTGCACCGTGATACAACTGCATCATTTTTGGGACCCGATAGTGCTCTCATTCTTGATCGTGTGTCTCCACTCCGCACAAGGAGCGCTTCGAGCCTACCTAAAGTTGATGTTTCTTCTTCTCTTGGCGTTGGGCCCAAATGCCTCAAGCGTGTGGAACAAAGTGGTGCAATAGCACGTACACTTTCCAAGACGTGCGAGGCAACAACGGAACTAAGTAAGACTTGCTTGCACTGCATAGATATTCTACTGTTGTATCCAACCCTTACGAGTTTTCTTTTTTGTTGTGGTAGCCAAACCTTTACTGGGGGGACCACCACCTGTAGTTGCAAAAAAAGAGAGCGTTGCGGAGCGTGCCAAACTAGAAGCACATATTGCTACTGAGTGTTGCCATGAGAATGTAATTCCCGCTGGTTCATCTTCTCTTGTGCCTTATATTCCCACTAAGATCCCTCTATTGCGCATTGTTGACATCACTGAAACTTGCCCTCATTTCGCATTCGAGGGGTGCATACTTAACCGATATGGAACCTATAAACAAAGCCCAGAAGTCGCTAAGTATATGCATTACCTTAAGGCAGACCTAGTTGATCCACTCAACACTGACACCATCACTCGTGCTGTTAGGGATCAATTTATTGAGCAATTCATTGACACCCTTACTGTAGGAGACTTTGTCCACATTGAGAATGTAACTGTAAAAAAAAAAACTAAGTCAGATGGTTGCACATCTCCTCATGTACTATTTTTCAATGCTTCCACGGTTGTAGCAAAAGCAAAGCCTTTTGAGTCAGCCTTAGTTTCTACCCAGAGAGCAAAGTGCGTCAATTTTTGGATGAAGCACAGTCCTTGCATGCACAAGGCACCCGTACACACTTTGGAACTGTAGCTTTTGTTGTTATACAGGGCCATGCTAGCACTTCAAAAGCTGGTCTTTCCCAAGGTGATCTTGTTGTTGCAGATGGGCCAGCGGCCAAGGACCGTGCCACTGTAAGGCTTACTTATCTTCGCCCTTCTATAGATTTGCAGCTTTCTAATATTTTCCCTCTCTTGTCATCACAGCTTAGCTTCGTGAATGCACGTAAAGACGATTACCACGCTATTTTTTGTGCTCTAGAGACCGATGTGCATCCTATGTTTGTTGCACGAAACATAGGTTCCTTCACAGGTCGAAGCAATACACTCTCAGTCTTGGATATTAATATCCTAGCACATGTCAAAAGTCCTCGTCTCAAGCACTGTTTGGAGGAAGCATATAAGGCCCATATTCTTGATGTTGGTCACAATCAAGAAGTAAGTATTGATCTTGCTTTTCCTTTTTCACCGCAATAACTCAAGAAAGCTCTAACTCGTCAGGTGCCTATACATAGGTAACTGGCACACTGCACTTTGTGAATGTGAACTCAATTTTGGTGGAACGTTTTTGCGGTCAATGCAAATCTACTAAGCTTCACCACCAACAAGAGGTGGAATTTTGCTCTATTTGCTCAAAATCTACAACTATTGTTTTGGTGCCCAAGCTTGAAGGAAAGATCTTGGCCAACAAAGCTTCCCCAATTGATGTTTCCTTAGCGGGTGACATAGTCGACAAAGTATTGCACCTTGACAAAAACTTTGTTGACTTATATGCTTCTGATGTGCTAGATGCACATGAGCTACTAGCCTCCCTTGTTCGTACTGGCAAATTCACTGTCAACAATTTAGGCCTCATCACATCTTTTGTCAAAGAGACAAAGTAGTGCTCTTCTACAACATTGAAGCTCCATCACCTCCACGCCGAAGAACACCCTTTGTATTATATTGCTTTCATCCATGCTCATCTTGCAAATTCCCATCTCAATATTTCAAGAGGAAACTTCAAAAAATTACGCTGTGTTTTTAAATTTTTGCACTATTTTTGTCTATTTGTGGGCGGCATTTCTCCTTTTTCCATGCCCTCAATCGGCACTTTTTAAATTGAAAACGACACGATATTAAGACAAATTAAGTCAGATGGTTGCACACCTCCTTACGTACTATTTTTCAATGCTTCCACGATTGTAGAAAAGACAAATCCTTTTGAAGCCAGCCTTAGTTTCTACCCAGAGAGCAAAGTGCGTCAATTTTTGGATGAGGCATAGTCCTTGCATGCACAAGGCACCCGTACACACTTTGGAACTATAGTAGCTTTTGTTGTTATACAGGGCCATGCTAGAACTTCAAAAGCTAGTCTTTCCCAAGGTGATCTTGTTGTTGCAGATGAGCCAACAGCTAAGGACCGTGCCACTGTAAGGCTTACTTATCTTCGCCCTTCTATAGATTTGCAGCTTTCTAATATTTTCCCTCTCTTCCCATCATAGCTTAGCTTCGTGAATACACATAAAGACGATTACCACACTTTTTTTCGTGCTATGGAGACCGATGTGCATCCTATGTTTGTTGCACGAAACATGGGTTCCTTCACAGGTCGAAGCAATACACTCTGTCTTGGATATTACTATCCTAGCACACGTCACAAGTCCTCGTCTCAAGCACCGTTTGGAGGAAGCATATAAGGCCCATAGTCTTGATGTTGGTCACAATCAAGAAGTAAGTATTGATCTTGCTTTTCCTTTTTCACCTCAATAACTCAAGAGAGCTCTAACTCGTGCCTATACATATGTAACTAGCACACTGCACTTTGTGAATGTGAACTCAATTTTGGTGGAACGTTTTTGCGATCAATGCAAATCTACTAAGATTCATCACCAACAAGAGGTGGACTTTTGCTCTATTTGCTCAAAATCTACAACTATTGTTTTGGTGCCCAAGCTTGAAGAAAAGATTTTGGCCAACAAAGCTTCCCCAATTGATGTTTCCTTAGCGGGTGACATAGTCGACAAAGTATTGCACCTTGACAAACTTTGTTGACTTATATGCTTCTGATGTGCTAGATGCATGTGAGCTACTAGCCTCCCTTGTTCGTACTAGCAAACTCACTGTCAACAAATTAGGCCTCATTACATCTTTTGTCGAAGAGACAAAGTAGTGCTCTTCTACAACATTGAAGCTCCATCAGCTCCATGCCAAAGAACACCCTTTGTATTATATTGCTTGCATCCATGCTCATCTTGTAAATTCCCATCTCTCTCTCTCTCTCTCTCTCTCTCTCTCTCTCTCTCTCTCTTAGTGTGTGCGTGTTTCATTTACTTATCTTCCTTCCACCCCATAGTGTAAGGGGAGGAAAACCTGCATGTACATGGCTTCCTCAACCAACCATAATGCATCTTTTGAACAAATCATTCAAAATGATATTGATAGTGCTTTCCTTGCTAATCGCCCATGGAATAATAATGTTTTCCTTGTGCTCAATAAAATAATAGAGTCGCGCTCGTCATTACAAAAAATCACCAACATCATGATAGAGGCAGTGAGAGTATCATTGGAGCAAACACCAACGATCGCACCTTCTCTAGCGCATTTGGCTTCTAGTAAACATGATTCCTCCATTTTAACCCAAGTATTAAATAGCCACACATCATCTATTAGTATTGCGCTTGATATTATCCATGTGTTCTCCTTTAGATTTAGTATTGCATGTGATGTTTATATTTACGTTGTACCAATAACTTCACTCAGAAACACAACATTCAATAGTGGAGCCGATCCAACGACATTTCACAAAATCATCATTGTTGATAGAAGTGGTAACCTATTTTTTTACTTGGGGGACAACCGATCCTCACACAAACGCAAGGCTCGTACCTGGGACAAAAATGAGACAGAGTCATTGACAGCTTTGATTCTCTAGCAATCGAATGAACTCCCTATCTCCATCGCGAGGCAATTTGCTTGCTTAGGTGATAGAACCATCCGAGAAATAGGTGCAATAACATCAAAAATTAAAAAACTTTAAAAAAAAAAACACCCCACAGCTCCGTCCAACATAAACATTCAACAAGCCTCCCCATCAAAAAAAGCTATACAACAGTACATAGAAACAACAAACGATGTTCCTATATATCGATGTTATAAATGTGGACGTTTAATGTTTTTTTCACAATTAGCTCGAAAAGGGCATAGGTCGGCACTTGGGAGGTCTAGAAACAATCAGATACACAAAAACTATTTTTGCACTTCATGTGGTCGTAGAAGGCAAGAACATGGTGCACTCCTCACCCAATTGAATTCCATAGGATTTAACCTCCCCTTGGCTACAATAGAGAAGCTAAATCATTTAGAAAGATGCCGTGTAAGTCCTACGCTACCTTTCACAAAAATTAGGGAGCTTACATACGATGGTCAATTTGGCTTGCGAGGTAGCGTTGTTAATGTTTTTGGCATCCTTGGGGAAAACACAACAAATATTGCCAAGGTTTATTCATGATAAAGCCTCGATAATAGTGGGTATTAAGCGTCGTCTACAGTACAATCATTGCTACCTTTCCGGGGTTGTTCGACCATTGCTTACAATAAAAGCCACTGTTCAACTATTGCAAACATCTTTATACAAGAATGAAAATATTACTCTGAACAACGAGTGGGTAGGCCATTTCCATAGTCTTCATTGTCCTTTGCCTGATGATTTTTTCGATGACAATCAACCATCATAAGAAGATGATCTAGCTACATATGTCATGCTCCATGGAATTGAGTCATCACAACAAGTAGTAGATCACAACGACAAAATCTTCAGTGTAGCTCCTGCCGAGGGAAATAATCCTTTGAGTATTTTCAAAGATGAATACTGTGAAGAACTTAGTTTCCCTACTATTTTCTATGGTGAGCCCCGTAAATACCATACACTTGCTAAGCATAAATATCAGCACGTGGCTCAATGGGAGCTTATGCATAGTGATAGAAGGTTCTCATTAAATTTTAGAGAATCTTTTTTTTTCAAAACAGTCAAAGTCATGACTCAAAAAATCCTGGGATCCATTTGGATCCGTATGTGCAAAGGCAAACTAAACCACAATACACTAGTGGCCGCACAGGTTGTTGGAGATACTAACATTGAGAAGGTCTTGTCTTCCCAACTTGGATATCGTGACTTTGAGGCATTGCGAACATCACCCGACTACTAAAAAAATGCCTTCACTATGATTAGACAACTTGGACCACCAACATTCTTCATCACATTTTCTGCGGCCGGCTGAGAAACATTGGAAGCCCTTGATTAGAGCACTTACTAAGCTCAACCCCATCACGCGTGCAAGCACACAGACAGAAGCGTCATACATACGACATTTGGTCCGAGCCGACCCTGTAACGACAGCCCGCTTTTACTCGAACCGATTTAACGGGATGAAGAAATTGCTAACCAAGGATTTAACCATATTGGGAAAATTTAAAGATTACTTTTTTGTAACCGAGTTTCAGAGCCGAGGTAGCCAGCATGATCATGGGATCCTATGGATAGAAAATGCTCCTATCTATGGGAAAGATCCCAACGAAGATGTTGTGGATTTCATTGATAAGTACATAACAACTGACTCCATGCTCCTTCCTATAGATTTACAAGAAATTCAAACACACAAGCATAGGAAGACTTGCTTCAGAAAACGTAAGGGATGCCGCTTTGACTTTCCTCATTACCCAATGCCTTTTACTATGATTTTAGAACCCTGCCGTTCTCTAGATAACAATATCCAATACAAAAGAAAAAAACACAAACAAATCAAAGATAATCTGCTACTACTAGATTATAAAGCAAATATTACATTCGAATAGTGGCTCCTATCTATGGACCTTCGATTTGACGATTACATCGAAGCTATATCATCCACAATCTCATGCCCAACACTTTTGTTGAAAAGAAATATCAAAGATATTTACACAAATAACTTCAATCCAACCATTTCAAAGCTATGGGATGCGAATCCAGAGATACAATACATTTTAAATGCACACGGAGCAGCTACCTATTCCACCTCATATATAACAAAATTTGATAACAGACTCATCAAAGCAATCAAAGAACAATTTGACTCTTGCATTGAAAACAATGCAACTACATACGATAAACTTCAAAAAATAGGAAACACAATACTAAACACACAGCAAATAAGCTCACAACAAGCAGTATATATTGCACTTTCCCTACCTCTCTACAACGCAACTCGAGAATTTATGTTCATAAACACAAACCCTCCCCACGAGAGAACAATGCTTCTCAAGCGAAAACACCTCCTGCAAAAGATAGACCCGACTAGCACAGAAATCTTTTACGAGACAAGCATAGACAAATACTGTGCACGTCCTGCCCAGCTCAATGCCATATCATTGGTAGAATTTTCCTCCACATACAATACAACAAGTAACACATACAAAAAACGTACCAAACCAAAGATTATCCAATATGTCAAATTTAATGCTGCAAAAAATCCAGATAATTATTATAGAGAACAATGTCTTTTATTTCTACCATGGATAAATAATGAAACTCAACATCTAACAGATGGACTCACATGGAAAGATGTATACAATCAAAATAAACCTACCATCGATACAAACGAATCCAAATATAACAAAACCACAATACTAAAGGACAACCTTAACACTGACTCACTAGCCACCAATTCACCTTCGACATCTACAACACTATCTAATATTTCCTCCCAAATTCGTGTTGACATCACACAAGACCTAAATATCCAACACCACTAACTGCATACACACACTATACTAACCATAAAAATACTACTGCAGCCAAACGATATCTATTAAAGGAGCATTTTACTACTTAACACACTGATAGCTGTTTTTTGACTATTATAAATTGTCATAGTAAGCTACCTCACCCTACCAAATTCACCCAAACACTATGGCTATCCCTACCATTTCACTGTATATAGGCGTGTGTGAGTTAGGGGACTTTTCTCGTATTTTCTTAAAAACCCTCAATTAGCTAGTCACTGGGCTAGTTGAACCAAAAAAAAAAAAAAAACAATTACAAAAGGTATATTATGGCCTCTTTGTGTGTAAATATTTCATTATATATATGGCCTAAATATAGGGATTTTTTATAATTATTTTGATATTTTATTTAAATATTTATACTTAGGTGTGTGTTTTATTAAACTTATGTATGCCTTCTTTCATCCTCTTGCACCATAAATATATTTTTTGCCGATGTGTACATACTCTAACCTCATATTTTTCTTTTATACAAATCACCCCCACATTTTCACCCTCACCCTCGTGAAAACAAAAAAATTGATTTCTACTTTCTTAGTCATGTTTCTTATATTATTTTCATTTACTTGCATACCTTTTCCTCTTTCACCCAAAATAATACAAAGAGGGACCATATTATATGATTCCAATATCTTTCCATATCCATAATTCCTCCATATTTATTTATTTATTTTTTACTCAATATTCTAACACCATGTGCTCATTGAGCTAAAATCCATGAATAGTCCATAAACTAGTCCCACCATGTATATATTGCTTTATTCACCAATAATCCTCCTCCATGCATGTGTAAAGGGCAACTTGGATGATTTGTATTATGATATGACAAAGGAGGGGCTCACTCTTGGATGCATTGTACAAATTCAACAAAGAAGGGAGCCACTAAAAGACTTTTGCAGGCATAAAAAACAGGCTTTTTGGTGAGATTTTTGGCACCCATGTTCACTCCGAATTTGGAGCGGTGGTCAAAAGAGAAAATGTGCAACAAAAGCTGAATAATCACCTCAAACATTTTGGTGATTCTTGGAGCAACCATCGGTAAGCTATGATTTTTTGAGTGGACCCGAATGTGTCCACTTTTCTCACAAAGTAACCCATAGTCTTCTCTCACCTCCTTTCCCACTTCCACACACATACACTCATTCCCCTCCATCCCTCACTCAAACCTGCAAATTTCATGGCTTACTTCATCTTCTTCACCATTTCCATCTCTCCTTACTCCATGGCTCAAAAGATTATCATCTCTACACACATATAGCTCAATTTCTCTCTCTAGAATCAAATTCATATTACCATAACCTCTTCATCCTTTCATAAAAGAGAAAAAATCAGCAAATAACCAATCTCAAGCCTTGCAAAAGGAGGAGTTTGATCATGGAGAATTCAACTTCCCCATGGTCACAAGAACTGCACCGACAAAGTTCTACAACCGCTTCATTCAATGGAGGAGAAGGTGGAAAATTTCATTTACATCCTGTGGTTTCCACCAAATTGTGTATATTCTCATTCTTCTCTTACTTTTTATTATTGTATAAATCATATAATGCACCTTGAGTGCATATGCCATGTAATTTTACCCCATCCTACTAACTTCAAACTACTAACACTAACTGCTAACCTTTTTTTGTAAATTGCACCCACTCTACTCTACCGTGGAGTAGGCAACCTCACACAAAAAATCACTCACCTCTCTATAATCTTCTCTATTTCAACTCAATAATTCTCTCCTCTTGAGCCCACATCCATGTGACTCAAGAGACAAGAGAGCCCCACTCTCATAAGAACATATAAAAAATTTCATAAACATGATTTTCTATGAAAATGTTGATTAGGTATAATCCTAATTAGGGCTCTCCTCACCTATAAATAGAGCCTTTCTTCCTTTGTAAATAGAAGGATCCCTACACAATTGCTCACTACTTTGAGCGTGCCATTCACCATCTTAGTTTAGGGAGTGAGAGTGAGCTCTCTATGCACCATTACATGTGGTGTATAGCAAAGCTTCTTTCAGCTAGTTGTAACATTGCAAGGGAGTGAGTGATTCATAACTTCCAATCAATGTTGTACCTACTCTTGCGCATCAATTTAATCAATAAGTTGTGTGCAAATCGCGGGTCAAAACTCTCTTGAATCTCTCCAATTCACGCTTGGCAACCTCATTTCGTTTGGTTTAAGGTGACCCGTTTTCATTTTGAGATTCTTTTGTAGTATCTGCTTGTATGTGACTCAAGAGCTCTTGTGTTTGTTTTCGTTGCTTGGGAAAACATTATAAGAGGGTTGTATGGTGAGAGGTCTCCCATAACCCTAAGATAATGTGTAGATTGCAACATCATTAAACTTAATCGTGTCTCTTGACTCTCCTCTAAGCTGTTCATACACCCACGTCAATCATTAAAATTGAAGCTAAATTCTTGCACAAAGATCTCTCTTTTTATTTTGTGTGTGTGTGTGTATGTGTATGTGTGTGTGTTTGGTGTGTATATTTGTAGCATTTAAATTAGTGATAGTGTACCCTTCCTCCTCGCTTGTATTGCTAAGGGATTCTTCTCTTTTGCGTCCTAGTTCGCTCTCTAACTAGGTGGTGCCCCTATCTTGTTTGGGTTTGGCTGTGGGTTTGGTTGTTGTGTTGTGCTTGTGGTTGCCCCCAGCCCCAATTGAGCAACACGGGAGAATTGAAGGGTGTTTAGAGGTTGCCTCTCTTGTTGCCCGCCCTGGATCGCCTCAATTTTGGTGCCCCCACGAAGGACGGCTTGTGTATGTTTTGTGTAGGCTCAACCTTTAGCATAATCAAGTAGCTTGCATGAATCACGAGAATTTGTATGATCCTTTTATTTCCATTGCAAGGCAAAAGGTACACATAGTTGTTAGTACTAAGTTACAATTTCAATGAGTAATTCGTAGAATTTTGGGCCCTCGTAGGTTGGCTGAAATAAACGCTTCAGTGAATCCTTTTATTTTGCCTCTCATTAGGTACGACCTTAGTCTGGACGTCTATTTTGTTTTGTTTTAAGAATTAAAGCATGCATAGACCATGCATAATGGCCCAGGAATAGAGGTTTTCCCCTTCCATTTCACTCCACACATTAGAGTAAACATTGCAATTAGTAGAAAAATCCATTTTCAACAGCGTATGGTGTTCATGTTTGGTGCCCAAAGAGTAGGAGAAATTATAGCGTCACCAAACCCTGTCATCCTACCTCTTATTGATTATCATAGGTCATTTGATGTGAATATTTTTATTTTGTTGTAGAATAGATTGCAATTTAGAAAATATTATTGAAAAAAACAAAAACGTGTGTCACTTTGGAATCAATTCAATGGAGAGCCAACGCTAAATGTCTGGATATCCTCTTTTCTTTGGAGAGCCTGGAGAAGATGCAGAATTATTTTTGGCGAATTTCAAAATATCTTGCCGTATCAAGAGGATAATAACTGATCAAGAACATACAGATATGTTTGAGGTGGTCCTTAGGAAAGATGCTAGCACTTGGTTTGACTCTTTGCCTGAGGAAGTTAAGGGGAATTACACAGAAGTTTTGAATCGTTTCAAGAAATACTTCTTTGATCCCCAAAACAAACAAAAAATATGGCAAGACATTGTTTCTCATCAGCAAAAAGATTTAGATGACTACTACTTGTACAAGCAAAAGTTTCTACGTCTTTGGGTTGTATTGGTGAGAAATGTTGCTAACCCTGGTGATGGTGCAAAGTTCCTAAAGAAGGAGAGGTTCATAGCGGGTGCACCTGCTACCTTTGATGCACTTGAAACTAGGGCTGCTGAGAAATATAGGAAACTCAAGTGCTTAAGTGGAGAGGTTCCAATAGGAGGTCTTAGACCCAAAGGTAAGTCACAAGCATCAACATCTAGAGAGCTTCCTGAGGTAACAGCGGAAGTGATTGAGAAGTTAAACCAATCTTTAAGCAGCCTGTCAATTCACCTTGCATAAGCTGTAGGTCCAAAGGGACAAGCAAAGAAGTCTGAAGAGCGAGATTCACGACCTAGGAGAGTCTTGCAATGTTGGAATTGCGGTGAGTCTGGACATGGGATGTATAATTGTCCTTGGCCCCGTGGGGAGCCAAGGAGACCTAACTTGAATTACCCAGTGATGAATGGAGGTGAAGGAACTAGTCAGCAACCACGGATTCTACAAAGGCCAAATGGAGCAAGACCACCTCCACAAGGAGTGGAAGGAGTTCCACCTTTGCCAGACCCAAATGTGCATGTGGTAGAGGTGACAAATTCAAGAGAGGTTGACATGGAAGCAAATGGCATTAAGCGTGCCCCAGGGAAAGGTAATGAGAAAGAAGGAGTTACATCACAAAGTGACCATGGACAAGAAAAGAAGGCAAAGGAGACCAAGGAAGCTAAGAGGACTCGACGTCGTATCAACCTCCAAGACTTCCCTCTTGGACATGGTATGGCTCCATACAACCTATTGGAAGACATGAGAGGTAAGGGTCCTGATATCTCATGGGCTCAGTTTTTTGCATTATGTCCACAAGTTAGGAGGGATTTAACAAAGGCAGTTAGCACGAGGAGAAAGGTAAAAGAGAGTGTGCCTGTTGTTAAAATTGCACATGCTAAAATGAATGAGGATATTACACCTGTGCTAAATTGTTACATCAAAGGAAGATTAGTTAGGAAAGGTCTAATGGATGGGGGTGCACAAATTTGCATCATGACAGAGAGACTCATGCAGAAACTAGGCATGCACATCCATGAGACACCTGAAATTAAAGTCAAGATGGCAAACAATAGCAAGGCTAGGTGCGTAGGCATTTGTAAAAATGTTTTTGTGGAGGCCTTTGGCATTAAGAAGGCAGTGGATTTCTATGTCATGTCTACCAAAGGAAATGGTTACCCATTTATCCTAGGGAGACCATGGCTAATGAAAATGCGAGCTTTGCAGGATTGGGAGAGTGGAACGTTAATTTGAAGGAATGACAATTATAAGAAGGTTGTCTTTGACGTGAAGGAGCAACGCCAAGAGGAGCTCCATGAAGAATCATGTCAAAGTGAGACGGAGGAAGGTTGGACCGATGGCAATTTAGAAGGAGAAAGTAGCAACAGCATTACTGAAGAGGAGTCTTCCATCGAAGTCATGGGGTTAAGGTTTAAGCCAAACAACCAGGAGACCTCTTGCCTAGGTTTGGAAGAGGTAGGTTCCCAAGAGAGCCAAAAAGTGGAAGATGAAAGAATTCTAGAAGGTATGTTATCTACAACACTTACAAAGGATGAAAGAGAGGTGCTCAAAGGTGTGTTAAGGAAATTTCCTAGGCTTTTTGCTAAAGACTACACCAATGTGCGTGGAGTAGATGCTGTTCAACACAAAATTGAGTTGAAGCCAGAGGCCACACCTAAGGCTCAGAAGCTACGAAGGCTAGGAGTCATCAAGGAGCAGGCTTTACTCAAGGAGGTAAGAAAGCTTCTAGCAGCAGGTTTCATTTATCCAGTGGAGAATTCAGAGTGGGTCTCTCCCGTTGTTGTCACCCCTAAGAAAAACGGCAAGTGGAGGGTGTGTGTGGATTACCGTCCACTCAATGAGGCAACAAAAAGAGATCACTTTCCCCTCCCATTTCAGGATGGATACTGAATGAGGTAGCTGGTCATGAGAAGTACACTGTGTGTGATGGCTACTCAGGTTACTTTCAAATAGGGATTGCATTGGAGGACCAATTGAAAACAACCTTCATCACTCCTTGGGGTTGTTATGATTTTAGAGTCATGCCATTTGGCCTGAGAAATGCTCCTGCAACTTTCCAACGCTTCATGAACATGGTGTTTCAAGCACTCTTTGGAAAGTCCATTAAGGTTTTTATTGATGATTTTTGCATTTATAGCTCAAAATCACTGCATCTACAAAGGGTAGAAGAAGGTTTAAAGAAGCTCTACGACATGGGAGGTCAACTCAACCCCGACAAGTGTCACATAGGTGAGGATGAAGTGATCTTGCTTGGTCACAAGGTTTCCTATAAAGGCATTGAGGTGGATCCTTCAAAGGCAAAGGCTCTTATTGAGCTCCCATCACCCAAGAATCTCATTCATTCAAAAGGTGAAGTATATGTCACGCTTTATTCACTTATCTTCGGAGTTGCTTCATCCTTTGCAAAAGTTGACACAACAAGTAGAATTTGCATGGTCTGATGAGCTTGAAGAGTACTTTTGTAACATTAAAGTCATTTTGTCAGAGCTACCAACACTCATGCCTCCTTGTTGGGAGTACACATTCTTTGTTAGCTCTAGTGTTGGAAGGGAAACAATTGGTGCTGTGTTGCTACAACAAGATCCCCAGAGTACCAGGATGCGACCCATCTACTTTGCTAGTAGGATCATGAATGCTTTGGAGAGAGGCTACACAGAAGCAGAACTCATGATGCTTTCTCTCATGTTTGCGGTGAGAAAGTTTAGATCCTACCTGCTACCAAAACCTTTTGTAATTCTCACTGCAGAAAATTTGTTCCCTTGGGTGTCATCTCAAATGAATCTTAGTACTAGGATCTCAAAGTGGATTATGGAGTTGCAAGAGTTACAATACTCTTTCAAGGTAGAAGATAGTGTGAGTGCACAATTGGCAGGGATTCTCACTTACAGGGTACATGAGAAGGAAATTAAGGTGCCTCAAGTAAAGACCCTACCATTGCCACCACCAAAAAGTATTCCTAATGCTTTTACCTTGTTCTTTGATGGAGCTTTTCGATGAGCCACAGGGAAAGCAGGGGGAGGGCTAGTGTTGCTCAACCCAAGTGGAGAGGTGGTCATGAAAGAGAAGGTCAATCTACCAGGTTCAACTAGCAACAATGAAGCAGAATACGACACACTACTTCATGGTTTGAAGATGTGCATTGGCCAAGGTATACAACGTCTCATGGTAAAAGGAGATGCACTTCTCATTGTTAAACAGATTTTAGGCATTTGGGCATACAAGAATGAAAGCTTAAGGACAAAAGTTCATGCCATTCATAGAATGTTTAATCAATTTGAAGAAGTGCAACTATATCATATTCCTAGGAAACAGAATGAAGATGCCGATTTACTTGCACAACAAGTGGTTACATGTGTTGAGAAAGAAGTGCAGGTCATCATGGTGGCAACTGTTGTGAAGCAACCAAGATACCAGGGATTGGAGTCATTAACTCCCATTATTGGCTACATTTTGGAGGCGAGTTTCCACAAGACTTGACTAAAGCTCAGAAAAGGAGACTCATGAAGAAGGCAAGTTTCTATCTCTTCCTAGAAGGCTCCCTCTATCAAAGAGGGAAGGATCAAGTGTGCAGAAGAATACCAACTATCGAGGAAATTCCAGCCATTCTAAAAGGTTTTCATGAAGAGGCATGTGGTGGTCATTTTGCCCAAGAATTAACTATTAAGAAGATTTTGCTTGCGGGGCATGTTTGGCCAAGTTTGCATGTGGATGTTCAACATTGGTGTAAAAGCTGTCACAATTGTCAGATAAATGGAAATAGAAGGTTGGTGCATGGCCCGAGGCAGATAGTGCTTGCAAATGGATCCTTTGAAAAGTGGGGCATTGATGCTATGGGTCCTCTGCCAAGGACAAAAAATGGTAAACTCTACATTCTAGTGGCTTTAGACTATATGACTAGGTGGGTGGAAGCACAAAGTGTGGCAAGGGTAAATGGGAAAACAGTGAGCAGGTTTGTCTACACTAATATTTGTTGTAGATTTGGCACACCTCTAGAGATTGTTTCGGATAATGGTCCGGGGTTCAAGAAGGGTTTACTCACAGAAGTTTGTGAAGAGCTTCACATTCTACATCGTCATAGCACACCATATTACCCACAGTCAAATGGTTTGGTGGAGAAGGCTAACGGTGTCATTGCAGGCATCATTAAAAAGATGGTGCAAAACAAAACAAAGTTATGGGATGACTTCTTGGATGGTGCCTTGTGGGCATATCGGACCACATATAGGGAAGACACGGAGTTCACACCATTTCACTTGGTCTATGGTCAAGAGGCTTTACAGCCTATCGAGCTCAACATTCCAACAATGCGGCTTCATGGCAAAGGTGCACAAGATGATCAAGAGGTATGGATGGATCGACTTCTTACGTTAGTGGAGCTTGAGTGGAAAATAGAAGCAGCTTACGAGTGCTCCAAGAGGAAAGCTACGCAAGCAACAGAAAAGCTCGACAAGAAACTAAAGGACAAAGGCATCAATGAAGGAGATCTTTTGCTAAGGTATGACAATCGACTCGATAATCGTTTTGATGCCAAATTTGAAACTAGATGGCAGGGGCCATACATAGTTAAGAAGGCTTTCAATTCAAGTTACTATCAACTTATGGACTTGAATGGGAAAGAGCACTCTAGGAAGGTAAACGGGTATTGCTTGAAGCCCTATTTGAGTCGCCTTCTACCAAAGGATCTACCAAAGATCTGTCCAAAGGCTACTGTCTCATGTAAGTATTGTTACATGAAGCATGAGTGTAACTCAAGCCAAAATTCTGAGGGGCCAAACAATGAAGATCTCGTCAAGGACTCTGAAGCACTCTCTTTGGAAAAGATGCTCGATGATGGTACATGAATATACCATTATCCTGGGGGAGGGCTAATGATAGCCGTGTTTCGGCTATTATAAATTGTCATAGTGAGCTACCTCACCCTACCAAATTCACCCAAACACTATGGCTATCCCTACCATTTCACTGTATATAGGCGTGTGTGAGTTAGGGGACTTTTCTCGTATTTTCTTAAAAACCCTCAATTGGCTAGTTACTGGGCTAGTTGAGCCAAAAAAATAAAAAAATAATTAAAAAAGGTATATTATGGCCTCTTTGTGTGTAAATATTTCATTGTATATATGGCCTAAATATAGGGATTTTTTATAATTATTTTGATATTTTATTTAAATATTTATATCGAGGTGTGTGTTTTATTAAACTTATGTATGCCTTCTTTCATCCTCTTGCACCATAAGTGTATTTTTTTACCGATGTGTACATACTCTAACCTCATTTTTTTCTTTTATACAAATCACCCCCACATTTTCACCCTCACCCTCGTGAAAACAAAAAAATTGATTTCTACTTTCTTAGTCATGTTTATTATATTATTTTCATTTACTTGCATACCTTTTCCTCTTTCACCCAAAATAATACAAAGAGTGACGATATCATATAATTCCAATATGTTTCCATATCCATAATTCCTCCATATTTATTTATTTATTTTTTACTCAATATTCTAAGACCATGTGCTCATTGAGCTAAAATCAAGGAATAGTCCATACAGTAGTCCCACCATGTATATATTTCTTTATTCACCAATAACCCTCCTCCATGCATGTGTAAAGGGCAACTTGGATGCTTTGTATTATGATATGACAAAGGAGGGGCTCACTCTTGGATGCATCGTACAAATTTAACAAAGAAGGGGGCCACTAAAAGACTTTTGCAGGCATAAAAAACAGGCTTTTTGGTGAGATTTTTGGCACTCATCTTCACTCCAAATTTGGAGCGGTGGTCAAAAGAGGAAATGTGGAAATAAATCTAAATAATCACCTGAAACATTTTGGTGATTTTTAGAGCAACCATCCGTGAGCTATGATTTTTTGAGTGTACCCGAGTCTGCCCACTTTTCTCACAAAGTAACCCATAGTCTTCTCTCACCTCCTTTCCCACTTCCACACACATACACTCATTCCTCTCCATCCCTCACTCAAACCTGCAACTTTCATGGCTTACTTGATCTTCTTCACCATTTCCATCTCTCCTTACTCCATGGCTCAAAAGATTATCATCTCTACACACATATAGCTCAATTTCTCTCTCTAGAATCAAATTCATATTACTATAACCTCTTCATCCTTTCATAAAAGAAAAAAAATCAGCAAATAACCAATCTCAAGCCCTGCAAAAGGAGGAGTTTGATCATGGAGAGTTCAACTTCCCCATGGTCACAAGAACTGCACCGACAAAGTTCTACAACCGCTTCATTCACTGGAGGAGAAGGTGGAAAATTTCATTTACATCCTTTGGTTTCCACTAAATTGTGTATATTCTCTTTCTTCTCTTACTTTTTATTATTGTATAAATCATATAATGCACCTTGAGTGCATATGCCATGTAATTTTACCCCATCCTACTAACTTCAAACTACTAACACTAACTGCTAATCTTTTTTTGTAAATTGCACCCACTCTACTCTACCGTGGAGTAGGCAACCTCACACAAAAAATCACTCACCTCTCTAGAATCTTCTCTATTTCAACTCAATAATTCTCTCCTCTTGAGCCCACATCCATGTGACTCAAGAGACAAGCGAGCCCCACTCTCATAAGAACATATAAAAAATTTCATAAACATGATTTTCTATGAAAATGTTGATTAGGTATAATCCTAATTAGGGATCTCCTCACCTATAAATAGAGCCTTTCTCCCTTTGTAAATAGAAGGATCCCTACACTATTGCTCACTACTTTGAGCGTGCCATTCACCATCTTAGTTTTAGGGAGTGAGATTGAGCTCTCTATGCACCATTACATGTGGTGTATAGGAAAGCTTCTTTGAGCTAGTTGTAACATTGCAAGGGAGTGAATGATTCATAAC
The DNA here is from genome assembly GCF_014529385.1 of Adiantum capillus-veneris. Classification (NCBI taxonomy): domain Eukaryota; kingdom Viridiplantae; phylum Streptophyta; class Polypodiopsida; order Polypodiales; family Pteridaceae; genus Adiantum; species Adiantum capillus-veneris. The sequence continues at coordinate 31,142,281 of NC_140943.1, forward strand.
TTCCAATCAAAGTTGTACCTACTCTTGCGCATCAATTTAATCAATAAGTTGTGTGCAAATCGCGGGTCAAAACTCTCTTGAATCTCTCCAATTCACGCTTGGCAACCTCATTTTGTTTGGTTTAAGGTGACGCGTTTTCATTTTGAGATTCTTTTGTAGTATCTGCTTGTATGTGACTCAAGAGCTCTTGTGTTTGTTTTCGTTGCTTGGGAAAACATTATAAGAGGGTTGTATGGTGAGAGGTCTCCCATAACCCTAAGATAATGTGTAGATTGCAACATCATTAAACTTAATCGTGTCTCTTGACTCTCCTCTAAGCTGTTCATACACCCACGTCAATCATTAAAATTGAAGCTAAATTCTTGCACAAAGATCTCTCTTTTTATTTTGTGTGTGTGTGTGTATGTGTATGTGTGTGTGTTTGGTGTGTATATTTGTAGCATTTAAATTAGTGATAGTGTACCCTTCCTCCTCGCTTGTATTGCTAAGGGATTCTTCTCTTTTGCGTCCTAGTTCGCTCTCTAACTAGGTGGTGCCCCTATCTTGTTTGGGTTTGGTTGTGGGTTTGGTTGTTGTGTTGTGCTTGTGGTTTCCCCTAGCCCCAATTGAGCAGCACGAGAGCCTTGAGGGGTATTCAGAGGTCGCCTCTCTTGTTGCCCGCCCTGGACTGCCTCAATTTTGGTGCCCCCACGGAGGACGACTTGTGTATGTTTTGTGTAGGCTCAACCTTTAGCATAATCAAGTAGCTTGCATGAATCACGAGAATTTGTATGATACTTTTATTCCCATTGCAAGGCAAAAGGTGCACATAATTGTTAGTACTAAGTTACAATTTCAACGAGTAATTCGTAGAATTTTGGGCCCTCGTAGGTTGGCTGAAATAAACGCTTCAGTGAATCCTTTTATTTTGCCTCTCATTAGGTACGACCTTAGTCTGGACGTCTATATTTTTGTTTTGTTTTAAGAATTAAGGCATGCATAGACCATGGATAATGGCCCAGGAATAGAGGTTTTCCCCTTCCATTTCACTCCACACATTAGAGTAAACATTGCAATTAGTAGAAAAATCCATTTTTAACAGCGTATGGTGTTCATGTTTGGTGCCCAAAGAGTAGGAGAAATTATAGCGTCACCAAACCCTTTCATCCTACCTCTTATTGATTATCATAGGTCATTTGATGTGAATATTTTTATTTTGTTATAGAATAGATTGCAATTTAGAAAATATTATTGAAAAAAACAAAAACGTGTGTCACTTTGGAATCAATTCAATGGAGAGCCAACGCCAAATGTCTGGATATCCTCTTTTCTTTGGAGAGCCTAGAGAGGATGCAGAATTATTTTTGGCGAATTTCAAGATGTCTTGCCGTATCAAGAGGATAGTAACTGATCAAGAACGTATAGAAATGTTTGAGGTGGTCCTTAGAAAAGATGCTAGCACTTGGTTTGACTCTCTGCTTGAGGAAGTTAAGAGGAATTACACAGAAGTTTTTAATCGTTTCAAGAAATACTTCTTTGATCCCAAAACAAACAAAAAATATGGCAAGACATTGTTTCTCATAAGCAAAAAGACTTAGATGGCTACTACTTGTACAAGCAAGAGTTTCTACGTCTTTGGGCTGTATGGGTGAGAAATGTTTCTAACCCTGGGGATGGTGCAGAGTTCCTAAAGAAGGAGAGGTTCATAGCCGGACTCTTTCCTGACCTTAAGGTAAAAGTTGAGGCGGGTGCACGTGCTACCTTTGATGCAGTTGAAACTAGGGCTGCTGAGAAATATAGGAAACTCAAGTGCTTAAGGGGAGAGGTTCCAATAGAAGGTCTTAGACCCAAAGGTAAGTCACAAGCATCAACATCTAGAGAGCTTCCTGAGGTAACGGCGGAAGTGATTGAGAAGTTAAACGAATCTTTAAGCAGCCTGTCTATTCACCTTGCACAAGCTGTAGGTCCAAAGGGACAAGCAAAGAAGTCTGAAGAGCGAGATTCACGACCTAGGAGTGTCTTGCAATGTTGAAATTGCGGTGAGTCTGGACATGGGATGTATAATTGTCCTTGGCCCCGTGGGGAGCCAGGGAGACCGAACTTGAGTTACCCAGTGATGAATGCAGGTGAAGGAACTAGTCAGCAACCACGGCTTCTACAAAGGCCAAATGGAGCAAGACCACCTCCACAAGGAGTGGAAGGAGTTCCACCTTTGCTAGACCCAAATGTGCATGTGGTAGAGGTGACAAATTCAAGAGAGGTTGACATGGAAGAAAATGGCATTAAGCGTGCCCGAGGGAAAGGTAAGGAGAAAGAAGGAGTTACATCACAAAGTGACCATGGACGAGAAAAGAAGGCAAAGGAGACCAAGGAAGCTAAGAGGACTCGACGTCGTATCAACCTCCAAGACTTCCTTTTTGGACATGGTATGGCTCCATACAACCTGTTGGAAGACATGAGAGGTAAGGGTCCTAATATCTCATGGCATTAGTTTCTTGCTGTTAGGAAATAAAACGTAGCTAAATAGATAATTGAGTAGATTACTTAATGGAGAGAGACAGATTTATATACACGAGATTATAGAGTAGAGAGAGAGAGAGAGAGAGAGTACACACGATATACGTGGTTCACCCAATGTGGGCTACGTCCACGGGAAAGCAGCCACTCAATGGCTTTAGTACTTCAAAATAAAAAGTAGTTTACAAAGGGATTATACCCTTAATGGAGCTCCCGCCTTGCTTCACTCTCACTACCTCACACTCACCTTGTTGCATTAACTTCACACTATGAAATGTGTGTAAAAATGGCCTCCTTTTATAGGCCAGAAGGGCTGCCCTCTCTTATGAGAGACAGCCATGTGTAGCTGCCCTTGTGCGAATAAGTCCAAATCGGACCCTCCAATCCGCCCATGTGTGGCTGCCCTTGAGAAGACAAGTCCGCTTTTGAATTTGGCCACCGGCCACCGGCCATTGACTTCCGACCACAGGCCACTGGCCATTGACTTCCGACCACCGGCCATCGGCCATTGACTACCGGCCACCGTCCAACCGACCGGTTGTTTTCCGACCACTTTCCGGCCTCCGTCCAGCCATAATATTCCGGCAAAAAGGAATATTCCGACGAAAAAAGTCTCGGGGGCCTCCACCCTCGAGGTCGTTAAAGTTGCCCCTAATTCTTGTCCGTGAAAATTTTGGTTTCCGGTGAGTGATTTTCCTTCACGCACGATGGCTTCTCCTCATAATGGGGGCCTTACAAATGTGCGCTTTTACCATAGAAAATTACAAGGTTAAATCAGGCTCCATACTTAACAGCACTCAGCATTTGCGTGCGGTGTTCTCTGCAGGTGGGACATTTGTGCGTGTGTATGCATCGATACCGCACAGTGTGGGCTTGGTGATTAGCTCACGGGTTTGACAGGCGTACAGTTATCTTGGCACACTCACAGGAGTGAGTATTGTGATGTATGCTTGTGTGGCTACGAGCTAGGTAGCCGGATTCGAGCACTAATGGCTTGAGGTTTTTCAACAGGTTTCAACTACAGGTTTTACAGGTTTACAAGTTTACAAGCAGGTTTGAGGGCTTATTTGGGCGCTGAATTTTCAGCCATTGTTTCCTCTTTGCAGGTGTCCATGTATGGCTCAGTTGTAGGCTGATTTGGGACACATTTGTGACTTGTATATGCAGCTGTTTAAGAGCTGAATTTTGGGGCTGATTTGCAGCCATATTTGCAGACTTTTGTTGATGCGATTCGAGCCAATTTAGGGCTGATTTGGTTGACATTTTCTACTCATTGTTGGTTGCTCTTTTGCGAGCATTATGGCTGATTTTTCATTTGACTTCCAGCGTTATGGTCTGACACAGTTTGATGGTGCATATTTTGTTGCTTAGAAGGAGCATATGCTTGTTGCATTGGCGGATTTGGGGCAGGATAAACCCTTGTGTGGTTTATCGGCAAAGCCCAAGTCTATGCGTGATGATGATTGGTAGGATCTTGATGAGTTAGCAATGTCTACGATTCGTTTGCATCTGGTTGAGTTTGTTGACTGGCAGGTCTCGAGGGAGACTACAACTCATGCTTTATGGCAGAGTTTACATGCTATGTACGCGACATCCATGTCTACAGGGGAGTCTAGTCCCACTTCTATGTCCATGGGAGAGATTGATCCCACACGCAAGTCTTGACGGCATAGAGACTTGACATGTTGGCATTGTGGACATAGAGGGCACATTAGGCGTCGATGTTTCAGGCGTTTGAGACAACGGAGGCGACAGATGCGTGATGCAGATTTGGGCACGACAGATGCTAGTGAGATCAGTACGGTGGTTACTGAGTATGCTTGTGATGGCGATGTCACATTTACATCTAGCTTGTCTTCAGACGATCTTATGTCTACGGAGTGCATACCGGATTGCACATTGTCTTCACATTGGTTACTAGATTCAGATGCTACTTTCCATGTCACGTCGCATCGTGAGTGGTTTAGCACGTTTTCTAGTGGGAGACTTGGTTGTGTGCACATGGCTGATGGTGCTGTGCATGACATTGAGGGTGCAGGAGACGTATGTTTGTCCTTGCCCAGTGGTATGAGATTTACCCTGCATCATGTGCGTTATGTGCCAGATCTGAGACGGGATTTGATCTCAGTCAGACAGTAACGGGATAGTGGATGTCGGGTATCACTGCTTGAGTGATCTTTTGCATTGCATTTGGGTTCTCTAGTGATTGCGAGAGGTGCCAGGAGTGGTACAGGTTACCCATTGCATGTGGATCACGGGAGAGACAATGTTGTCTCTGTGATCACGCAACTAGGTAGAGAGCGAGAGAGCAGGCGAGTCTGTTTTGCTTGTGGGTTGCACACAGTTGGGGCACGACTTGAGCAGTCACACAGAGAGGTGACAGAGTCAGACATGCATGCTTTGCTAGTGACTGAGCAAAGCAGAGAGTCAGTTGTGCGAGATACTTCTATGCAGGATAGACAGGTAGAGCGGTCTTTCTCTAGTGAGTCACGCCAGGAGGACGTTGTGCAAGAGTCTATTCATACAGAGTTAGCGCATGAGAGCTCTAGTGAGTCACAGCAGATTGAGAGGTCATGTTTGCAGTGGATGATTGCAGAGGAGACTGAGATGTCAACGATTATGCAATCATTCCTTTCTATGCTCGACAGTGAGCATGGGGATATAGTTGTGCAGGATATGTCTTCCAGCAGACACCTAAAGCAACTGGTTTGCTCTGAGGTTGCACGACAGGTTGATGCGTCTTTTGTGGACAGCCAGGAGATGCATGTGGTTGACACGCCTTGTCAATCAGAGATGCCTATTGCCAGGGATATATATGTTGATGCGTGCTCCGTAGAGCTAGCAGGGCCCGCTAGCATTGCATCGGCATTCGGTGGTCTCATGTATGAGATGTTGATCTTGAGACCGGATATCGCAGCTGCAGTGGGAGCATTTGCAGTTGGGGTTGTCAGTCGTTTGTTGACTGATGATGGCGTAGTGCACGAGGGAGATTTGTAGGTATTGGACCGATACTTGTAGGAGTGCATGAGCTCTTGTAGACTCTTTGCAGAGCTTGAAGCTAGCTCTGTGTGGCTTCCGCAGCAGCGGGATGTTTGTCTATCAATAGAGCCGGATGCACTAGCTCATCGAGAGTCAGTGGGCATAGGTTGAGAGAATATCTCACCTTCTATTAGTTGTACACTAGTAGATCTTGCTTAAAGGCACATTGGCCTTTAAGTGGGAGGTTGTTGGGGTTAAGGCCTATGTGCCTTTAAAGTTGCCCCTGATTCTTGTCCGTGAAAATTTTGGTTTCCGGTGAGTGATTTTCCTTCATGCATGATGGCTTCTCCTCATAATGGGGGCCTTACAAATGTGCTCTTTTACCACAGAAAATTACAAGGGTAAATCAGGCTCCATACTTAACACTTGCATTATGTCCACAAGTTAGGAGGGATTTAACAAAGGCAGTTAGCACGAGGAGAAAGGTAAAAGAGAGTGTGCCTGTTGTAAAAATTGCACATGCTGAAATAAATGAGGATATTACACCTGTGCTAGATTGTTACATCAAAGGAAGATTAGTTAGGAAAGGTCTAGTGGATGGGGGTGCACAAAATTGCATCATGACAGAGGGACTCATGCAAAAACTAGGCATGCACATCTATGAGACACCTGAAATTAAAGTCAAGATGGCAAACAATAGCAAGGCTAGGTGCGTAGGCATTTGTAAAAATGTTTTTGTGGAGGCCTTTGGCATTAAGAAGGCAGTGGATTTCTATGTCATGTCTACCACAGGAAATGGTTACCCATTTATCCTAGGGAGACCATGGCTAATGAAAATGCGAGCTTTGCAGGATTGGGAGAGTGGAAAGCTAATTTGCAGGAATGACAATCATAAGAAGGTTGTCGTTGACATGAAGGAGCAACGCCAAGAGGAGCTCCATGAAGAATCATCTCAAAGTAAGTCGGAGGAAGGCTAGACCGATGGCACTTCAGAAGGAGAAAGTAGCGGCAGCATTACTGAAGAGGAGTCTTCCATCGAAGTCATGGGGGTAAGGTTTAAGCCAAACAACCAGGAGACCTCTTGCCCAGGTTTGGAAGAGGTAGGTTCCCAAGAGAGCCAAAAAGTGGAAGATGAAAGAATTCTAGAAGGTATGTTATCTACAACACTTACAAAGGATGAAAGAGAGGAGCTCAAAGGTGTGTTAAGGAAATTTCCTAGGCTTTTTGCTAAAGACTACACCAATGTGCGTGGAGTAGATGTTGTTCAACACAAAATTGAGTTGAAGCCAGAGGCCACACCTAAGGCTCAGAAGCTATGAAGGCTAGGAGTCATCAAGGAGCAGGCTTTACTCAAGGAGGTAAGAAAGCTTCTAGCAGCAGGTTTCATTTATCCAGTGGAGAATTCAGAGTGGGTCTCTCCCGTTGTTGTCACCCCTAAGAAAAACGGCAAGTGGAGGGTGTGTGTGGATTACCGTCCACTCAATGAGGCAACAAAAAGAGATCACTTTCCCCTCCCATTTCAGGATGGATACTGAATGAGGTAGCTGGTCATGAGAAGTACACTGTGTGTGATGGCTACTCAGGTTACTTTCAAATAGGGATTGCATTGGAGGACCAATTGAAAACAACCTTCATCACTCCTTGGGGTTGTTATGCTTTTAGAGTCATGCCATTTGGCCTGAGAAATGCTCCTGCAACTTTCCAACGCTTCATGAACATGGTGTTTCAAGCATTCTTTGGAAAGTCCATTAAGGTTTTTATTGATGATTTTTGCATTTATAGCTCAAAATCACTGCATCTACAAAGGGTAGAAGAAGGTTTAAAGAAGCTCTACGACATGGGAGGTCAACTCAACCACGACAAGTGTCACATAGGTGAGGATGAAGTGATCTTGCTTGGTCACAAGGTTTCCTATAAAGGCATTGAGGTGGATCCTTCAAAGGCAAAGGCTCTTATTGAGCTCCCATCACCCAAGAATCTCATTCATTCAAAAGGTGAAGTATATGTCACGCTTTATTCACTTATCTTCGGAGTTGCTTCATCCTTTGCAAAAGCTGACACAACAAGTAGAATTTGCATGGTCTGATGAGCTTGAAGAGTACTTTTGTAACATTAAAGTCATTTTGTCAGAGCTACCAACACTCATGCCTCCTTGTTGGGAGTACACATTCTTTGTTAGCTCTAGTGTTGGAAGGGAAACAATTGGTGCTGTGTTGCTACAACAAGATCCCCAGAGTACCAGGATGCGACCCATCTACTTTGCTAGTAGGATCATGAATGCTTTGGAGAGAGGCTACACAGAAGCAGAACTCATGATGCTTTCTCTCATGTTTGCGGTGAGAAAGTTTAGATCCTACCTGCTACCAAAACCTTTTGTAATTCTCACTGCAGAAAATTTGTTCCCTTGGGTGTCATCTCAAATGAATCTTAGTACTAGGATCTCAAAGTGGATTATGGAGTTGCAAGAGTTACAATACTCTTTCAAGGTAGAAGATAGTGTGCGTGCACAATTGGCAGGGATTCTCACTTACAGGGTACATGAGAAGGAAATTAAGGTGCCTCAAGTAAAGACCCTACCATTGCCACCACCAAAAAGTATTCCTAATGCTTTTACCTTGTTCTTTGATGGAGCTTTTCGATGAGCCACAGGGAAAGCAGGGGGAGGGCTAGTGTTGCTCAACCCAAGTGGAGAGGTGGTCATGAAAGAGAAGGTCAATCTACCAGGTTCAACTAGCAACAATGAAGCAGAATACGACACACTACTTCATGGTTTGAAGATGTGCATTGGCCAAGGTATACAACGTCTCATGGTAAAAGGAGATGCACTTCTCATTGTTAAACAGATTTTAGGCATTTGGGCATGCAAGAATGAAAGCTTAAGGACAAAAGTTCATGCCATTCATAGAATGTTTAATCAATTTGAAGAAGTGCAACTATATCATATTCCTAGGAAACAGAATGAAGATGCCGATTTACTTGCACAACAAGTGGTTACATGTGTTGAGAAAGAAGTGCAGGTCATCATGGTGGCAACTGTTGTGAAGCAACCAAGATACCAGGGATTGGAGTCATTAACTCCCATTATTGGCTACATTTTGGAGGCGAGTTTCCACAAGACTTGACTAAAGCTCAGAAAAGGAGACTCATGAAGAAGGCAAGTTTCTATCTCTTCCTAGAAGGCTCCCTCTATCAAAGAGGGAAGGATCAAGTGTGCAGAAGAATACCAACTATCGAGGAAATTCCAGCCATTCTAAAAGGTTTTCATGAAGAGGCATGTGGTGGTCATTTTGCCCAAGAATTAACTATGAAGAAGATTTTGCTTGCGGGGCATGTTTGGCCAAGTTTGCATGTGGATGTTCAACATTGGTGTAAAAGCTGTAACAATTGTCAGATAAATGGAAATAGAAGGTTGGTGCATGGCCCGAGGCAGATAGTGCTTGCAAATGGATCCTTTGAAAAGGGGGGCATTGATGCTATGGGTCCTCTGCCTAGGACAAAAAATGGTAAACTCTACATTCTAGTGGCTTTAGACTATATGACTAGGTGGGTGGAAGCACAAAGTGTGGCAAGGGTAAATGGGAAAACAGTGAGCAGGTTTGTCTACACTAATATTTGTTGTAGATTTGGCACACCTCTAGAGATTGTTTCGGATAATGGTCCGGGGTTCAAGAAGGGTTTACTCACAGAAGTTTGTGAAGAGCTTCACATTCTACATCGTCATAGCACACCATATTACCCACAGTCAAATGGTTTGGTGGAGAAGGCTAACGGTGTCATTGCAGGCATCATTAAAAAGATGGTGCAAAACAAAACAAAGTTATGGGATGACTTCTTGGATGGTGCCTTGTGGGCATATCGGACCACATATAGGGAAGACACGGAGTTCACACCATTTCACTTGGTCTATGGTCAAGAGGCTTTACAGCTTGCATACCTTTTCCTCTTTCACCCAAAATAATACAAAGAGTGACGATATCATATAATTCCAATATGTTTCCATATCCATAATTCCTCCATATTTTTTTTTTTTTTTTTAAACTCAATATTCTAAGACCATGTGCTCATTGAGCTAAAATCCAGGAATAGTCCATACAGTAGTCCCACCATGTATATATTGCTTTATTCACCAATAACCCTCCTCCATGCATGTGTAAAGGGCAACTTGGATGCTTTGTATTATGATATGACAAAGGAGGGGCTCACTCTTGGATGCATTGTACAAATTCAACAAAGAAGGGAGCCACTAAAAGACTTTTGCAGGCATAAAAAACAGGCTTTTTGGTGAGATTTTTGGCACCCATGTTCACTCCGAATTTGGAGCGGTGGTCAAAAGAGAAAATGTGCAACAAAAGCTGAGTAATCACCTCAAACATTTTGGTGATTCTTGGAGCAACCATCGGTAAGCTATGATTTTTTGAGTGGACCCCAGTTTGCCCACACTTTCTCACAAAGTAACCCATAGTCTTCTCTCACCTCCTTTCCCACTTCCACACACATACACTCATTCCTCTCTATCCCTCACTCAAACCTGCAACTTTCATGGCTTACTTCATCTTCTTCACCATTTCCATCTCTCCTTACTCCATGGCTCAAAAGATTATCATCTCTACACACATATAGCTCAATTTCTCTCTCTAGAATCAAATTCATATTACCATAACCTCTTCATCCTTTCATAAAAGAGAAAAAATCTGCAAATAACCAATCTCAAGCCCTGCAAAAGGAGGAGTTTGATCATGGAGAATTCAACTTCCCCATGGTCACAAGAACTGCACCGACAAAGTTCTACAACCGCTTCATTCACTGGAGGAGAAGGTGGAAGATTTCATTTACATCCTGTGGTTTCCACCAAATTGTGTATATTCTCATTCTTCTGTTACTTTTTATCATTGTATAAATCATATAATGCACCTTCAGTGCATATGCCATGTAATTTTACCCCATCCTACTAACTTCAAACTACTAACACTAACTGCTAACCTTTTTTTATAAATTGCACCCACTCTACTGGACCGTGGAGTAGGCAACCTCACACAAAAAATCACTCACCTCTCTAGAATCTTCTCTATTTCAACTCAATAATTCTCTCCTCTTGAGCCCACATCCATGTGACTCAAGAGACAAGAGAGCCCCACTCTCATGAGAACATATAAAAAATTTCATAAACATGATTTTCTATGAAAATGTTGATTAGGTATAATCCTAATTAGGGCTCTCCTCACCTATAAATAGAGCCTTTCTCCCTTTGTAAATAGAAGGATCCCTACACTATTTCTCACTACTTTGAGCGTGCCATTCACCATCTTAGTTTTACGGAGTGAGAGTGAGATCTCTATGCACCATTACATGTGGTGTATAGGAAAGCTTCTTTGAGCTAGTTGTAACATTGCAAGGGAGTGAGTGATTCATAACTTCCAATCAAAGTTGTACCTACTCTTGCGCATCAATTTAATCAATAATTTGTGTGCAAATCACGGGTCAAAACTCTCTTGAATCTCTCCAATTCACGCTTGGCAACCTCATTTCGTTTGGTTTAAGGTGACGCGTTTTCATTTTGAGATTCTTTTGTAGTATCTGCTTGTATGTGACTCAAGAGCTCTTGTGTTTGTTTTCGTTTCTTGGGAAAATATTATAAGAGGGTTGTATGGTGAGAGGTCTCCCATAACCCTAAGATAATGTGTAGATTGCAACATCATCAAACTTAATCGTGTCTCTTGACTCTCTTCCAAGCTGTTCATACACCCACGTCAATCATTAAAATTGAAGCTAAATTCTTGCACAAAGATCTCTCTTTTTATTTTGTGTGTGTGTGTGTATGTGTATGTGTGTGTGTTTGGTGTGTATATTTGTAGCATTTAAATTAGTGATAGTGTACCCTTCCTCCTCGCTTGTATTGCTAAGGGATTCTTCTCTTTTGCGTCCAAGTTCGCTCTCTAACTAGGTGGTGCCCCTATCTTGTTTGGGTTTGGCTGTGGGTTTGGTTGTTGTGTTGTGCTTGTGGTTGCCCCCAGCCCCAATTGAGCAGCACGGGAGCCTTGAGGGGTGTTTAGAGGTCACCTCTCTTGTTGCCCGCCCTGGACTGCCTCAACACAACAAAGGCTTATATTGGATGATATTATGCTAAGAAAAAGTATATTTCCTACAGAACCAATCCAAATTTTCCTGACTGGAGGCGCAGGCACAGGAAAAACTTTCACCCTCCTTTTGATTGTCCAAGGACTTTTACGTTTCTATAACCAAAGATCACATTCCAGCCCAACAACGACAAAAGCTTTGCTAATGGCATACACGGGCAAGGCTGCCTTTAACATTGGTGGAACCACTATCCACTCAGCCCTCCACTTGCCACTGCTCACATCATCTAACACTTCCCTATCACCTGAGAGACTGAATGAGCTACGATTGCTTTACCGCGATGTGCAACTAGCCATTTTCGATGAAGTCTCCTTGATTGGAACCAGCGTCTTCGCTATGGCAGAATCCCGCCTTTGTACAATGAAAAACAACTATGACCTTCCATTTGGTGGTATTGATGTTGTCTTGTGCGGCGATCTTTGCCAAGCGAGTCCTGTGCGCGACTCTTGGATTTTCTCCAGGAAACATCATTTGCTCGAAGCTATCTCACCCTCTTTCTGGCATGACCGCATAAAGTTTTATGAATTAACAAACACCATGAGACAAACTAACAAGAACTTCATCGACATACTCAACAGGATACATGTTTCAAAACACACCAACGAAGACATTTTGTACCTCAATACACATTACATGCGCACAGCACCTCATCTAGCCATCGTCTCCCACCTTTATTATGCAAACAAAGATAAAGACCTACACAACCAACATATTTTCAACACTACCATAGAGACACCACTATTTATTGAAGCACAAGACACAAGAGCAAAAATTGGAGCAAAACTATTCAAATACCGATAGATCCAAAATTGACAGCAGACCTCTTCACAAAAAACTTCACTTGAAACCAGGCCTAATTGTAGAACTTTGTGCTGGAAATATTGACATTCTAGATGGCCTAGTCAATGGAGTCGACGGTATATTTAAAGCGATAACACAAAACTCCACGACACAAACCATCTGGATTCACTTTCAAACCACTAAAGTAGGCCAAAAAACTAGGTATGAAAACCAACAACTATACATTGCATCAATAGATAGGCAATGGACACCAATCCAAAAAATAACACGTGAATTTCAAATAGGAAAGAACTTCCTGAACACTATTACTAGAACACAATTCCCAATTCAACCTACAGCTGCTAGAACCATACACCGTGCACAAGGCTTGACACTGGACACCTTGGCTTTCGATCCAACCAGCATTCGAAGTCACGGCCTTGTGTACACTGCCCTCTCCTGCGTAAGAGATCCCAACAACCTTTACCTTCTGGCAGAATTAACTTCCAACTATATTAAAGTAGACCAAACAGTTCTAACTGAGTTAAACCGCCTCAAAACACATGACACTTGGCAACGTACACGCAGCTTGACCTCCACTCTTTGCCCGAAAATCACTTGATAATACAATCTCTTAACATTGTGTCCCTAAAGAAACACCACAACAACCTTATTCATGATAATAGCTTAATGGCCTCCCACATTCTTTGTCTCCAAGAAACAAAACTACGACATCCTAACACAGTGGCCATAAACGGTTACACACACTCTCAAACAACTGGCCCCATGGGAGTATCCCTCTTCACATTAAAAAAAAACATACATCTACAACACCACATCATCATTTCCATGAATGAAATAGAATGCATTGCAGCGCTCCTCAGCATGCCACATAATCCACCAATAACCCTGATAACACTGTACCGCAAACCCTCAAGTCCACTTTCCTTGCTCCTGCAAACATTGATCACACTACTCACACCTCACCTCCAACACACCCCTACCATTTTTCTCGGTGACTTCAACATCAATGCTAAATACCAAACACTTGAATACCTTGCACTTTCTAACCTTCTCTCCACACACAACATGACACAACATATAACCCAAACCACAACAATGTACGATTCAAGTTTGGATCACATTTGGACTACAAATTCCTTCACTAACATAACAACAGGCACTAACTTCTCATTCTGATCAGACCACTCCATTATTTACTTACTGCTCCCACTAAACTCCAAAAACACATTCCAATGCTCCCCTCTTCCTACTTCCTAAAAGCACCTCCACAAATCCTTCCATTGGCAGGCCCTCGTGATCCCTCACCTTGTTTTCTTTGAGTAAAAGCCTACGCAATGACATATCATTGGTATAAAGAAGCAATCTATAACTTTCTCCTAGGCCTTTGGATTTTTTTTTTAACGCTTATGGTGGTATTGTTTGTAAAATTTGAATGTAGATCTGCACGACTATAATTATGGGTCAATTTGGTTATCCTTTTAGGCTCAAATATATAAGGAGATAATTTGTAAGAACTCCATTACTAGTGTACAATGCTTTTTAAAGGAAATTGTATAGATTCTTTCTTTCAAGCACATGGGATTTTTTTGAAAATCAAGAAAAAAGGAAGCTAAATTGTCCTTTTTGGTACCAAACTAGTGTTAAAACATTGATGATATTCTAGGTGAGCTCGAGAGTCGAGAGCCATGGAGTGACTTCTCTTTTTACTTGTTTTAAAAATCCCCCAAGATACCCCCAAATGGGTTTGCTCAATTTTATGTGAGGAGCTTCACTAGTAGGAATCTCAGAAGATTCTTATAGCTCTTTGAGGAGAAAAAAGGGGGACCTAGCACGTGGAGAGAGAGAGAGAGAGAGAGAGAGAGAGAGAGAGAGAGAGAGGTTGATTGAAATATAATTTTACTATGTGGGTTTTCACAACACCAGGTGTGAGATGTCATCCAACAGATGAAACAACCCGATGACGTGCCCGTGCACTCTTGAGTTGCTCCATTTGGCTTGTCTCAATGCCATGCACTAGGGATGTATGAGGATGAGCTTGTGCAGATAGAGACTACATTTTCTTGCTTTGCTTGGGTAGATCACGAACAGAGGAACGGGAGCAATGACGACAACAACGATGAACGAAGGGATGCAGAGCTTAGGCATTGTGCGCTCCTTGCCGCACTGTCGAAGCAAGGGACTTGCCAATACACCGTATGCGAGCCACAAACGGCTCCAAGCACACAACAAGCCTAAACTAGCAAGCTCAAGAAAACAAAGGGTGTGTCACTCACCGCTCTACGCTCGCCTTCGTGGTGGATTCCTCGCCGCGATGAAGAAGAAGCTGCAGTCGTGCCGCGCTCAACCGCTTCGCCGCCGTCGTGCCTTCGTAATGCTCGATCGCACACACACTCTCCCTCTCTCTCTCTCACACACACACACACAAGGAGGTGAAGAAGAAGAAGATGGAGATGGAGCAAGAGCACTCTTCAATTGCACAAATGAGAGAATGAGTAAAAATTAGGTTTAGTTGGCTTTTATAGGAGCTCACCCCATTCACACTTGGGCGCCCATGCTTAACCAACTAATCCCTTGAATGTCCAAGTTAAAGTGCGCCTCTCATCGACGATCACTCTACCTTTCCTTATTGGTCCGACAAGCCCGGTACCTGACTCTACCAAATACATAATACGCGTCCATCGTAGGTGATGGGTGTCCGTGTGCCATGAGGGTTAACATGCCCCCCTTCCTGATGTAGATTCCGTCCTCGGAAGCTATTGAGTTGAAGCTGGGTCGTCGAGGTGGAAGAGCATTTGAGATGAATGTCCTTAGCCTTCTTCAGTCACTGCAAAATCAAACAACATTGGCACAGTAATTGCATTCTCTTAAAAAGCATATGCAGTTTTAGGTAGACACATTGATTGGAAAAAGAATTTCAAACAATTTGTTAGCAATGAACATTAAATTGCAATGTAATCAAATGCATAAACAGATGTAAAGGTAGAAAATTAAACAAGTATGGGGTCGCTAATTTGACGGTCGAAAAGCACTAGAGATCGAATATTAATACCATGGGTAAGCTTCTTAATTTTCTGTGGTCAATTAAGTTGTTTAATCGCGAGAGCCAAGTATTCATGTTCAAGGGCTGACTAGAGGCTATATCTAGAAAACCTTGTAGTTAAGCTACCATAAAAGGAATTTCTCATGAAATCATCGCCTGACTGATTACTTTTTCTTTGACTCCCCAAAGTCTTTTCACAGTGATTCAATTTTGATGTGTGTGCTTATTTTGTATGCCTTGGGTTTTTTGCTTCTCAAGGAAAAGCGCCCACACTGGGAACCTCTAGGGCTCTAGTACCATAGGCGATACATGTGAGTGAAGTACCAAATCAAGCCGAGATTTCTTTTCCAGCTTAAAATTTTACATTGTGGCACTTTGATTTTTTGTTTGTTCATTTTCAGCATTTTAATTTTGTAACTTTGGGGGGCCATATAACACTGTTACACTCCCCAGGCTCATCACATTAGTAAACTCCCTTTATAATACTTAAGCTAAAGGTCAATAGGGTTAAGCCCACTAGAAAGCCCTATTACATTTCATACAATGCTGCCTAAATCGGATTAAGAACCTAAGTAACCATTGCTTATTAGGAAGGCATTCCCCATGGTATTAAGAGAAGATTTCTAATACCTAGCTTGGTCAAACTAGCTTAGTCGGACTGCTTGATTTTTACACCTAAACAAGTGATTATGACAAAAGATTGCATTGAATTAAATGTTGGATACTAAGCCAATGCGCTGAATATTATGCTACCAATCACAATCAAAGCAGACAATCATAGATGCAAAAAGATAAGGGCAATGCTAATGGACAAGAAACACCTGTTTGTGTTGATGGTCGCGCTTGATATGAAGTGTGAAAGAGAGTAAGGTTCCATGAAGGTCCAAATCCTATCAATAGCAACACGCTCCTGTACACACTAGGAAACAAAAGGAATACCTCCAGGAGGCACATCAGTGGGAAAAAATAAAACTCCTAAAAAACAAACTCAAAACACAATCTAGACCCCTAACCTACCTATCTGTCACCCCTTTTAGAATCAAGGAAAGAGGATATTATATAAACCGGGTGGCCACCCTAAGGCTAGGCCTCTATCCTCATCATCTAGATAAATAAAATCGTTGTCCGTGAGGCCATAGTCTTCCTCGGTCTCTATTAGTTCCTCTTCATCATCCTCTTGTGCAAGCATGCTAATCAAGAACCTCGTGATGCGTGGATACTCATCTTGTGCAAAAGAATAAGCATGTGCCATTGGAGACACATTCGCTACTGGGTAGGGATCATTAGTTAGCCATAGACGTATCAGCCATTCTAACTCCTCAAAATTTCTCTCACATGCAAGGCTCTCTATCAAATCCCATTCGCAAGAAAGTATAGGGTAGCATACGTAGAACACTTGTTGAAAAGACAAGGGGTACCTTTCATCAAAAATAGAAGTGCATGCCTCTGGTGAAGTAGCCATTTCTGACAAGACAGATAGATTTGGTTAGGCCTTTAAAACATAAGAGTTGTTTTTGTGTGTTGCTTGACTTGACACGGTGAATTTAGACTTATATGTAAGATCTGATAGGGTGCTCTCTCATTGCTAGGCGCTCTTGCTCTTTACTATTTTTGTTTTTTTGTGAGTATAAGGCTATATATATACATTCCCTAAGATCGGAGATTAAGAGGTCAGGGAAAAAGGTTGAGAGGGAAGCAAGTGAATGATGGATGTCCACAAACATTCCCCCCTTCCTTGGGTAGATCATACCGTTTGAAATGAGCTTGTCACCCTTTGAAACCAATTGTTCCAGTTGGTAATAGGTGAGGATTTTTGCCAGTAGTTTGCTATTACCCTAGGTGCCTCGTCAAGTTGCAAGGGTGGTAAGGTACTCTCCCAGGATTTTATTTGCAACGTTGTTGTAGGTGGTGAACTTACCCCGGAAGGTGCAAACTCTTTCGTGCTTGGATGGATATGTACAGTGGTAGGTGGAGGTTGTGTCGAAGCTTCTATTTGCATATAGGAACTACATGAAGAGCAAGAAGCTTCATTTGATTTCCCTGTTCCTGAGCTAGGTGGAACAAATCGTTCTTTCTTTGGTACCCAAACTAGCTCTAGAACGGGTGTGTAACATTCCATGATTTTTTCCTTTCCGCGATTTTCAATTTGTTTTGGAGCCACAGGATTGGGTTTACATGGGCCAGGTGACAGGTAAGAGTACACTTTACGTTTGGGCACCCAGATTTGATCATTTCCTTCATAGTATCCTTGGGCTTCCAATAGTCGTTTAGGAATCCAACGCAGCGTTTCTTTACATTTCTTAGAGTGAGTGGTACGGTTCTTACTAGGTTTCCGTTTTTTTGCATCAACCATGCTCACTACAGAGGTTTTAGGGACCCACTTGTATGTTTTCTCTGTTATATTAGGATGGTTCTTGTGTGTCTCAAGCTTTCTTTCAACTACATTAGTTGAAGCTCTAGAGAGTTGGGCTATGGGGACGTATGGTTCAACCTCCTGGACATGCAATGTCTTGGGTTTTATTTCCTTGGGCAATATCTCAGGGACTATGGCTTGAGTGGTAGGGCTAAGAGTTGGTTTTTGCGTTGTAACACCCCCAGTCCCCCAATCAATAGTGCATTTGGTGGCTATCATCCACGTGCGGCCTAGGTTTATATTACCCTCCATAGTTCCAGTAGGCATGACCAAAAAGTCTTGAGCTACCACCCCATTGTCATAACTGACAGAAGTGTGCCAGATTCCAAAAACCGCAGTTTTTTTCTTGTTGACACCCTTGACTTGGATAATACTCTCAGATAGAGGTGGCTTCCCTAACTGACACCACACCCCATAGGATAGCAGATTGTATTTAGCACCCGTGTCCAATAAGGCGTTATATTGCACTTTTCCATAGGCACTATTTAACTCAATGGGGTATCGTAGAGGTGTGTCAGAGTCC